>NC_084460.1:212721191-213384941 GCF_027409185.1 Cynocephalus volans
AAAACCACAAAAGGGAGCAAAAGTGCAAGTGACAAAAATACGAAAAACAAGGGCAACAAATAGAAAATAGTAACAAATAGGGTAAATATGAATCCAACTACATCAGTAAATCACTTTAAAACTCAATTGTCCAAATGCACAGATTATGAGACCCCAAATGTTGTTTACAGGAAACTGACTTTAAATGTAATGACACATACAGACTTAAAGTGAAGTGACAGAAAAAGATATACCATGTTAACACTAATCAAAAGAGGAGAGTAACTATATTAATTGCAGATAGAGCAGACTTCAGAGCAAGGAAAGTGATCAGGGATAAGTAGGGGCATTGTGGGGTCCGCCGCCGGCCGACCCGAACAACCTTAGGTCCGCCGCCGGCCGACCCGAACAACCTTAGCCTCGTTCCTTTATGGTGGGTGAGCGAATGGCCCGGGATTCCTCTTTCCCTCCTGTCCCCCTTTGGAAGGAGATGGGAGAAGAGAGCTGTGAAGAGAGGTGAGCACACCACCAGCCCCAAACCAGCCCGGTTAAAGGACACTCAGACGCGGCGGGGGTTCTGTCGAGCAGTTCCTGTTTATTACCACACAAGCACTTGCTTTTATAGGCAAATGGGGAAGGAAGGTTTTTTACATAATCTTATCAGCTTAAAGGTCAAGAGAGCATGCATCCTGTCTGATGCCTAGCTATTGCAACCTCGAGCACGGAAGCACGTATTTGGCCAATAAGGGCTAAGGCAAGGTTCCCCCAGACACCCCCACCCTACTTCCTCCCCGGCGCCCGTCTTAGGCTGCCACATTAATACGCCCTTGTGGGCCCATAATGGCGCTGCTTGTAATGTCACTTAAGGTGGCATTAGTTTTTAAAGCCCAACATCTCCCCCTTTCTGTTTTAATAAGGCAGCTGGAGGCTGCTAACCTTCCCAGCCTCGCCTCCATTGCCTCTGGTGGCTGTGCCTGTCTTAGGTTGTTTCCCTCTGGAAATCTTACCCGTCATTGACTATCCAGCCAAGCGGGGGCGGGGTGGAGCCTTACAGATTGGCGTTGATTTTTTAAAGGGCCGTATTGACCCAAGGGCTGTCAGGGCTTTCATTATGGGCCACCTCCTCTACCACCTGGGTGAGCATTACGAGATAAGTGGTGTTGAGCCTTATAAGGCACACAACCTGGCGAATGGCGTAGGCCCCAAGATGAAAATGGCTAGGGGGCCTGGCAGGGAGGACAGCAGGGTGGTGAGCCATGGGGAACTTGAAAGCCAGCTTTGGGACCAATTACAATTGGCTTCACGTTCTTTTTTTCACTTTTCTAATCCTTCTCTAAGCTTAGCTAGGGAATCTTTGACCACTCCAGAGTGTTGGCATAGAAGTAGCACTCTTCTTTGAGGGCGGCACATAATCCTCCTTGCTGTAAGAACAACAGGTCTAGTCCACGTCGATTCTGTAAAACAGCTTCAAAAAGTGATGTTAGTGATTTTTTTTTTTAACTGTGATACAGACACCTCCAAGCGGCTTGTATGACCTCCCAGGTTTGGTTGGCTGGCTCCTGGGGACCTTCCCTGGTGGCAGAGGCCCTTGTCCTTGTTGACCCGAGGAGGGCGGCCACTTGGAGCATCCACAAAGGGTTCATAATGCAGTCTGAAACATACAAACAATAAACTCCTCAGGGTCCTCAGTACCCTGGGTGTCTGGCAAGAACTTAAGATTTTTGGCTGGGACCCATATAGGGGTTGACTCACTGAGGTGGAAGACACAACCAAACCCTCGACCCATAGTTAGCAACGGGTCAGGGCCCCTCCACTGGCCTGTTAAGGGGTCTTTCCACCGCACTTGGACTTCTGGGCACAGTGGGTGAGCTGACCAGTGTTTCTGGAAGGCAGACAGGGGTTCGTTTTTGGAAAAATTTAGGATGTTTAAAGTTAGGAGTGCCTGTCCCAACTGCTGAAGAGGGCTGGTGACTCCCCCTTTTTGTTTTAATAATTGATTTTTTAGGCATTGGTGATGCTGTTCAACAATGGCTTGTCCTTGGGGGTTATAGGGAATTCCTGTAGTATGTTTAATGTTCCATTGTATTAAGAATTCTTGTAAGGCTTTGCTAGAAAAACAAGGCCCATTATCTGTTTTAATTTGTGCTGGCAGCCCTAAGGTGGCAAAACACTGCAGCAGGTGATTTTTTGCATGCTTGGCAGCTTCACCTGCTTGTGCTGTGGCCCAACACGCGGGTGAATAGGTGTCAATGGACACAAAAACATTTTTGAGTTTCCCAAAAGGCGGGAAGTGAGTTACATCAGTTTGCCACAGCACATTAGGCTTGATCCCCTAGGATTGACCCCTGGCAGTTGTAAGGGGGGTACTTGCAGATAAGGAAGGCATGACTTGCATGTGTGTACAATCCTTTTTAGCTGTGAAATAGGTATATTTGGAAAACTGGCATGTAGGCCTCACCAGTTTACATGAGTTGAAGTGTGCAGTTGGCTGGCACTATCTATTGTATATATTTTAGGGCCCTGAGAGGCAAGAGTGTCTGCCTGGGCATTTCCAGTGGCTAGAAATCCTGGCATCCCCTGAAAACCCCGAAGGTGTTGAACAAAAATAGGGTTATTGCGGCCTTGTAAGGTACTCCTTACTTGTATCATAAGGGAGGAGATGGGATTACAATCTAAGCGAATGTGGGCTCCCGGAGGCCAGGGAGAAGATTGGCCGCATATAAGCTGTCACCTTTTGCAGGGCAAGGAGTATAGAGAGCAGCTCTTTGTATTGTGCCGACCCATCACAGGGGTGAAAATGAGCAGCAGGGGCCGCCTGTGATGTGGTGCATGGGGGGTTGTCAATAATTAAAGCAGCCCCTCATTTGCCTTTAGCCTTGGGACATTGGCTTTTAAAATGACCTTGTCTTCTGCAACCAAAATATTGTCCCTTGAAGGGTGGGGAAGTATTGTTTCCTGAGAGGATCAGGGCGGTAAATGCTTTGAAGGCTCCGGTTAAGTTTTCTGTCTGAGCCTGCAAGGCTGAGGATAAAGTCCTGGCCTTGGCAACAGCCTTTTTCAGTTCTTTTACAACGTTGACCGGATAGGCCTGAGGGGCCGCTTCCCCCCACGCGCTGCGGACGGCTGGGGGTTCCCAGCGAGCCATGACAGGGAAAACCTGCGGCTCTGCCGGGGATGTTTTTAAAGGTGGACTAGCCTCCTCCACTTCTTCAGGTGCTGCTTTCTCTCCTTCGGCTAAGCTTTGCTCAGGGCCTTGCATTGGCAGTTTTGTTTCCTTTTTTCTCTCCTCATCGAACTGCGCCTAATCCCTTTCTGCCCCTTCCTGATGCTCGGGATGGAAGCAAAGCTTTAGGGTAGATGGTTGGGTAGAACCCTAAGGGGGGGTCTAGCCCATGACTAATCTTGTTCTTTCTGGCCAGAGTCTGAACCCGGTCCCAAGTCTCATACGAGAACAAGTTGGACGAAGGTACCCAAGGGGCTACCTGCACCACATGACGCCAGGCATTGGTGGCCGTGGAGTCAGATATTTCTAGGCCTCTGCTTTTTGAAATGTACTTTAGAGCCTTGCAGGCTGTCTCATCACTCTTTCCACACACACCCCTCCCATGTTGCCGCATGAGGAAGGGACAAAGGGAGCACAGGACAGAGAAGTGCAGGGACTTCCCCCTGTTATGGTACTCACCCTGACATGCAGGCGGATTATTTCACGGCGACTACCGCGGTTTCGGGGGCCACTCGGCTGGATGATCACCCTTCGTAGACCTTCTTTCAGGACCGAGCAGCCATGGGCCTCACTCGCTCGCCTTTCACCCATGAGTTTTAAAAAATGCCTCACACGGGGCACCACTCTGTTGGTTCCACCTCTGGCTGACCCAAACAGCCCTAGCCTCGTTGCTTTCGGTGGGTGAGCGAATGGCCTGGGATTCCTCTTTCCCTCCTGTCCCCTTTGGAAGGAGATGGGGGAAGAGAGCCGAGAAGAGAGGTGAGCACACTGCCATCCCCAAAAACAGCCCGGTTAAAGGACACTCAGACACGGTGGGGGTTCTGTCGAGCAGTTCCGTTTATTATCACACAAGCACTTGCTTTTAAAGGCAAATGGGGAAGGGAGGTTTTTTACATAATCTTATCAGCTTAAAGGTCAAGAGAGCATGCATCCTGTCTCAATGCCTAGCTATTGCAACCTCAAGCAAGGAAGCACGTATTTGGCCAGTAAGGGCTAAGGCAAGGTTCCCGCAGACACCCTCACCCTACTTCCTCCCGGCGCCGTCTTAGGCTGCCACATTAATACGCCCTTGTGGGCCCATAATGGCACCGCTTGTAATGTTACTTAAGGTGGCGTCAGTTTTTAAAGCCCGACAAGGCATTATACAATAACAAAGGGGTCAATACTCAACATATATCAATCTTTAATTTGTATGTGCCTAACAATAGTGTGAAAATACATGAGGCAATAATTAATATAACTGCAAGAAGAAACAGATGCATTCACTATAGTAATTGGAGATTTAACAACTCTCTATTAGAAATGGACAGATCCAGTAGACAGAAAATGAGCAAGAAAGTAGTTGATCTCAATAGCACCATCAATCAGCTGGTTTTAATTAACATCTATAGATATATCATCTATTCACAGTAAATTATACATTCTACTCAACCTCACTAAGGTGAACCACATTCTGGGACATATAACATACCCTACCAAATTAAAAATAATAGAAATTATACAGTGCCTGTTCTCAGACCACACTGGCATTAAACTAGAAATCAATAATAGAATGAAAGCTGGAAAATCCCAAAATACTTGGAGATTAAACAATATACTTCTAAGTAGCCCATTGGTCAAAGTAAAACTTTCAAGAGAAATTTTTAAAAATATTTTGAACTAAATGGTAATGAAAATCTGTGAGGTGCAACAAATGCAGTCTTTTTAAGGAAATTTATAGCATTAAGTGCTTATATTAGAAAAGGAAGAAAGATAAAATCAACAATCTAAGCTTACACCTTAGGAAAAAAGAAAAAGAAGAACAAACTAAATCCCAAGTAAGCAGCAGGAAAAAAAAAAAAAAAAAAAAAGAACAGAAATCAATGAAATCAAAAACAGGAAATTCATAGAGAAAACAACAAAATCAAAAGCTAGTTCTTTGAAAATATCAGTAAAACTGATAGGCCTCAAACAAAGCTCACTAAGAAAAAGAAAGGATAGATACAAATGACTAATATGTCAGAGAAATGTCAGAGGGAACATTACTACAGATCCCATGGATATTAAAAGGATGGAATGTACAACTTTATATTCACAAATTTGATAAACTAGATGAAATGGATCAATACCTTGAAAGACACAATCTGCCAAAACTCACATAAGAGGAAACAATCTGAATAGGCTAAAAAAGCTATTAAATAAATTGAGTCAATAATTAGCAACTTCACAAAACTGAAATCACAGGCCCAAGTGGCTTTACTGATGAATTCTACCAAATGTTAAAAAAGAAACAATTCTCTATAATCTCTTACAGAGACAGAAGCAGAAGAAATACTTCCTAAGTAATTCTAAGAGGTTTGCATTAGCCTAATATGAAAACCAATGGCATTACAAGAAAAAAAAATTATAGTCCAGTGTCTGCTATGAACATAGAAGCAAAAATCCTCAACAAAATATTAGCAAACTAAATACAACAATGTATAAAAAGAATTATACACCACGACTGAGTGGAATTTATCCCAGGTATGCAAGAATGGTTTGACATTTGAAAGTCAACTAATGTAATCTATCACATCAACAGTCTAAAGAAGGAAAATCACATGATCATATTAATAGATGCAGAAAACGAGTTCAGGTCAAGATGGAGGAACAGATGGGCCCCAGAGTCACTCTCTCACACAAATCAACCAATTTACAAGTATAATAATGTAACAACAGCCAAGCTGGGGCCGCTGGAACTCAGGGGAAGAAGAGGAGAGAACTACAGAGTTCATGAAGGTGGGAGAAACCATGATAGAAAAAAAACTGCTTGGAACATTTCGGACTGTGGCTGCTTTAATGCTGGAGCTGCTGAGCACATGGAGCAGGAGCCGGCAGAAGCTGCAGCTGTGCCCTTCAGATGGAGTTGCTTGGAGGCAGCAGGGGAGTAGAGGGCCTTGGTGGCCCCCAGGACAGCAAGACCACTAATAGGTTTCCTGTGGACCCACGCAGGGGTGAGGAGCCAGAACAGCTGACAAAGGAGAGCAATGTAGAGGCCGGTGAGTCAATGCAAGGGACCAGTGCAGGGCCCATCACTTCAGAAGTGTTTGGAGCATGAGCAGTGGGGGAGACAGGCCCACTGGGAGGACACTGGGACACAGCAACGACAGCTGATCTGCTCTGCAATTAGTGTAAGACCACTCAGAGGAGACTGGTCGAGAATGCAGAATTTCCTGAAGTGCAGTTTGACGAAAAAGCACAGGCCCGGGTCAGAGTTTCTACTACAACCCAGCTGCACCGGGTCTCTGGAGAGCCCAAAGTACCTATAAGGTCAACCATTAAACCCTGAGCTGCACAAAAAGCCTTCCCTAGGGAACAGCAGCAAAGCAGCAATTTAACTCAACCACACAGCTCAAGTACTGGTTCCCACAGGATGTTCCCCCATGTTAGAAGTAAACAAAGGACAAAAAATTAGTTCTGACCCAGGCACACCACCAGTGCCTCAAGGCCCACCAAGGGACCTGAGGTATGGAGCTGGGGACTGGACCCCTTGACCACAACCAGGCACACTGCCAGCACCTTGGGGCCTGCCTGGAGTCCTGAGGCATAGAGCCAGGGACTGGACCCCACCCCTCCACAACCAGGCACACTGACAGCACCAAGGAGCATGCCAAAAACATCACCTCCTTGTGGGTGGCCTACCTCAGCCACCACAGTAACCACAGCTGCCATGAAAGTGGCTAGACGTCACAACCACCATGCAGATGGTCCACCAGCCACTGGAGTGCATTGACACAAGGAGAGTCACCAGCAGAGACCAAAGAAAAGAAGAGGATGTCTCTCTTCACAAAGCCCATTCCAGACTGACAGAAGAAGCAGCTGCTCTATGATAATATTGGGGGACCTGAGCACACACCTCAGCATTGGACAGATCATCTAGTCAACAAGTTAACAGAGTAACCATTACTCTTTCAGAGGGAGAGAAGAAATCTAGAGTAATTAGTGGTGGGAGGGGGGAAGGAGAGGGGATGGGGAGAGATTGGACAAGGGGCATAAGGAATAAGTACAATTTGTAACAATATACATACTAGTAATGTTGATTTGATCAACATATGTCAACATTGAATCCCCAAAATATGTATAATCAGTTATGGTTCAATTAAAATTAATTAATTAATTAATTAATTAATTTTTAAAAATAGATGCAGAAAATGCTTTGACAAAATTCAACACCCATTCATGATTTAAGAAAAAAAAAGCTCTCAGCAAATTAGAATAGAAGGAGACTTCAGGCTCAAGGAGACAGTATAGCAAGTGTTAGGCAGAGTAATAGGACATAAGTCAAGCAATTTTTCAATACCCGACTATTGAGAAAACTAAGACACAGCCCATTTGTACCAAGAGGATAAAATAATGTGGGTATGAAAGTACAGTTCAGGGGATGCGTGAGTGATCAGTCCACTTCTCACAGTCACTGTGTATGTGACCTTATCTTCATTCATGGCTTTAAATACTGTCTGCATGCCAATAATATTTATATCTCCACTCTAGAGTTTTATTAGCTCCAGATCCTAGGTCCAACTACTTCCTTGGTTTCTGAACATGAGTATCTCATAGGCTTTTTAAACTTAACTTCTCAAACTGAACTCTTCACTCCCCTCTTTTCCCAGCCAGATTCTCCTCTCAGTAAGTGACAATTTCATCCAAAGGATGCTCCAGTAATAATAACTATTAAAATTATTATTATTTATTGTGTGCTAGGTGCTATTTTAAGTGCTTGATGGCCATCAGCTTTTAGAACAAAAACAAACACAATCTCATAGCCTGTTCTAAACAGCAGTGAGAATCAAGATACTTTCCTGTGCCTAGTGTTTCCAACCATGAGTTCCTTGTGGCATAGCTCCAGATACTTAAATGTTTTCCCAAATCCTAAATCCCAAGGAAAAACAGTCAAAAGTTAGAAAAGTTGTAAAACTATTATAATTCTCCTGTTGGAATTAAAACCTAATAAACAGGGAGTGGTTTGAAGGAATCCACTGATGTTGAGCTGAAAGCAAGAGCTGGATCCACTGACACTTGGAATTGAAGAATAAAGCCAAACATTTCTGGGAGGACAGACTAGTCACGATCTATTCTCTCAGCCTTGCCCATAGCTGTTGCTGTGTTATGTGTGTTTTCATGGTCCTGTCTGCTGCTAATGGTGAATCCTTCTAATAAATAAAATAAATATTAACATTTACATGCATTGTACATTTTACACAAATCTTATCAGTAATACTCCAAGAAACAACGTTTTAGAAGCAAAGTGAGTTCTTAAAATGGCAATTTTGAAATGTGATTGTGCAATGCCATTACCTTTGCTAAGAGAACTAAATGTTACATTGTTTTAATACTATCTAATAATATTCACTGGTGATTTTCTGTGTGTAAATACTAGATTTAGCCTGCAGTTATTTGTAAATATCTAACAAGAGATGCAAAGAGAAGCAGATGTGGATATTGTTGGAGAAAACTCCAACACGAACCCAAAATAGATCCAAAATCTGTTTGTATAGCCAATGAGAATCATGTCAAATACAAAAAAGTATTTTTATAATTAAAAAATAAAATCAGTTTACATGAAGAGTCATATACTCTAACACCCAACATGAAGATAATAGTGATTCTGTGCTCTAAAATTTCATTTTAAGAATAACATTTCAATATTAAGTATTTGTTGGGTCACTCTTTAACCTTTAAAATTATTATTATTTGGCATTTATTTTGCTTTAACATTTCCTTTTATGAAATATCTATATTGGTTAGAGATCAATTAGAATGTTATTGAAATAGACAGTCTTGTCATAATATATTGATTCATTTTATTAATAAAGTGTGAACTTATCATTAATCTTTTAAAGCTAAAAATTGTATTATAGCCTTATCACAAAAAAATACAGTTTATTATTATTATTCTTTTGGTAACTCACAACCATTTAAAAACAGTAATGCTTTTCTGTATATCACTCCCACAGCAGCCACTTATTCACTCTGGCCTGATTTTTTTTTTTTTTTAACACTTTCTTGTTTTTTGGATTTCTTTGAAACTGTCTTGAGTCTTTTTACTTAAATATAGAATTTTTCTTTCTTGTACTGATGTTAACTTATCTTAATGTGTAAACCAATTCAAAATTAAAGTTGCTGCTTCTGAATCCCTTCTTTTTCCAGTTTCAAAGTTGGCCTTTATTTATGGAGCATTCATAAAGTTTGCTCTTAATATGATCATGCCAAATGTGTTCTATAGCTCCTTTAGGTTTCATAGTCTCTCCCTTGCTGCTGTTAAGCTCTGAAAAACTTGTGTTGCCTTATGTCCAAAGCTTCCATCGGGTGTTCTCTAATTAGTAGCCCAATATGAAATAAGGCAAAAATCATCCTTTGTGCCATATGGTGATTATTAGAGTGGACTGTGATACTTATGTAGAATTATTTACTGAGAGGGCAGACCAATCTCAGAAGAAAATTTCAATATAAAGAGACCACAATTAAAGTTCAAGTTAATTTGTATTTTCCTTTTTACTATACAAGAAAAGACACTTCAGGATGTTGTTCAAATCTTACCTGGCCCAACATTCTTGTTACTATAGTTGACGCTGACCACATGTTAATAAAAAATTAGGTTTATCAGTCTGCCAGGAGATATGCATACATTATCTACCTCTCTACTAATTTGTGTCTTTCAATAGCTGAATATGTATGCATATTTTCCAGAATTTTTATTATGCATTTTATGATAAAGTTCCTCACAATGATTTTTTTTTCTATTAAGTTGTCATTGTGTATGCTTGGCTTTATATCACTTTTAGTAAATATGTCTTCAGCCCATTCACATGTGATTTGTTAGTCAATGAATTTCTTGTCACATTTACACAAAGATCTTTTATTCAAGATCAGCTTTTTATAAATTATTTTTCTGGTAGAAGATTTGTGTATTTTGCTAGACTAAGACCTAACATAAAACTGGTTTTTCTTACAATGATAAGAGTTAGACAATGCGTGCTCTTAGACTATTTTACTGTCTCTACTATGTTATAAAGTTATTGCTTTAGCATAATAATTCACTAAATATTTCAACTTTCTTTGAAGTGATTTGAGGACTTTAAGCTACAGGAAACAGATGTCTTGTCTCTAGGCACAATGTTCTTGGAATGTGGATCTTTATGGTTATTCTTAAGTATGGTTATACCTATTATATCATTTTGCTGATTAGTATATTGTTTCATTTTATTCTCTGTCATCTTCATCATGTTCATTGCCATTAAATGATAATTTGCAAGGGTTTCCATTTGGAAGTTTACAAGTATTTAAGCAAAATAATTTGAATATTTCCCCTATTCTCAGGAGGTTAAAGTGTAAAAACAGATGGCATTAATCTCTATAGTTAACAGCAAACATGATAATTATAGAAAGAACATGAGAAAATGATTAAGAATTAAATGGTAAATACTTAGGGCTCTTATGCAAAGGTTGTATAGATTGGAAATAGGACATAAGTGATAAGTGGCAAAAGCAGAATTTTTCTAATTTAAGCAAGACTTCTATGTGGCTAATTTGACCTTTTCTGATTGGCATCAATTGCCATAACCTAATGGTCATTCTATGCTCCACATTGGGCAGTTAAATGAGAAAGCCAAAGTGATTCCATCAACTGTGTTAAGACTTGCTATGGGTCATTTGTGTCCCCCAAAACTTCACATACCGGAAACTTGATTTCCATTGTAACAGTGTTAAGAGGATGGTAAATTCAATTAAGGTATTTGAAAGGTGGGGCCTTTAAGAGGTGATTAGATTGCGAGGACTGTGCCTTATGAATGGATTGATCCACTCATGGAGTAATGGGTGTAATTTTGACGGCTTTAAAAGGAAAGCAAGTGAGAAGTTTAGCACACTTGCTCAGCCCATTCTCACCATGTGACACCCTACATTGCTGTGGAGAGTCACCACCTGGAAGGCCCTCACCAGATGCACCTCTTGACCATAGACTTCCCAGCCTTCAAAACTGCAAGATATAAATTTCATTTCATTATAAATTACCTGATTTTAGGTATTCTGTTATAAGAAACAGAAACAGACTAATACAAGACTCCTCCTGTGGATGGAGAAACATAATCAGATAAGGTTTATTATAAAGATATTGAGAGAACTTTAAAAAGTACAGGACATCTTAGTCACAGGGGCTATAACTTGGATAAATCAGCAGAAGAAGGTGCAGGGGATCATTTTTAGAGCATTTGTTCTACTCAAGGTAATTCTCAATTGACCTCAGATCTCCGATTGGGGAAACCCAATACTTGTATTTCTGAGCCTCTGATCCTCTTACATGGACCAAGAGTGGAGAGTTAAATAAAATGAGGAAATTGGTGGTCCTTTTCCAGAAAATTGAAGTTAGCACTGAGGATACCTTTCCTTTCACTCTTGACACATAAACTTAGGAGTTATTGAATGACCATCCCCTGCCTGCTGGGTAGACTGAATATCAGAGAAAGTTCATAACGAATAAGAGACCCAGAATCTTAGCAGAGGAGACAACTTTGCATTTCCAGGTTTCATTCTTCTTCTGATATCTGATCGCATCCCTTCCTTATTGTTTCATGAAGAAGAGTAACTAGAGTTTGTTTCTTAGAACAAAGAGTCCTAATGTAGATGAAACAAATGAATTAATGGTCATAGGAAGGAAGGGGACTAGGCCAGGAATCAGTAGAGAAAAGGACATAATATCCCAAGTCACATGTCCTATATTTATTTCTCATTTACTTCCTAAATGACTTTCTTAAAATGCCATTGCAGTCTGGTTCTGTCTTTATAACTATATTGGATATATGCAAATATTGGACTTAGGAAATCAAAGCTCTGTCTATATATAGATGGATATGGCAAAGAAGCATTTTACTTAGCATTTCACACTCTGTAGTGTGATACAATTAGACTTTGCAGACAACAGCAAACAAATGATTTGGCAAGGGATAAACATCTCATGCGCTTGAGTATTAGCATCAGGATCAACTCTGGCTCCTGTGCTCTTCATCTACTGCTCTACTAAAAAATTCACTGCATAGAGTTTCTGAGAATAAACTGTTTGATTGCTTTTCTTCAGATCATATTACCTCCTACTACACTTTTAGTCCTCTCTCTTGCTAGTACTGACAAACAATGAACAGAACATCAAATACATGGTTATGTGGTTTACAGACATTCAGTGATAAATAAACCCTCTAGGATGAGAAGTAAATTTCTTGAAAGTCTAGAATAACCTTTGGCTATGGAACTTAACAGACTTTGATTCAACATTTACCAGCAGGGTGAACTTAATGGGAGTTACTTAACCTTTCTTCTCCTCAATTTTCCCATCTGTAAATGGGGATAATAATGTTCACATGACAGGGCTGTTAGGATTATAATGAGGTAACATATGGAAAGTGTAGGCATGGATTTTGTCACATCAGACACACAAGTACAATAAGAGCAATTATTACTTGCTCGAGGGAAATCCCTTAACACTCTGATTCTGAACTTGGTCACGTTATTGATGACCCAAATCCATTTGTACTCCTTATGTACGCAGAAGCTTTCAAACTTATTTCCAGCAGCAGAGCTGCACTCAGGTAATAACTCAGCTAAAGAGATTTTTTTTTTCCTTGAATGAATTATGCTTCTGGTGTGCTAAATTTTCTCAAGGCAGTCAACCATAAAAATTATATTATGTATTTCTCTTGTGTAACTTGTGTGAAAGTAGAGTTTGTCAAAACTGGCTGCTCAGCATTTAATGAGACCCTCCACTGTATTTGATCCTGAGTCAAGCTGTATATGAAGAGATAAACAGGAAGGCTGGAGAGGGAAGCTAAAACTAACAAAACACAGCTAAAAATAATAAGGGGAGAATTTTAAAAAACTAAAATGAAATTGGTGAAGGAAGTCAACTAATTGTCATCTTTTTATAAGTGAAAAGTGAATTTGCTTTGTACACGCCATGACCTAAAATTAGGGAACTTCATTTCCACTGCAGTTTTTAATACTCATTACTGAAATATGAAGCAGATGTCTCTCTGACCTCTACCTAATTGAACAGGAATGTCAGCGGGAGGAGAGTCATCAATCTCCAGATTGTCTGAGAGAAGGTCCTGAGGATTTTCAACAAATGATTCTGTTATATATAGACTATGTATGAAGATTATATAACATTGAGAGAAAATACTATAGCACCCTGCCTTTTGTAAATCTAGGTTTAGATCCTATAGGATTTACTATTGAGGACATAACAAAGAAGTTTTGCTTTCTTTGTCTCTTATCTGTTGCAAAGTTAAATGGTATTATTTCCTTGAATTTATTAAATGGTATTTCAAGATTCTAAGCTCATCTTATTTTCCATCCACCTTGATTTTGGGGGTCAAATGATCATGCACAAATCCTCTAAATCTTGCTCTAAAACAGAGTTGCAATTCATACCACAGTGTTTCTGAGTGGGTCCCTGCCAGAGGATTACCTGTGTCTACATTCCTTGTTAAAAGTAAGTTTATGTCCTAGCCCATAATCAAGCCCAGAATCAAGATCTCTGTGATGTACCATGATATTGCCAAGTTTAATGTACTCACTGGTGATGTTTATGTTCACTATATTTTGAGAATAACAGCCTTAAGCCATAGGATGGGTACTGAGATGCAGGAGATTGCACAAATGGAAGCCTATGATGTTTGACCTTGGTAGCCCTTGAAGGCCCTACCTGTACTATTCTGAAGGATGGAAACAAACATAAAAATTTTCTACGAAACTTGTGTAACAGTTCTGTATGATCTCTGTACAGAGTGGCACTGTAAAATTAATTTCTTACTGTGGGTTGTGGTACAAAAGTTTTGAAAGCCCTTGGTCTAGTGAAGTAAAAAAGGTAAAACAGCATAATTGTAATATCTATATGTGGTTATTTATGCATGCTTTTAAAAAGGGTGAGCACAGGAATAGTCAGATGGGTCAGTATGTAGCTATATCCCTCTTGCACCAAGTCAAAGCCTAGGGGAGGTATAGAAATCCTTGCAATGCTGAATCATGTAAAGCTGTGGACCAGGGTCATGTTCTACGTAAATTAGAGCCCTCAGTATGCACCATCTCCCATCTGCTCAATCCTCAGGCTTCAAAAAATAAATATTTTGATGGGAAGTAGACCAGTAGGGTGACCAACTCATTCTTGCTTTTCTGAGTGAGACTTTCCTTATTTTAGTACTCAGACTCCTGCTTCCTGGCAACTCCCTCAGTTCCAGGCAAAAAGGGACAGTTGGTCACTTTCTGTGTAGTGCAGTAATTGTCTAAGCTGTTTATCTTTTATTCAGACAAATCTTTACTTGGGATTCCAACATAAACCAGTTGCACATGAAGCTGCTCTGCTCTAAATGAGAGGCTCCAAAGCCTTGCCCAATCAAGTATACGCTGTCATTGTCATCACTAACTCTTGCCCAAGGGCTCCATGGAGACTTGTAATCACATGATAGCCTTCCTGCCTGCCTCCCTTATTCACCAGATTTCATTGAGTTTGATAATTTCTCTGATGCTCAATATCCTCATCTGGAATATGCAAGTCATATTTTTCTTGTAGGGTTATTGTGATATCTAAATTTCTTCTCCTAGAGGCCAACTTTACTTCCAGACCTCTTCTGCAACAGTATGAATCCTAGACGGTGAAATTGCTTTAGTGATTTGCAATGGAAAAGGATTACAAAGGAAAATCACACCTCCTGAGTTGCCTGCCTCACATGGATAGATCTATATAGTAGTATTTAAAGAACGAAATTTAAATAGCAAATGTAAAAGAAATACAAATGTCAAGAGGAGTTGCAGAAGATGCCTATATTTTAACATCTGGATTTTGAGCATCTCCAATAGAAAGATCAGAGCTTTTTGTAATTATTATACAGATATGGAAATTAAAAGTGACCAGACAAGCAAACTTTTAGCTAAATCATAGACTAATGAAAAATCTTATATCATCCACAAATTCTAGAATTTGTGGTTTTGCTGTTGGCATGTGTGTGAGTTGCTCATAAGTTAGGTTCCCACAAAGAAAATTGCCATTTCACTTTGAATACCATTTTGAAAATACAGATATTTTGGGTTGGTATCACAAACTTACACATTAAAATATCATTGGAAGTAAAGACTTAGATATATGGTTAACTGCAATAAAAACTCCAAAGTGATTCTTCGTGATTACAATTATTTTACAAAAAATTCAATTGAACAGAAATGGTCATAACTTTGAAGTATACACTGTATCTTCCCATAGATAAATATAATTTTTCTTAACCTCAATATTGTAAATATGTCCCTACAAACTTATTCCCCCTCTAAATTCTTTTCATATACATAAGATTTATTTTAGACTAACATAAATTAAAATAACCTTCCCAGAAATATGTAATCCAGAATTGTGGCTCACCTTGACTCTTGAAGGTGGAATGTGAGAATGGTGAGAAAAATATTCGCCGTGGAATTAGCAATCATTTTAATCACACCCCTCTCTGAAACATCTGGCTGAAGCCCAGACACTTTAGGCCTACTTTTAAAATGGGAATTGATTCCTGGAAAGAAACCAACTCTGTCCACAATAAAATCCAGTGCTTTGTGGATGAATTCAATTAGTGTCCTCAGCTGAATACAAGGAAAAAGATAAACCTGTGGTTATGAATCTGGCTCCACAATCTTATAGAATTTTGCCCATTGTAATCACATGGTTTAATAATCTTCCCAATTAAACAGATTGTCAGCTACAAGAGCATGCTGAAGCTTAGCTAAAACTGTTCTTTGGGATAAACTTGGGACCAAAGTAATTTTACTCATGGTTCTTCCACTTGTGTGGCACTAGTTGCAATTCATGGATGCCTATGTATCATTGTTCAGCTTTATTCTCAATGTTGTGTCTGAAAATGACTTTCTGCAGCTCTCCAGTATTCCACCAGGATTCTGGACAAAGAACAGTTAATCTGTGTCAGTTTTCAGACAGTCACCTGGGTTACTTTTCTCTCTGCTTTCTCTCTGCTAACAGTTGCTTGGACAGTGAATTCTGCAGTAATGAGATTTTCCTAGACAACCTGACTTGCTGGCAAGTCCCAAGGCGGGGGTGGTGGGGGTAGGACAGGGGGATTCTAATATTTTGGGACTTCAATGTAGGTCGCCTTGATGGATTTCAAAAAGTGATCTCACAAAAGCAAAACATATTAAAAATTATCTGCCCTTTGCTTTGAATATGCCAGTGTCATCTTTAAAAAAATGACATCTGGGCTTAGAAATGAGGGCAGGATGTCATTTCCTTGAAAAAGAATAAGGAACTGCATGGATGTGAGTAAATTGTCATGGTAGTAGGGGTGTACTAAAGGGAATATAATGGTGTTGGTGGAGAAAGCAAACATGTAGGCAGGGTGATGAATGAGTAGTTTATACAGTGAATCACATTTGGCTTTTGACACTGACCAGAATTCATTCTTCAAATAGTTCATGTCTTATCCATCGGTCACCTCTTCCTTTTCTTCTCATAGGCCTTCCCCACCCCACCCACATACCTAGACACAGGGGAGCTACAGGATACACTGAGATCAAACAACAGAAGACACAGAAAATAAAAGACTCAGAAATAAATAAATATCTTCCTTGATTTTTATTATTAGAAAAATATTCCACATATAATTTTATAGCTTCTGTTTTAATTATTTCTAACAGTATTCAAGAGAACACTATATTTTCTTGAAAAAAAAATGAAACCTACAATTAGAACACCAGTACCTTATTTTAACTACACATCATTCTTTCTGTGTTTATTTCACCCTGTCTAGTACTGTCTTCTCATACACAGGACCTTCAAAGTTCACCTTCAGAACCACTAGCCCAAGACAAATTAGCACAGCAGGAAGTGATAGTTGCTCTGTGTGACTCAAGAGGAAAAACGTACATTATTTCTCTCTAATCTGCTGAAGCACATTTGACTTGATTCCCATGTCGATTTTCATTTTGACAAGATAGATGGCAAGGGAAGCACAATTGTATAGATTTGCACATTTATTCCCATTTTCAAGGCATGAGTGGAGAAATCTTTCCTGGCTGATGACTTAAAGTGTCCTGTCACTCTGTTCTTAAGTATAAAAGTGTTCGGAAATCAGGATGCTGTAATATGCCATCGCAATATCCCATTAACTCACTGTACTGAGCAGGACTCAGAGGTGTCAAGGGAAAAGAATTCTAATTCAACTGCCACTGATTTGTTACATTTACCAATGAGACAAGGCACACTAACACTGGAGGGTTAATTTTAAAAACTACCTGCAAGCACAGGAGGAGAAGAGCTCTTATGGTAGGAGGTATGGATTTGTCAGTATTCCTTGTCACTTTCTTTCTCCACTGCAACCAAGCCATGCACTGACAGGCATGCTACTGTTAGAATCGAGCCTGAAGTCTGGGACTGAGAAAGGTTTATGCCTTTATGAAGTCACATATCTTAATGTGTTATGTGATGTGATTATTTTGTTTTTAGGGAAATTTTCACAACCAACAGAAGAGTGTGGGTTTGTTTTCATTTATTTTTTTTCTTTACAAATTCTCCCCTATTCAGGCCAACAAAAAAAAAAAAAGAAATTGGTTTTGAAAAGCCTTTAGATTATGATTCAACGCATTTTGAAATAAAAAACCAATACATCAGATTATGATTTTGTATTTGAAATGAAATGTCCCATTGTTCTTTTCTGACATCAAAATCTACATTTCTTATGTGACAGATATTGCATGATAAAGGATTTCATTCTCCACAATGTCTAAAACCACCATCTGGGGGTAAATTTTTAAAGCAGTGACATGTGTTGTAGTTTTGGGATCCCATGACTTACATAGCTCTTTTATTTAATAAACACAGACTACAGCTATAAATCTTACTGGCTGTCTTGCTGTACACCGTGGTGAAAAAGAAAGTGGAGAGAAAGAGGATGACTGGATATGTGAAAATCTATCACAACTCCAAAGGTCACCTCAAAATTATCAATCTCAAAGTGAATTAATTCAACACATTTTATTTGTTCTCTCATTATATATGATATTGTAGGAAAATGTATGGAGGAATCAAACAATTAATAAGATGGTACCTGCCATCCTAATGTTGACAAATTTATAGGGAGCAAAAGTAATTAATACTTATAATATTTAATATTTAATAATTAATAATTAACAATACTTAATAGTTAATAATTACACATACACACTCCCACACACAAATACAAGCAAGAAGACAAATCCCATTAAAGAGGTAAACACAATATTTCTAGGCCATAGAAGAGCAGAAAATTATGTGGCTGAGAAAATATAACTAGAATGTTAATAATGAGCAGATACAAACTATTCATATACATTTTTTAGAATTTTTTAAATTTTGGAATCAATTTAAATTTACAGAAAAGTTGCAAAGATAGTGCAGAGAATTCCTATAATACCCAGTTTCCCCTAAAACCACCATCTTTTGTAGCAATAGTACATCTGTCAAAACCAAGAAAGTAACCTTGATAAATTACAATTAATTAAACCACAGACTTTATTCAGATTTCACAACTATTCCACTAATGTCCTTTTTCTGTTCCAGGATTCAACCTAGAATACAACATTGAATTTAGAATGCAAACAGTTTTAATTCATAACTTCTATTCTCAATTATAATCCTCAATAGATGTTTAATGGCAAGATAACACCAAGACCTAGGGTCACAAATGCCTGGTTTCAAATCCTTGTTTTGCCAATTATTTAACCACTATAACACTAATCATATAACTTAACCTTTTTAGGCCCCAGTGTGCTCAGTTGTGAAATAGGAAGATTAATAGAAATAACTTCTGGGTTGTTGTTTTAAGTGAGGAAATGTATTTAAAGTGTTTAGTTGGCATTTGTTTCTAACATTGTATGATTATTAGCAAATATTACATTTAATTATATTGATTCACTTAAAAAATAGAAATGTGGACATAAAGGATGCCAGAGATTTAAAAATGTGTAATATGATGCAAGAATGGCAATGCATTTTACATATCGAATTAACATTGCATGCATAAAAGCTGGAGTCCAAAATGAAGAAAGAGAACGTTTTGGAGGGACTCTGACTTGAGTTGGATGGTAATAAGTGAATAGGATTTGGATAGACAAAAGGAAAGGATATGTATGATGTTTTAAGTGCCTATGTAAAAGGGCACAAAGCATATCTGAAAAAGGAGCAGGAGATGGGTTTAGCAGTAACAGAAGATTTGTGAATATGAGTAGTTAGAAGGCTGGAGAAGGAAAGTGGGTCTTATATTTCAGGGTAAGAGGATTTGACTTGATTCTGTAGGCAACAAGGCATGGGGCCCACTGAATATTTGGGCTCCACAAGGCATGATTTCATAAGGTTGGCAGAATTCGTTTGTCATGGGATAAGCTCTTTCGGAAGTATATTAACTCTTGTTAATGGCCCACTAGGGGAATATGTAAAGTATTGAAAACTTTTTAGACTGTGTTAGGAAAATAGAATAATTTAATCAGATCCGCTCACCTTAGGTCTAGTTGGGGGTGGTACGGCGCATTCTTTGTAAGCAAATTGTGTGTGTGTGAGTGGAGTTAGTGTGCATGCATGGCACCACGACCTGGCTGGTGTTTACTGCCTCGGGCATTCGCCATGTGCAGCCATGCTCTCTGACCTATGGCTTCCAAGGACCTATTTGCCAGTTACCTAGCTCATAGACCTGAGTGTGAGGGGTCTGGTGACCCAACCTGGCATGTGAAGGGTTCATGACCCAGTCTGTGAATGGGCTTGAGGGGTCTGTGAACTCCAGACCTAGCCTAGCTCGACAGTTGGCATAGTTGGCAGGATTACGGGCAGGTAAAAGAGCTTGAAAATTGACATAGTCTGCGACAGGATTCTGAGCAGAAAGCCCTTGGAAGAAGGAGGAAATGTGGCTACTTTTGAATGTGCTCTGCCCTATGGCTACCTTCCTGTTGACCGGGATCTGGTTGCTGCTCACTGTATTGCAAGGCAGCATAGACCAGGCACTTTGGTAGTAAACCCCTTGGGAGGGGGAGGAAATGTGGCTGTCCTTGAGCATATGGTGCCCAGTGGCCACTTTCTGCTGACCAGAGCTGGGCTGCTGGTGACTATGCTGTAAACTGATCAAGATTTGTGGCAGAAAGCAGCGCTGTTGGAAGCACGGATAAATGTCCTGGAGGATGACGTGCAGTGACTGGCCACTCCTGCCTCTCACGCCAGGGAAGACGACCAACCCAGTGGTGAGCTGGGGGAAACTGTGCGTATCCAGGCATGACCTGTTGTGCATGAGAAACTGAGACACGAGCAGCCTACAGGAGCAGATGCACAACTGGTGGGTGATCCACAGGTGACCCAGTTCACTACCTACGTCCCATATGCCCAGGCTGAACTGGTTGACTTGGGGAGACAGTTCAGGCAGAAACATGGGGAGACCCTGGCTGCTTGGCTGTTGTGGTTATGGGACCTAGGGGTGGATACTGTGATGTGCTCTGGTGAGGAGGTGGAGAAACTGACCTCTATTACCATATACCCATCCCTGAGGCAGCAGGGGCAGAATAGCCGCAGATATGCACCTGGATGAGGTAATCACTCCCTAATGGACTGGGTGAATGCAGCTGCCCGTACCACATGGGCAAATGCTGGAGAACTGCCCGAGATTGTTAGTAAATGGCAAATGTAGGCTGAGCTGGTCCAAATCATTCAGGAGTTGGGGACGTGGCAGTCCATGTTTAATCTGAACACCCATGGCCTGGACTATGAAAACTTTACAGGCAGCATGAGAGACATAGTGCTGAAAAATGCCTCATCAACGTCCTTTGGGTCACTGATGGCCATACTAGCCCCATACATTGGTCGTCCTATACATGAGGTAATGACCATGATAAGCCGGCTTGGGTGAAGTAGAGGATAGCAGACAAGCAAAAGGGGTCTGTAAGGTGGCTAAGACCAAATCCCCAAGAAAGGCTCAGGATTTTATCCCAAAGGGCCCAAGCAAGACTAGCTGTAAGCAGATGTGGCTTGACTTGCTTGCAGCAGGAGTTGATAGCAAGAAAATTGACTGGCAGCCAAATGCAGTTCTGTTTGCCTTGTGGCAGCAACTGTGCCCTGAACAGCATTTCACCAAATGTCCAGAAACAGGTAGCAAGGTACACTCAGTGGATTTAAAAGATTTTTTGGTTGCTCCAGAGGAAGGGGATAAACTGTTCCATTTCGATGAAGGAGCAGGCCAAGGTACTCGTCTTTTGGGGTCGGGCAAGGACCAGAGGCCTCATATTGAATTGGCAATTTATTGGTTGAGGATGAATGTGCAGTGTGTTTTGGCATTGGTGGATACAGGCGCAGAATGTAGCCTGATATATGGCAATCCAGATAAGTTTCCAGGGGCACAGTTCATATAGATGACTATGGAGGAAATATGATTCAGGTCAAAGCTGTGTCATTGCCATTGGGCATAGGAAGATTACCTCCTTGTGTATATACTGTATATATATCCCCCATAGCTGAACGCATTTTGGATATGGATGTACTTTATGGTTTACACCTGCAAACAACAGTTGGAGAGTTTCAGCTGCGAATACAGACAATAGGTTATGTAAATGTAAGGATCATTTATCCTTGCTAAGGGAACACTGGAGAAGATTCTGAATGCGTAGATTGTACAGTGAGGGACCCTAACGGGGTAGATTTTTGGGAAAATAGAATAATTTAATCAGGCCCCCTTGCCTTAGGTCTATTTGTGGGTGGTGTAGCACATTCTTTGTAAGCAAATTGGGTGTGTGTGGGTGGAGTTGGTGCACATGTGTGGCACCACAACCTGGCTGGCATTTGCTGCCTCAGGCATCTGCCACGCATGGCCATGCTCTCCAACCTATGGCTTCCAAGGACCTTTTTGCTAGTTACCTAGCTCATAGACCTGAGTGTGAGAGGTCTGGTGACCCAGCCTGGCCTGTGAAGGGTTTGTGACCCAGTCTGTGAATGGGCTTGAGGAGTCTGTGAGCTCCAGACCCAGCCCTAGCTCAACAGACTGTATGACAAGATTCCTGGACACACAGATAGGTACTGAATTTACACTCAAATCCTTATTCTGTGGAACTTTTTAAAGTAAATTTTAGCTCTTATTCAATAATCACATTAAGCATTACTGGATCAATTTTCATTTGGAAACCACTCACTAGGTTAACTGCAGGAGCAAAAATACTTAACAACTTATTGAAAATGATAGATATTTTGTTCTATATCCTTGTGGGTTAGTACAAAAAATGTTTATCAAGATTTTTACTGGCATTGTATTTATTGTTTTAGGTGCAGTGGATGATACTGTACATCTTTCAAAACATATTTGTGAATATGCTTGAATATTAAAACCACAGATAAAATAGAGGAAATTATAAGGAGATTTCCTCTGGACTTGTCAAACAGTTCATGTCCTGGCTCTTGGACTTATAAGATATCATCACATGATTTCAACAAATCTCAAATTCTTTGAGCTTTATTTTCTTTACCTGCAAACTAGGAATAATAATGTGATACCAGCTTCTCAAACTTTAAAATATAATATAAAATGATGAAATAATATGAATTTCATTATTGTCTTAGTCCATTTTCTGTTGCTATAACTGAATACCTGAGACTGGGTAATTTATAAAGAAAAGAAATTTACTTCTTAGCACTCTGGAGGCTGGGAAGTCCAAGGTCTAGGGGCTGCATCTGGTGAGGGCCTTCTTGCTGGTAGAAACTGCAGAGTCCAGAGGCAGCAAAGGGCATCATATGTCCAGGGGGCTAGAGTATGCCAAACTGGCTTTTATAACAGACCTACTCTCATGATAACCAACCCACTCCTATGTTAACCTGTTAATCTTCTAACCCATTAATTCTAGAATGGGCTCTGCTCTCATGATTAAGTCAACACTTAAAGGCTCTATCTTTAATAATATTACATGGGGATTAAGTTTCAACATGAATTTTGAAGACGGCAAACATTCAAATCATAGCAATTATGAAATTTAAATATATTTTATTATATTAAAATAATGACTGACATTTGTAATAATTTTTTGCATTTTACAAAGTATTCTCATAGTTAACATTATTTTATGATACTTTCTATTTCAATATGCTAGATTTCTCATGTTTGCGTTCAAGAGAATTGAATATTTGTACCTATAAACTTATTAAAGTAATTTTAACTTTATTCCCCCCAGTTTTTCATTTATGTTATTAAAAAGACAACTAAATCATATGAATGCTTTATTTCTCTGTTTCTATTTCCAAATAAAGGTGCCAAGTGGGTGTAATGTAACAAAAAATCTACAGTACAGAAAAAAGGAGTAAAATTAAAAGATTGATTCATCTAAAAAGTGTATCATTTAGGTTTCCTCCCAACAAACTGACTACAATATCTTTTTTATCCTCAGGTTCAAAACATATTCATCTTTGAGGTCTCATAAACATTTCCTGATGATTTTCTCAAATGAGATAAAGGATTATAAACGGGATAGTGAGCTTGACCCACAAAGAGAATAGAAGAGCTCTTTTTAAAAAATCTCCTTTTGAAGATATGGATTCTAGAGTCAGGCTGTTGTCCTCAATTCCCAGAAGTTGAAACCGAGTGATTAGCAAGCAAAGCCAGAACTGATAAATAGATTTGTAGAACCTCCTGGTTTTGGTGAAATTTTTTCAAATGAATAAATGATTAAAATAGCTCAATGAAAATCACACTCAAAAGGGTGAAATATAATGACTATCTGATCTGTTAAAAGGAAAAAGCTTTTAAACTAATCGATCTTTTCCACAACAATTTATGTCATAGCCTTTTAAGATGATCCCATCTTAAATGGGGAAGTGACAAAGAAATATATATTTAGTACACTTGCTCAATGAATAGATTTTCAGTACCCTAAGAAAATGCATTTGAGAGCTTTTATTTTTAAAGGGAACTACACATTAGATTCCTATGGATGATCTTATGTTTAGTTTTACCCTTGTTACTGCTAAGAGAAAGGAGTAGAAAATTGAGACCAAGACTTTTTTCTTCAGGCTTGATGGGCAATCATGTAGCAATCATTTAACCTCCATGTGCTTCATTGATAGCATCCCTCAAATGACTACACTAATGTATGTCACACTAATGCTTGCCATCCATCTACTTCATGGGCATATTACAAGGGTTAACTAATAAGGCTGATAAGCACTTTGCAAATTCAAAGTACAAAGTAGAAGTGCTAAGTAAGCTAAATAAAAAGAAGACACTAAGAGACTCACCTGATGATCAACTGATTAGAATTTTCAGTGATTTATGGATTTCATGAATACTTTTCTCCTACTTTTTGCAATAAATTAAAGCCATTTCATTACATTTCTAAAAATCGTTTCAGACACATAAGGAATAAGCATTGTGTGCCTCATTTCTAATGTGAAAAGAATGCTTTGTGTTACTTGGGTGTTTTAATTTTCAAAATATGCTACAGTTGTGCCTCACTTTTAGCAGGAATCTCAAGTTGCTCTTTTTGTTTCAGTCCTTCTGCTGTGGTAGAATATGTCATAATGGAGAAGGAATAAAATACTCTGGTCAGAAAACTAGGATGGCAAAGTGCAAGTTTCCACTGACTTTCGAGGGAAAATATCTCAACCATGGGCAAGAAAGATAAGCTGTAAGGGAAAGAGCTGTTTATTCCATCTTGGTTTAAAATTCAGCCCTAGTCATACCTACTTCAGCTGTCAGGAAGACTAATTAGTGCCAGTGGTAAAGGAAGTTTTTGCGATGCCAACTTTTGTCCGTTAAGAACTGGATTAAACTTAAAATCATTTCTCGCATTCTGCCAAATGGAATGCTTTGATTATATTTCAGCAAAGTCACAGATAGAATCATTTCTATCAGTCTTTGACATCATAGATATAACTAGAGGTGGACAGTGAAGTGCAGAGTGGGGTAATTATCTGGTATAATACAGATCAATCAAACTTTGCTATGGGTTGATTGATCAAAGTTGGCTGGGGCTGCCATAGCAAAATACCACAGGCTGGGTGGCTTAAACAATAGACATTAATTTTCTCCCAGTTTTGGAGGCTAGATGTCCATGATCAAGGTGTCGGGAAATTTGATTGCCAGCGAGGGCTCTCTTCCTGCCTTCTAAGCGGTCGCCTTCTCGATGCGTGCTCATACGGTCTTTCTTCTGTGTTTGCTCAGAGAAAGCGACCTCTTCCTTTTCTTACAAAGACATCAGTTCTGTAGGATTAAGGACCCAATCTTATGACCCCATTCAACTTTAATTAGCTCCATAAAAGCCCTGTCTCCAAATATAGTCACACTGGTGGTAAAGGCTTCAACATATGAATTCTGGGTTCACTCCATGAAACTACAACATGTTAGATAATTGAGATCTGACATTATTTACTTGACTGTTCTAGACACTTTTGCAGAACCATAATATTCCTGTACTTTGTGTGTGAGAATAAGTATAAAACTGAATTCTTCCTCTTGTATTTGTTTCCATACACAACAATCTCTGATCTATTTGAAAAACAATGATGTAGTCAAGAACAGTATATTTATATCAGATCTGTTCTCATCTAATAGCAGTTGTTGAGAGGTAGTAAAAATGCCCCTTATCCCTCTCAGGATCAGTCTAAGAACTGGTCGGAAAAATTGAGTGACATGACTTTAAAGATGTCACTTTTCTCACTCAGATAAGTAACACATAGTACCTGATTTGCTTGTAACCAGAGAGAAAATCATTTCAGCATTAGACAAAAACAAGACTTTTTAAATGTGAAAAGCAATTCCCTAGAAATCCATGGTGAGTTAGATTTCCAGGCTCTAGCATCATCATTTCAACCCCAAAGCAGCAGCACACCCAACTCCTGCCCCAAACCTGAACATAGTAAGTATGTATAGGTTGGTCTTGGAGATTAATTGTATGATTAATTACTTAAGAGTCTACGACCTTGTACTGTTTTTAGTGTCTCTAGTTGCACTTTAAAAAAAATTATTCTAATGAGACTAAAGGAACAGAGTTTGCATGAAGGGAAGACCAAATGCCAGTTCTGACTAAAATATGAAAAAGATAGACAGCCATTTGGAAGGAGAGTATAGTGCGACAATCCCATAACACACAGCCACAGCAATATATACCCCAAAGAAAGTGCATTCGGTAGTCAGCAATCACATTTGTCTTGCCAGTGGTGACTCAGTTTCAGAAAATAATCGTGTTATGTTGAATTAATGCCAAAATTTGAATTATCTCTACTTAAGTGTTCTATTCTTACTTAATTTATAAATAAATTCTGCTTACATAGTTAAATAAAAATACCTAAATAGAGGGAGTTTATACCTAGATTTTTGTCTGTACATTTAGCAGGCTGTAGTTGTTCAACATTTACAAAATATACAGATGTGTTAGATATCAACAGATCTGGCTTATTTTGACACTTTTTATTATGTAAGGGGAGTTATTCAGCCTTAGACTGAATGGAAATTTCACTGCCCTCCCCCCAAGAGAGGGAAATTAGAGCAGTTTATTTTATGAGTCTCAAGATCTCCATTTCTCAGAGGGACTAGTTTTCAATTGCTTATCATTTGGACTCCAAATTTAATGCTCCCATTGAGACTGCTCCATAAGGGCTACTGTGAGGGAAGAGCACAAATAAAGCTTTTGCTAAGGTGGGCAAAAGTTGAGAAACAGAGTAAGTATAGAGGAGGCTGGCAGTGGGGATCTTGAGTATTAGTTCCCCTTAATCCATCAGTGTGGTAGGTTGAATTGTGACCGCCCGCCCCCCGAAAAGATATATCTATGCCCCAGAACCCATAAATGTGACCTTTTTTGGAAAACAGGATTTTTAAAGATGTAATTAAGTTAAGGATCTTGAGATGACATTATCCTGATTGGGGTGGTCCCTAAGTCCAATGGCAAGTGCCGTTATAGAAGAGGAGGAGACAGAATAGAAGGTCATGTGAAGACTGAGGCAGAGATGAGAGTGAGGCAGCCTCAAGCCAAGGAATGCCTGGAGCCACCAGAAGCTGAAACAGACAGGGAAGGATTCTCCCCAAGAGCCTTCAGAGACAGTGTGGCCCTGCCAACACCTTTATTTTGGATTTCTGGTCTCCAGAACTATTAGAGAATAAATTTCTATTAGAGCAGTCCTAGGAATACAATCAGTATGCCAGATCATTTATATGGTAATAAAAATCACATCCAGGGGCCATGGGTGAAAGAGACAAGAGGAAAACTGGGTGCATCATTCCTGCAGCTAACAGTCAGGTTCGACTGGAATTCTCATTGGTCAGTTGGCTGCGCAGGTGTCAAATATGTGGAAACTGGCTTCCACTAAGTGGCCTCCAGAGGAACTCCCAGAGGGATCATGTGCTTGTCTCATATTTTGAGCCTTGCTTTGTTGCTATATATTATGAGTGTCTGGATGTTTGAGAAGAACTGTAAACCCAAAGTGTCCTGTCTGCAATGAACGTGTGAGAAAGCAGCTTCACTGAGCTGCTTCAGTACTTACTAGGGCAAAAACCAAGGACAGTATAAGAGATAACAGTTAAGAGAATATGTACAGAAAGGCAATATGTGATATGAATAGCTACCCACAGGCTCAGCATAGCAGGGGAAGTATTGTATAAACTGAAATGTATTGATCTTTTGAGGTATCATGAAAAGACAGGTGGACTTGAACTTGGCTATATGAGCCCAGGAGTGGCAGAGAGAAGAAATATCTTTAGATTAATAGGAAGAACATCATTCTGAGGTCAGTGGCATGGTATATTATAGTAATCCAGACTATCAGTTCGTTTGTTCCTGCATTCTATGGTTCTGCTTTAAGACAAAGTGGGGGGAATAATCTCAAAGGTAATCTGTTAAAGACATATGGTAATCAGAGAACTTTTGAACAAAATGCATGCCAAATTTATATTCACTAATTAAAAAAGAATATACTTTGTGCCAGACCCTTCTTTAGGTCATAGGGATGTGCTAAGGAATGACACATGTATAGTAGGTTCCCTTGAAAAGCTGTCTCTACATCTATACTTCTAAAAACTAAATTCCTATTTAAAACAAGCACACAATGTAAATCTATTTGTGACCTATAAGTTTTAGACTATTTGTTTAGTCCTACATACCTGCTGTTTTGGAGCTAGCATTCATTTTATGTCTCCTATGTGCCTTCAAAAAGAATAAAATAGCCCCTGGGTTTATTTTTTTCCAGATATTATCAAATTCTATGAAAGGTCCATGTTGTGTGGCCCAACTGTATTCCTAGCATTGCCCTGAGAATACAAGGAAAAGAGGTTCCTTTGTCCCGATTTGATTGGACCCAACTAATGATTCCTTCCAATTGTCTGTAACACTTTTATCTTTTTAAAGAAGCTTATATGCTCATTTCATTTCCTCCTTATAAAGGGTCAGATTCCAAGGCCAAATTGTTCTCTACATTGCCAGCTGGCTCCTCGAATTTTGGGCTTTGACTTCCCAGTGTGCCACTAAGTATTAAACAGGGAAGTTAAACAGGAACCTCTTGAGACCATATTTCTGCCCCAGGCAATGGCAAATCACATTTTCCTACAATTTATTCTTCTCACGTATGACCAGAGAAACAACTTTTCTTTATCAAGAGAGTCCTGATTTGGATTTCAAATGTCAGAAAATTGGTCTGATTAGACAATGTAAGTAAATGTAAAACAGGACTTTGGAAATAATTCTGTTGTAAGGAACACAGCTTGCCAATTTTCCTATTACTCTATCCTTTGAAAGCAAAGTACTGTCTTGAAGTTTCACCTGCCAGTAGGGCAAATAAAGACAGCATCATGTATCACACCTTCAGGAAACAGGTTGCCATAATGTCTCACCACATGCTTGGATGTACTGGATATCAGAAGAACAACCAGGTCAGAAACTGAAAACAGTTTTGCAGGATAGTTTGAATGAATTTCTCAAGAGTATTAAGGTAAAATGCTACTATTTGTGTGTGTGTGTGTGTGTGTGTGTGTGTGTGTGTGTGTGTGTGTGTGTGTGTGTGTGTGTGTGTGTGTGTATTTCATCCTCTAGGAGTGAAACTATCATGGAAATGAAAGTAGAGATAGCAATAAAAGTATAATGTACCCTTTGCATTGGTATATTTTAAAGATGCCTCTGAAAATCTTAAAACCTACAAAAAGATTTTATAATGTTTCAAATGAAATAGACAATTTTCAAAGTTTCATTTTTCTTAAAATTATCTTCCTGACATCTTCATAACAAATATCTTCATGATATACATAAAGATAAAACTTAATATTTTCCAAGAAGTTAACTGTTTGTCAAGATAATTGAGGCATTATTAATTTATGTTGGTGGTAGGGAATTATAAGATCCAGAGCAAGTGCTACATATCCAAGATCAAGACACAAAACAGATCAAATATTTAATAGTTTTCAAATATATGGAATAGATGTAACCTTAAAAGTAGAATATACAATAAAGTATTTTTTCTAATGTCTCATGATACAAATACTATCAAACTGAACTAATACTAAATGTACATGCTATCTCTACATTGGATACTTGCTGTCGAGCTAGGCTAATGTTGGAATCTTGCCAAAGACGCCAATTGTCGTGCTTGGGCTCTTTTATCTGCCCATAATCCTGCACTGACTACACCAGTTGTCAAGCTAGGGCTGAGTCTGGCGCTCACAGTCACAAACCCTTCAGACACCAGGCTGAGTCACCAGAGCCCTCACATGCCAGGCTGGGTCATCAGACCCCTCACATGCAGGTCTATGAGCTAGGTAACCAGGTCCTTAGAAGCCGTAGATTGTAGAGCATGGCCTCACATAGCGGCTGCCCAAGGCAGACGCCAGCCAAATCCACAGTGCAGCGCATGTGCACTAACTCCACCCACCCATACACAATTTGCTTACAAAGAATGTGCTGCACCACCCCCAACCAGATGGGCAGGTGAGGGTCCTGATTAAATTATTTTATTTTCCCAACACTTGCTGTGTAAAACTTTCCAAGATGTAGTTTCTTTTATGATTAAGAGGTAGGGCAAGGTGTTAGTAAACAGGCCTCTCTTCCAGTTCTTGGTGAAAACGTAAATAATGATTTTGGAATGAAATTTAGCTATAAATATCAAGAGTTTAAAAAATGTCCATGCCCTAACACCCAGTAATTATGCTTTTGAGAAGCTAATCATAAAATAATTCAAAATGTAACTAGTAACTAAAAACCTTCTAAATATCCAACAACAGGGAATCATTTAGCACTTTGTAGTATATATCATTTAATTATATATAATAAAATGTGACATAGCATGAAAAATAAGTTTTCAAAGACCTCTAATAACATGGCTCAAATGTTTGTGACATAATACAAAAATATAGGAAAATAAAAATTGTGTGAACAGTGAGACCTCAAATATAATATTTTAACAAATTATATTTGTTACTGTGAAATTATTAATGAATTTTTAAACTATCATGTTTACATTTCTTTATTATTTATCTAATAACTTAATCTATAAAATATTATTGAAAATTATCTGGGAAAATGGGTTTTTACGTAAAGAAATCCTTGGGGAGTGAAGCTAAGGAGTACTGAGGCAGTACGAGTGACGACGGCTCATTTTAACACACATTAAGTGAAAAAAAAATATGAAATATTGCTTTACATCCTGTAGGATGCCTTGGGAATTGTATTCACCCAGGGGATTCTCTTGCAGTGGGAAGTAATGGTTTGTAGGGGTCCTTTATTTCATATTTCAGCTCTTTTTCAGGAAATAGAAAATATATCAAAATTTATTACTGTGACTTGGTCTACACTCACCAAAGAGTGACTGTCTATGAAGAAGAATATTCCTGGTGGGAATATTCAGGGACAAAGTGCTCTCCATGATGTAGGAAGAAACTGGATTGACTGTCTTCCATTTGTAATACTTCCTAAAAACTATTCTTCTGGCTTTTGAACATGAAACTCTTATTACATAGAAAAAAAACTTCTATGATCTGATATTTGAAATGAATTATTTCACATCATTAAATGACTCACAGACAAACAAAAGACCTGTTAAATTAATCTAGTTAACATTTCCTTTATCAGCCAACTCAGGAAGTTTCAGGGTAGAAAAAGAACTATGTGTGTGGTGGAAGGTGAGAAGCCAGTGTCTACAGAGGACCATGGCTGAGCTTCTGAGCTGGTGGTGGACGGACACCACAACATTTTGATCAAGACAGTCTTATGTTTTTCCCTTCTAAAGTGCTGCCACAGGGCATGTTTGTCTGACCATGATGGAGAGTAGACTGAATGAGGACAGGGAAATAGATTTCACATCCAAATAAGGTATTGAGGAGAGTTAACAAGAGAAACTAAGAACAGTTGTTAGAGTACCTTGGGATTAATAAAAGTGAGGAACCACTGGAACCTCTAAACTTAAAGCAAAGAAGAAGGAGTGATTACTTGAAAATCAGTGAAAAACAGCTATAGGAGAGGGCCACTTGACAAGGCATAGAAGCTGTGGCCTTTGATAGAGGGACATTGTCAACTGCTGTGATTTATCTAGGAGGTAACCAACAGGATGGATAACCTGACCTCACTCTCCTCCCTGCCTTTCACTGACCAAATCCAATCCCAAAGGAAAGGGAATCTGTTGATACAGTCCACAATTGTTAGCCTCTAGAGCACAGAACAAGATGGACAAGAGTGGAGAGTGGATCTGAATATTCGGCACACACATATTTCTAGTGAGGACACTCTTTTCATTTAATCCTCACACTCTCTCTTCAATATGGGTTACAGCTATAGACATAAATAAAAATCAAACTTTTTAAACTAGGAATGAGGGAATATCGAAAGCCTTAGGGGAGCAGGTGGAAAGTGAAATAGCTGGTGCTTCATCGATTTCAAGAGTCACACTGGCAGGTTAGAGCTCTATGGTTACAAGTGAAAGATACAGAAACTGGTGGAACTTTTTTACAGAGAGATATGGTGAGATTCTAAGGACAACCAGAAGATAAACAAGGCCCAGGTGACAAAGTGTGGTGAAAAGTCAGGAACAACAACAGCTCTTCTTGGAACCCTAAGAGTACATTGGGGGCTTTCATTGTCAACATGAAAGCTTCTCAAGGCAGCCAGAGTCAGCAGTGAATCCTCACCAAGTAGATTTGACAAGAGGAAGACACAGCATGGCAGAAAGAAAAAAAGCTAACACTTGGTGACTGACTGGGACCCAAGATATCACAACAAAGGAGCAGCAGCCAAACTGTAACTCCAAATCAACTAAGTTAAAAATATGGGGAGAGGAGGGTTAGAGAGGAGAAGGGAAAAAATAAAGGGAGAGTGCTCTCAACCTTGTGGGATTATTTGCCCTTGATCTTTGATCTCTTGCTCTATCTTCACCAGCTGTGAAAGGGCTGGCCCAAGGCTGGAGTACCCATTCAGCCAAAGAGGAATTATTGAGGAAAGATGATATTTGCAATAGGAGAAGGGGGTTTACAAGTTTGAAGAATCTGTTAAAAATGTTTAAAATGTTTGCCACTTCTAAATTTCCCTCTTAACATAACTTTGGTTGCTTTTCCCCAAGTCTTTCTCTGACCAGCTGCTAAACCTTTCAGGACTTATATGCAGCACTCTTTGGGGACTCCCAGTAGGGACATTTTGATGGGTCTAATTTCCTAAAATCAGGCTGGTATCAATTCACATTCCCATAATTCATTCATTTATAGTCAAATTAACCTTATTTTATAGTCCAGATTGGTAAGTCATGGGACATATTGGATGCGGTTCTGTTATCATCCATTCTAAGAATTAAACTTTGGGCAACACAAGGGTCCGAAAATGGACTTAGCAAGGTATTTTTAACTACCAGTTTCTGTAAGTGACTTTATAAACTCCTGTACTACTTTATTTTAGGTGTGGTAATTTACAACACAAACTACTACACTTAATATTTTGGGAGGTGGGTAAAAGGAAGGGAAATAGGGCTCTAAATTTTTCACATTTTCTATACACTATAGAGGAATTTGATATAAATAGAAGGCAAAAAAATTATCAATTATGCACATTCAAGATTTCTTAGCCATGTTTCTCATTGTTTGAGAAGCCAGGGAGGAAAAGAAGAAAATGAATGATAAGGAAATGGTAGGTAGCTTTCTGAAATTTACTTTAGTAGCTGATGAATACGTCTTTCTTTTATCTCAGGAAAACATATCAAGACCTAGGTTTTGGGTGTCTGAGATATAGGCAGATCTATTTAACTCATTGCTAGGAAGCAACCACTGAGCAGCCCAGATGATGCTATTTCCACAATTTAATCAATGGAAGAACACACTCAGCATTAGTGATGTATAAACTCATCAGCTCTGTTGTATCTTGATCCCTACCTTTGAAAAGGAAGTAATTGAGTTGTTAGTATCACATAGTTGTTAAATACTATTTTCAAAGTAAATCTATTAATCCTTACATCCTCACAAATAATAAAACTTTTTAAAAAAATTCTTTTTCTATGGTTCTAACCAAGTTCACCCTGTTCTAGTGTTCACTCTAATACATCATATGCTGCAAAACTGCTAATTAATTTCAAATTGGATATGACAATAACAAGAGCAGAGGTGACTCATCTGACCTTTATGAAATGTTTATGGGAAAAGGTAATTTATTTTAAGTAATACTTAAAACGCATTGATGTATAGTGGGATATTTGGGCCAAATTAGTAATTCTAAAAAGTAACTTTTTAAGTACATGAATAGAAAAACAAAAGCAAAGATAAAGGGACTTTATTAATCTTGTGTTTATTAGTGAATAAGAAACTCAAACTATAAAAAGTATGAGTTGAAAAGGACAAATAAATTTATAGACAAATCATTATGTCTTTCATCTAAATGAGGAGAAATTAAATTATGTGAAGAAGATGGAGTGTAGGTTTCACTTTATTGTTTTGTGTATAGGAGCACGTTTGGGAGCATAATTTAGTTTACTAATTCTTGGGGGTGAGTTTTCAAATGTATCATATTTCATATCTGGGACCTAGGAAATACTAGCTTCTTAGATTTAAAGAATCTGAAAGACAAAACAAATGAGCTAATATGCTATTTTCTAAAAAACAAGTTTATATCTATGCTGATGAAAAGTATTCTGAAAATGTCTATGTACAAAAATATATTGTTATAAAAAATTCTTTAACCACTTAAGTGTCCCAAGTCAAAGAAAGCCTCACGTTCTTACCATTGAGGCAGTTTTTATGCATAGCATACATAAATATACTGCCAAAATGTTACTGATCATTTTTCCGGAAACTGTTAAGCATCATCTGTACACTGCCAAATTTTTGTTTGGATGTGAGGTTTGGGTGTATGGATCTGTGCGTGTGTGTGCGTGTGCGCGTGTGTGCGTGTGCGTGCGTGTGCGTGTGCGTGTGTGTGTGTGTGCGTGCGCCTGTTGTGGGTAGTAGGTTTTGCTCTCACTTGGGTCTGCATCCTGTCACTCTCTCTGGCTTATCCAGATATTTTTCGCATATTATTCTCTCATGTCTGAAGTCCAATTAGCCGGTTCCCAATTGTAACATTTTCAGCAAGGGAATCTGGAGAAGCAGAATCTATTCCCAGGAGAGAAAGAGCCAGCTAAGAAAATCTACCAAATTTAGAGGAAGCTAATGCCAGATGACAGCAGTACCCAACACAGAAGACATTTCCTGCACCTCACTTTGCCTCATTTACCCAACACATCCTCAAACACTTAAGAAGTCAAAGCCACAGTTTTCAACGTGATGGAGAGGACGAAGAAAGAGCTCACTTCTGCCACCAATCTACTGTCTGACTAAAGCAGTACTGAGAAGAACGAGGGAAAGGAGTGTTAACTTTCAAGTTTGAAGAACAGGTTATTCTTTGAGATTAGATATTTTACCTACTGAACCACTTGCAAAATTAAAGATGAACAAATTTATATTATCATATAGAAGTGGCTTGAAAAGTGATGGAACCAGAGTGAGATCTTACCCACAGGCAAAGAAATGGGTGAAAATAAAATATTTTCTGCTTGCCCTCTGTGGAGTCCTGTGTGTATAATTTTAATTATATATTAAGTACCTACCTTTATAAAAGTCAATGCTGAATATGATATGACATTCCCAGTAAGTACTTAGCGTAAGGGAGGCAAACTTTTATCTCTATCCTTGTAGGGTTTTCAGATGGGTCTGAGAATTAAATTGACATAGATAGGATATAAATTTATAAATTTATATAGGTTTTACATGACACAGGAGCCTTCATAAGAAAATGAAGACCCAAGGAAGTGGCAAAACCTAAGTGCTTTTATATTAGGTTGAACAGAAAAAGGCAACTGTGGAAAAGTAACTAACTATGTAAGGAGGCTAAAGGAAGATGGGAATTATTTTAACAATATGCATTCATCCAGAATTCTCTAAGCTATGACTCCTTCTTGAAGAATGTTTCTTTTCTCCTGGTTCAGGGAGGGCATCTTTCACATGGGAGTTTTTATCTCCTGTTTTCAGGAAGAAAAGGAGAGATTAGAATGCTCTTCTTGCATCTTCTGTGTTTCAAGTGTTTTTAGCTCAAATTAATCCTCTGCCAAAGTAGCACATTTTGGAGTGGCATGTTCTGCCATCCTTCATTAGGAAATTCTTGAGCTATTAGGCTCTTTCAAATATATTGTGCCATATAATATGTCTTAGAAACCCTGAAAAAATTTCCATTTTATAGTAATACACAATTAAGGTAACTTCTCAATTTCCTGAAATATGTAATAGAAGAGCTTGGAATTTAAACCCCAGTATATCTGCAACAAAGTCCAGATACTTTCACCTGTGCCTGACTGATTTCCCTCTCTCACTTGGTAATTGCTCAGTAAGCAGTTTGAAAAAGAAATGGGATATGAAATTCCTTCCTGATGAGGATATTCATTAAACAAAACTTTAACAATTACCAGTAATTTGGCTATTGTAATTAATTCAAACATTTTAATAATTTACCTACACTTTATTTAGCAATGTGCCACTTATTGTAGTTTATTTAAAGAATAAAATGCAACATTTACCTCCAAAAGACTCAGAGTATAATAAAAAAATTTTGTAAGGTAAAACATCTAAACAACAGCTCAGATCATCCTTAAAACACTTCTTCGAGGAGTAGACACAAGCACTAAGACAAGAAAATCTAAAAGTGGTTTGGAAAGCATAGAAGATTTATCAAAGCACTTGATACAATACAGAACAGATATTGCAAAGTCTACATATTTGAAAATGTTGGAAAATATATAAAGAATGTAGAACTAAAGAGTATATGGGATGTTATAAATATCTCAATATTTATATGTGAAAGTAGAATGTAGATCTTGTGCTTTTCAAAAGATCATTTGCTGTTAAATTAATATACAACTTAGGGATATAAAAGCATTTACTTTTATCTTTGATCTCATTCAGCCTTATTTTCTTTAGTTTTCAAAGCTGTAAAATAAGGTCATATACATGTGAAGTATTGCCAAATATATAAATATTTGCATTCTAATAATATCAAGGTGGAGAAAGCACTGTAAATGCTGTTGTACAGCAATATAACAAATGCCTATTAATTTCCTTCAAAGCTATATTTCCTAAATTGTGTTCTGAGAAACCCTATGTATTTATAGAGGTTAAAAGATTTTCTGTACCAAAAATTCAGTAAAAGATTTCAGGGTCAATAATTTGGAAGTAACTAAATTAATCCAAGTTAAACAAGTACACTTATTAGAAAACTTTTTAGAGTATTTAACATAATGTTAATTGCGAACTCCCAAGGGAAGATATCCTATGCAGCTCTTCAAAATATCATTTGAGAATGGAGAATATTTTTATAAGAACTTTTGGTATCTTAAGAGATTTCAAAGTAGCTTGGGTCACAATATTAAAAAATATGTAAGTGAAGTATGTCAATGTAGAAATATTCTGAACTATTAAGTATATTAATTAAAATAGTAATCTTGCTTTTCATAAATTACAAATTAGTTTATTAACCTATATGAAACATTACTAACATGACATAACTTCTGCAGAGTATACAGGCTGAATCATTGGATATCTTTTGGGCTACAGTGGTGACAGTATAATAATGGTCAAGCCAATCTGAACCAGAGTCATGAAATTTCATAATGTTTTTAGTTTTTAATAATTAAAATATAATTTAATATTTTAATAACTTTAACATATTACTCTTTGCATGGCTATTACTACAATGAAGAGAGTGAGAGGAGTGACACTTGCCTTAGGTGGAAAATTTAAGTGCACCCCAAAAATTCAGTAATCAACAGATATCATAGTATAATGCAATATTTTTTAAAATTAAAATTAATGCAAAAAATCTGCAATGAAAAAGTACCAATAAAAAATATGAAAAAAAATATCTGCAAAAAAATTAATGAAGATAGATTCAGTATCACTGAATTTTCCTTTTGCCTTAGGCTCCAGTGTGACTCATCACTCCATTGCTTCTTTGCATAGTTCTGACCATAATTTAGGTAGAAATTATATGCATAAAATTTCAAACATAAAACTAATCTCATAGGAAGAGCATAAAATTTTGTTGGGGTCCTCATTTGTGGTTAGATTTATTTTTATTATTATAACACATTGTAAAAAATTCTAAAAAACACAACAACATTAAACTCCCTGAAAGTTACAGAGAAAAATGACAATTTCTACAAACCAACCATTTCCATTGATTTTTTAAAAGCTTCCTTTAGTTTCAAAGACTCTTTTTTCAAAGTTATTGTCTTTATGTTTTCAAATCAAAATTTAATAGGGAAATATATTTATGCTTGGAGATAAGAATCTACTTATCAGCCAGGATCCATCTTTTATAGTATTAAGTATTACAACAGCTTAATTAAAGATTTTTGACAGAGCTTTTTTGCTATTTCCTAGGTAGCTACAGAACATGGAAAATTCTTCCAGTGACATTCAGTAAGTCCCTAGTGGCATTAAAAAAAAAAAAAAATCTAGAACCTATCTTGGAAGTCACTTGAAATTTGCCTACTAGGAAAATCTATTTTGTGCAGATTGTGTATTTATTTCGACAGTAAAATAGATGCAGAATGTATTTTGCATTGCATTATTTTTCCTTATATTTAATTGTAACTTACAGCCAAAAAGAAGACATAAAATATAATCAAGTGAGGGAGAAAAACGCATTCAGAAAAGCAATTTTGATCATAAGCATGTGGTATCTATAGAAACTGTTATGCTGGAAAAGGGTTTGCCATTTCACTGATCAAGTTAATGAAGATATCATCAGATCTCTATTTTAAGAGAAAGGTCAACTAGGGGTATCCTTTCTTGCAGTTCAGCTGCATAAAGTATAATATGTAACGAAAGATATTTATCTAAAGGAATGGCTCCTCTTTCAAGTAATAGGTATGTTTCCTTTCCTGGCTTAAAAAAATAAAATACGATATTTAGCAATATTTTATTTACACTAAGAAACATATTTTCACATTTTGAGATCTCTGAATTTGAGAAGGTTGTTACAATTGATGGCTGGCCAGGTAACAGTCATGATATAGTTGCCATTGCCTCAGCAAGTCTAAAATTAATCATGGTTGTTCCTATGGCCCTCACATCAATTGAGTTGTGTGCATTATTATTACACATGTGTTATGCTTAATTGCTGCTTAAAATACCTTTAAGAAGATGACACTGTGATTCAGCACAGAAACAAAAATGCATGTGAGCATAAGACTATAGTAAGACAGAAGTTTAATATATGATTTTTAAAAATTCCATGGAAAGATGGAAGAAAATGTCCTTTGCAGCAGGTGTTTCAAGTGATTAAAAAAAAAGTATCAACTAACCAAATCATTTAACTAGTGTTCTGATTTTTAAAATGATGGTTGCTTTCATGTGTATTTTAGCAGTTTCAGAATTGCATTACAATGTAAAAAGTAAAGTTTAGGTCATTTTGTATTCTTTCTTAAGACCAACTACATAGAGTAAGACCCTTTTAAAATTTCCAAACATGGCCTCAGAACACTGTAAAGTTGGAAATATTTCTTCTATTTCCATGAAGAAACAGTACAAGCAATGAAATTATACATTAATATGTGAATCAATTGATCCTTTTCTTGGTGGACTGAATTACCTATATATACATTCCTGGTGCTCATATTCCAGACTCTATTATGGAACCATGGGGTTCAGCTGGAGTGGGTAAATGCCACTATGGCCTTTTACAATCCTTACTTTTTTCTCACTACAAATCTTATTTAAAATAGGTAGAATATGGGGTCAGCCCGTGGCTCACTCGGGACAGTGCGGTGTTGATAACATCAAGGCCACGGGTTCGGATCCCATATAGGGATGGCAGGTTAGCTCATTGGGTGAGCGTGGTGCTGACAACACCAAGTCAAGGGTTAAGATCCCCTTACCAGTCATCTTTAAAAAAACTAAATAAAATAAATAAATAAATAAAATAGGTAGAATAGAAAGTTCTGCTTCCAATGTGAAGGAGTGAATAAGTAGTGGATCTTGCCACAAATATCAGCAATAAACTCTGGACCAGTCTTCATGCAAATAAATTATAACTCTGAACAAAATGCATGAAACAATTACTGGAGGGCTCTGATTTTTTTTTTTTTTTTAAAGATGATCAAATATTAAAAATCAGTCAAAACTTAGAACAAGCAAAATGACATGAAATGAGTTGCCCAGTTTTATTTTTGTTGCCAGAGGGTGGTCATAGTTGTGGCTGTGACTGCACTGTAGGAGCAGCCAAACTCTGAAAAAAAAAAAAAAAGCCCATGTTCTATCTTGCTTGAGAAATCCAGGGAAGGAAGTCAGGGTGAAAGACTCCCAAAGTGGGTAGTCAGTCAGTTCAGGGAGACCCTCCCAAGGAACAGCGAGACCACGAAGACGGATGCAAACAGCAAGAGGTTTATTTGAACACACGGGTACCCGGGCGACACAGTCTTTTGGAAGACTGGCGCGCCGAGTGAAGCTCCTGGGTCCTTTTTATAGCAAAAAGCGCGGGTACAGAAGCGAGAAGCGAGTTTAATTGGTCAGTTCAAATAAGCGCGGGTACAGAAGCGAGAAGCGAGTTTAATTGGTCAGTTCAAATAAGGCCTGGGGTGAGCTTCGGTTATGTGGGAGTCCTTGAAACAGCTGAGGGGCACCCTGGAAACTGGTGGGAGTCCTTGAAACAGCTGAGGGGCACCCTGGAAACTGTTGGGAGTCCTTGAAACAGCTGAGGGGCACCCTGGAAACTGTTGGGAGTCCTTGAAACAGCTGAGGGGCACTCTTGAAACTTTAACTGACTTGTCTATTTCTGGGAACTATCCGCCCTTTGCCTCGGGCCGGGGCCCAGGTGCATAACCACAGATATCCTGTTCGTTATCTGGTCTCAACCTCAGGCTGTACTTTTCCTATGCTAGGGACTTTTAACCAGGGTAATGTTTTGTGCCTTGCAAAATGGCGTTACTACGGCTAGCTTAAAAAGTTCTTTCTTCATTCCCCCATTTCTTTTGTGGATAGCTCTAATCTTAGAGCGGAGTTAAAAGTTATTTTCATTATCTATAGTCTGATATTTTTGTCTAAGAACCAGGACTTTAATTGTACTTATTCTATCATTGATGAATTGGACTAACCTGTTGATGACACAGGGCCCCAGAATGAGCAACAGAAGAAGGAGTACTAGGGGCCCGGCGATGGTTGATAGTAGGGTAGTGAACCAAGGGGAGCTATTGAACCAACCTTCAAACCAGTTTTGATCTTTTTGGCGCTCTAACTGTCTTTTATCTAGTCTTTGTTTGAGTTTGGCCATGGTGTCTCGTATCACACCTGAATGGTCTACATAAAAACAGCACTCCTCTCTGAGGGCCGCGCAGAGGCCTCCCTCTCTTAAAAACAGTAAGTCAAGGCCTCGCCTATTTTGGAGTACTACCTCAGATAGAGAAGTCAATGAGTCCTCTAACTTGCTGACTGAATCCTGGAGGGCCCGGAGGTCAGTGTCCATGGCAGTCTGGAGCTCGGTTAGGCCCCGCTGGAGGTCTATAGGTCCTTTAATCAGAGCAGCCGAGCCGGTACCTATACCTGCCACAATTCCCAGTAGGACAGCTAGGGTAAGTGTGAGAGGTTCTCTCTTAAACCTGGGATGAGGGTTGTCATAGGCCTGCAACAAAGTTTCTTCAGGATGGTAATAGATGCGAGGAATCAGCTGAACCTGGACACAGAAATCCTTAGACTGATTAAAAACTGAGAGGGAAACGCAAGGGGTGAGACCGGTGCTGCAAGCCCACCAGCTATGGTTGGAGGGGAGAAGGTACTGATGGTCCCCGGAGGAATTGATGGATAGGGTCTGGTTGCAAAGATGTTGATGGGTAGAAGGTATTGTTCCTATACATAACCCTTGTCCTGTGACCTCTGTGAGAGTAAGCTTTCCCTGGGTCCCCCAACGGCAACTCTCGGCGCTGGTATAATTGGCCTCTCCCAAAAAGGCTATTCCTTCATAGTAGGGGGGGCTTATGGCCAGACAGAGCCAGCAATGCTCTGTGGCGTTCGGGTTGGTGGCATTTAGAGCTAGGAAGGCCCCCTGTACAAGACCAAAGAGCCTGTCACCCGTGGTGGGGGGTAGAGTGCCTGGTGATAGGAGGCTCTGTGTAGCAGTGCTCCTTTGTGCCGCGGGGGGTTGCCTGCTAGTCATTGGGTACAGCTTGTTGCTAGGAGGTCCCTGTTCTGCAAGGACGGGGTCGGGGCCCACTGCCACAGTTGGCATATTGGTGATATCTAGGCGAATGGTGAACAGTACACCTGGATCGTTTCCCGTCAAATAGAACCTTAGTCCCCAGGTTCTTCCTTGTGCCCAATCTCTGGAATTTTTTCCTTTCTCTGTGAATTTTATTTTAAGGGGGTTACACCAGCCGGTGTTGTCACAGTTTTTACTGCTATCGTTACGTTCTACAGTTATGAGGTCCCATGAGGAACTAGGTCCCCAGTAGACTGTCCCCGTGGTTTCACAACCCCATTCTTTGCAATATAGGGATTCCAGCCCTCCGCACCTTCTAGCTTCTGAAAGGGTCCGGCCATCCCGGGGGCACACGTAGAAGGGGGAAGCGGCAAGCCTGTTTCTAGCTCGGGGATAGCTGCACCCTGGGACCCCCCAGGTGATCTGATTATAAGCTTTTGTGTAGTCTGAATCAGGGGGTCTGATCTGGGCCTAGCCCGATGCTATGTATCCCGGGATATCCCAGGTCTCAATACCCGCCGCCAGGGCACATACATCAGGTTTAAGATCGGGCCACCAAGTCCAAGGCGGCTGGGTAGCCTGTTTGGTCCAGACAACTTCTCCAGTTTGGGACAGTACCTTCCAGGTGAGGATCACAGGCCGGTGGGGGTTCTTACCCGGTGGACTCATTTTTCCGCCGCCGAATACGCAGCTTAAGAGGATGATCAGTCCTTTCCAGCTCCCAGGTCTCGTTTGGTGCCGGGGGTGGTGCAGGCTTGAGATGGGAAGCATGGACCCAGGCAGCGATGCCATCAACTTTTACTGCGGTCGGGGTGGTCAGCAATACCAGATACGGGCCTTTCCACCGAGGCTCAAGGTTGCTGGGTCGATGGCGTCTGACCAGCACTCGGTCTCCGACCTGGAACGGGTGGGGGACAGCTATGGTACCGGGCTGATATGTCTCTTTGATCTGGTCCCAAATCTGGGTCTTCACAACTTCTAGAGCCTTTAAGTGGGTAAATAAGACAGGGAGAAAATTATCATCGGGACCCAGTGTTTCTCCCAACTCAAGTATGGGGGGGGGTCCCCCGTAGAGGATTTCATAGGGAGTTAGACCGAACTGGCCAGGGGTATTCCTGGCTCTGAACAGCGCTAAGGGAAGGAGGGCCACCCAGTCTTTTCCACCGGTCTCTAAGGCCAATTTAGTTAAGGTCTCTTTGATGGTTCTATTCATTCTCTCTACTTGACCTGAGCTCTGGGGCCTATACGCACAATGTAATTTCCAATTTATCCCCAGTTGTGTGGCTAGTCCCTGGCTTACCTGAGCAACAAAGGCTGGGCCATTATCTGACCCGATCACCTTAGGGATCCCGAAACGGGGCAGGATTTCTTCTAGTATCTTTTTACATACAGTCAGGGCCGTTTCCGTTTTGGTAGGAAAAGCTTCTACCCATCCAGAGAAAGTATCTACAAATACTAGCAGATACTTGTTTCTATACCGGCCAGGCTTTACCTCTGTAAAGTCTACTTCCCAGTATACGCCGGGTCGATCTCCCCGTTGTCTTTTTCCGGTCTCTCGGTAGGTGGTAGCCGCATTAGTCATGGCGCAAGCTGGACACCGATTGGCGACTTCTTGAACAGTGGACCGGAGGTTCGGGATGGAGAGGCTGGTGCGGCTTGCCAGTTGAAGGAGCTTTTCTGGTCCTAAGTGTGTTAGCTGATGTAACCGCTGAATGAATTCTTTTCCCTGGTCAGGAGTGAGCTCTCTTGGCTTGGTCCTAGCTTGAGCAGGCTCGATTGGCTCTTGAAGCTTTGTAGTTTTTGTTAGCACCTTGACCGACAGGGCGGCTTGTTTTGCAGCCTCGTCGGCCCTCCGGTTCCCGGCCGCCACAGGGTTATTTCCTCTCTGGTGGCCTGGGCAGTGGATAATGGCGACCTGCTTAGGGAGGTAAATGGCCTCTAGCAGAGCCAGAATTTCTTGTTTATTTTTAATGTCTTTTCCAGCAGAAGTGAGCAGTCCCCTCTGTTTATATATTGCCCCATGAATGTGAGCAGTGGCAAAAGCATACCTGCTGTCCGTGTAGATGTTGATGTTTTTTCCTTCGGCTAGGCGTAATGCCTGCGTCAAGGCTATTAGCTCGGCCTTCTGGGCTGATGTCCCTTCTGGCAGGCTGCTTGCCCATACCGTCCGTTTGCCATCTACGATGGCGGCCCCTGCTTTCTTCTTACCTTCCGCAATGAAGCTGCTACCGTCTGTATACCAGGCAGGCACTCCGGGCAATGGCTGGTCCTTCAGGTCCCGTCGAGTCCCAGCTTCTTCAGCAAGGATTTCTGAGCATTGGTGTACTGGGGTGGATTCTGACTCGACTGGTAGTAGGGTAGCTGGGTTCAGGACAGCAGGGGGCGCGAAAGATATTCTTTCGTTTAGCAGCAAACTCTGGTAATGAGTCATTCTGGCATTGGTCATCCACCGATTGGGGGGCTGCCGCACGATACTTTCGAGGCTGTGGGAAGCAATCACAGTCACATTTTGCCCCAAGGTTAACTTATCAGCGTCTTTGAGGAGGAGTGCCACTGCAGCAACCGCTTTTAGGCAGGTTGGCCACCCACTGGCCACTGGATCCAGTTTTTTTGATAGATAAGCTACTGGCCGTCGCCATGGTCCTAGGGTCTGAGTAAGCACTCCTCGGGCTACACCGGCTCTTTCATCTACGTACAGAGTAAATGATTTGGTGAGGTCTGGGAGAGCCAAGGCGGGGGCAGACAGCAAGGCTTTTTTTATGTGGTCAAAAGCCTTTTGATGCTCCTCGGTCCAGGTAAAAGGAATGTTTTCCCTTGTCAGGGGGTACAAGGGTGCAGCCAGGGAAGCAAACCCAGGAATCCAGAGCCTGCAGAATCCGGCAGTACCCAGAAATTCGCGGACCTGCCTGGGGGTTGTGGGAGTAGGGATCTTCATAACTGTAGCTTTCCGGGCCGGGGTCAGCCATCTTTTTCCCCCTTTGAGCAGGTACCCCAAATAGGTGACCTCTTTCTGGCATAACTGGGCCTTTTTAGCTGATACCCGGTACCCCAACTTACTCAGTTCCTGCAAGAGCTTTTGTGTCCCTCTTTTGCAGCCTTCATATGTGGGAGCTGCCACTAGGAGGTCGTCCACATATTGGAGTAATATGACCTGGGGGTTGAGAGCCCTAAAAGGAGCTAAATCTCGGTGGAGGGCCTCGTCGAAGAGAGTGGGAGAATTTTTGAACCCCTGTGGCAGCCGTGTCCAGGTCAGCTGACCTGTGTTACCTTTTTCTGGGTCTCTCCACTCGAACGCGAACAGTGGCTGGCTGTTGGGGTGTAGTCTGAGGCAAAAAAAGGCATCCTTGAGATCCAGGACTGAGTACCAAGTGTGACTAGGCGGAAGGGAACTCAGGAGGCTGTATGGATTTGGGACCGTGGGATGAATGTCTTGCACCCTTTTGTTAATTTCTCTCAAGTCTTGGACTGGCCGATAGTCATTGGTCCCTGGCTTTTTTACTGGTAGCAGAGGGGTGTTCCAGGGCGATTGGCAGGGCACTAAGACCCCTAGGTCTAAGAACCTTTGGATGTGGGGTCTGATGCCTTCCCGGGCTTCTTTAGTCATTGGATACTGTCGGACGGCCACCGGTGAGGCACCTGATTTCAGCTCTACTACTACTGGTGGGACGTTATTGGCCAGTCCCATACCTGTCTTTTCTGCCCATACGGTGGGAAAAAGTTGGAGCCAGGATGGGTCGATGGAGGGAGAGGCCGGCTTTTCATACAGCCGGTATTCTTCTTCTAGGTTTAGGACCAGGCACATGGTAGAGTGATCTCCCCATGTTACTTGTGGGCCCTCTGTGGAAAACTGGATTTGAGCCTTTAGTTTGGTCAGGATGTCCCGGCCCAACAGAGGAGCAGGGCACTCAGGTATGACCAAAAAGGAATGGGTCACTTGCCTATGTCCGACCCTTAAAAGTCTCTGAGTGGTCCAGGGGTAGACTTTGCTGCCGGTCGCTCCTACTACGACTGTCCGCCTGGACCCTACCTTCCCCATGGGTTGGGTCAGCACCGAATGTTCAGCCCCGGTATCGACCAGAAACTCGATGGGGGTCCCCTCCACTGTCAATGTTACCCTAGGTTCGGGGAGGGGGTCCGAACCCCGACTCCCCTAGTCATCTAGGGATAGAACCTTGGCTTCTCTGATGTTCTTTTTCCGGGGACATTCTCTTGCCCAGTGACCCTTCTCTTTACAGTACGCGCATTGGTCTTTGTCTAGAGGGGGTCTTCCATCCCTAGGTGTTTTCTTTGCCCGGTTGCTCAGGTTCCCTGTCTGCCTATCTCTAGACCCTCTTTCACCTACCACTGCGGCCAAAATCCTAGTTAAATTTTTTTCTTGGCGTTTATCACGCCGCCTCTCTCTCTCTTCTGTCTCTTTTTTTTCTCTTTCCTGTCTTTCTTCTTCTGTTTCTCTCTTGTGGTACACCTTTTCTGCCTCCTTTACTAAGTCTTGTAAGGAAAGGTCTTGGAGCCCCTCTAGTCTTTGTAACCTTTTTTTAATGTCTGGGGCTGACTGGCCGATGAAGGCCATTGTGACCGCAGCCTGCTGCCCCTCAGAAGAGGGTTCAAACGGAGTGTACCTTCTATAGGCCTCCATTAGGCGTTCTAAGAAAACCGAAGGGGGTTCTGCCGGTCCCTGCAAGACCTCTCTTACCTTGGCCAAATTGGTGGGGCGCCGGGCTGCCCCTTTGAGACCTGCCACTAGAGTCCGGCGGTAGACCAGAAGACGCTCCCTACCTTCGGCCGTGTTGTAATCCCATTGAGGTCGATTGAGGGGGAAAGCCTCATTAATGAGGTTCTCGAGTTGTGTAGGGGCCCCGTTATCCCCGAGAACGTTCTTGCGGGCCTCCAGAAGAATCCTTTCTCGCTCTTCAGTGGTGAAGAGGATCTGGAGTAGCTGTTGGCAATCGTCCCAAGTGGGCTGGTGAGAGAACATAAGGGACTCAAGAAGTCCCGTGAGACCTGCTGGTTTTTCAGAAAAAGAAGGATGGTTAGACTTCCAATTGTAAAGATCTGCTGAGGAAAAAGGCCAATACTGCAAAGGGACCAAGCCATTTGGCTCAGCTGGGGGCCCTATGGCTCGGAGGGGCAAAGCTACGGTGGAGTCAGGACCGGAGCCGTCTCTCGGACTGCGAGGTTGGCGGCTCCTAGTCCCCGCAGCCGGTCCCTCAGGGCTAGGATCACCGGGCGCTCGGCCTGGTGCCGATCTGTTTCCCTGAGGGGCCAGAGGGGGCAGCGGAGCCGCCGGGTAAGGTGGGGGTTCAGAGAGAGAAAATAGGTCATCTGGTGTCGGGAGGACGGGGGGTTGGGGAGGGGCGGAAGGCTTCCTTGTAGGTGGCCTTTGAGTATTTTCTGATCCCGAAACAACAGCGACTTTGCTGGAGGGTGGCACCCAGGGAGGGGGATTCTGGGCGAGGTCTTGCCATACCACGACATAGGCAACCTGGTCCGGGTGTCCTCCGGTCTCCTGAAAAACAATCTTTTTAACTGCAAAAATGACAGAAAGGTCAAAGGTTCCCTCTGGCGGCCAACCTACGCCGAATGTGGGCCACTCAGACGAACAGAAAGTCTGCCATTTTCCTTTTTTGATCTCCATGGACAGATTGTGAGCCCTGGCTTTGACATCTTTCCAATGATCTAGAGTAAGGGAGAGAGGCGTAAGGGCACCTTGCCCCATCTCGAAAATTTCCAATAGGGGAACGACGACGCAAAGACCTATCACAACTAAGACAAAAAGAAACCAGAAACGGCGACGAGACCGAGTGCCGTAGAAATAGAAGAAAGAGTCCGATGGCAGAACGCGCCTCCCGAGACGCGGTGAGACCAAAACACAATAATCCTCTGCCAAGGGGTCCACCAGGCGTCCCTGGTCCTCCCCTGATCCTGGGACGTCTCCCAGGATTGCCGGGTGGCGAGCCCCCGAACACGTCTGTTCGCTACCCGCACTTCGCTCCCAGAGCGACTAACCCGGAACAAACTGAAACCAAAATGCGCGCACTCAGAAAGACAGTCAGAGTCACAGGATTAGACACAGAAACGAGACACAGAAACGAGACACAGAACGACTGCTGGCCAGCTTACCTCCCGTTGGTGGGTCGGTGGTCCCTGGGTGGGGGTCTCCGATCCCGGACGAGCCCCCAAATGAAAGACTCCCAAAGTGGGTAGTCAGTCAGTTCAGGGAGACCCTCCCAAGGAACAGCGAGACCACGAAGACGGATGCAAACAGCAAGAGGTTTATTTGAACACACGGGTACCCGGGCGACACAGTCTTTTGGAAGACTGGCGCGCCGAGTGAAGCTCCTGGGTCCTTTTTATAGCAAAAAGCGCGGGTACAGAAGCGAGAAGCGAGTTTAATTGGTCAGTTCAAATAAGCGCGGGTACAGAAGCGAGAAGCGAGTTTAATTGGTCAGTTCAAATAAGGCCTGGGGTGAGCTTCGGTTATGTGGGAGTCCTTGAAACAGCTGAGGGGCACCCTGGAAACTGGTGGGAGTCCTTGAAACAGCTGAGGGGCACCCTGGAAACTGTTGGGAGTCCTTGAAACAGCTGAGGGGCACCCTGGAAACTGTTGGGAGTCCTTGAAACAGCTGAGGGGCACTCTTGAAACTTTAACTGACTTGTCTATTTCTGGGAACTATCCGCCCTTTGCCTCGGGCCGGGGCCCAGGTGCATAACCACAGATATCCTGTTCGTTATCTGGTCTCAACCTCAGGCTGTACTTTTCCTATGCTAGGGACTTTTAACCAGGGTAATGTTTTGTGCCTTGCAAAATGGCGTTACTACGGCTAGCTTAAAAAGTTCTTTCTTCAAGGGCAATAAAAACCTACGGGAGACTGAGAGGAAAATCCCAGAAAAGAGAGCACTGAAGAAGGAAAAATCCCATTGTATAGACAGTCGAAGTTTATAGCTGACCCCTGAATCTGCATAAGGAAAACTGAAAGCAGCTTTCAACTAAGGCTGAAAGCACTAAGCTGTCATAAGTCACTGAATGTTATAGTCTAAGCAAGTTAATTGCCTAGCAAAAACATGTGTACTCTTTGGGGCAAACATGTATACTCTTTAGTCTACACAACATAATGTACAAAGTGTCCAGGATCCAGTTGACATCCTTAACATATGGAGAGTGAGGTCATATGATTCAGTCTCGAGGAACAGTCAATAAACATGACAACCTTTAGATGACCTAGATGTTGGAATTATCAGAGAAGCTAATGTAACTATGTTTAGTCGTCAGGAAAAGTAAAATATGCTCATAATGATATTAAAGGTAGGAAATACTACAAAAGAAATAAAAAATAGAAAAAAGAACCAAATGCAGTATCTAAAGTAAATTTTGGAATTAAGAAATACAACATCTAAAACGAGAAATTCACTAGCTGTGCTAGATATCAGAAAAGATGTAACAGAAGAAAAAATAAAATTAAAGGCAGACACATACAGATAACATACAATCAGAAGCATAGAATAAAAGAAACTATCGAAAAGATGTACAAAACTTCAAAGACCTGTGGGTTAATATCAAAAGGTTTTCTGTCTCGAAAAGAGAAAAAAAAGATATTTGAAGAAACAGTGGCAGGAAACTATCAGAATTTGGAGAAACACATAAATTAATATATTTAAGAAGCATATTGAAACCCAAACAGCATAAATTTGAAGAAATTTACACCTAGGCACATAAAAGTAAAACTGCTGAAAACTAAAATAAAGAGAAAATATTACAAAATCTTGAAAGTACTCAGATGAAATTATATCTTATATATGGGAGGAAAACATTCTCAAACATCACAGACTTCTCACCAAAAACATGAAGATTAAAAGACAGTGGAAATCCTCTTTGAAGGACTAAAATGAAAACAAAGCGAATAAGAAAAGTCAACAAAGAATTCTGTATTGGTGAAAATATCCTCCACAAATGAAGGTAAAATAAAGCATTTTTAAGATAAAGAAAAATGAAAGAAATTTGCTTCTACCATGCCCATACTGAAATAAATACTAAAAGAAATTCTTCAGGCTACAGGCAAATGATTACAGAGGAAACTTGGATATTCAGGTATAAATGAAGAGCATTAGAAATAAGAAACATGTGGATAAATAAAAATACATATGCTCCTAGTTTTATTAAATTCATATGTTGTATAAAAATAGTTATTAACACTATCTTTTAAAATTTATAATATATGGGCACTTTTTTTCCTCTTCCAAAAGCAGCTAGAGGCACTCAGAATGGTCCAGAATCGATATTACTGTCGTAGGCTTTCCTACAATACAACCTCTAACAAAACTAGACTGTCCCAAACATCTGGTAATAGAATCGTTTACCTTTATACTGAAAAGGATGGGAAAGCACCAAAATCTGCATGTGGCAAGTATCCAGGCAGACTTTGAGGGATTTGTGCTGTGTAGACCTAAAGTTCTTATGAGGTTGGCTAAAACAAAAAAACAGGCCTACGTCAGCAGGGGCTATGTGTCCGTGACAGGATCAAGTGTGCTTTCCTTACTGAGGAGCAGAAAATCATTGTGAAAGTGTTGAGGGTACCAGCACAGCCTCGGAAAGCTAAATAAAAAAATGAAGCTTTTTTGAGCAATAAAAAAATCAAAAAGCTTAAAAAATAATAAAAGAATAAAGTTTATAATATATGTAGCTGTAATATACATATGAAAACAATAAAATAAAAAATGGCAAATGAGTATTAAATGGGCTTGGGTTGAAAGGTTTATACATCTATGTATTGTGATAAAATATTAACTCTAAGTAGGCTGTGAAAAAAATTAAGGGTATGTATCTTATTCCTTCTAACAATCAATAAAAAAATGCCAGGAGAAATAGCAAAATGCCAAGAAATTTAAAAAGGATTTTAACTTATTAAAAAGAAGACAGGAAAGAGGAATAGAAAGGGAAAAAATCAGAGAGACCAAACAGAAAACAAATAATACATTTCTAGGCTTAAATCCAACCACAGAAATTATTATGTTAAATGTTAATACACTAAGCAGTCCAACTGAACATCAAAGATTATCAGAATGGATAAAAGAATAAGACCTACCTGTTCATTGTCTATAAGAGACACATGTTAAGTATAGATATCCAGATAGTAAATGGATAGAAAAAATATATACTGTGCAAACTGTAAGCATAAGAAGACTAGAGTGGCTACGCTAACATCAGATAAAATACACTTGAAGATAAAGAGTATTATCAAGATAACGAGGGATATTTCCTAATCAAAAAGGGGTCAATTCATATGAAGACATAACAGTAACAAATGTTTATAATCCTAGTGACATCCTCCAAAATACATGAATAAAAACTGACAATATTAAAGAGAAAAATAACGTCTAAATCAGAGGGAGAGATTTTAATGCCTCTCTCTTAGCAATTGATAGAACAATTAGACAAAAATAAGTAAAGACATAGGGCGTAGACAAAAAATAAAGACATAGAGCATCTGAAGAGCACTCTCAAACACTTGATTTAATTGATATTTATAAAGTAGCATATGCAAAAATACAGAATACAGAGATTTTACAAGTATACATGGTATGATCACCAAGAAGTTGGACAATAAAATAAGTCTCAATTGATTTGCAATGACTGAAATCATGGAAAATATGTCCATAGATCACAATAGTTTATATTAAGAATAAATAATAATAGGATGTTTAGAAAACCACTTAATATCTGGAAATCAAGTCATACTATTCTAAATAACCTATTGGTCAAAGGAAAAAAAATCACACAGGAAAATAGAAAATATTTCAAATTGAGTAATATTAAAAACTTATTGGAATACAGATAAAATATTTCTTATAAGGAATATTTTAGTTTAAACTTGTTTTTAGAGAAGAAAAAATGTAAAATCAGCAACCTAAGGTTCTACTTTAAGAGACTACAAAAAGAACAAAGTAAATCCAAACAAAGTAGAATGAAAAAAATAATGAAAGCAAAAAAAGAAACAGTAACCAGAGACAGACAAACAATAAAGAAAATTAACCTTGTTAAAAGCTGGTTCTTTGGGAACAGTCATTAAAATTGATAATCAACTAGCTGAGCCAGTCAATAAAAAACAGAATACAAATCACAAATATCTGGAATTAAAGAGGGGTCATTGCTACTAGACCCTACAGATTAAAACCCTAAAAAAACAATATTATGAACAACTTTCTGCCAATAAATTAACAATTTAAATGAAATTGATATATGAAATTGAAATGAAGAAATAGATATCTTGAATAGCTCTATTCCATTTTCTGTACTAAAGAAATTGAATTCAAGGCAAAAAAAAAAATCCCCCCAAAAAACAAAGAAAATTCTAGGCTTAGATGATTTCGCTACCAAGTTCTGCAAAATACTTAAGGAAGAAATAATACTAATTCTGCACAAACTTTTTTAGATAATAGAAAAACAGAGGAATATTTTCCAGTGAATTTTATAAGGACAACATTACCGAAACCAAAGACATTGTAAGTAAATAAATCTTCAGACCAACAACATCCCTAATAAACATAGACAAACATCTACAACAATGTATGAACAAATAGAGCAATGTATATTTTTTAAAAAGGATAATACATAATGATCAGATGAGATTTATCCCAGGATTACAAATGTTAAAACAATTTGATAGTCAACCTCCCTAATTTATCATAATAATAGAAAAGGAGAAAACTCTTGTAATCAATTTAACAGATGCAGTGAACCATTTAAAAATTCATTAAAATATCTCTCAGAAAAGTAGTAATTAATAGGAACTTCCTCATTCTGATAAGAGGAATCTTGAAAAAACTTACATAGACACAGAACTATCACCATTGAGTTACTATAGTAACATTATTTTGAATTCAAATACTAGTGACAGAGATATAACACTTGAAATAAACTCCACCATGACTCATAGTTTTGCTTTGTGTGCTATATTGTATTAGTCTTACAATTTGAGTAACAAATACTATATTTCCTTGTCCTCACGTATACATGGGGAATAATAACGAAAGGGACCTTAGCCAGAAAAACAATTGTCTTTGGGGTAACTAAGACAAAGCAGAACATTTCAGTCAGCCCTTTACTTGGGAACTGATAACCATCAATTCCTTGAGGTTAGCAGAATTGAGAGACTGCCTGGAGATGAAATCACCGCCTCTTACGTTGATTTACTGCAGAGGTTATGCACCTACAATTAAGGACTAAAACTTAGTTTCTTGTTTTTCTTACCTCTCTAATCAGCTGCAAACAAGAGGAGATATGAGAGGCAAGACAGCCTAGCTGATTGTAAACTCCCCCTCTTACTTAAAGGAAAACTGCATCCACATTAATTAGAAATCCAAGTCAGGTATTTTTATGATGTTTGACTGAGCTTATTATTCTTGAGCTCTCCCTAGGAGATAAGGACTCTGTCGTTGAGGTAACATCAAGCATTTGAAGCTGACCACAGATTCTGTGATGCTGACGTTCCTAATCTATCATGGGAGCCTGACATCTGACTCAGACCATCTGCAACTCCCAGATTCCCCATTTTTCCAACACAAAGGCTCTTATCTCATCTTCCCACCTCTTCCCCTTTATAAACCCTGGAACAAGCATCACAAGTTGGGATGATTTTAGCTTGGACATCCCTCAGATGCCAGATATCTCAATAAAGCTTCCAATCCTTGCACCAACTTCTGGACTTTTGAGTCACTTGTTTAGTGCAAGAGGGCAAGCCGAGCCTGGTCTGTTGGTAACAATAGTAATATTTATAAGAATTTTCTCATGGAGTCTTTGTAAGGATGAATTGAGTTAATTTAATTTACCTGAGTTTAGAAGAGCACTTAACACATAGTAAGTGCTTTTTGTTTTATTTATTATTAAAAATATAGTCACTATCATATGAAACTGCTATTTGTCTATCATATCACAGAATTTGGATAAGAATCATACATATTATTTGTCAGTCAGATTGCTGACATTTTACTATCTCTAAACTGTTGTAATTGTGTGAGGATTTTTCTTCACAAATACTGATTTCCTTTAAAATGACTACTTTTATTTATCGTAATATTGGGATCTTCTAAATAAAACTTTAGCGTCACCACTTCGTATATTCATAATATTTACATTAGTTGGTTCCAATCTGTCTAAGCTGTAAGAAAACGTTTTTGTGGAACTCAACATAATAGTAATCATACTTTCGACAGCAATTGATTGAGAAAATTTCATAATGATAACAAACCAATTTTGAATACTGGAAAATGTAAATGAATTTTGATGAATTATTCATCAAAATATGAATATTTGAATAATGAAAGAGAACTGAGCAACTATAATAAGCACTTACTCACATCGTACAATAAGTATATGACGTAAGGATTGCCATGTGCATTTTTGCAGATGTAAAAACAGAAACTAAAGGAGCTTAAATCATGTGTCCAGGACCTCACTGCTAGTGAGAGCATAGATTCAGACTCTGGTCTGCCTGATTCTAGATACATCAATATGCTGTCTCTCATAGTCATGTGTCAGACATACTACACAGTGAGTCTACAACCAAAATGTGTTGCCTGTGCAGGACCCTTACCATATCTGCAGGCCCCGGGTGCTGGTGTCACACACTCTGAGAACTGGTGTTTTACACCACTCAGCACTGCATGCTTTATCTGTCTATGAATTATTCATCACAGCTCTACAGTAACACACATGGCTTCTATCTCACTGGCTTCCTGCAACCTGGTAAAAATGATCTCTGAAAGCCTGCTCACCTCTTAAACTTCTGAGAAAACTAGACTATGTTCCTTCTGAGCTAGCACGTTTACTTATTTTCTATTTCTTCACAGCAGGTTTCATAACATATCTTATAACACCCCTGTTCGTTATGTCTTTTGCTTGGAAATTAATTGTGTGCTAGCAGCAGGTCCACCCCTCACAACTGATTATTTCCCTCCCTCTGATTCTCTGTGATTTGTTCCAGTCATGCTTGTCTTTAACTAAGATTTGTTTTGTTTTAATTTCCACTACCTAGACTCACCCTGCTAATCGGAGATGCACGTTTACTCCCTCGGCCTGACAGCATGCAGTACATGCTTAAAGCATAGGACATTTTTTTTCTTTTCAAATTGGAAACATATTATTTTTCTTATAAGTAATTCAAATAGCTAAACAATTAGAGCTAGAAAACACAAGCCTCTGTATCTCAACCTACCTTTCACAATAAGTAAATGCACATTTAAAACTGGATAAATATTTCCAAATTTCCATTCAAAGAGTTTATACCTATTTTACTAACACCCACAACAAATGAGAGTTCCAGTTTCCACATATAGTGACTGTTTCAGTTAAGGTTCAAATGGGAAAACAGGAACCTCCAATTTTAAAATAGGAAATTTTGGACACTGGTAATGAAACAGTTGAGAAACCAAACCAGGGATGGTGAGGCCACCCTGAGATTGGTAACAGGAGGAAGCTGCTAGCTCCATTCCTAAGACTGGATCAGTGGCACACCAAGTTGGTGGTTGGGGTGAGTACAATGGGAGCAGTGGCCTCGGTGGGGGGAGTATTTAATTTCACTGACATTGATTAGAATTGTTAGCACGTGGTTATAATAAAATGCAGACTGACTTTCAAGTAATATCAATATGATTTTTTAATTCTCTTCAGACAATGTACCCCTTAGTGCCTGTGCCCCAGGATCCACTGGTTTGCACTGGGTATGAGGCTGGTGAAAGGACAATGGAAGGAGGAGGTGTCACCAAGCCGGGAAGCTGAAGTTGGCACCTAGAACTAGAGTCAAGGAAAGTGCTACTGGGGGAAGAAATAACCTGACTTAGTTTTTTGGTCCAGGCTTCAGTCTGCTACCACTTCACTGATTTGTCAAAATCAGCTAAAAGGCAACTGACATATCTGGGTCAGTTTGTAGTTGGGTCAGTTTTAAATGTCCATTGGTCATTTGTTATTTTTCTTTATTTCTAGATTATCTATTTATTTTATTTGCAAATTTTTATTTTGGGTTTCTTGTGGAATCTTGTTTTAAATTTTTTTTGGTAGAGTTTTTTAAATCCATTTTTGATAATAACTCTTGGTCATATGTGTTACAATTTCCCTCACTTTGCCTTTCAACTTTGTGTCATTTCCATTCAGAAGTTTTAACTTCTATTTTGTCACGTGTCAGTCTTTGCTATTATGTCATACTTTGAAAGGTCTTCTGCACCCCAATATTACAAAACTGTCTTCTTACAGTCTTTCTGTAATTTGATGGCTTTATTGCTCCTGTTTATTTTTCTAGTTAATCTGAAATAGATTTGGGAACAGTGTCAGTTAAACATTAAAATTATTATTTTTTCAGATCAATATCTGGTTCTCTCAACATGATTTATTAAACAATCTCTTTTCCTTACTTATTTGAAATGTTACATTGCCATATTTAAAGATTATTTTAAAGAGTAATCTTAAACCACTAATTGCCTTTATTTTATGCAGACTTAATCTTTAAGGGGTTAAAAATAATTATAAAACAGTGTGCTGTAAATAAAATAATGGTAACTTTAACTTGCCATTTCCATTTTTGATAAAGTGGCTAGCATTTTTTTTCATTGCTTTGAGTTGCTTTGACTGTTTTATCATTTCATTCTGGCAAAAGTAGACAAAAGTTTTAGTTTGTGATGCCCTGTGTGGGAAATATAAATAAAGCAAAATTTCACTGTGAAAAGGACATTCTTTTTTTTTTTTTTTTTTTTTCGTGACTGGTACTCAGCCAGTGAGTGCACCTGCCATTCCTATATAGGATCTGAGCCTGCAGCAGGAGCGTCGCTGCGCTCCCAGTGCCGCACTCTCCCGAGTGCGCCATGGGCTCGGCCCAAAAGGGCATGTTAATTAAACAAAATATTTTAAGTTGCTATGGCAATTTGAAAGATGTTCACAATAGCTAACATAGTACTCAAATTGTGAAAGACAAAGTGTTTCCTCTAAGATCAGGAGGATAGGGTGCTTGCTTTTGCCACTTCTATTGGACATTGTACTGGAAGTCCTAGCCAGAGAAATAGGCATGAAAATGAAATAAAAAGCATCCAGATGGTAAAGGAAGAAGTAAAATGATCTCTGTCTAGAGATAGTATAATCTTATACTTATATAACCCTAAAGATTCCATTTAAAAAATCCTGTTAGAACTAATAAATGAATTCAGTAAGGTTTCAGGATACAACATCACATAGAAGTAAGTTATGTTTCTATACACTAACAATGTACAATCCAAAAGGAAATTAAGAAAACAAACCCATTTGCATTGCAAAAATAGTAAAAAAAAAATCCTAAAATCTACATAAAATCTCATATAGCCAAAACAATCATAAAAAAGAACAAAGTTGGAAGCCTCACAATTCCTGATTTCAAAACATATCATAAAGCTACAGTAATGCAAACAGTGCAGTACTGGCATAAAGACAGACTTATAGATCAATGAAACTGAATAGAGAGCTCAGAAATGAACCCTCATGTACATGGTCAAATGATCATCAACGGGGTGCAAGACCACCCTTGGAAAAGACAGTTTCTTCAATAAACGGTGTTGGAAATACTGCATATCCATGCAAAAGAATGAAGTTGGACCCTTACCTTATACCAAATACAAAAATTAACTCAAAATGGATCAAACACCTAAATGTAAGACCCTTAACTACAGAACTGTTAAAAGAAAACATAGGGAAAAGCTTCATGACATTGAATTTGACAACAAGTTCTTGAATTTGACACTACAAGCACAGGCAACAAAAGAAAAAATAAGATAAATTGAACTACACCAAAATTTAAAATTTTTGCACATCAAATTACATAATCAATGGAGTAAAATGGCAACCCACAGAATAGAAGAAAATATTTTTAAACCATACATATGGTTAGGAATTGATACCTAGAATATATAAAGAACTTGTATGATATAACAACAACAAAAAACAAACAACCTGATTAAAAAAAGTGCAAAGGATTTCAACAGAGGTTTCTCCAAAGAAGATATGCAAATGGCCAATAAGCACATGAAAAGATGCTCAACAACACTGATCATTAGGGAAATGCAAATCAAAACCACAATGAAATACCACCTCATACCCATTAGGATGGCTACCACAAAAAAAAAAAAAAGAAAGAAAGAAAGAAAGAAAAAAAAAACCAGTAAGAGTGGGCAAGGATATGAACAGATCAGAACCCTTGCGCACTGTTGGTGGGAATGTAAAATACTAGAGCTGCTATGGAAACAGTAAACAGCTTCTAAAAAAAATTAAAAATAGATTTACCATATTATCCAACAATTCTACTCCTTGAAGAAATATCTGTACATCCATGTGCTTAACAGCATTATTCACAATAGTCAAAAGCTAGAAACAATCCAAGTGTCCAACAATTGATGAAGAAATAAACAAAACATGGTACATAATTACAAATATTATACAGCCTTAAAAAGAGATAATTCTGAAACATACTACAACATATATAAACCTTGAGAATATTAGTCTAAATGAAATAAGCCAGTCACAGAAGGACAAATACTGTATGAGTCCACTTAAATAAGGCACAAAGAGTAGTCAAATTCATAAAGACTGAAATAGAATGTGGCTTCCCGGGCTGGGGGGATGGGCAGTTATTTTTTAAGGAGTAGAAAGTTTTAGTTTTGGAGAATGAAAAAATTTCTGGTGATGGAAAATGGTGATGATTGCACAACAATGTGAATTTAGTTAATGCCACTGAACTGTACTCTTAAAAAATAGTTAAGATGATACATTTTATGCTGTTACATATGTTTTACCACAATTGAAAATAAATAATAAGAACAATAAAGATGTTTATAAATTCTTTGCTACTAATTCCACTAGAAAGTAGAGCATTTCTCCTCCATTTGACAATATGCTCGTCTTCGTGAGTGTAATGCAGGAGCCCCAAATCTGCGAAGGCACTCACATCGTGTTTGCCTATTCCAAAGAACTGCCCTGGAAGTCCAGTGGGAAGAGACGTTGGCTTATTAGACTTAGCAATAGACACTGACAGCGGCTGGTCAGTCAGATATCCGTGCCGTCACGGAGTACATACAACAGCTACACAGTGAACAAATCAGAGTAAGGGTGTAAATCATTTTCAGGCTTAAGTGCAGACCCTCACCCAGCTCACATACTTCAGAGCTCGCTTGAGATCTGGCTGAGCAGATAAGTCAATCTACTTGCTACTCTCCGGGCACTAGAGACTGGTCCATTTACTTAGGGTCCCTGCTCCCTCCAGCCTTCTGTTTGTTCTTAAAGGGGATGTGCCTTTCCTTTGGGTAACTACCTTGGCCAGTGGTATCTCCCAAAAGGGAGGGGGAACTCTGGTACGCATGGAGAGAAGGGAATAGAGCTATGTCCAGCATTTATCCTACAGTGAGTCACTCTAACATATGCACTGCTGCAGAAGTGATCCATGCGAGTTTGACAGCTAGTTTAGAATAGACAATAAAGTTTTCCCCAGGTTCTATCTTTTGGAATACTCACCTTTGGAATCTTGTTGCCGTGCTCTGAGAAAGCCCAAGCTACATGATGAGACCATGTGTAAGGGTCCTGGACAACAGCCGGGCCTGTGAGAGAGACATCTTTTGAAATAACTCCATCCGCACCCACTGTCTGAGTGGTCATACGAGAGACCCACAGAGAACCATCTACTTTTGCCCAGTCAACTGCCAGAACCATGAAAGTTAATAAGTGAGCATTATTGTTTTGCACCACTGTATTTCTGGTGGTTTGTATGTAGCATTACACAATCAAAACAGTTGCCAAGAGCACAGGCTATAGAATCAGAGGGATGAGTATTCAAATTTCAGCTTTACCACTTTCTAGCCATATGACCTTAGCTTTCTCACTTTAAATTATCTATAAATCGAGAATAAAAATACCCACTTGAAAAAATTGTCCTGAGTATAAATGAAATGTGTGTAGAGTACCCCTCACAGTATCTAGAGCACAATAAGCACTCAACATTTTATGATAGTGGTGTATCATGTTGTTATTATCATTAGCAAACTTTGAGTGCATCTTCATTAAAATAATTTACATATGCATTTCTGTTAAAAATCCTGGAGTGCTGTTTTTCCTTAATCAAAGAAGTCTAATTTTTTTTCTGATGTCAGCATTGACTACCAAATTCAGGCTAGATTTCCAGTCCAGTTGAAGACAGGGTTTTCAAATATAATTTTTCTACATTTGGGAGGCACAGAACTAAATGAAGTTTTACAGGTTCTCGGTTTCTACTTTCTGCAGGATGTTTAGAAATTCTTGGATGTTTGGATTTTCCAAGAAAGCAATGGGTTGCTCTTTGCAGCCATCCAAACTTCGTTAGCAACATCTTATTTCTCTTAGCACTAAACTGTATAATGTGATCAGATCTTCACCCATTTGAAAATGTTCACTGGCCATCCATTTAAATTGGGAGCAGGGAGAAGAGAGATTCTCTCTAGACTTGCTGTACCTTTGTACATGTGGAGCATTATCAGTCTCACACATTTTGAAGGCCTGTGAACTACAGAGCTGCAGAAGCTCTTGCCAAGTTTATAGAAACTAACTTTATAAACAAAATCTCTTAAGATTGAGAATTCTCTTTCCAGAGCCAATACAATGCAATGTGATGCAAATGGATCTATTTCCTTCTATTTCTGCCTTTAAAATATGAGATGGTTTCTACCACTTTCTTTGCAAGTGGGGAAAATCATCTATAAGAAGCTCAACTATAGAAAGTGTAATCACCAGCAAATTTTTCTTTAGCATAGAAAGCACTATTTTGTAGTTTCTTGCTGATGATAAGAGTAGAATTGAAATACTACTGTTTGTGTGCAGTTATGTAAGATGTTATGCCTAAAAATCCTGTTAAAAATGCCAAGACGCCTGAGGATTGTATGCATTAAATGAGTTTGCATTGTTCCTTATACTTCTCAGCCTTCTTTACCAAAATTTTTAGAACAATAAGGATTCTTAATTATATGATCTCAAATATAGGACCTCAACTGCATTGTAGGATAATTCTATCTTGTTTTAATACTTGAGTTGAGAATCTATGCCATGTTAAGAGAATAAGGAATTTTCATTTACATTTCAGAGGTAGTATTTGCAAATTCAAAGACACAAAAATAGAAAAATGGCTGAGAAGCTGTATTCATCCTAATAGTGCTTGTGTAAGTCTGATGGAATGCATTTACCTTTTTTAGCCACTTAAATGCTTTGCAAACATCTGCAAAGTTCAATAGAAAGTCTCAATGCCCTTGTTATTTTTGTGACAGTAGTAGGTTAATGATAAACCCCTGTGCTATATGTAAGGACTATGAGGCAAGGATAAAGTCTCAAACTTTAGAAAACCATCCTTTGCAGACATCCTTTTGCTATTGCTAATGAACAGGCTATTACATCAGCCACATTTCTCCTCAAGGTGTGGCAGTCCCTAGTTTTCATTGCTCAGCTCATCCAGTATTGTCTAATTAACAGCTATTCTTCACTTTTTAGACCTTTTCTCACTTGTAAGTTGGTTTCTATAGCAGAGTCCCACATAGTCAGCAACCATGTAGCAATGATCAAGAAAAGGATTCCAACTGCTCATGAAAATTCTGAGGCCAATTAGCTCATGATCCCTCCTTCTACCATCCTCCAACACAGCAAAGGATGGAGACTGCTCCCTCCTGCCTTTATTATATAGTCATGATCATACTTGTGGTATTTTAGGACACACACACCACTCTTTTCTTTCCATTCTGCTTTTAAACGTGGGGAGGGGAGAGTAGAGAAAGGGGGGCAGAGGCTATAATCAAGAGACACAAATGGTAAGAGAAAACTGCTTTCACTAATACATTGCAATTATAATCTTTAGCATTGCCTTTAAACATTTAGATTGCTATAATGATTATTATTTGAAGAAGCTTTCAGAAGAATGATTTTGCATATTTCAGTTTGTTTTATAATAATGCAATCTTTGCTGGTCTTTTTTTTTTTTTTTTAATAATAGATTTTGAAAATATTCCCCAAAGTCCTTCTCGAGTCTAAGAGGTCAAACAGAAATATAGTCAATAATGTGCTTAACATTTTTGGTGATTAGTAGATTAGTTTAATATGGTTTAAATTTATGATAGGGTTATATTTTTATGTATACTAGAATTTTTATAAATGGAAGCTCCTTGTATAATTAATGTTTTTAGTATATTTTGTGTTTATTTCATACAGAACTAGAAAAGTCTTTCTGTTAATACAGCTGTAATCTAATCCACCTGCACAGCCCCAGGAATTTAGGTTTCTTCTTTTACTACAGGAGTAACTAGTCAGATAAAATGTTTCATTACATGTGTAGACTGCCACAAAACTAAGTGTGCCAAAGGGGAAAAAATCAAGTGCTCACTTTTGTTTCTCAAAGAGAGACAACCTTAATTCCATATGAATTGCATAACATTGGGGGGAAAAATTATACTTCTTCCCCTTCCCTGTACTAGTACCTGAGAGAAGCTTTTTTTTTTTTTTTTTTTACCAGCAACAGGCTTGGCTTGCACTCTTGCCCTAAGCAAATGACCAGAAAGTCCAAAAGTTAGTGCAAAGATTGGAAACTTTATTGAGATATTGAGATATCTGGCTTCTGGGGGATGGCCAGGCTAAAATCATCCCTCTTCTGGGATTTATAAAGGATAAGAGGCAGGAAGGTGAGGTAAGTGTTTTGTCCTGCAGGCGAAGGGGCGGGGGAGGGGCTGGTCACAATCCAGCAGAGGGTCTGAGTCAGATATCAAGGTCCTGTGATGAACTGGGTGCTTTGGCATTATGGAGTCTGAAGCTGATGGACTCGTCACCTACAAGCTGTTGATGTTATTTTGGGGTCAGAGAACTCAGAGACAATAACCTCACCAAACATCATGGGAACAGAATACCTGATGCATACCTCTAACTAATGTGGATGCAATTTTCCTTTAAGCAAGAAGGTGAGTTAATAATCAGCTAGGATGTTTTGCCTTTCTCTTGGAATTCCTTTGCTGTTGATTAGGGAGGTAAGGAAAACAAGAAAACTTAGTTTCAATTCTTAATTTTAGGTGCACCACATCTAAAGTAAATCAACATAAGAGGGAGATAAAGATAAATAAACTTTTTAGAGAAATACTTTTGGGGCATGATTTCATCTCTGGGCAGTTCCAGCCATATGGCTAGCTTCTCAATTTCTCTGCTAACCTCAAGGAATTGATGATTATCAGTTCCTAACTTAACAGATAACTGAAATTTTCTGCTTGGTCTTAGTTACCCCAAAGATGGCTGTTTCCTGGCTAAGGTCCCTTTCAGGATGGGGTGGAGGATGCCCTTGTTCTCTATCTAGTTGTTGCCACAGTTGCCCTCAACATTTCTAAAACATGATGCTCCTTAACTCCCTGATTAGGAGCTCTAAATATGTTGTTTTTGCTTGTTTCTACATTCAGCATATATTTATTAGACTTATGCATCAAGATCATAGGTACAAGGATTCAGTAATCCAAAAATAAATAATTTCCATTGTTCAGCGATTCATGATCAAATGAACTTTCTGATAGTTTTGTTTAGGTTTCTAGCATCTATTTGCTCTCACCTTTTTTTTTTATTTGCTGTTGTTTACAGGTACAAGAGTTATATATAAATACTTACTTTTAAAATTTGAACAAAAAGAGAAGTGTGTAGTGTAAATATTAAATGCTTTCTCTTACTTTCACCTGCTCTCCATCCCATATCCTTCCCTTCTCTAAAATTAATCTCTTTATCATTTTGGTTGGTACATTCTCCCAGGCCTTTTTCTATGCATTTACATATCTATTACTAGGAATAAGATGTTATATGAAATTTTCTAGGTCTTAACATTTTCCCCGAGGGATCAGTATTAGTTGCCTCAAAGCTGAGACGTGGGGTGCAAGTTAACATTGCATAAGTTAAACTGTTTGGCCATTTGCAAAGTGAGTGGCTATTATCAAGCTAAATGATGACTTGTACTCTGGTGACAGGATATACCTTTTCTTTTCCCAAGAGTATAAAATAGGAAACACTTCACATTGTACCAACTCTCCCTCTAAAAAATTTCTTTTTCTTCAATCCCTTAAAAAAACCTGATGGATTCTTAACACTCATATATTTAGAGGTAAATGATAGGCTAATAGTGGCAGAGCTTGAGATAAGTGCTTTCAGAACTTGGTCTTCGTCTTCTGTAGTTTGAGAATACAGACTGACAGAAGCTTGAAATATCCGAATCTGAATCCTGGCTAGAATTGCTTGAGAGAAAGAGACTATGGAGAGATACAGGTTTACTACTGAGGCAAAGCAAAATATTTCAGCCCCAAAATATATTTGTTTAACATATTTCAAAATGACTAATTCAAGGAGACTGGAAAAACACAATTAACTAGAAGGCTATTTCTTTTTGGAAAGAAATTTATATCTGTAAATGCAAACCGCCAGGCTTCCTCTGAGTCCCCCTCTTTTGGCTACTATCTAGTCTTTTGAGGGCAACTGTGAAACTACATGAAGTATTTTCGTTTGCATACTAGATATCTCTACTTATCTTTAACTTCTGACTTGCTTCTTTCACCTATGACCACATCTCCCCCCAAAACTTCAGAGAAACCTGGTCTCAGGTCATTGTTCTGGGGCTTCTGCCTTCCCCCACCTTCTCTCTCTCTCGTGAACACTGGTGTATAAGTTTTGTTACTCCCATTGGAATTTGGGACATTACTTTGTCATGATTCCCCTGTGCTTTGCCTTTTCCTCGCATGTCAAATAAAATTGTTATGCCTTTTCTTCCTACTGATCTAAATTTGTTGGTGATTTTTATCAATGAACTTTAAAGGGTGAAGTTTTCCTTTGGTCCCTACTCTACACACAACTAGCAGTGAGAAAATGATGTGTATTTGCTGTATGTATACCCCACTGAAGGAAGGAGGACATAGATCATCTGTAACAGATTCCTTAAGTGTACTTCATACAGGATGAAATGATCCATATAGAGGGAGGGAATTTAGGAACTTAGTGGCAAAGGAAATTACTCTCACAAAGACCTTTAGCTTGAATCCCTCGACAGAGCAAAAGCCCTAAGAAACATATAAATAAACCCCATGAGAAAATGAGCCAGCATTTGTCAATATGGTCAAAAAAATTCCCAATGTCAGCCTACCCTCTTCCATTAAATTAAGATTTTTCTTCCCTCTTTACATCCTCTTCTTCCCGTAATTCTGCAGGAGACAGGGGCACCATATAAGCAGGAGTAGTACAGGAACAAGGTAGTGAAAAAGTGAAGAAGACTTAAATGTTCATCTTTCCTAATGTAGTTTTATAAATTTAAGGCAAGTTCCAGTCAGGTTAGCAAAAAATATTTAAATTTAATGAAAGACAGAAGATTTGCCACTAGGATAAACTAAATATTCTAATAAAGGACTTATGATTATAAATGACTTTCTGGGGTTCTTCAGAAGAACTATGGGGTCTGCCAAATATTGCATCTAGAGAAGAAAAGGGTAACTTGATGAGTGGGCTTAGAGGGGTGGAGTGAAGTAGAATTAAGTTGTGTTCATTTTATATCCTACCAATTTCATCACATTCAATAAACTGGTTACATATGAATATGTTGTTGTAGAATCAGATTCAGCAAGGAAGGAGCAGACACTCAGAGGGTTGGAGAATCAGAAGTTTAATATGCTAGTGGGCCCAGAAGAACTATTACTCTGAAGTTCTGGACCCCGAGCAAAGGTTTCACAGAGCCTTCTATAGGCGGGCCCTTTAAGTTTCAGTTTCTAAGCATACATCTTAAGCAGGCAGTTGGTGGTTTCAGTTTCTCCAAATTCACATGACCTGAGCAGGCATGTAAGCAGGATTACAGAAGCAAGGAATGCAGGCAGCTGATTATTAACTGGCCTGACTTCTGGGGGCTCTAGATAAGCATAGCTAGCCACAGAGGCACAGCATAAGCACAAAATAATTTTTAATCTTGGGTTTTTCCAACAATGTAACATGTACACATATTTATTTTGGAGATGTGGGGCAAAGTATCATTAGATTCTAATGATATTTGTATACAGTATTACATAACAACATCTAATGGTATATCTCTAACAATGTACATTCATATGTGTAACCTTTATTTTCTTTTGTGAACAATTAGTTTTGGAAATATTAGCAACAATAAAGGCCTTCTTTTTTCTTTATTTCAAATAAGGAGTCCAAATTTGCCTTTTTTGCTGCTTTGTAGTATTTCAATGTATGGATATATCACATTGTGTTTGACACGTCAATTGACATTTCTGTTGTTTTTAGGTTTTGGCTATTAGGAACAATGCTGCTATAAACATAAACATAAAAGTCTTTCTGTGAATGTATGTTTCCTGTTTTTTGGGTATATACCTAGGAATGAAATTGCTATGTCAAAGGATAAAGGTAAGTTCATCATTTTAAGAAGCTGCCAAACTATTTTCTAAAATGGCCATATTATTTCATATTCCTGCCAGCAATGTATGAGGGCTCCAGTTCCTCCACATTCTTGACAGGACTCGGTATTATCACTATTTCTAAATTTAGCTACTTAGTGAGTTTATAGTGGTGTCTTACTGTGGTTTTAATTTGTTTTTCCCTAATGACCAGTAGTGTTGAACATCTTTTCATAAACTTATTGGTCACCTTTATGACTCCTTTTGGGAAGTGTCTTACTTCTTTGCCCATCTTTTAATTGGGTTGTTTGTCTTCTCCTTATTCAGTTGTGTGAGTGCTTACAAATTTTTGTTCAACTTTGTCATGCAATTATTTTCTCCTAAACTGTGATTGTCTACTCATTTTCTTAATTGCTACTTTCAAAGAGCAAAAGTCATAAATTTGATAATGTCCTATTTGTCTATATTTCCCTTTGATTCAAGTTATTTGTGTTCTCTCTAAAATATCTTTTTAAAACACAAAGTTACATATATTTTCTTAAGTTTCCTCTAGAAGCTTCATAGTTTAACCTTTACATTAGGTCTGTGATCCACTTTGAGATAAGTTTGTGTATGGTGAAAGGAAATGGTCATTTTATTATTTTCCGTATTGATACCCAACTATTCTAGCAGTATTTATTAAAAAGACTCTTTTCCCTATAGAATAACCTTGGCACTTTGGTCAAAAGTTTGATAAGCGAGGGTCTATAGCTGGACTATAGCTGGACTTCCAAATTTGTTTAATATAACTATGTGTTTGTACTTGTGCCAGTGCTCTGCTATCTAGATTACTGCAGCTTTATAGTAAACCTTAATATCAATATCAAGTAGTAAAATTCTTCTAAATTTTTCTTTTTTAAAATTGCTTTGCTTCTTCTAAACCTGGCATTTCCACACAAAATTTTATTTTTATTTTTAAAATTTTTATTGATTATACATATTTATGGGGCACAGAGATGACCATCAGCACCTGCACCCAAGATGTGATGATCAAATTAATAAATATTTGTGTGTATCAACCCATTATATTGTTTTTTATTGCTGAATAGTGTCATGGTTTAGATGTACCACAATCTGTTTAATTATTAACCTGTTCAAGGACATTAGAGTTGTTTTCAGTTTAGGGCAATTAAAAATAAAGCTATGTACATTCATATGTAGGTTTTTGTGTGAAATTAATTTATTTCTTTGGGATAAACATGCAGGAGTAAGTTTGCTGGGTCACACAGTAAGTGTATGTTTAACTCTGTATGAAATTTTCAGTTTCCCAAAGTGCCTATAACAGTTTACATCCCCAGCAATATATGAGATATATAGTTGTTCCATATCCTCACCAGTACTTAGTATGATCAGTTGGTATCATTTTTCCCCCTTTTTTCTATTTTAGCCATTTGAGTAGGTGTGCAATTGTATCTCATCTTAAATTTATTTGCATTTCTCTAATGGCTAATGATTTTGAGCTTTTTTAAATGTCTGTATTTGCCATTTATATATCCTCTTTGGTGTAGTGTCTTTTTTCCTGTTGAATTTGGAATTCTTTGTATATTGTAGTTACAAGTCTTTAGTCTTGAAAATATGTTATTTTCAAATATTTTCTCCCAGTCTGTGGTTTGTCTTATCTTCCTCTTAATAGGGTCCTATGAAAAGCAAAAGTTTTAAATTTTGATAATGTCTAATATATTAGTTTCTTGTCTTATGGATCATACCTTTGGAGCCATGTCTAAGACTCTTTGTTTACCCTAGGTCATAGAGATTTTCACTTGTTTTCTAAAAGTGTTCTTGTTTTACAGTTTCCATTTCAATATATGATTCACTTTGAGTTGATTTTTGTATAAAATGTGAAGTTTAGGTAAAGGTTTATTGTTTTTCTTTGAATACGCAATTGTCCCATCACAACTTGTTGAAAAGCCTATTCTTCAAGTGTATATCACCTAAGGATAAGGACATTCTAGTACTGATATCAATATCAGGAAATATAAAATTGACACAATACTATTATCTAATCCTATAGATTAAATGATAATAATTATTTAATAATTATAATAATAATAATTAGATGATAATAACTGGAATAAGATCTATAAACTTATTCTAATTATGCCATTTGTCCTGATAGTGTCTTTTCAGTAAAAGAAGATGAGAAAGGTAAGGACGAAGAGAAGGAAAAGAAAGAGAAAAAGGAGGAGAAAGAAAGGAAGAAGAAAAGGAAAAGAAATAGGAAAAAAAGAAGAAGTAATTTTTAAAAATTGCTATAAGATCAAACATTTCAGTTAGTTGACATGTCTCTAGTTTCTTTAATCTGAAACACTTCCTCAGCTTTTCTTTTCTTTTCTGACATAGGCATATTTGAAGAATATCAGTTGTTTTGTATGCTGTTCCTCAATTAGGTTTGTTTGATGCTTACACATGATTAGATTCTTGCATTTGTAGCAGAATACAAATAATTTTCCCTCTCAATTATTCTTGTAAGGAGGCACATGGTATTGACTTGCCTGATTATTGTTAATGTTAACATTTTCCATTTGTTTAATGTATATCTTTGAGGTTTCCCCACTCTAAAATTAGTATTTTTCCCTCATTAATTAAAAAAAAATTCTTAAGGAGATATGTAATGACTATATATCTTGTTCCTCATCAAATTTTCACCCACGAATTCAGATTCAATGCAAGCAATCCTCATCAAAATACCAATGCCATTCTTCACAGAAATATAAAAAACAATCCTAACATTCATATGCAACAACAAAAGACCCCCAATAGCCAAAGCAATTCTGAGAAAAAAAAAAAAATGCCAGAGGCATTATACCTCCTGACTTCATGTTATCCTACAGAGCTATAGTAACCAAAACAGCATGGTACTGGCATAAGAACAAACACATGGACAAATGGAACAGAATAGAGAGCCCAGAAAATTGATCCATGTATGTATGATCTTTGACAAAGGCACCAACAACATGCACTGGGTGAAGGACAGTCTCTTCAATAAATGTGGCTGGTAAAACTGGACATCCATGTGTAGAAAAATGAAACTAGACACGTACCTCTTGCCATCTACCAAAATCAACTCAAAATGAATTAAAAACTTAAATACAAGATCACCCACTAATTTAGAATTCACCGATTTTTAACACATGAATTAAGCTCCTTTATTTTTTATTAAATTGATATTTTTGTTCATAATTCTGTCTTACTACCTTAGGTATTTTTCTATGTTTATTATGTTATTTCATTGTGTTATTTTCTTTGATTTTTTTGATTTAAAAAAACTATTTTGATATTTTCAAAGGTTTGTATTTATGTTTAGATAATTAACATTATAATATTATCCTTAAAAATGACATTAAGATCCTTAGATATCTATCATAAGATTGTGTAGCTTTAATTAATATTCTTTGATGTCAACCTATTGTATATACTTTAAAGAACAGAAAATTTTACTTTACCTTTTCCCCCTGATATTTGAATCCAGTTATTTAGTTGTAACATTTCTTCTTGTCTAAAGCATATAGGATTTATATCCTAATCCACCACTCTAACCCCACCTTTGATTTTATTTTATATATGCTACCATAAGATGTTGGGCTAAAGTTTTCACTGTCATCTTTGGTTGGATAATGTGCTTCTTTAGTAGATATTTTAAGTACAGTGTGGGAATATAGTGCTCCCTGAGTTCTTATATATTTAAAATTATTTTACTATAAACTGTATCCTTCAATGACAATTGAACTGAATATATATTGGGTCTCTTAAAAATTTAATTCATTTCTAACTGACAAACAATAATTATACATATTTATGGGGTAGAATATGATGTTTTGATATGTTTACATTGTGCAATACTGGCAGATTGATCATATTTTATCTTTATATCCATAGGACATATAATGTGACCTTGTAAAGAGGTGATCCATAAATGTTTTACAATTAAGTAAAAGAATGTAAACTGAAGAAAATATCATTTTTCAGTTGTAGAAAGATGGTACTTAACTGAATAAGCGTTTCTTAATATGCAATGACAACGTTTGTAGAACTTTTAGATGACTTTTTCATGAGAATTTGTAATATACTCACATTCTTCCTCTTCCTGTATCGAAGCAACTCAGTCCTATCTCTAACAAGTCCCATATATTCTCTTAAATCCAATTTCTTAATTTGTTTACTTGGTTAATTAATACTTCACCTATCTAACTGTTGTGAAAGTCAGGATAAATACAAATGGAAACCTGTTATAAAAGCCAAATTAGAATTAACCAAGGAATTGATTTCAAGAGAGTGAAAGCTTTAGTATGACATTCTTCAGTGGAAGAAAAGATTGTTATGCAATGATTGCAATAATATGAATTATCCAAGATTTAATTTTTCCCCTTTTTTGTAGCAAATACTTTTAAGAAAATACTATCATCTACTCAGATAAAAAGTAGATTTCAAGTAATATGCTTTCCTCCTGAGGTATAAATATTTATAACTATAGTAACATGACAGCATGTTTGGAACCTGGTTAGAATCGCTTACTTCTTTCTTTGCTGTGGTAGCACGGATCTCTTAAACACCACTGAGATTTTGTTTGCCTTTGTCATATTCAGTTTGTCAACTTCACTTCATCTTCTGTTGGCTAAATGCAATACTGTACACTTTCCGTAAGAGCAAAGAGACAAAGCATCTAGGTCATCCTCTCTTATAGTAAGTTTAAAAAATATCTTACACACTGGAAAGTGTCTCTAATAGTATAACAATGACTATGCAATGCAATGTTATTTTGCCAAGTTACTTAAGTGGATAGGAGGAAAGTGCAGCCTTGTATCTCCCTAGATATTAGTGAGAGATGACTTCATTTAGTTTTAATAGCATATTAGGTGATTATTTGATTGATGCATTTTCTATTTTTTATTATCTTCAGAGAGAGTCATTGGCTATAGTGGACACTTGTGACTGGATTGTATAAGCAGGTGTAAGTATCACGTGGATCAACTTGTTTAAAAATGTAGTGCAACCCCACACAGTGTGTAGGGCAAAAATCTGCAAAAAGGTATTATTTTTTGATCATAGTGGTACTTTGTTACTGTTTGCCAGCTATACTGTTTAAAAGTGCGTTTCTAAAAGATACATCATAGAGCAGATGGCCAAAAAATCAATTGCATTTCTTCAGAAACAATGCTATATGTAGATGTTATGCTCTTCATCAAAAATGTGTTCTCATGGTAATTATAGAATTAACAATATGTCATAAAATTAAAACACTAAACTTTGGAAATATATCATTATTTGGATAGAAGGCACATGCTCTCATAATCATATTTTAAAGCTACAGATCAGAGTACAAGCACCTAATTTTAACATGAGGAATTTAAACCAAATTTAATTATTTGTCCAATATCAACTATCTAGTTGGTGATAAATAAAAGACTAGATTCAAAGTCTCTGCACTCCAAGCCTAATTACTTTTCAATTGTTTCAGAGCAAACTTCCTTACAAAAATCTAAAACCTGAAGTTATTTACAAGTGAGTTAGATTGTCTGAAGATATATCATGTCTGGCAGCTGTTTCAATAGCTCTTGCACCTGCACAGCTCAGATCCTTTTAAAAAATTTTATTTACAACTACATTATGAGAATCATTTTGTAGGAAATATGTAACAAGTCCCAGATATAAACAGGATGTCTCAATAAAATGGGAATTTGCCACTTTATTCCAGATTCTGCTTAGAAAGGAAGGAAGGAATAAGAGTTACACGTCCATTTCTACCTAGAGTGGATATGACTAAGAATTTGCAAAACTGCCTTTGTATTGATATTTTTAGTTTACTTATTGATTCAACAAATATTTATTGAACACAAACATTTGATAGGACTTGGCTTGTTTCTGGGAATAAAGAAAATCATAACAACTTGTTGAATATTTACTATGCTTTCAGAAAAAAATCATTTGAAGAAAGTATAGTGATCCCACAAGGTAACTTCTTGTCAGTCTTCGGTATAGAAAGTCTCTAGTTACTGTTTCTCTACAGTCCTATGACACCCAGAGAGGCAGAAACAAGGGATGGCTGTGACTAGCACTTAATAAGGGTAGTTATTTTCTTTGTTTCCCTCTACAAATTTCATATGTGGTTTTCCAGTTGTATACATAAACCGAAATTTATTGTTTGCCGTCTTTTTTTCAGAGGATCTCTGTGGAGAATATGAATAACCTTAAAGTCAAATAAGCTTATATGAAGGACCTTATTTCCAGCCCTTAAAGTGGTTACACATTCACATAAGGAAGTATAAATTATCAAAAGGTCAGATAAAGAAAATTTTACATGATTCAATCTATGGGAGATTTCCTGGGTGGCCAGAATATAACTGATTGAGACTTGGCAGGGCTGGAGGTGAAAAGAAGTTTACATTTCTAATCTGGATTCTATGAAAGAGTCCTTTCAATGTGGAATCACAAAACTAATCCAAGTAGTGCAGAATAAATCTCCTCTGTTACTTAGCCAAAAGGCCCAAATGTCCAGAAAATTTAAAGGCACTTTGGGAAAGCTCTATACTCAGCTTTTTGATTAATTATCAGTCTATGCAGCAGACTGTGGTGTCTAAGAGTGTGGTCACTGGAGTCCAAATTCTGGGGACAATTTCTCACCTCCAACACTTTAATAGTATTACTGACCTGTATTTGTTTGCCCATCTGCAAAATAGAGGTAATAAGGATATCTGTTGCATGAAGTAGTTGTAAGGATTAAGTGTGTGTTATTACATATAAAATACTTACAATAACATTTCAAAACATATTCACCATTTTAATTTTTATTATTATTTGATGTTGGTGATCATGATGATGATGCAACCTTTTAATGTCCAATATTTTGTAAATATCAGAAGTCTAGAAAAACAGGGGATTGAATCGCTCTTGAAATTTTAGCAAACTCAATTAAGAAAGATAATAAAAATTGTTTTTAAATAAAAAACAATGTTTTTTAAAATCAGAATCCGTAGTAATGGAGAATTACCAAAGGAATTTCATTAATGAAAAAGCAGGAATGTCTGCTCATCACCTCTGTAACACTTTACTATACACAGTGGCCAAAACAAGAAAAATTAGTGAGAGAAATAAGCGTGTAGGAAAAAATGAGATAAATGAGTATTTAAAAATATGAGAGTAAAATTATCATTATTTGCAGGTTTTACAATTTTTTAAAAAATAAAATCCAAAATAATCAGATAAAATAAAATTAAAAGATTGGAAAGTCTGTAAAAAAAGCTAAGAATAAACTAAAAACCACAAACATTTACATATATATAAGCCAGAGCTATGAAAAAAATATAGTAGAGACAGGGGTGCCACTCAAAATTACAAGAAAATTTACAACATATTTACTAATATACTACAGCAGAAATGTACAAGCCTCCAGTGGGGGAAAAAAAAAAGCATAAAGGTTTATCAAAGGCATGAAAGACCCACCTAAGCTAAATGCCGAAATGAATGTAAAAATACCAACTCTATTTTAAATCATTTATAAATTTAATACAATTTTTACTTTAGAAATTCAATAAGATTTTTCTAAAACTTGAAAATTGATCTTCATAATCAACCTGAAAAAGTAGAATTTAATAACAGTATCCAAAAAAATTATAAAAAAATGATGATAAAAACTAAATACTTATATAACATGAAAGCATACTATAAAGACGCAGCAATCAGACTTATAATATGATCATAGAAATAGACAACTGGATCTGTGAAATAATAAATGGCAACAAAACAGATTGGTGAAAAAGTGACTTTTAAAATGTGTGAAAATTATAAATGACATTGATGTACAGTGATTAGTCAGCCATTAAGAGAAACCATTAGTTGTCCCATTTGCATCTTAAAAAAAAAGTACACAAATTAACTCCCAGAAGGATCAAAGTAGTAAAAGGTAAAGACATTGCTTTTATACAGCCAAATATGGAATAACAGTTATATAGAATTGTGGTGGAGAACAATGTCCCAAGCAACACAAGCTGAGTACAAAGTAAGACTGACAGACTTGACTGCACAATTAAAATTTCTGAAAAAAGAAGTTTCCTAAGAGAAATAAGAGTGAGCAACAACAAAAAATAGAATAAACAACAGAGAAGAGATAATAATGTAAAACGTGCATAATTGATTATGAAACATAGAAAAACAAACTCTATTTTAAAAACTGGGAAAAAGATGTAGGCAGATAATATACTCAATGAGAGCATCAAAAGTAGCCAAAATGAAAAGACATTGAACCTCTCTATTAAAAAAAACAACAACAAACCAACCACAACAGTAATGCAAATTAAAAGCAAAAAAATATAATATAATATGTTTTCCCCATCAGTTTTGGGATAATTTTTAATCTAGCTTTGCCAAGATTTAAAAATAGAGGGAGTGTAAATTGGTTTAACATTTTTTTAATGGCAATTTGACAATATATAGCAGTCCTTGAAATTTGCATAACTGTGTTTTAGCAATCCCACTGATCTGAACATATATATAAAAAAGGGTAATTACTACACATTTATAACAGTTCTAAATTGAATAAAATTTTGAATAATTTATTTTATATAGGTACTACAGGAAACACTGTATCTGATACAAAGTAAGTTTTTTGTTAGCATTTACTATAATTGTGGTAGTAATTATCATTATTGGTTTCTGTGTTGAATATTTTCTACTTCTCTTCCAGATCCAGTCTCTCCCCATCTCCATCTTGCTGTGGACCTGGGAAGCTGAACACTGGGCTACACCACAGACCCCTTCTTGACCTTTGCTTCTGTTTGGGTCCCACTGGTACGAAATCTGATGGACATATTAGAATAAGCTTGGATATTTACTACACTGACTCCCTCCATCCCCCGTTGCTGTGGGCTAGACTCTTCTCCATGATAAAGGCCTTGCTTTCAGTTAGGTCCCCCTCTGGTTTCTTGCAACCATTCCTGTTCCCTTCTTCTTCAGGCCTAGGTGTGCTAACAGCTCCCTGCTGCTGTGAGCCACAAAATTCTGCCCTATCCCTTGTCTGTTTTCTTAAGCCCCGTTCACAGCTTGGTAGATAGTCCCTATAGTTAGTTCTCTTCAAACAATCCACTTTGAGTGAACCATTGGTTCTTGCCAATACCTTTTCTGACAGTATTCACAACAGTATTTCATTTTTTTTTTATTGTTAGGTGCAAAAGACTTAATGTTTGTGCTCCCACTCCCCCAAATTCATATGTTGAAATCCTAACTCCCAACGTGACGGTAGGGCCTTTGGGAGGTAATAAGATTTTGAGATGGAGCCCTCACGAATGGGATTAGTGCCTTATAAACAAGACCCCAGAGAGCTTTCACTCTCTTTCTACCATGTACAGATATAATGAGATGGCAGGCTGTAACCCAGAAGAGGGCCCTCACCACAACCCAGTTGTGCTGGCAGCCTGATCTTGAGCTTCCAGCCTCTAGAACTATGAGAAACAAATTTCTGTTGTTAATAAGTCACCAGCCTATGGTACTTTCTTATAGAAGCCTGAACAGACTAAGACACTAGTAGGGATCTTTTTTTTTTCAGGCCTCCATTTTCCTCTCTACAACTTTTTGTTCAGAGAGGATAGCCCCTTCTCTCAACATAATGACTAATCCTGATTACTCTGAATTAAACATAGCGTCTTAGTTCATTTTCTGCTGCTATAACAGAATGCCACTGATTGGTAATTTATAATGAACAGAATTTTATTTGTCTCATGGTTCAGGAGGCTGGAAAGTCCAAGAGTATGCCATTGGCCTCTGGCAAGAGCCTCATTTCATGGCAGAAGGCATCACATGATAAGAGAATATGCAACACAAAGAGAGGAAATGGAGCCAAATTCATCCTTTCATCAAAAGCCCACTCTGACAATAACTAATCGAATTCCATAATAACAGCATTAATCGATTCCTGAGGGCAGAGCTCTCATGGCCTAATCACCTCGTAAAGACCTCACCTCCTAATACGATTACATTGGCAATTGAATCTCAACATGAGTTCTAGAGGGGACATTCAAACCATAGCACATGGTAATTCTATTAACTGTGGGAACATTTGCTTTCGAAGTGATATCTTTGTTTTCTATTGCTTATAACAGAATACTTGAAACTGGGAAATTTATACAGAGATGAAATTTATTTCTTATAGTTCTGGAGGCTGGGAAATTCAAGGTTGAGGGGGCACCTCTGGTGAGGGCCTTCTTATTGGTGAGAACTTTCTGCAGTGACCTGAGGTGGCACAGGGCATGATGTGGCAAGAGGGCTGAGTGTGTTAATTCAGGTCTCTCTTGCTCTTCTTAAAAAGCCACAAGCTCCATTCCTGTAATTAATCTACTAGCCCATTAGTTCACTAATTCATTAATGGATTAATCTATTCCTGAGGGCACAGCCATCATTACCCAATCACCTCTTAAAAGCCACCCTTTTCATATACCATAGTTGGATTTCCCACTCTTAATATTGTTACAACAGGGGTTAAGTTTTAACTTGAGTTTTGGAGGGGACAAACTTCAAACCATAGCATTTCACCCCAGCTCCTCAAAACTCATGTTCTAGAATACAAATCCATTCATTCCATCCCCATTGCCTCAAAGTTTTAACTCATTCCAGAACCAACTCAAAAGTGCAAAGTCGAAAGTCTCATTTGTGACTCACGGTATGATTCATCTTGGGACAAGTTCCATCTAGCTGTGAGTCTGGGAAGTCAAACAAGTTATCTGCTTCCAAGTTACAATGGTGTAATGGGTATAGGGTACACATTCCCATTCCAAAGAAAGCAACAAGAAAGAGGAAAGGAGTAACCAGTCCAAAGCAAGTCCAAAACGCAGTAGGGTAGACGTTAAAACTTAAAGTTGAAGTATAATCTTCCTTGACTCCATATCTGGCATCTTCTGCACATGGTACAGAGTTTGGGCCTCCAAGGCCTCAGGTGGCATCACTCCTATGGCTTTGCTGGATTCAGTCCACCCAGCTCTCCCAGGTTGGTGTTGCATACTGGTAGCTCTATGGTTCACGAGTCTCAGTGGCAGTCCCATTCTTATGGCTCCACTAGGCATTGTCCTATTGGGACTCTCAGTGGCAGCCCTGACCACACATTTCTGTTCAGCATTGTTCTAGTGCAGGTTCTCTTGATGCCTCTGCCCCTGTGACAAGTCTCTGTCTGGGCCCCCAGGCTTTTGCATACATTCTCTGAAATCTCAGCAGAGGAAGCCACATCTTCATAGCTCTTGCATTCTTGGTTCCTACAGAATTAGCACCATGTGGACACCACCAAGTTTTGTGGCTTCGGCCCTCTGGACAGTGGGTTGAGCCACTCCTGAAGCCACTTGAGTCACAGCTGGAGTGTCCAGGGAGCACTGTGCTGGAAGGTAGGGAGCAGAGACCTGAGCTGGCCCCGGCAGCAAGCCCTTGTAGGGAGCCTTTGGCTTATCCCTAGAAACCATTGGTCCTCCTAGGCCTCTGGGCCTGTGATGGAAGGACCAGCCTCAAATATCTCTGAAATTCCCTTGAGGTCTTTCTTTCATTCTCTTAATGGTCACTTCTTTCTGTACTAATATCCTTAGCAAATGGTTTCTGGGCCACATCCTTGGTTTCTGATCCTGATCACACTTTTTCACTTGTTACATGTCTAAGCTGACAAATTTCCAAATCTTTCTGCTTTGCTTTCCTTTTAAAATAAATTCCATCTTTAAGTCATTTTTCCTTCTCACAGCTTAAGGTAATCAGTTAAAAATAGCCTTGCAACAGCCTACATACGTTGCTGCTTAGGTACAAGTATGTCTTCCATCCAGTATTTTAATACATTGCTATTAAGTTCTACATCCCATGGAGTCCTTGGATGCGGACACAATGCAACCATGTTCTTTGCCAGTTTTATTAGAAGGATGGCCTTTATTGTCCACATTTCTATTAGTATTCTGGTCACAACCACTTAGCCAATTTCTGGAAACTTCCAGTTCATCTTCTGAGTTCTCACCAGAATCTCCCTTAGTGCTCCATTCACTGCAAACATTCTTTTTCTAGCCTGCTCCTCCAAACTCTTCTTACCTCTGCCCTTTACCCAGTTCCAAAATTTCTTCCACATTTTTGGGTATCTTTATAGCAACACTGTACTTATTAGTACCAATTTTCTATTTTATTTTGGACATCTTATTGATTTAATTCTTTCAAAGGGGAAGAAACTTGTTTTCAATGTTTAACTTTTATACAACAGGTATTGGTTAAGATTTTTTACATGCATTATTAAGTATGTTAATATTGATAAAACCAGACAAGATATTATATTATAATGTTCATTATATATAATATGACCTCAGAATGTTAATTAATCTTTTCATAGTTAGATACTAAGAAAGTAGAAAAATTAAAATGCAAACTGGGACTTCAAAGCACGTGGTTTTCTTTGTTTTGGATTTTCCCCCCTTAATTGTGAGAATGGAGATCCCCTTGTTCGCATATCGTAACTACTAGGACTGAGAATCCAGGCCACCTGTGTTAACATGTCTTAACTGCTTGCTTCAGAAAATTACTGTAAACCAATTTATTCTGGGAAAATTGTTTGCTTCTGAGCAAAAATTTCTCCTAACAGGAAAATATATTGCTCACCTTGTCAAGCAACTCACTTTTTAAACACCCATTTACTTATTAAGTCTCACTTCAAGACTCTTGATGCTGTGTAATACAGTACTAAACAGTTAGATTACACGTTTTCCATTCCAGTTAACTCAGTTTCTAGAAAGATCCATCTTAAACCTCTCTAGCTCATACCTTAAACCCCTATAAATATTATCCACTGACCACCCCATCCTGAGAAACTACTAAAATTCTTTTAATGCAATATTCTCCCTTGCTGGAGTAGACAGTACTTGTAGGACAAACCTAGCCCTAGAGTTTCTATGTAAACAAATGAGAATTTTCCAATGTGGTGTTATTGTTAGGTCTGTGAGAACGTGATTCAAGAACAGAACTTATCTGTAAAACTTTCATCCCCTGGATTTGATGGGTCTGCAATTGCAGCCAGCCAGCCATTACAAAGTAAGCCTGAGCCATGAGGTGCACCAGCAACATATTTGACCAACCATTACTATCCTTTATAATTTCTTCTCACTTTTAGTCTATGTCTCCTCCAGGTCAGAGTCCAGTTTCTTACATGTATCCACATTTTAACTCTAATTTCTATCTTTCTATTTGGCATAATTATACCAATGATAATATAAAATTTGGGAGCCACTTAAGAAAATTTTAATATAAATAAAAGTATTCATTTTAAGATAACTTAAAGCAAAAAGGAAGAAAAAATTTTAGATATCTAGATATCTCCATTTTTTATGAATTATAAAAAAGCTATTAAAATAATTTTAGATAACAACATTGCATTCTTAAAATTTCCCTTGGGGGCGAAAAAAATTAAATCTATGAAAACATGCTCTCTCCATGTAAGATTCTTCCACACTGTGACTTGAACTTAAAAATCTTTGTTCTGCTTTTGCTCTTTCCCCACTATACACACATTACACTCTACCCATATTCCTCTTTCTGACCAACCTACTTTTCATTCTGGCTGGTCAGACACTCACAAAGATAAATAGCCCGTTAAAGCCATTCAGAAGAGAATAAAGTCCATTATGATTGATTTTAACTCCTGGTCTCAGTCTGAGCTGAGAGTCAATGTTAAAGACCTCTAAAGTCTAGACAAGATAGAAAGAAATGTATAGACCAATGTAGAATTTATATTGGGTTCCCCTATGTGTACCAATTGATTCAAATGCTATTAAAAACCTCATGTGCAATACCTGTATAGGAAGTAAATAATTGTGGTGACCTAAGAGAACCAGATTTGTATAGAAAACCAGAAGGCCTTAGAAAGTGTATAAATGTTGCTTAAAATATTTAGGAGCCTGTCCCCCAAATCTTCTCTCTGAAATAGATCAGTCCCTAATCCAATCCAGCAATCAAAGAAAATGTGAATCTGCAGAAAACAAAGTTTGTTTCAGCATTTTTAGAAGATATCCAGGAATAGATTCAAAAGCTAAAAGATTATTTGATGGCACCTCCAAACTAGTATGGATATTATGAATCAATATTCCATTGACTACTATCAACAAAGTAGACAAAGTTTGTTATCTTAGTAAACTGATACTTGTTTTAGGAATAACCCCTGGTATTGCTGAGGGTTCATTTAAGGACCATCAATTTCCCCTTTTGAAAAAGAGATTGGAACACATGGAAAAGCATAAAAACTGAACTTCGATTTAAGGTCAAAAGTTTAAATACTCAGGAGTATTTCCAAACTGATTTTCTCTATTTTCAATCAATTCATTTTATATTTTATAAATGACAGAAGTCAAACAATTTTCCAAAGTGACCACACCATTTTGCATTCTCATCTGTAAGAAGGAGAGTTCCAGTAGCCCCACATCATCATAAACATTTGGTATTGTCAGTTCATTTTAAAATTTTTATTTGAGCAATTCTAATATATGTGCAGCAGTACCTCATTGCAGTTTTAATGAGGATTTCTCTAATGATAAATGCTATTGAGCATCTTATATGCTTTTTGCCTACTATATATCCTCTTTAGTAAAGTGTATATTCAGTTATTTTGCCTATTTTAAAAAATTTGGTTGTTTGTTCTTTATATATTCTGAATACAAATCCTTTAGCAGATAGGTGATTTGCAAATATTTTGTACCAGTTTGTGACTTATCTCATCATTCTTTTGATAGTGTTTTTCACAAGCAAACTTTTTAAAACTTTGATAAAATCCAATTTATGATTTATTTTAGTGAATGGTAGTTTGGTGTATTATTTAAATGCTCTTTGCCAAATTCAAAGTCACACAGATATTCTGCTGTGTTTTCTTCTAGATGTTTTATAATTTTTCATTTTGTGTTTATATCTATGATCTTTTTGAGTTTTTGTGTGAGGTATGTGCAAAGGTTTGTTTACTTGCTCTATTCTTTATTTTGCACATGAATATCCCATTGTTCCAGCACCATTTGTTGAAAAGACTATTTTTTAATCCATTGAATTGCCTCTGACATTTGTAAAAGAATATTAATTGATTATATTTATGCGCATCTGTTTCAGGTCTCTGTTCCATTGTTCTATGGGTCCACGTTTTTATCAACATAACACTGTCTTGATTACTATAGACAGATAGCATAAAATTCACTTTTAAGCTTAGCTTTCCCTTAGATTAAACTCTGAAAGTTTATCTTATTGAATCTTTCTACACAATGTTCTCTAATTTAATTTTTACCTGCCTGGTTTCTTTATGTGAAAATTAGTTGTTATGGGCAGCTTGAATGAACAAAATGCATGGAGTAAAGCTGAACCACGACAAACTATCATTTCACTTCAGGAGGTGAATAAAAACATATTGAAAAAATTTACAAGCAATGGTAGGACCATATGGCAGGGGGAAGGGAAGAGGAGGAAAGTTGCCATTGTGGGGTGGTGTGAGAAAAGGAGGTAGGTGTACTTTAGTGTGTGCAGTATAGACAAGCAGAGAAATAGTACTGTGGTAAATATTTTACTCCCCTCACATCTTCTCTCTTCTGAGGTTAATCTACTGACATTTAATCAAGCAGGTTTGTAGTGTAGATGACCAAAAAACAAATAGGATGCAAAAATTTCTTAGAGTAACACATTAACCAGAGTTATTTTTCTCATGTAAGAAAGACTCATGTAATAGAAAAGCTAAGTTTTTAAATGGTGCTTTTCCCACAATACAGCAACCAGATTGCAGAGCTAAAGTCCTTCTGTTCCACTGATAAATGTCCCTTTTCAGAAATTTTCCTCCCATATGGCCATTCTATCTCTTTACCTACCCTTAAAAGAAATGATACAAGGTGCTGATTTTTTTCTCTAACCCAAATATATTTAGCGGTGTTTTGTGGTCCTTGACACTGAGAGTGTAATTCAGAGTGAACTTAGAGCAGTTTTGTCTCATTCATTTTGCATGAGCCGCTCCATTTTTTTTTTTTTTATTAATCTTAAGGCAATTTGAAAATAGTTTTTCAATCATTTTGCTTTTATGTTAAAACAATTTATAGTAGTTTTCAAGGAGATGTTTATAAATGCTCTCTTCTTCTTCTTCTTCTTCTTTTCTTTTCTTTTTTTTTTTTTTTGGCTTTTATCCCTGTTCTCTTAAATTAGCGTAACTTGAGTTTGAGCACGGACTCCATTTCTGCTGAGTTAATACCTTCAATTTAGATCAATTTAGTCCCCGGACAGTCTTTTTCTCATTTTTTTGTGTAATTTTAAAAAAATACACTGATTTTTAGGATTCCAGGGGTTTCAAATTGCACAAATTTAAAAATCAATGCATGTCTGATAGCCACTGGTTATGAACCCTTCCCAAGTGCTGAATTTTAAGTGTGCTCTGTGTGTCTGTGTGTGTGTGTGTGTGTGTGCGTGTGTGTGCTAAGTTGACTGTATCCTGACAAGCAGAATACATACATAATTCCACTAATTTTTAAAAATTCTGTACAGACATCATGAAATGGCCAAATAAAATGCATTGCTGGACTATAAAACTCTAGTGGTTTACCAGTTCTTAGCTCTTACAGAATGTCCCATTACCATGAGGATTTTAAAAGTCCTGAAAGACGCAGTCCACCTAAAGTCACAGCAACACAGATGAATTTAGAAAAAATTATTTTAAGCGAAATAAAATGGGCACAGAAAGTGAAATACCGCATGTCCTCCCTTTTAAGTGGAAATTTAAAAAAATAAACAAATAAAAAAAGAAAGAAAGAAAGATAGAACAATCACAATAAAACATTGAACTTTCAAAAGGAGAGAACAGAACTGAGGTTGCCAGAGGCAGGAAAAGGAGTGGGGAAGGGGGGTAAGGGAGGAAATGGTAAAGGGATATGAAAAATGATTACACTGTGTAATGTTGAAAATGCTAATTATCCTGATTTGAGCATCACATATAGCACACAGGTAATGATATTCAACTCTATACCCCCACAGATATGTACAATCAATTTTGTTTCGATATTTTTCTAAAAAGATACATAATTGGATGAAGAGACCCTTATTTGTTTAGATGCTCTTTCTCTTTGGGAATCTTCCGTTTCCTTCTTTCTTCTTTCCTTGCTTTTTCTTTTCTTCCTTCCTCTTCTTCCCCCCTTCCTTCTTTCCTTTCCATCTTTCTTTCTCAAAAAGTACATGTGTAGTTCTATATGGACTATTTACTGGCTCGTCTTTTGGAGAAGTGCCTTCGATGTCATTATTTATTCTGTTTTAATAGGCAGTTCACAGATTCAAAATTTTATAAACTGAGTCACAGACAAGTTTAAGGAGTCAGTTCACTACATAGGACAAATAAACTGGCACAAGCACATAAATACACACACACACAGAGAAATGTTAGATTGGACTTTCCAACATTGTTTCTAAGATAATTATAACCAAACTGAAGATTTTTACAATCTCTAATATAATCAGTCTAACACTAAAGTTAACTCACTAAACCTTTTTGAAATGTCCATTATCTGTCACATTTTGGTCCCACAAATGGTAACCACAGTTGATTTATTACACTGCCTACTGGAAAAGGACGTTCCACAGTATTGCCCTTAGAAGCATGAAAAATGCTATTCCTGGTTTATCATCTCAATGGTTTTGTCATTTTGCTACATTAAAGACATACATTTATTTCATAACATTGATACATTTTTTTGGAGTATTGGAGCTGTGTTCATCAACAGGGCATATCACGTTTTTGAGGAACCAATTATCATAGTACCTACTACAAAGCCACACATAAAGCAATAGAGGATTTCTCCTCCTTTGACCAGTGGTCAGAATTCCACAAACTTCTATAGGTATGTTAGAGCCAGGCCTTTACAATTTTTTTTTTTTTAAGAATAAGAATCACATTAAATTATATTATTGCATAACTTAATTTAGTGCTGAAGTCTTAGGCGATGGCTATCATTTATCTTCAACCCATAAAGAAAATTTTAGTGGCTATGCCATGAACTTTCTGATCTCGAATTTTCAAAAAAAAAATAAGTGACTCAAATAGAGGTTAAAGGATTTATTCAGCTGGTGCCCAACAGAGAGCACCTGAAGAGGGGGTGGCTTCCTGACTGATGCAGAGTCAGGGTTTTGCTAGAATAGGAGACACTTGAGGGGCTGCCCTTGTAGCTTTGATTCAGGCAGCAATGTCTGACTATCAACCAAAGTCCAGGTTGGGAGTTGCTCCTATTTATGGTGCCCTTGGCTTGGGGTCACAAGAACCATCAGAACGGTATTTTCCCAGGATGATTTTTGCAAGCTAGTCAAGTTTCCTGAGGCAGGGGAGAGAGATAGAAAGGAAAACAGAGGGTGAGGGGGTGGGGTAGCACAGATAGAAGGCAAGAGGGGAAAGGAGATGCTGTACCGTGTTTGTTTTAGTCTTTTTACGTCTTATATTTTTGTCCTCTTCTACAAGGGCTGATGTTCAAAGATATTCCTGACATACCTCCTCGTGATATTTAAATCATGTGTTTAACTGGGATATTTTGTTGATGGGGGCTTCTAAATGGATAAGAGGGACGTAGCCAGTGCTGACACCACCTGAGAATTTGAAACTATTCACACCAATTGTTGGTTCGAGCTACCTGGCCAATGCTACTTCAGTGTTACTAGTGCTAGGAAAACCTGTCACAGATTTTGATTTACGAGCAAGCCTTTGCCCTTTATAAAAACTGCATTGACAGAAGGAAAGAGAGGAATACTCAGAGGGAGGTGGGGAACGTTTTCTCTTCACAATAGGAGGACAATTTATGAAAGCTTCCGAGAATTGATTTTTGATTCACCAGGGAGTAGTATCATGATCCTTAGCTAAGGAAGAGGAGACTTCATGAATCTCAGATAGAGGAGATGAGCAGGGGAGGGTACCTTGGGTAATGAACTTACAAGTGAACCCACTTCAAAGAGTCTATTTAAAAGGAGTATTGACACTATATAATTAAAATGGGTCATTGTATTTATTCTGAAAACATTAAGAATGTATAATTTACGGCCGCATTTTGTCTTTAAATAATGGCAAGGAGCACTCTCTTTTTAATGAAGGGAATGATGTGTCATCTTATTTGTAAAACATACCACCATTTCATATACATATCTTTTGTGTTTTGCTGTTGATTCTTTTGTTTTTATTGATTAGACGTATTCATGGGCTGTTGATTCTTAAACAAAATGTGAGCTTCAAGAATCAGGGATTTTGTCTATTTTGTTTACTCTTATATTCTCAGCACACATTGTAGGCATTCGATAAATATTGAATTAATGAATATTAATAATGATATCTTGGTCATACCGCATGTATCACATCCAAGACTTATTTTAATGAAACCAAACCCATACGCAGACCCTTTCTTTTCTATGAAAAATATGTGGGTAACTCAGATAAGAATCCAAATTTTATTTTCAGGATGAATCACTTCAGGAGAAAAACATACTGATTGTGTTGGGACTTCAGAGCGTCTCAGAGTGTTCCATGTATTCTCAATATACATCAGAAACCTCCTGCAAAATCAGAGCCCTGCATCATGTCTTGGTAATACCAAGATTCTAAGTTAGTATCTACTTCAAACAAGGGTCCTCATATTGCCTCAATGGGATTAAAGTAATCTGGGCAAAAGGAACTATAGTTGTGTTGTTATCATATTTCATCACCTTCAAGACAACAGACTGAGGCAAAAAAAAAAAAAAGTACATATATTACAAATGACCTAAAGCAGATATCTATAAGAAAATTGCTACTAAAAGATACGGTAATTAGACAGGCTATTAGGCTATGCTGCAGAAACAAATAGATCCTAAAATAGCAATGGCTTAACAATGTACAGCAAGGTGTATTTGTCTCTCAAAATCATATGTGCGTTAGGTAACAACCCAGATTAAATATCTATCTGGTAACTCAAGAATTCAGATGCCCTCCATATTTTGATGCCACCATCATAGGACATCAAGAGTTACTGTGGCAAGGGAAGACAGAATGTGGAAAACTCTTTAATATCATGTGCATTAGACCAGAAGTGACCCACTTCACTTCTCACAGGTGATTGTTTAGAACTAGTCCATGGCCCCAACTTGATACATGGAAGTATACAGAATATTTGGGATACTCTATGATCTGTACCATATTGGGTTTCTTATAATTGCAAACACTACACTGTATTTAATAAAAGGAGTCATCTCCAATATGTTATTTATGTGGAAAGGTCTGGAGATTTTTCTCAGTCATTTGAAGTCAGACCTCCTAAATACATAAAAGTCTCAAAATACATTTGGAAGGCCATTGTTTCTACCTAATCTTTTGTCATTCAAACAACAAAAGCTATTATTTTGTAATAGTAATAGTGTTGGACCAAGGTGAATTCCAGACACCATAATTGAGTTCAAGAAATATGTGCCTTATAGAGTTAGCCCAAATGGGTTGGTTTGCTTAATGCTAATATGATTTAAAAAGATTCCTCCCAAGGTAATAGGGCACTCACAGTGATCCTCATTAGTGCTATCTGAGATTGTGCCAAAGCAACAATGAAGCAGCAATAATTCTTCTCTGACTACTGGAGTATCATGCAGAGTATTTTTACCTGCATGTATTACTGAAGCAGAGAGAGCCTGGTAATAAAAACTGGGTGAAGATAATATTCATCAAGGAAGGAAGGTTTTGTTGTTGTTGTTTTGATTTGGTTTTTGTTGCTCTTTGTTTTTATATTTTGAAAAGTTAGAGCACATTAAGTACTTCCTATAGTATATTTCATAGTAGTGAAGAACTTATTTTATTGTACAATGTTATTGTCACATAATCTCATGTAAAATTAAAAAACAGTAGATATTTAAATATTTCATTGACAGTTGAGAAAACTGAGAAGCAAAGATAAGTAAATTTTCCCAAAATGATATAAATAATTAGTAGCAGAAATTTTTATTTTTTTATATTATACATAATATACTTTTATATATTATATATTATATAATGCAAAATGTGTAATATACAATACACAATATATCATATATAATAGATAATATGTATGTACATGCACATTAATAATCTTAGAAATTTTGTAAAATATTTTTTAAAGGACAGGGTTATCTTTATTATATGGTTCAATTTTACTTTTTATTCAGTTTTCTTTAAGAAACTAGTTATATACCACAGTGATAAAGGGTGGATTTAGGCCACATTAGTTCATGTCTTTATAAAAGAAAACTATGACAAAATTATTGCTCTTAAAACTACACAAGTTATTACTCTCTAAAACCTTCGTTTCCCAACTTCAGTAAGTTTTAGAGTCACTTGAGATCTTGTTAAGATTACTGTGCTCTTCCCTAGAATTTCTGATTCAATTGTTTGGGGTGGGGCTTGAGAATTTGCATTGATAGTAAGTTACCAGATGACTAACTGGCCTGCTCTAGGGACCACACTTTTTGAATAACTATATGACATACATGACAACATCAGCTCATCATTTAAAGTTTTCTTCAGTGGCTCATGTAGATGACATGTTCTTATGTCATGTGTTATTTATGCTTTTGATCTCAGCACCTAGCAAACACGTTGGAAGATGATAGATCCTGAATAACTTTTTAACAAATAAGGTACCTATTCTATGCCCTCACATCATCATATCATTTAAAAGGTACAGCAAACCCTTGAATAACATGGGTTTGAACTTGGTTGGTCCACTTATAGCAGATTGTTTTCAATAAATATATTGGGAGAGAGGTGCCCTGCCAGAGAGGCCCATGATCCGCAGAGACCACACACCCCGCAGCGAAGGCACACATCCAAGCAGGTATGCCTTGCCACCGCTGGACCCCATCCCCAGCCCAGCCAATTGCCCACCAACCAGAGAGGTGCCTTGCTGGAGGGGCACAAGTCCCACAGAGACCACATGCCCCTTGGTGCCAGTGCTTGACCAAGCGGGTAGGCGTTGCCGCCGCCAGACCCCATCCCCAGCCTGGCTGAGTGGGCACTGACCAGAATGACTCCCTGTGGGAGGGGCCCATGATCCACAGAGACCATGCGCCCATGGCACCAGCACACATCCGAGCAGGTAGGCCTCACTGCTGCCTGACCTCATCCCCAGCCTGGCCAAGTGTGCGCCAACCAGAGAGACACCCCACTGGAGAGGCCTGAGATCCGTGGAGACCATGTGCCCTGTGGCACCAGCGCATGACCAAGCAGGCAGGCTTCGCCACCACCGGACCCCATCCTCAGCCTAGCCGAGTGCATGCCAATCAGAGAGGTGCCTCCTGGAGAGGCCCAAGACCAAAGGCAACCATGCGTCTGAGGTGCCTTTGGGCAACCAAGCAGACACTGAGGCAGCCATGCCAAATTGGCAGCCCCAGAAAGATCCTAGCCATACAATAGTGTCAAACCAGTGGACCATGAAATCTCTTGCCACAATGACTAAACATCAAAGGAAAGATACCAGAAATATGAAAAATCAAGAAAGTGCACCACCAAAGGGTAATAACTCTCAAGCTCTAGATCCTATAGAACAAGAAGCCCTTGAAATGTCTGACAAGGAATTTCAAGTGATAATTCTAAGGAAACTAAATGAAGTACAAGAAAACTCAGCTAGACAACACCATGTAAAAGGAAAAGTATGCAGGACCTGAAAGAAGAAATGTACAAGGAAATCAATGCCCTGAAAAAGAATGTAGCAGAGCTTGCTGAGCTGAAGAATTCATTCAATGAAATAAAAAACACAACAGAGAGTTTAACAAGCAGGCTTGCAGAAGCAGAAGAGAGAACTTCTGACCTTGAAGATGGGCTGTTTGAAATAACACAGGCAGACAAAAAAAAAAAAAAGAATTAAAAACATTGAAGAAAATCCAAGAGAGATATCAGACAACCTTAAGTCCTCAAATATCTGAGTAATGGGTATTCCAGAAGGGGAGGAAAAAGGAGATCACATTGAAAACATATTCAACAAAATAGTGGCAGGAAACTTCCCAGGTATAGGAAAAGACACAGATCTTCAGATTCAGGAAGCTCAAAGATCCCCAACTGTATTCAACCCAAAAAGGTCTTCTCCAAGACATGTTATAGTCAAATTGGCAAAACTAAAGGACAAAGAGAGAATCTTAAAAGCTGCAAGATTAAAAAGCTTAAGAATCTTAAAAGCTGCAAATCACCTATACAGGAACCCCACTCAGACTAATATCAGACTTTTCATCACAAACCCTAAAAACCACAAAGGAATGGGATGATGTATTCAAAATACTAAAGGACAGAGATTGCCAGCCAAGAATATTTTACCACACAAGGCTATCCTTCCGAAATGAAAGGCAAATAGTATATTTCTTAGACAAACAAAAACTGCAGGAGTTCAATACCACACAACCACCCTTACAAGAAATTCTCAAGGGAGTACTGGGTTTGGTACCTGAAAAATAACTACCACTGCCATAAAAACTCAAGAAAAATCAAAACCTAATAGTAAAGTAAAAACATCAACAATGAAAAGAAAAAAAAGAAAGGTTTATCTACATCCCAAGAAACCAACAAATACAGAAGACAAACAATAAATCAGAAAGAAAGAAACAAAGGATACTTATGACATCCAAACAGAAATCAATAAAATGCTAGGGGTAAATCAACACTTTTCAATAACAACTCTTAATGTAAAAGGATTAAATTCTCCAATCAAAAAACATAGACTGGCTGACTGGATTAGAAAGGAGGACCCAACTCTTTGCTGCCTTCAAGAGACCCACTTCACCTATAAAGACTCACATAGAATAAGGGTGAAAGGATGGAAAAAGATTTACCATGCAAACAGAAATGAAAAATGTGCTGGAGTAGCTATTCTTATATCTGATAAAATAGACTTTAAACTAAAAACCATAAAAAGAGATAATGAGGGCCACTACATAATGATAAAAGGATTGATCCATCAAGAAGACATAACAATCATAAATATATACACACCCAATGTCGGAGCAGCCAGATTTATAAAGCAAACTCTATTGGACCTAAAGAAGGAAATAGACACTAATACCATAACAACAGAGGTCCTGAACACCACATTATCAATATTGGACAAATCGTCTAGGCAAAGAATCAGCAGAGAAACACAAGATTGAAACAGCACTCTAGACCAATTGGACTTGGCATATATCTACAGAACAGTCCATCCAACAACCTCAGAATATTCATTCTTCTCATCAGCACATGGATCATTCTCCAGGATAGATCACATGTTAGGTCACAAATAAAGCCTCAGCAAACTCAAGAAAATTGGAATTATCCCATGTATTTTTCAGACCACAATGGATTAAAATTAGAAATCAATAACAAACGAAATTCTGGAAACTATACAAACACATGGAAATTAAACAGCATTCTATTTAATGATATATGGGTCCAAGAAGAAATCAAACAGGAAATCAAAAAATTAATTGAAACTAATGAAAACAATGATACAACATACCAAAACCTGTGGGATACTGCAAAAGCAATGCTAAGGGAGAAATTTATCTCATTAAATGCTTACTTCAGAAGAATGGAAAGATGGCAAGTGAACAACCTAATACTTCACCTTAAAGAACTAGAAAAACAAGAACAATCCAAACTCAAAGTTAGCAGATGGAAAGAAATCATTAAGATTAGAGCACAACTTAATGAAATTGAAACCCAAACAAAAATACAAAAGATCAATGAATCAAAAAGTTGTTTTTTGAAAAGATAAATAAAATTGACAAACCATTAGCATGGCTAACTAAAATAAAAAAAGAAGAGAGAAGACCCAAATAACAGAAATTAGAAATGAAAAAGGTGATATTACACCTGATACCTCTGAAATACAAGGAATCATTACAGACTACTATAAACAACTATATGCCAACCAATTTGAAAATCTGGAGGAAATGGATAAATTACTGGACACACACAAACTACCAAGACTGAGCCAAGATGATGTAGAAAATCAGAACAGACCAATAAAAATAAAACAGATTAAAGCTGCTATCAGAAGGCTCCCAACAAAGAAAAGCCCAGGACCAGATGGATTCACAGCAGAATTCTACCAAACATTCAAAGAGGAATTGATACCAATTCTCTACAAACTATTCCAAAAGATTGAGACAGGGGCTATTCTCCCAAACTCGTTCTACGAAGCAAACATCACCCTGACACCAAAACCAGATAAAGATCCAACTAAAAAAGAAAACTACAGGCCAATAGCCTTGATGAATATAGATTAAAAATCCTCAACAAAATATTAGCTAACAGAATACAGCAACACATATGCAAAATTACACACCATGATCAAGTGGGATTCATCCCAGGGATGCAAGGTTGGTTCAACATATGCGAATCAATAAATGTGATACACCATATCAATAAAATCAAACACAAGGACCATAGGATCATCTCTATAGATGCTGAAAAAGCATTTGACAAAATTCAACACTCATTCATAATAAATACTCTCTACAAATTAGGTATACATGGAAAGTATCTCAACATAATTAAAGCCATATATGATAAGCCCACTGCCAATATCATCCGAATGGGAAAAAGCTGAAAGCTTTTCCTTTAAGAACAGGAACTAGACAAGGATGCCCTCTCTCACCACTCCTATTCAACATAGTGTTGGAAGTACTAGCCAGAGCAATCAGAGAAGAGAAGGAAATAAAGGGCATCCAGATTGGATAAGATGAAGTCAAACTGTCCCTGTTTGCAGATGACATGATCCTCTATATCCATCAGTGTAAAGACTCTACAAAAACTATTGGAGTTGATAAGTGATTGCAGCAAAGTTTCAGGATACAAAATCAACACACAAAAATCAGTAGCATTTCTATTCTCCAATAGTGAACATGCAGAAAGAGAAATCAAGAAAGCTTGACCATTTACAATAGCCACCAAAAAAATAAAATACAGACGAATAGAGTTAACCAAGGATGTGGAAAATCTCCATAATGAGAACTACAAACCACTGCTGAAAGAAATTAAAGAGGACACAAGAAGATGGAAAAATATCCCATGCTCTTGGATTGGAAGAATTAACATTGTGAAAATGTCCATACTACCCAAAGTGATATACAAATTCAATGCAATCCCCATCAAAATTCTAATGACATTTTCCTCAGAATTAGAAAAAAAACTATCAAGACATTTATATGGAATGACAAAAGACCATGCACAGCCAAAGCAATTCTGAGGAGGGAGGCAGGTTTCGGTAATGGGCCACAATAATCAACCACATTGTATATTGACAAAATAAAATCTAAAAAATAAATAAATAAATAAATAAATAAAATATATTGGAAGATTTTTGGTTAGTTATGTCATTGAACACATGACATCCCTAAGCAGTTAAGTAGCCTAGCTAATAGTAGGCTATTAGCAGCTAAGTAAAGCAGTCACGTAGCGCCCCCCAGATGGGTTCTGTGGGAAAGGGTGAGAGAGATGTACTTAAGTTAAGAAGTGCTTAGGCAGTTAAGTATTGAGGGAATCAAAAGTTACATGCAAATTTTCAACTGCCTGGTGGCAGCAGAGGGGTCATCACCTCTAACAGCCCCTGCACTGTCCAAGGGTCAACTGTATATGGTTAACCTTATAATTGTTTTCAATTCTTTAAAACTATAGATGAGAAACCAAAGCTCCCCTTCCCCTGAGGTTTAATTGAAGTGTGTCCCTCACACTAGATTCAGCTCATTCTGATTTTATGCCTTTTCTTAAACTAAAGGTGAATCATCTGTTCTTTATCAAGATAATCTAAAAGTCATGCAGATTTGCCCTCTCTGGAAACATTGCTCTCGATAAGATTATTTCACTTTGTTTTTCTAATTACCATATGGATTCATCATCTGAAATAATGTGTATATACATATATATATATATGTATATTTTAGAATAAAATTATTTAGGCTTGAGTTCACTAGGAGGTAGCCTCCGGTACTGAGATCAGCATGTAGGAAGTTTATTAGAATCAACACTGGTATAATGGAAGGAGGCAATGCTGGGCAGAGGGAGAAGGTGGAGGCAATGCAATCTCAACAAAGGTTTCAGCCAAACCCACACAGAGCCTTGGATTCTGGATGATCCTTCAGAGTTTTACAATCTTGCATAGAAGGGATGAGACCCATATCAAGCAGTCTTAAGACTGAGACTGCTCCTGGGAAGAGAGAGTGCCTTGGGTAAGGCAGTTCTCTCTAGCCAAAGGCAATAATTTCCAGAGAGCTGGGAATAAGTACTTTAGTCCTGAAGGCAGAGAGCAGGACATATCTTAGCTATAAATATATATATTCAGCAATATAGATTATTCTTAATGTCAAATTAATATTAAATAGCAATGAACATTTAATATAAAATTATAAATATTATATAATTAGTAATTAATTTTCAGTATATTATATGTATATATTTAAATTGTTTCTTGACTACACTTTGAGTAGCTTCAGGAACAAGATATGCCTTCTGTCTCTTACCACTGTCTTTGCAAGAGTATTATTGTTATAGGATAGCTAAATATTGAAAATTAAAAACTTGACACATTCATTTTAGTGGCTCATTGAACATTAAAAAACTAAGATATTTTTAAAGTTATTAAATGTCACGTCCGCCGCCAGTCGACCCAAACAGCTCTAGCCTCGTTTCTTTTGGTGGGCGAGCAAATGGCCTGGATTCCTCTTTCCCTCCAGTCACCTTTGGAAGGAGATGGGGCAAGAGAGCCGTGAAGAGAGGTGAGCACACTGCCCGCCCCAACCAGCCCAGTTAAAGGACACTCAGACGCGGCGGGGGTTCTGTCAAGCAGTTCTGTTTATTATCACACAAGCACTTTCTTTTATAGGCAGATGGGGAGGGGAGGTTTTAACATAATCCTATCATCTTAAAGGTCAAGAGCATGCATCCTGTCTCAATGCCTAGCTATTGCAACCTCGCAGTGTTCACGAGTGTGGAAGCACGTATTTGTCCAATAAGGGCTAAGGCAAGGTTCCCACAGACACTCCCACCCTACTTCCTCCTGGCGCCATCTTAGGCTGCCACATTAATACACCCTTGTGGGCCCATAATGGTGCCACTTGTAATATCACTTAAGGTGGTGTTAGTTTTTAAGGACCGACAATTCCCCCTTTTTGTTTTAATAAGGCAGCTGGAGGTGGCTAACCTTCCCAGCCTCACCTCCATTCCCTCTGGTGGCTGTGCCTGTCTTAGATTGTTTCCCTCTGGAAATCTTTCCCGTCATTGACTATCCAGCCAAGCGGGGGCAGGGCGGAGCCTTAGAGATTGGCGTTGATTTCTTGAAGACCCATATTGACCTAAGGGCTGTCAGGGCTCTCATTATGGGCCACCTCCTCTACCACCTGGGTGAGCATTACAAGAGAAGTGGTGCTGCGCCTTATAAGGGACACAACCTGGTGAATGGCGTAAGGCCCCAAGAAAATGGCTAGGGGGCCCACCAGGGAGGACAGCAGGGTGGTGAGCCATGGGGAACTTGAAAGCCAGCTTTGGAACCAATTACTATTGGCTTCTTGCTCTTTTTTTATGCCTTTCTAGCCCTTCTCTAAGCTTAGCTAGGGAATCTTTGACCACTCCAGAGTGGTCGGCGTAGAAGCAACACTCTTCTTTGAGGTCAGCACATAGCCCTCCTTGTTGTAGAAATAGCAGATCCAATCCACGTCGGTTCTGTAGCGGCTTGTATGACTTCCCAGGTTTGGTTGGCTGGCTTGTGGGGACCTTCCCCGGTGGCAGAGGCCCTTGTCCTTGTTGACCTGAGGAGGGCGGCCACTTGGAGCATCCACAAAGGGTTCATAATGCAGTCTGAAACATACAAACAATAAACTCCTCAGGGTCCTCAGTACCTTGGGTGTCTCGCAAGAACTTAAGATTTTTGGCTGGGACCCATATAGGGGTTGACTCACTGAGGGGGAAGACACAACCAAACCCTCGACCCATAGTTAGCAACGGGTCAGGGCCCCTCCCCTGGCCTGTTAAGCAGTCTTTCCACTGCACTTGGACTTCTGGGCACGGTGGTTAAGCTGACCAGTGTTTCTGGAAGGCAGACAGGGGTTCATTTTTGGAAAGAAAAAGAACTACATGTGGCAGCTGTTGTACAGGATTAAGCAACTGAGAGAAAAATTTAGGATGTTTAAAATTAGGAGTGCCTGTCCCAACTGCTGATGAGGGCTGTAGACTCCACCTTTTGGTTTTAATAATTGATTTTTTTAGGCATTGCTGATGCCTTTCAACAATGGCTTGTCCTTGGGGGTTATAGGGAATTCCTGTTGCTAGAAAAACAAGGCCCATTATCTGTTTTAATTTGTGCTGGCAGCCCTAAGGTGGCAAAACACTGCAGCAGGTGATTTTTTGCATGCTTGGCAGCTTGAGTCACCTAATATTGACCCCTGGCGGTTGTAAACCTGCCATGTAGACCTCGCCAGTTTATATGAGTTAAAGTGTGCAGTTGGCTGGCAACCCCCGTTTAGTACAAACATTTGGCAAAATGAGGGACTATTAGCCATACCTTGGGGAAGCACAACCCACTCAAACCACCAATCGGGACACTGAAAGTTTATGAAGGGGATAGAAAAGGCAAACTTTTCACAGTCATTCAGGTGCAGTGGAATGGTAGGGCCTGCAATTTATTATCAGGAAGTAGCCACTGCTCTACCCAAACTGGGGGCCCATTTACCCAACGGATGGGGGGGCACCAGGGGAGCAGTGGCCTCTAGGATTGGGGGTGACCGGCCATCTGTTTATGAGGGGTTTTTGGGAACTTGACCCTGGGAGAGGCAGATGGTTTCTTAGGTCCCGAAAAGTGGGGTCCCCCCTATAGTTTGGAAAACAGGGGAGATTAAACTGTTGCTGATACTCCTCCTCATCTAGGAGATCTTCATAAAAGGCCTTATGGTCAGTGGTAATGAAAGCATCTGCTTGGCCTAGAACATCTTGGCCTAACAGGTTGGCCGCCAATCCAGCAGCAATGAGAGGTTTTACTTCCCCTTTTGTGCCATCAGCATCTTCCCAGTGAAGGATTTCATGGGTTTCCCACGTTGGGGTTTTTCCCCCTACCCCCAAAATTTGGGGGCCTGGAACTAACTTCCAGCTTGAAGGGACTTCTTCCCGTCTAAGGACTGTTCAATCCACCCCCATGTCAACAAGGCATCGGAACTCTTTGCCTTGAATTTTAAGATTCATTTTTGGTCTTAAACCAGGGACTATAGGTATAGTCCAACGAGCCTGGGGTACTGGCCGCCTGGTAGGGCATGGAGGCACTGGCTTTGTATCCCCTTGGGGTGACGGGGCTGGGGATTGCCTCTCCTCTAGTTTAAAGGCTTTCTGTCCTTGTCAAACTTAGACTGGCACTCACGCTTCCAATGAAGCCCCTTACCGCACCTAGGGCACGGCGTAGAGGGAAGGTTTTTATTTTTCTGGTTGGGACAGTCCCTTTTGAAGTGACCTTGTTCCCCACAGCCATAACATTGACCCCTATGGGAGGGTTGGCTGGGGCTCTCCTTAGGGATCCTGACACTAAGAGCCTGGGTCATAGCACCTGCAAGGGTTTCCGCTTGAGCTTGTAGAGCGGAAGTTAAGGCCCTGGTTTGTTGTTGGTAGCTTCCAACGTCTCTACTGGCCATGACCCGCTTTTCCATAGAACAATCTTTGAGCCCGGCACAGGCAAGCTTGTGGTCGGCAGTCATGCCGTCCCACACTAGCATTTTTACAAACTGGTCCCGGAGAGGACCTGGGGGAAACTTTCTCTGTATGCTCTGTTGCACCCGAACTATGAAAGAGGGCAGGTCCTCAGAGGGTCGCTGGGTGACCCCAGCCATTGCAGGCTCACTGGGCCCTTCAGCCAACTTTTTCCATGCGGCTAATGCTGTTGCCCTAACCTGGTCCTGGCAGGGGGCTGGGATAGCAGCCTGTTGGATTCCAGTACTAACTTGATCTGCTGTTCCAGACAGCATGCCGAAGCTGATAGGGATGGGTGGGTTGGCTGCTTGATTTAGCTCTGCCTGCACATGGCACTCTTCCTTAAAGAAGGCACAGAATTTGATAAACAAATTTGGAGGGAGGACAGCCTTACAGAGCATTTTCCAATCTTGGGTTGTGCCGGGTTGGTGCGCTAAGCCCTGGAGGATGGTTTCTGCCCATGGGGAATTGGGCCCATCCTCTGCGACAGCCTTTTTCAGCTCTTTAAGGTCATGAGCTTCCCAAGGGTACCAAGCGGCCGGCCTATTTCCACCAGGGGCAACGTTGACCGGATAGGCCTAAGGGGCTGCTTCCCCCACGGGCTGTGGACGGCTGGGGGTTCCCAGCGAGCCATGACAGGAAAAGCCTGCGGCTCTGCTGGGGGTGTTTTTCTAGCCTCCTCCACTTCTTCAGGTGCCCCCTTCTCTCCTTCAGCTAGGCTCTGGTGGGAAGAGTATGCTGGGAGAGGAGGGTACAGGGTAGGGGCATAGGTATCACTCAGTGGCTCAGGGCCTGGCATTGGCAGCTTTGTTTCCTTTTTTCTCTCCTCATCCAACTGCGCCCAATCCCTTTCTGCCTCTTCCTGATGCTTGGGACGGAAGCAAAGCTTTAGGGCAGAGATGGTTGGGTAGAACCCTAAGGAAAGGTCTAGCCCATGACTAATCTCATTCTTTCTGGCCAGGGTCTGAACCCAGTCCCAAGTCTCATATGAGAACAAGTCGGACCAAGATGCCCAAGAGGCCACCTTCACCACATGACGCCAGGCACTGGTGACCGTGGAGTCAGATATTTCTAGGTTTCTGCTTTTGAACATGTACTTTAGAGCCTTGCAAGCTGTCTCATCACTCCACACACGCCTCCCATGTTGCCCTGTGAGGGAGGGACAAAGGGAGCAATAGGGCAGAGAAGTGCAGGGACTTCCCCCTGTTATGGTACTCACCCTGACATGCAGGCGAATTACTTCACGGCGACTACCGCGGTTGCAGGGGCCACTCTGTTGGTTGATCACCCTTCGTCGACCTTCTTTCAGGACCGAGCAGCCGGGGGCCTCACTCACTCGCCTTTCACCCACGAGTTTTAAAAAACACCTCATACAGGGCACCACTCTGTTGGGTCTGCCGTCAGCCGACCCGAACAGCCCTAGCCTTGTTCCTTTTTGTGGGTGAGCAAATGGCCCGGATTCCTCTTTCCCTCCAGTCACCTTTGGAAGGAGATGGGGGAAGAGAGCGGTGAAGAGAGGTGGGCACAGCCGCCGGCCCCAACCAGCCCAGTTAAAGGACACTCAGACGCCGCGGGGGTTCTGTAGAGCAGTTCCGTTTATTATCACACAAGCACTTTCTTTTATAGGCAGATGGGGAGGGGAGGTTTTAACATAATCCTATCAACTTAAAGGTCAAGAGCATGCATCCTGTCTCAATGCCTAGTTATTGCAATCACGCAGTGTTCACGAGTGTGGAAGCACATATTTGGCCAATAAGGGCTAAGGCAAGTTTCCCGCAGACACTCCCACCCTACTTCCTCTTGGCGCCGTCTTAGGCTGCCACGTTAATATGCCCTTGTGGGCCCATAATGGCGCCACTTGTAATGTCACTTAAGGTGACGTTAGTTTTTAAGGCTCAACAATTAAAGTCCACGTACACATAGCTAAAATGTCAAATATTCTTACATGTGTCATCTGATGCCATATTTTATGCCAAACTGGTTATTGTTTTATCTGCCATCTGAAGGTATATCAGTTGGGAATAGATAAAGGTGTTAAATGGGAAATGGCATGTAGTCACTAAGTAAATTAGCAACTTTTGACACATTAAGGGAATTCACACCAAAAGTGAATTTAATCTTCTTTAGCTATTTCACTTTAGACAGAACTCAAGTCCCTCAGAGAGCTGTGAACACAGGATCATATTAGGGAATAAGAGTTGACAATTAAGCTACATTTTCAACTCAGTATAATCACTAAGAGAAAAAGGGGAAAGCTGGACATTACATTCTGACTATTTCACAGAAAGCAGGGTTAAGAAGATTGTCCTTCAAGGGTGCCTATTAGTACAATTGGGAAGCATGCAAACAAATATCTCTGTCTGGAGGTAGGTGTAAATATATTACCCTTAGTTAACACTTAACTCATTTACTTATCACTCAGACTCTCTATTCACTTACCAACGTATGGTTATTGGGTGTGTACTACCTATTGAAAATATTGGTGATTATAGAGAAAAAGTTTTTATATATAGGTGAACAGTAAAATCTTGCTATAAAGAGTAAGTTGGATGTTTTTGAATGTTTTCGTATAAGTCTTTTGTTGTTGTTGTTCCTAACCTAACACATAAATAAAACAAACACTACACGTCTTCCCTGTTTTAACTTCTCATCTTCCACATGGACTATTGTAACATCCCTTGACTAACATCTGCCTTTCACTCCAATGTTACTAATTTGACTCTGTAGTACATAGATTGTATTATATGATTATCCATGTCCAAAATGATCAATAGATCCTCACTGCCTATATGATATTACAAAGGTTTGTTTCAGGCTACTTTATGCTCTCATGACCGATCTTGCCCCAATCCTTAATTCTATTCAACTTCAGAACTTTGCCAAATTTGTCATTCTTTTGCTATCTCATAGCTCTCTTTTTGTCTCTAACATTCCCTCTGCTAAAAATGTTTTCTCTACCTAAGGATATTCCCTTATTTCCATAGACCTATGTGCTCATGTCCCCTACTGTGTTGTCATGACATACTGTACATATCACTTTTATAACACATCTATGCTTGCTTTTCCCAGTACATTGTGAGCTACTCAAGACTAGAATCATGTCTTACTCATCTTTGGATCCCTGAGATCTATAGTTACCATGTAAGCACATTACAGGTAACTATTAAATTAAGGTCATCATGAACACTGAACTTCTGTGATCTAATACATTTTGATTCACTAAGCCTACACATAGCAATTGTAATACAGTATTCTTAAGAACTATAATTGTATATTTATTCCTGGTTAAAAATTTTAATTGCATATATATTTGTCTGAGGGGAGGGGAGTGTATTTCCAATTAGTTGGCAGTAATAGAAAACTGCCAAGGAAGATAAAATTATGATAAAGGAAAGGTAGGGCTTGGGGTTCAATAACAATTTGACAAATATTCCTTGTGCACCTGTTGGGTTCAAGGCATTGTGCTCACTGCTAATAGAACTTAGTCTCTGCCTTTAATGTGCTTGTAGGAGAGATGATAGGAAGTAAAATCAAGCCTCTCAAATATAAGAAAGTATAATTTTAAAAGGCCTAACATTGACAGGCAATGCAAAAGGATATTGAAACCACAAAGAAATTAAGCAATCATTTAAATATTTTATAATATTTACCTTGGTTTATGAAATATGTCCACAGTTAAGTATTCTTAAATGTTGAGCGAATGGGTAGTTGTGACAATTTTAATTTTAAATATAATGATCAGATAAGGCTTAGTATATGCATATATCAAGTTGATAGCATAGGTTAAAATTAAAAGATTATTCTTTATCAACTTGGGCAATCTCAAATAAAAATATAGGATATTCATGACTGCATATCTAAATATATGAGAGATCATTATTGTATTTAGCATTAATTCTTTTATTTTTCAGCAAAACAAAGAAATAGCATACAGGCAATTCTAGATACAGGTACTTTTTTTCCCCAATTCTTTTTTGAAGCAAGAGTTTAATTATGAGGAGATAACTAGAAGTGTTATGACCTGAATTCAAATTAATATTTGATTCAATTTTACAACACAGCATGAAGCTATAACTGGAATGAACAGTTTGATGAAATTAAAATTACTTAGTAATAGATATTAAGCTGAGTAACTATTAAATTGCTTATTTCTTAGAGTGTGATAGCAAGTGTCAAAGGAATTGTACAGATTTTCCACAGAAGCAACACTGGTAGACTTTCAGAGACTTAGGGCCATGTGGCTGACCAATTCTTGATCTTAATTTATACTGGCTATAGCCCTTCGGTCCTGTGATGATGTTTTATAAGTCTCTGCAAATTGCTAATAGAACTGTAAATACGAATAGTTGATGTTCTGCTCTACATTTCTGAAGGTCAAAGGGAGGGAAGGGGTATGGAAATTAGTTATGTGCTAAAGAAAGACAGAAACAAAAGTATAACCTCCAGCCTTTGCACTTGTGAAAAACAAACACATAGAGAACCATTTCGAAGAGAAGAGTCAGGGGGCAAAATTTATAATTAGTAGATCATAACAGACATCCTTAGAGGAAAGAAATGTTAAGAGAAAGAAAAGGAGGCCAGGCTTGGGGTTCAATGAAAATTCAACTTGTTAAGTTTAGGCACTGCACTATTGTTAGAATAATATTGAATAATATAGTTTCCTCCTTCAATGGGCTTGCCAGAAAGTAGAAGGGGTGAAAGAAGGCTGTTGAAATGTAACAGAGAATATGATAAAGGCTACAACAAAATTACAATTTATAATGCCCTTTAAAAATACAGAGATACTTCACTCTCTGAGCAAGGGAAAGAGATGAGCAAAACTTTTAAGGAGGGAGTTACCTTTAAGACAGTCTCAACTGCACAGGTTCAGACTTTGGTAGTGACGAATGTAATAGAGGCCAGCACCCAGTCTTTTGTCTAGAACAAGTTGATGAGTGTGCATATAGGCTTGGGAACTTATTCTGGGGAACTAGTCAACTCTCTGTTGAATTACGGATGAGTTACTTAACCCTTTGAGACCTAGTTTTCTCAGCTACACATAGAGGGAACTGGACTTGATAATCATTAAGGCCATGCCAGTTCTAACATGTTCTGATCTAAAAAGAATACACTGATTTTATGTTTTGAATGGCCTAGAATGTGAAATTGAGGAATTTCTTTTTAATCATATTTTTTCAGCAAGGTAATAGTATGACTAAAGGGATACATTTGGAAGATTAATCTAAAGGAATGCATAGGATCAACTCCTTTGATAATATCACTTAGAGGCTCCTAATGTTCCAAGGTAGGAGGTAATGAATGGTTGGTAGAAAGAACATGTTATAGGAGCTGAATACGTAAGACCTATCTTCGCTCTTAATCAATATCAATGGGAGAGGGAAAAGAAATAGGGGGAGGGGGAGAAAGAAAAAAAAAGTACATAGCTCAGTTGCTGAGAGAAGTTTTACTGAAATAAGCCAGAAAAGTTTTATGTATAATGATCAATGCAAGATGTTTGGAATGAAGCTGTCCAACTGCCAGCTGGAAATGCAGGCATAGATCTTTAGCTCTCAAGGTATGGATTAGAAAAGGGCTTACAAACTAATGCTTGCAGGGACTACTGAAGTAACAGGCTGTGTTTGAAATAATAAAGTCATGGGGAATGTAGTATACTGGAAAAATATGCCTTTCTAAATGAGGTAGCTGCAACTCAGCTTCAAGAGATTGGTGTTTTTGTAATTGCAAATCCTGTTTTTCTAAGACAAGCCAGACATTTAGATTGTTTCCCAGTTTCTAATTGTTGATAAGAAAACTAACTCAATAAAATTAATTCACTGTGGGAAATAAACAAAACATGACTCTAAGCCGTACCTGGTCTGCAGGCTGCTGAATGTGAGTTTGGGAACTCTATATTAAACTTTTTAGCATTAGTAGAGAGATAACAACATTCAAAATTGTAGGAAAAGATAGAGATTTTCAAGGGAACAATCTCAGAGAAAGAAGAGAAGTTTAAGAGGAGATCCTCAAAGATCCTTGACTTTTTATACTTGAAAAGTCAAGTAAAAGAAAATAGTCTGTATATATAATCAGGTTGCCAGATAAGAACGATAGAAGGGCATTACTCAAAGAGAATGGAATGGTAAGGGAAGAGGATAGCCATACAGTCCACCAATAGGAAGAATTTGAAATTTACCAGTAGAAGACACTAGTAGACTGAGAGGATAAAGAGAAAGAGGAAGGGTGTAAATTGCCTTGCATTTTCTTTATGTAACATATTTATATATTTTTCATTTTATGTTTTCAAAAATCTGCATTGTTGCTAAACCTACTTATGGGACTGATTATTGTGCTCCATATCTCTGCCTTTTTGTGCTAATACCTGGAGGTGTTTACCACTACTGTGAAGTTACCAACCATTACAAAAACACAGCATGGAAACAAAGACTCAGAAGAGTTCATTGCTCATCTATATTATTAAGTAGACAAACAATTCCACAGTCATAGCTCTATTGAAACACATATAAGAGAAAGTAGAAAATGAGTTTAATTTAATGTTTAGAAAATATTCTGAAGTGTTCTCTCAAACATGCTTTATTCATTGACTTAGAGAATGTATTAGAAGAGCAAGTGCCTGTGTCATGCTGGACACTGCCCAGTCCCCTCTGGTAAGAAATAAAGAGTTTCAATTGTTGATAAGCCTTAATTTTTCTATGAACAGAAACAGCTCCTTGAACAGATGGTTGACTACAAGATTTTGCCACATTTTTCAAATATTCTTTGTAAACCACCAGCAGCCTTGTTTAATTTTGTCTTTGAGGAAGGAGAATGAGTGGATGATGAATCAGCCACCATTAACTGTAATTTAAAAAAAATAAAATGCAACAAGTCTTGAATAGCAATTATAAGGTATTAGAAAAGCTTTCTTTTGAAAAGGTTTTCCAAATGTGTAAAGGATTGTCAAATAAGTCCTAGAACATGACAATAAAGAATATTAAGGTGGGTGACAAAAATTGAAATGTGTGTGTGTGATTTATATGTAGACCATACTTGGCACTCAGTAAGTACTTGCCGCTGCATAATTTTTCTACTCTTGTTCACAGATATGCCCTGAGTTTCTTCTGACAGCCATCTATGCAGATGTCTGACTCCCAACTTTTTTTTCTTCCCTGTCTCCCCACCATTCTATCTGTCCTTGCTGCATTATTTGTTTTTCATTTTTAGTCTATTAGTAATTCTTTCCTTACAACTTTTGGTCATTAATTTGTTTTTGGTTTTTGGTTTTTCCCCCTCCTTTCTTTGCTCATAAACAAGCTCAAATTTACTTCATGATGCCACATGCTTTCCCCCCCCAGTTATCTATTGTTACTAATTTAATACGAATAGCACCTCCTTCAAATTAGTGGTCCAAATAACAACTGTTTTATTTTGCTGCAGATTTCATGAGTCAGGAATTGAGACAGAGCACAGCAGGCATGGCGTCTCTCTGCCCAAGGATTGCTGAGAACTCAGCAAGGAAGTCTTGATACCTGGGAGTAACTAGACACTCTGGAGGCTAATTATTCAGAGGCTGAAACTTTTGACTACAGCAGCTACATCTGAAGTCTCCATATGGACTTGGGCTTCTCCTAGCATGGTGGCTGGGTTCTGAGAGCAAATGACTGGAGTATGACAGTCCAAGAGACCCAGCCAGAGGCTGTACGGCCTTTTATGGCCTAGTCTCAGGAATCACTGGCTATCACTTCCATCATCTTCTATTCGTTGTAGCAGTCACAACCTAAGTTCAAGAATTTGATCATTTTTTTAAACTGACCGCTTACGTAAATGTATAACCATTTTTTAAAACCAATTTCTTTGTATCTAGCTTTCCCCTAATTCAGTTGTGTATCTTTCTCTTAAATACCAAAACTTCCTGAAAAAGTATTTCACAGTTGCTATACCCATGTCCTTGCCACAGAGTTTACTCCATAACCCCCAGCAATCTATCTGCCTCTTGTCAATCTTATCCCTCTGAACTTCTCCCTAAAAGTCACCAATTGCTCTCTGATTACCAAATCACAACCTCTTTAGTCCTCACCTTAATATTCATCACAATCATTAAGCATTTACTATGTATAATATTCTGTCTCTTTAGTCCTTACAACAATACCACGAGGAAGATAATACTCCCTTTTCATAATCCAGAAAAATATGAAAAGATAAAATGATTTTTTAAAGGTTATTCAAATGATAAATATTTGAAGCAGAGATAGACCCTTTTTAGGCAAATAAAATAAAATAAAATAACAGTCCCCATCTACTGTCACTAAACAGGAGAAAATTTGCTACTCATAACACAAATGCTGTATGCAGCATAAGAAGATAATTTAGTTTTGTCTCTTTGTTCAATCTACAGACATCTCCAAATACCTTTTTAAAAGCTGATATTTACAATCTTCAAAAGTATTTAATTCTACCTCTGGGTATATCTAGAAAAAAGCAATCAGAGGCTTGTATTCTACTCACCAGAAAGCAAATGAAACTTTCCTAACTCTCCCTGACCTGGATGTGTCATTGTCTTTGGTGTGTCTCATTTTTTAGGTCTTGTAAAGCTAAGTGGTTGCCATTCAAAATGTGCACCACTTCTAACCTCTGTCCCAACACAAACTCACACTCAGCTCCATCCTTAGCTGCCTATTTGATGTACATGACATAATAGTTGCAATTGCCAGCTAACTTTGGGGGACCAGGTAACAAGGTAGCTATTGACTGACTTTCACACAATTGGAAGAAGCTGAAATTGGGTACCACAGCAGAAACAAGAATGGCAAACTTGTCAGAATCAGCTGGAACGACCAATTATAGTTCCTCTTTGGTTAGACTCATCAAACATATCCAGCTGTCTAAAGAAGAGCCTTAAGAAATAATTGCATATAAGTCATTAGGTAAGAATGTCAGTTCTACAGATAAATGGATAAGCAATATGTGGTATGTGCATACAGTGGAATATTATTCAGCCTTAAAAAGGAAGGAAATTCTGATATATGTTACATGGGCAAACCTTGAGGACATCTTACTAAGTGAGATAAGCCAGTCACAAAAAGATAACTACTGGAGGGAGGAGGGAGGGAGGTTTTGGTAAGGGGCAACAATAATCAACCACAATGTATATTGACAAAATAAAATTTAAAAAAAAAGATAACTACTGTATGATTCCACTTTTATGAGGTACTTAGAGTAGTCAAAATCATAGAGACAGACAATAGAATGGTGGTTGCCAGGGGTGAGAGGAGGGGCAACAGGGACTTATTGTTTAATGAGTATAAGATTTCATTTTGAAGATGAAAAGAGTTCTGGAGATGAATGGTGTGATGGTTGCACAATATGAATGTACTTAAAACCACTGAATTGCACAATTAAAAATGATTGACACAATAAAAAAATTGAGGTAAAAAAAGAATGTCAGTTTTTTGTCTTCTGAGATCAACTCCCAAGGTAAATTTTGAAAGAAAGGAATGTTTTATTTGTTATCTTCCTAGAGTAAAACAGATTGTCTTCCCTTTAGATGATGTACAATAATTCTTTGCTGAATTTAATTGCATTGTGTTTTGATGTTTGAAAGTGCAATGCATAATATGGTGGTTAAATAATCAGGGTGAACACTGCAAACCTTTCAAGATTTCTTATGATGGTTTACATGTGGATATCCCAAATGTGTCCAGGCAGTCAAGAACATGTTTGTGTGCATAAGACACATTCTAGGTAAAATGAAAAGTGTCTGGCAATTCCATGTTATATTTTTCTAAATTTCTTGAATTTTTACAATGAAAGTATATCAATTTAAATTTCAGTTGAAGATATACAGATAAAGTGGGGATTGGCATCATTATAGGATGAGTAGAATGCAAACACAAGTGACAGGAGAGGTTGGGGTTAGGTATATACTTGATGGAAAGTAAGATAAATGGGAAAGAAACTAGAGGGGAATGTTAGAAGTAAAGGGAGCACTAATGTGTTTTATAGGCGATGTCTTTTGATATCAAATATTTTCACAATGCCAATCCTGTCTACATAAAAGAGAACTTTGTGATTCAGGAAAAATCCCCATGCCTTAAACTGTTTCAGTTAGAATAAGCTAAAGCACACAAAATATTTAAATATTACCATCTTCCAGGTACTGTGATAGACACTGGAAATACAAAGTACAGAAAGCCAACTTGAATCAAAACCAACATAATTTCTGTCCCTAGTTTAAACAATGCTGAGGTTGGACATAGATTCCTGTATGCATGTTGAGTAATACTGTGACCCAGCAAAACGATTGCTCCATGAAGTACCAGCTTCTGGAAGGTATGGCTAAAACAGCTAAACAGATTACTTATAAAGATGAACAGCTTCCTCAAGAAGTGCATAAAGACCTTTATATCTCTCTACTCATCAGTCCCAATCTACTATATCTTAAACTCTTCTCAATTCCAATTTGACACCTTGCAGGACATCTTGGTCAGCCCAGGACCTTAAACATTTAAATGTCCTCCCACAATCTCCCATTCTGAAACACTACAAGACTGTCAAGATGGTGTTCTCCCATACTGCATTGTTTGATAAGTGTAGCTTTGCCCAATTAATTGTTTTTCCTTATGGGGTTTTGAGGAAGTCAAAACACATTGTTTCTTCAAGAAACTCAGAAATTAAGAAACCATGATATATTAAAATGTATCTAAATAGCAATGAATCAGACTTAAGTTGATAGACAAATTCAACCTTTCCAAACTCATTCTATGAAGCAAACATCACCCTGATACCAAAACCAAAGATACAACAAAAAAAGAAAACTACAGGCCAATATCCTTGATGAATATACATGCCAAAATCCTCAATAAAACACTAGTTAAGAAAATACAGCAACACATACACAAAATTATACACCATGATCAAGTGGGATTTATCCCAGGGATGAAAGGTTGGTTCAACATACACAAATCAATAAATGTGATACACCACATCAATAAAATCAAATACAAAGACCATATGATCATCTCTATAGATGCTGAAAAAGCATTTGACAAAATTCAACACTCGTTCATGATAAATGCTCTCTACAAGTTACATATACATGGAAAGTATCTCAACATAATTAAAGCCATATATGATAAGCCCACTGCCAATATCCTGAATGGGGAAAAGATGAAAGCTTTTCCCTTAAGATCAGGAACTAGACAAGGATGCCCACTCTCACAACTCCTATTCAACATAGTGTTAGAAGTACTAGCCAGAGCAATCAGAGAAGAGAAGGAAACAAAGGGCATCTGGATTGGAAAAGAGGAAGTCAAACTGTCCCCGTTTGCAGACGACATGATCCTATATATCAAACAGCCTAAAGCCTCTACAAAAAAACTCTTGGAGTTGATAAATGATTTCAGCAAAGTTTCAGGATACAAAATCAACACACAAAATTCAGTAGCATCTCTATTCTCCAACAGTGAACATGCAGAAAAAGAAATCAAGAAACCTAGCCCATTTACAATAGCCACCAAAAAAATAAAATACTTAGGAATAGAGTCAACCAAGGATGTGAATAATCTCTACAATGAGAACTGCAAACCACTGTTGGGAGAAATTAAAGAAGACACAAGAAGATGGAAAAATATCCCATGATCTTGGATTGGAAGAATTAACACTGTGAAAATGTCCATACTACCCAAAGTGATTTACAAATTCAATGCAATCCCCATCAAAATTCCAATGACATTTTTCTCTGACATGGAAGAAACTATCCTAACATTTATACAGAATAACTAAAGACCATGCATAGCCAAAGCAATCCTGAGCAAAAACAATAAAGCTGGAGGCATAACACTACCTGACTTTAAACTATATTACAAAGCTATAATAACAAAACAGCATGGTACTGGCATAAAAACAGACACACAATTCAATGGAATGGAATAGATAATCCAGAAATCAACCCACACACCTACAGCCATCTGATCTTTGATAAAGGCGCCAAGTCTACACACTGGGGAAGAGACTGCCTCTTTAGCAAATGGTGCTGGGAAAACTGGATATCCATATGCAGGAGAATGAAACTAGACCCATACCTCTCACCATATACCAAAATCAAGTCAAAATGGATCTAAGAATTAAATATACCTCTCAAAACAATAAAACTCCTTAAAGAAAACTTAGGGGAAACAATCCAGGAGGTAGGATTGGGTATAGACTTCATGACTATGACCCCAAAAGCACAGGCAACCAAAGGAAAAATAAACAAATGGGATTATATCAAACTAAAAAGCTTCTGCACAGCAAAAGAAGCAACAGTTAAAAGACAACCAACCGAATGGGAGAAAATATTTGCAAAATATACATCTGACAAAGGATTAATATTCAGAATATACAAGGAACTCAAACAACTTTACAGCAAAAATTTTACAGCAAAAAAAAAAGTAATCCAATTAAAAAATGGGCAAAGGAGCTGACTAGGCATTTCTCAAAGGAAGATATACAAACGGCCAACAGGTACATGAAAAAATGCTCAACGTCACTCAGAATTCAGGAAATGCAAATCAAAACCACACTGAGATACCATCTCACTCCAGTTAGGATGGCTTATACCCAAAAGACTGAGAATGATAAATTCTGGCAAGGTTGTGGAGAAAAAAGAACCCTTCTACGCTGTTGGTGGGACTGAAAAATTGTGCAGCCTTTATGGAAAATGGTTTGGAGGTTGCTCAAACAATTACAGATAGATCTATCATATGACCCAGCTATTCCACTGCTGGGAATATACCCAGAGGAATGGAAATCATCGTGTTGAAGGGATACCTGTATTCCAATGGTTATTGCAGGACTATTTATAATAGCCAAGTGTTGGAACCAGCCCAAATATCCATCATCATATCAATGGATAAGGAAACTGTGGTATATCTACACAATGGAATTCTACTCTGATATAAAAAAGAATGAAATACTATCATTTGCAGCAACATGGATAGAATTAGAAAAAATTATATTAAGTAAAATAAGTCAGGCACAGAAAGAGAAATACCACATATTGTCACTTATTTGTGGGAGCTAAAAATAAATAAATAAATACACAAACAACCAGCAGGGGATGGGGAAGAAGACACAAGCATCACAACTCCTTGAACTTGTTAAGACAAGTGAATAGATATGATGTTGATGGATGGGAGTGGGGAGAGGGAGTGTTAAGACAAGTGAACAGATATGATGTTGATGGATGGGAGTGGGGAGAGGGAGGGGCGAGGGAAGAATCGGTAAAGGGACATGAAAGTCAACTACATTGTATAGTGATAAAACAAACAAACAAACAAATAAACAAAAACAATAATTCAATAGAAAAATATGCAAAGGACATAAACAACTGATCACAAAAATTATGCAATTTGTTCTTAAATATATGAAAAAAGAACCCTCATTCTCACTTAGAAGTAAAATGCAAATTAGACTACAATGAAATGCCATTTTTCACCTACCAGATTGGCAAATTCAAAATGTCTGATAGTGTAGTGTGTTGGCAAGGCTGGGGTGATACAGGCCATTTGCATCATTACTGTGAGAAGTTAATGGTACAATTTCTATGAAGAGTAATTTAGCAATATTTTTCTAAAACTAAATGCTCATATATATACCCTTTGTTATAGGTTGAATTGCATCCCCCAAAATTCATATATTGAAGTTCCCAGTACCTCAGAATATGACCTTATTTGGAAATGGGGTCATTACAGATGTAATTAATCAAGGTGAAGTCATACTAGAGTAAGGTGGGCACCCAATCCAATATGACTAATGTCCTTATAAAAAGGGGAAACTTGGACACAGACCCACACACAGGGAGAACATCATGTCAAACATCAAGGCAGAGATTGAAGTGATTTTTCTACAAGCCAAGCAAAGACAAAGACTGTCAGCAAACCACCAGAAGCTACAGGATAGACCTGAAACAGATCCTTCCCTCATAGCCCTCAGAAGGAACCAGCTGTGCTGACACCTTGACTTTGGATCCAGCCTACAGCATTATGAGACAGTAACTTTCTGTTGTGAAAAATTCAACTTTGTCCATCTACTATGATTCTTCAGGGGCTCCGTGTCCACTCATTCATTCAACTTGGACACTACATAAAAGTATATGTTCCCTATACTCAAGGAGATTGTAATCCACTAGACAGGCAATAATACATACAATTATGAGGAAAAAATGACAATAAAACTTATGATTCAATATACCCAGGTGGCAATGGAATAAGAGTATACATACATGTGCCTAGAGAAGTCAGCAAAAATGTCATGAGTGTGTGTGAGTCAATTATAAATCAGAGAGGTATTTGAAAAGGAAAAATGACATGTGTAGTGAATGTAAATGAGGATACCATGTGTGGAAATCCGCAGCAGTCTAACACTATTGAATCATATTGAATAAAATGTATGTAGAGGATAGATTTCGGAGGACCTTTTATACCATGTTTGGAAGTTGGTACAATGCCCTGTAAGTAACAGTGATCATTGAAAAATATTGATCATGGGAAAAACTTGCTACTCTCTACATGTTAGCCCTATTTCTCAGGCAAGACTGTCGAGGATAATTTATTAAGGGATGAGAATACAGGTGGAGTGACTAGTTAGGAGGCTTCTACAGCAGTTCAGAGGAACATGAAGACAGCCCGATTTCCTTATAGATAGGGGACGATTGAAACAAGAGAAATTGAGAATGTTGAATTAAGACAATTTAAAAATTGATTAATCATTAGATGAAGATGTTCAAAGTGAAGGAGCAATTTTCAGATCTCTATCAATAGGTGATTGGTTGGTGGTTATTTGTTATTTTAGAAAACTACAGATGATGCACAATTATTTTTATAATAAATTAGTCTTGAAAAATTTCTGGACTCATTATGCACATATTAATCTTATTTGAAAAGTCAATAATATTGATCCACTCAAATACATGCAGTTTTCTTTATGTAACTGACTGTAGAAATTGGTGGCCATGCAGAGAGTAGTTAGTAATGATGAAGAGAAGTGGTGGCTATAAAAGTACTTAAAATAATTCATAAATGGTTTATATATCCATCAGTGCCAGCTATTGTCCAGTGTCAATCAGGTCTTGAACTTAACCCTACTGTAAAGGTAATGTAGAAAATAGTCTAACGCAGGATGTCTACTATATTGTTTTGTTACCTGTTTTGTCATGCTGGTTTTTGTGAAGTTGCACTGAGGGGTGAAAAAAATCATTTTTATTCCTATATTTTATTAGAAATCTGCACCTGCATATGGTTGGATTAAGTACAGCATTAAAAATAATAAAGTTGTATAATGATAGGAAAAGAGGATGATTTTTAGAATAGTAAAGTCAAATTGAAAGAGGATAGGTTTGCTTCGAATGTCAAAGAATGGTGACAAATAGGAAATCTATGAGTTGTTTTCATATATATTATTTTTATAGTAAAAATGTTGAATTAAAGCATCCATATATATAAAAAAGTACTCACTGGACCTGTATACCTCAATCATTTATCCTTATGGGTGGACATGAAAGATCCTTTAATTCTTAAAGTAAAACCCTGCAAAAGGTTGTTTGTTGTGGAATATTGGGGTAAATAAAGAGTCTTTTCATTATACTTCCTCTAGTCACCATGAATTGCTGCTGCCACATTAACTATATTGGTAGCAAGGCTGCTTAAAAAAAAAAAAAAAAGCATTATTAATATACTCATCAATGTCAAAATCCTATGTGTGTGTACCCAAAAAAGAAAAAAAAAAAAGAAAAGAAAAAAATCTAGTCTTACGTACAACAGGCCCACCAGGTTAATCTCATGAACAGCTAGTGACTTCTGGACTGGCACTACTCTCGTTACTAAAATTGAGAGAACCTAGACACTAGAAAATTCATAATATCTATTTTATGAATTTTTATGAATTTTATGAATTAAAAAATCTATTTTAAAGGTAAAAGAGTATTCCTTCTCCTGCTTGCCTAGGAAAATAAGAACATAGACTTGTGTCTAAAATCATCTGAGAAAAAGGAAATTTAAAGGGAATTGAGTTTGCCCCTTTTGACATCAAGCAAAGTAACCCAAAATCTGTTTACAGCAAATGGAAATCCATTTTACTCTAACACAGGTAATAACTTTATTATAATGCGTTTTTTAAAAAGAAAACTAGGTGAGGTTGTCTTTCTCCACCTTTGATATTGTATATCCCAAAATACAGAAGGGTAATCTATTGATTGAAGTCTTGAGGATAAGATAGGCCCCATACTCTATGTTCAGATTGGAATTTATAGAATTGTTCTATATTTTTTGACAATTCCTTTGGTTTTACTAAAATTATCTTCAAGTTGTTTGAAAATAAATTTTATTTGTATGTATTTATCTAAAAAGTGTTCTTAAGACTAAACTATATTTCAAATCAAGAATGTGGCTAGGCTGAGAAGTTTTGTCCTTAGATGAATAAAAAGATATCTATAAGCATTCAACTTTTCAACAAATGTCTGCTGCATTCTAAATTGTATTAGTTTTTTAGGCTTAGCCACTGTAGGAATAAAATGATCAATGCTTATTATAAGCTCTACAATTATCCCTGTAAAACTAGGATATCACTTTTAAATGTACATTTCAACTTCGTTGTTCCTGAAATAAGAACAGTTAAGATACAGTCCTAGGGTTTTCAGATCACGTGCATATATCTTAACAGTGCACATTACAAGCTAATCCTGGAGTCAATTAATAAATTGGTTGAAATAGCAGTTTGATTAAAATCTCAGATGTGCTAATTCGCTTTCCTAGTGCCCTTTAATTAAGGTTTTAATAGAGTCTGCAATTACCTGCCCATTTTTTCTTTGTCTTAAATATTTGTGTTTCTATCCTTAACTTTCAAAGCTCCTTCAACTCAGCAATGCAGGAGAACGACCACTCATAGAAATTAAGTTAAAGAATAGAGTTCCCTCAACAGGATGAACAAGTATTGTATGCCTTAAAAATGCACATTACAATTTAAGTTTCAAAATGGGTATTTTACTCTATCTGATGGTTTCTTGGGTGGTGATGGTGGTGAAAACATTGCTTTTGGTGAGTGAGGCAGTATTCTGTGGACATTTTGTACTTAGATTGTCTTGTACTTAATTGAATTTGAATATAGAATACTTAACACTCAAATTTATGTTCTCAGGTTGAAATTTTAACTTTGTGAGAAAAAAATATACAAATTTATCTAATCTTGTTTTGAACTAGTATTTTTTGAGCTTCTACTCTGTGTTGAGCATCCTTCAAAGTGCTTTACAATCAAGCAAGTACCAGACCTCAATCTGAGGCTTCATTTAAAATAAGTAGATATCTACACATTTAAAAGAATCACAGCAAAAAGCCCACCCTGTGTATGATTGCCCTCTAAAAACAACTCCTCTCCCACTTACCCTCAAAAATGCTCTTTCAAAGAATTGAGTCTGTTGCTAGGAAACATGTCAAAGACTGAATCAAGAATCCCAAGAATGCTGTAAAAACGTACCCAATGCCACATATGAGAAAGCATCAAAGCAATGCAAAAAAAAAAAAAAAAAGAAAGGTAGTTCCCAGCTTCGTTTAGAAGTTGTGCAAACTAACAAAGATTCCGCAATTGGGGAGTTACCACTTAAAAGGCATACTAGTATATTCAGTGAATCAGAATAGAAAAGATTTATCTCATAAAATATATAATTAAGCAAGTTACGCAATTAGGCAAGTTATGAAAAATCAAAAAATATGCTTATGTTTTGAAGACATTTATATAATGTAGGAAATCAAGTTTAAGAAAATTCACTAACAGATACTCTTAAATATACTATTGAATTAAGCTCATTTTAACTATAAGATATACTATACAACACAAAAATAAATTGAAGGGCAACTTTTAATCACTTTAAAATATATTTAAAAATCTATTTGTAACACAATTTTCACAGATATTCATAGTTTTTGAAATTGTAAAATTATACATCACGTAGAAATTATAGGCCTTTAAACTTGTTACTTAGTCAACACTTAAATACTTGGGGAAATAAATAAAGTGATGATTCCTAATTTGATCTATTTATACACAGGTAGTAGAAATTTAGATCACTATATTGTCAGAAGCAAAAACACTTATAAATGAAGCAATTAAGATTAAAAATATTTCTTTGGAATTTATATGGCAATATTTGACTCAAACCAATGAAACACCTATGTTCAAAGGCAAAGGTTTCCAGAAAATCTTTGCTATAATGGTGAAACTAGGTTACAAAGTGTTAGCAAAGTACTGGTGCCAGAGCCTCAGAAAATGTACATTGTCTAATACTTTTCCTCTCTTCCACTTGCACAGTCCTTACTCTTTTTTGTACCACATTTCCCATATTAATTTTGTGATTTTTTGTGGTATAACTTTTTTATTCCTTGGTTATTTCAGGGTCTTCCAAAAGCAATAACATGTTCTCTTTTCTTGAAGTACTTCCCATATATTTGAAACCACATTTCCTGGCTGAGAGGCTGTAGAGTCAGTGTAATTAGAGAAGCAAATATCTAGCCAAGAAAGACTTCTTAAAAGATGTAAATTTTGGAGGAATTTGTGGACCATCTCTGTAGAATCTTCTCTAAATGCCCATCATTCACTATGGGTGTTCTTTAGAATGGACTATTCGACAATAAGCAGTATGTTAACTAATATACAATACATTCATATACTTCTATAATTCTCTAATTTGATATAAAATAGACATTTCTACATGCCCTATTATAATGAGTATATCTTCTATCTCCATTAATAAAATTATGTTTAGTAGAGCTATAAAATGAAGAAATGGGTAATCAGCACTGATACTACTGGTTAGGATTTTTATGTCACTGATAGCAGTTTTGAGAACATAGGTGATGAATTCAAGACTCGCCTCTTCCTGATAAGCTTAGGGATAGGCTATAAATGCTAAACATCAGAAGGTTATTTTACCAGAAATAGGGACAGCACAAATACTAACTGACTGAGCCAAGGTAACACAAACTTAGGTAAGAACACTTGTGCTTAATAAAAGCAGATCCATGCAAAAGAAAAAACAGCCCAAATTACTGATGGTTATAAAAATTAGAATATCTGGTGGGTGGATGAGGAGGATCGAGAGTTATAAAAACTTTAAAAAAGGATGTTCAGAAGCTTTGGGTATACTTCGAGAAAAAGAGCAGTACAGTACTCAGCTACATGGAATGAGCACCTGGAATTGACAGAAATAAAGGAAACCAACCTAGTGAGAGAAAAAGATTATAAGTAACAAAAGGATATTATTACCTTGTCAAGCTATACTGACTGATCTCTTAGTAAAGAGACTCTGTATCTGTTTTGAGTAATGTAATTGTGTTGCCCCTCTCCCTCCTAAGAAGAGCATTGAGCACATCATCTTTGGAAAAGTTGAACTCCTGGCGCTGCTCATTCTCTGGTAAAATACAGTTATATCTGGAACCCAATCTCACATGTTTAGCTACCAGTGGTAGAAGAATTTAACTTTCACGTGGTCACAACCGAAATGAGACTTTATTTTTCTTCAGTGTGAATGCCACAGCTTTCCTACTTAGAAAAGACACAGTAGAAAAATTTTCACGTCTCCCCAAACTTCTCATTAGATTGATAACAACCATCATCGAAATTAAGATGCCTGTCCTGCCTTGGTTCAGCTCTCACCGTTCCTCATTTGGACTATTGAAAGAGCTTTCTAACAGCATTCCCTGCAATCAGTCCTGCTCCATGTGATCTGGCCACTACCCTTGCACATGACTCTCATGAATAAAATCGTTTGTTGTTTTTTTATTATAACAGTAAGAAGTACAGACTCCTGAGCATACATCCAAAGCATTCCACACTTGCAAACTCTTGTTGCCCTCTCCTCATTTGCCTTGAGTTCCAGAAAAGCCAAGTTTCTTATATGTTACTAGGAGTCACGCTCTTTCTCATCACGATGAGAGAGCAATTACTCCTCACCCCGATCCCTAGCTGGACTTCCCATTCTCTAATTGTCCATCTGGTAAACACCAACTCCTTATAGTCAAGGACTTAGTTTAAATGTCTTCGCTGGGGATCCTTTGCTGACCTGTCCTAGCAAACTTTGTGCATTTTCTACAGGTAATGGTATCTTCGTTACAATTTTTTTCTAACTAGGCTCAGTTTCCTATATATTTTTTAGTTACATAATGCTTTTACCACTAATGGTTTCTGGAGGACCATTTTTATTGTATCTTATACGAGTCATAGAGTCTAACATATGGTAAGTTCCTAAGAACTGCATTAACTGAGTAAATAAATAAATAAAACTCAACGTTCATGAAAACCTGGTGCATCTTTTTCACTTATTATACAGCTAATTCTGATTTGATAAAGTTTTATTCACTTGAATCCTTTTAGTAAATTTCAACAATAGAATTTTTTTCTTAAAAAATAAAACTCCTTTGCTTTCCTGCAAATTAATTATAGCTGCAGTTATAATCCAATTAGAACTAAACAACCACAATTGTCAACCTTTCAAGGTATAGCTGTGAACCAGCTTTAAAAACTTTTCCAGGTCAGCTAAAATTGGTTAACACACTAACATCACTACCCTCTAGAGGTAGAGAACAGTTCTTCAGATCCTTACTTTTCACTTACAGTCCACTTACTCTAAACATGTACCTCAATCCATCCACCCACTGAATACTGATCTGCTAATATTTGAAATAAATTTGGTAAGGGATAACAATATTAAGACCAACAATAATTTGTACTTTTTATTTATGTATTTATTTAATTTTTTTATTTTTTGGTGGCTGGCCAGTAAGGGGATCTGAACCCTTTAACCTTGATGCTATAACACCATGCTCTAAACAACTGAGCCAACTGGCCAGCCCAATTTGTGCTTTTTAGAAATTGATAGCTTAGATTGTCAGTATCTCTTTCATTTCACAATTAAAACAAACAGAAATGGCATGGGTCCACCTTTCCCCCGCTCCACTCACCTCAGACCATGTCGTGCTTTAAATGCAGCATTGTAGGAAAAGATTTTGAAAGTCCACATTATTGTGATATTTCAGTGTTCAAGTACTTGATTTAAAAAAAAAATCCCTTCATAAAATGAAGCAGCTATAAATCAATATATTCTTCTAAATGCAAAGCATTGATGATTTGATTTCCCACTTGGAAATATAAAATAGGATTCTTCTTCTTATTATTATTATTATCATCATCATCATCATCATCATTTGAAACTGTGCTTCACTTACCAAGATTTACTCCATTCTTTATCCTTATCCCTCCCCTGGAGTGAGACTCAGATGGGTAAATTTTGAATAAGCTGTCTGTTGCAAATATCACCCGCTATTTTTTGTCATGTAAGTTCAATAGGTAGTTCTCCCTCTTTTTTTTCTTTGCCTTTTTCTTTTTTATTTATATCAGGTAAAAAAATTCCAATTATAATCAAATTTGATCCCAAATATTGTGTACTCCACTGCATATTGTCTGATTGGTGCAGGAATGAAAAAATGGAATTATCTCCTCCTTTGCCAGGTAACATTATGCTTCTATTAATTCAACCTAAGATTATAGTAGCTTTTTTTTTTTGCAACTATATACATATATTCTTTTTTTTATGAAGGTATCTTACAACTTTATTCTTAAAAATGATTTGTAACAAAATACTCCAAATTCTTCCTCTAGCCTTTGGGTCCCTTCAATACATCCTCCACAGCACTACCAGAGAGAAATAAAATATAGATCCAATCATGACACTTCCTTGCTTCAAATCCTTCCTACTTCATAGACTTCGTAAAAAACACCTTAGTGTGGTGTACAAAGCCTACACCCACATCCTACATCATCTCCTTCCACTCCCCAGCTTTTACCTCACTTCCCCATCATAATGAATCATTTGCAGCTCCCAGAATTCTCCATGCTCTCTCAGGCTGCCATGACTTTGCTTAGGCTGTCCCTTCTACCTGGAGCACGCTTCCCTTCATTGATTGCTTGGGTCTGTCTCCTGGACAAACGCCCCTTCCCCCATTTTATCTATTTATTTATTTTTTTATAGAAACATTGTTGATTATACATATCTGGGGGATACAGAGTTGAATATCAATACTTCTGTTGCATTTATAAATCTTTATTGTCCCATACTTACCTTACAATAGAACAAAATGCTTTTAAAAATAAATAATAATTGTTTGCAATATAAAGACTTTGATTAATCAAGGAAAGTATGCATTACCTTGAGTATGCTTGGAGAAGATAAAGTGAGTGTTTCTTTTTAAAAATATATTTACTCAACCATTGATTTATTCATTAGACACTTTTGGGGCATGTATTCTGTGTGTATTGCAGAAGACTTTTTTTCCAAAGTGGTTAGACAGATAAATCAGATAATTGAATAAAAACATTTAATTATCCAAGGGAAAGCTTTCATTTTGTTGTGTATTATCCAGATCACTCTCTATAAGCAACTACAATTCTAGGTCATTTTTAGTATTCTGAATAAGAATAGAGTTGCTTGTGTTGAATATGATATAATCTATGTAAATTATTTCTCTTGGCCTTTGTATTACAGAGAACACTAATGAAGAAGTTTTTGCCAAGCGGAGAAGCAAAAGGCCTCTCAGGGGCAGTAGATTACTGAAGAAAAAACCTAGCAGTGTTGCTAACACATTAAACATAACCATACAGTACAAGGAAGCAAAGATTGTTTTTTGTTTGCTTTTGAGAACACAACCAATCTTCTGTTCAACTGTTAAAAAAAATAGAAATTCCACAAATGACACTTTGCTTAAGTTTTGTTTTTTGCCTCCTCCCACCCATGGTCCACAACTCTCCCATTCTTGTGTTTATGAACCTGTTCCAGTATCTATCAGGATCCATCTCTATTCATCCACCCTGGGCTTAACCTAGTCTGCAGCAATCTCAGAAGTATGGCTGTGTGTCTACAAGAAAGAAGCATTATAGATTGATCAAAGGAAACAACTTTAAGGTTGGTCTGAGTTCTGTGATTAATTAGCTCTATAGTTTTGGACACATTGCATGACTGCACAATATTTCCTCTTTTGTAAAATTGGAGAATAATACCACCTTATCAAGTTTCTGTGAAATTTAAATGAACTAGGCATATAGCACATAGAAACCGATGTTTTAATTATTGCTAATATTATAGGACCAGCTGAACATGTATTCCCTTGTCAGCTCCCCTTCGACAATGCCTATCTCTTTGGTAAGTACTCTTTGACCCACTCTGTGCACATCTGTATGTTTGCTGTCTACCTCGCTTTCACACTTCTCAGGCTAGCATGTCTCTGGCCAGAATTATCATTCCTGCCATTTCATCAACAGCTTTCCTCCGGGAGTTGCCACTTTCTTACATGTTCCTGGCCATCTGGTCACACTTGGTTTAATGATAGGAATCTGATTCGTGTTTAGCGCTCATCTACTTTGGTTCTTGCAACTTTTGTTCCAGATAACTTTTTTTTTGTTTGGATTTATGGATCTAGAAGAGTACCTTGCCTAGTGTGCCTAGTAAGAATTTTATAAATATTGGTTAAATCAATGATTGAAAATATTTCTTAAGTAAAGTTAAAAGCAGTAAGAAATGAGTCTGAGAATCAAGCAGCTGTCTGTCCTTGTTACCCTTTATTCCTTTATACATTCTGCAATGTTGTAGTAGCCTACTTTAGCTAAAAGAGCTTAATTTTCTCCTATATCCCAGTAGTATGTAAATCACATATTACACTAAAATACAATACTTAGAAATTATTTGTGCTGTATAAACTATATGATAAACAAAAAGCTCAATATTCCTCAACCTATAAATATTTGTCTTCTTGTCACATTAGGCAAGAATGATATGAATTTTACAGACAAGAGATTGAAAACACAGGGAAATTTTGGGGTAAAGGTAAATTTCTAAATCTTTGACTAGTGATTACTTTTACGCAAAAAATTGGTTGTTATTTCATTCACAAATAATAAGAAATGGTCTGAGGTTCATGGGGAATCTGAACAAGGTTGTGGTTTGACAGTTAGTTGGTTATGAGTGATTAGTGACTTCATCATTGGCAGTGATGGCGACAGCGCTGGTAGTTGTTTTCCAGTTTCCCACAATCTGCTAGTCCAGTCATCCAAGGGATGCTGCTGAAGTCTGCTGTTTCATTTTCTCTCCCATCTGCTGTTTTTATTTTTACTCCCTAATTATGAAATTAGGTCCAGAAAAGAGGGAAATTTTGCAATGTGCTACAAGTTTTTCATCATCATATGAAAAAGTGGTGAGTTGTGATATAAGAGCACTTGGCAAGAGCAAATAATCTGTACAAACAACTGGATTGAGTGAGGTTATTTAAACAAAAAAGTAAATTAAATAAATAAATAAATTCCATAAAAGAAAAATATAAATGCTATTTTACCAGCTACAAATTTACCACAACACCTTTTCAAAGCTATTTTGAAATTACAAAAGAAGTAAAATACAAACCAAAGCTTATACAGAATTGTATAGCATTTTTATCCTTTTTGTTTTTCCAATTTATAAAACATTTTAAAATAAATTTATTTTTTAATTGAAAATAATTATGTATATTTATAAGGTACAATGAGATGTTCTGATCCATATATATATTGTAGAAACACTAAATCAAGCTATTTAACATATTCATCACCTCACCAATTAATCATTTTTTGGCATGTGGTTAGAATGTTAAATATCTATATTTTTAAACAATTTTGAAATATGCAATACATTATTATTAACTGCGATCACCATTTTTGTCCTAATTAACATCCATCCCAAATAAAACAAAAGTAATTCTTCTAAATATAGATTACATATATATATATATATATATACGAGTATAAATATATATATGTAATTAATTTCAGAGAAAGTAGGTCTCTGTCACACTTATTAAGAATGATTACTAGGATAATTCTAATAAATCCTGGAGACCTTCTGTCCTGCTCTCACCTGTGAAATTACATTCAAACATGGACAGCAGAGCCATGAAGTCATAATTAAAAAGAAAATTGCACTTCCTGTTTGCAGCCTCCAAGAGCATTTAAAAATGATCCAAATCATAGCTCGAGACTGCTCAGAAGCTTTCTTCTCCCCTCCTGGTGCTTATAGTCAGCAGCTGCTGAGATGAGCTCCTGCCAGGCTGTTTCCCAATTTCCAGCAAGTGCTACTTTTCTTTGTCTCTTTCTTCTCTCCTCTCCTCCTCTCTCCACAGTCCTTACTAAATAGCTCAATCTGTGTTCTCTGCTTTTTGTTAAATCCTCTCTTCCTTGCTTTTTTGTTAATCCATTTGATTACCTATTTAAAAAATCTGAGAAACTCCCTGTCAGCTCTCTGTTACCTGGGGGTAGTGCTGGGACATGGATTTGGATGGGCCGTAGAACTAGGTGGGGTGTAGAACCAAGTGCAGTTAAGAATCATCATGAGTAAATAAATCTTACTGCTTCACAATTGTATATTGCAAAGGCACACGCATTGAGGAAAAAAAACCCAAAATCTTGATTTCTAACTCTAATGAACAAAAAAAATATATTTCTTACCCTAGAACCTTTCTGAGTGATCTTATTAAGACCTCCGGAGTCTCTGCCTGTTCTTTTATGTTGCTACAAGAGATTATTGTTTTTGTTTGGCTAAATATTCAGATGGGCGTTCAGTAGGCAACAATGAACTGAGACTGGAAATCCGAACCTGTAGAGCAGAATTTACCGTAAGGAGCAAAGAATTCAAAATGAGTGTGGAGTGGAGGTAGGCAGGTAGAGAGGGAATGAGGGGTAAAGAGGTAGGATGGGAAGGAAGGAAGACCAGAAGAGCACTGTGTTTTAGATGGACCATAAAGCAAATGAGAAACCCTGAAGGCTAGGTCATTGAGAAAAGATTTAGGAAGAAGGCTATCCATTATCCATTGTTTTATCCATTATTTTTATCCACAATGCTCTTCTGTGTCTCCAGAACATTTTAAAGGTTTTTAATGACACAAAGGTCTGGTATAATTTTTTATTTTTTTATTTTAAGAGCAGTAAGATCAATTTCAACAATTCACAGCTGTATAGAGATGACATGTATGAAAGAGAGATATAATTCATAAACTGATATAATTGAAAGAGGGGCACAGCTAGAATTGACCATAAGAACACAAATCCCCCAGAATATTATAAAACAGATGGAGAGTTTGAATTTTCTTGACCTTATAGAATAGGGGTTCAGTTAATTTAGAGTAGATTTTTAATGACCCATGGACGCTGAAGCTGCCATGTGGATTCTTTGAGTATTGCTCCAAGTCTGTGAATCATCAACCTAACATATCTACACTGTTCTAAGTATCCAATTATAATAATTATTTCAGTTCTTGAGAATATCTTTTTATAAGAATTATGAATATTTTAAAAACACACATCTTATTGCAATAGATGGGATCAGTTTATCACACCCAGAAAATGCTTGTACAAATTTACCTCTTTACCCCAGTCTCAATACCTGGTTTGTGAGTAGTTCTGCAGTTTCTAAGCCCAAAGAACTCTTGAATGGCCCTGTTAAGGGAAGAAATGCAAAATATAGTTAAAGTTTAACTAGGATAACCATACAACATGTTTTCTTTGGGACATGTTCCTTTAATGCCTGTATATAGCTAAATAACTAGTGCACATTTCCCTCTCGAAAGTGTCCCAGTTTGGATGATAAATTATGTGGTCAATAAATGTAAACTAATTCATAGCTAATTCAGAACAGAAGGTAGGCTCACAGCTTGACTTTACTAGATATTAAAGGATTTTAGATTCTTAGGACACAGGTCAGAAAAGATTTAATGGGATAGATAATATCTCCTCTTAGAATGGCAAATAGGATTTGGATAGTTTGGAATTGAAACACCATTTCTAGAAACATAAAGCATTAATGTAAAAAGAGACAATGAAGCTCATTTAGCTAACTCCAACTTTACAGAGTAGTAACTGAGACCCTAGAGATATAAAATGACTTACTCAGAGACATACTAGTTGCTAACATCAGAGGCCATGCTATGATGGAAATTATTCCGAGTCCCAGCCTGTGGATCATTCTACTGTTTTCTTATCTTGTGAGACTCCTTTTCAAGTTAAAATCGAAATTTGTTTGGAATTCCAAGGATCAATTGATCAATTGATTTAGCAACACTTTTTGCTCCTATTGTTCTAAAAAATAAAAACTAGTGGCTCCTCTCTCACAATCTTCTTATAGTCTGCTTGGGAGATAAATAAATAAGCAGATAATTTCAATCCAGAATTATAGGAGGAAAAAAAGGCTTTGAAATTGAATTTGCAGTGTAGCAGCTTTCTTGGAAGGAGTAGGGCATTTATTGTTATAGGTTTAATTGTGCTTCTCCCCCTCCAAAATACACATTGGAGCTCTACCCTCCGGGAATTGAGAGTGTGATCTTATTTGGAGACAAGGTCTTTATAGAAGTAATTGAGTTAGGGCCGGCTCATGGCTCACATGGGAGAGTGCAGTGCTGATAACACCAAGGCCATAGGTTCGGATCCTATATAGGGATGGCTGGTTGGCTCACTAGCTGAGCGTGGTGTTGACAACACCAAGCCAAGGGTTGAGATCCCCTTACTGGTCATCTTTAAAAAAAAAAAAAAAAGAAGAAGTAATTGAGTTAAAACAAGGTCAGTAGGGTGGGCACTAATCCAATATGATTGACATCCTTATAAAAATAGAAAATCTGCACTCAGAGAGAGACACATATACAGGGAGAACATCAAGTGAAGATGAAGGCAAAGATCAGGGGGATGTACCCACAAACCAAGGAATGCCAGAGATTGCCATCAAACCACCAGAAGCTAGAGAGAGGCACGGAGCAGACTCTCCTTCACAGCCCTCTACCCTGCTGACAGCTTGATCTTGGACTTCTCTCTTCTGAACTGTGAGACAATACATTTCTATTATTTGAGCCACCCAGTGTGTGATACATTGTTCTAGCAGCCTTAGAAAATGAATGTATGTATGATCTTGGAAGAAATAATACTTAAGCCAAGTCCTGAAGGGTGTTAAAGATAGAAAAAAGGCAGTGCTGGGAAGGCAGTACACACAGAACAAACAGCATGTACAAAGGCCTGGAGATGATAGAAAACATGACTCACATGTGCACCCGCCAATGGCCTCAAAAGAGTGGGGCAAAGAGTCCAGAAAAGAAATGACTGGGGACAACATAGTGAAGGGCTTCGGGTACACTGGTAAAAAATCAGATATTATCTTGAAGATAATCTGGAGCCATTGAAGAGTTTTAAAGTGGGGGATAGCACAATTTGATTACATTTTACCAGGAGTGTTTTGCCTGAAAAACATAGAAAATGGATTGCAAAAAAGACAAGAATAAGACTGGAAAATCAGATGGTAAAATGTTCCTTACAGATCCAGGCAAGAGATGATAATGATCTGTACTGAGGCAGAGGGAGTGGATATTTAGAGAAATGGGGAGAAAAGAGAGATTCTTAGAAAGTCCAATGGATAAAATTTTGGGGTTGGGTTAGAATTGTCATATTCTATTTCAGAGAATTCCCTGTTCTCTTTACCTTCTCCTTAACCTTAATTTCTGATATGCATTTAAAGTCATCTTGATCTTTTTTATTACTAAAATGTATAATTATTAAGATTGTTTCAGAATATAAATATTCAAACACTGATGCTTATTCTGTTAACATTTTAAAATTATCACTGACACAAAGAAATGTTGCAAAAAGGTGCTATTATATCAAGTGGATTCTGAGCAAAGTAAAGCCATTGATATTAAAAATGAGCATGGAAAAATGAGAAGGTTCATAAGACTGACTAGCAAAATTAAATCAAAGCAAAACCAGAAAGGAGTTTTGTGGTTATCCCATGCTGGCATCGAGTGGGATTGTTTTAAAGTCTTAAATGCTAGACTTCTATTTAGTACATGAGTGGGAGCCATTGAAGATTCCTGAAATGTGATAAAAGTAACATTTTCAGAAGAACATTCAGTATTTGCAAGCAAGATTTGCTTGCAATTGAGAGTTGAGTACACATTAAAAACACTTACCCAGTTTTACCATGAATTTACTAGAAGATAAAAGCTGGGTAAGAAATTGAAATTGAATTTGTTTTCCAAAGTAGAATTGCTTTAAATATCGCCTAGTGAATTAATCTCTGTCAATCATTATATAATATTTACTTTTTCCGGACCAGGCAATGATAATGGTTATGCTTCCTGCCTTTTAGAATCTTTGGGCCTAAAATGGATGACAAAAGCAATAAACATAAACACAAAAAACAGGCAAATGATTCTCCACTACATAGAAATCCTGAGAGGTAATGCTTTGAAAGAAGATAAGTTGAAAGAAAATAAATTCAATAAGGAAGGGCTTACATTTTATAAGTGACCTTATGTGGGAAATTAAATACATATAAGCAGATATAAGACAAGAATTGGAAATGTTCTTTGGGTATTCCTTTCAACATTCTCCGTCTCTGTAATATGCATTGTAGAGCACTTTCATATCTATTAACCCTCTTTTTAAATCCTTCAAGTATATTAAGTTATTTACATATTATACATATTTACAATCCAACTCCCATGAGCCACTCCAACAAAGTTTCTACAGAAATTGAATATCAATTACTTCAAACTGAACACTGTATGCTAAAAGTGTGTTTCCCTTTACCTTTTTTATTCTCTTGTTCTGTTTTGTTAATTAATTATTTTTTTTATTTCTGGAACTTTTGTATCAGCATTGTATTGCATATATATGTTACTCAGACTATTCTCAAATTATAATTGCATATCTTTCTTTTCCACCTTAAACATTTTTTCTTTGTAACTATAGTTTACTTGTTTTCCTTACCCATTACAGTAACTAGGTCTAAAAGTCTTATGTGCTACCATTTTCACCAGTTAAATGGCTTTATCCCCCTTTCCTTCCCACACCCTGAAATCTTTCCCTCAAGCTGATACATTTTCCTTAAACCCAAATTTTAGGAAAGTTTTAAGAAACTATTTCTCATGCATTCTCATCTTACTCTGATTTCCTTCTTCCTCTTAGATAGGCTTTAAAGTTCTACTTCTACTTCCTCAAATCATTCTTTCCTAATCACTATCAAGGTACAAATTGTGTCTACTTCTTTCCCCTTTTTATCTTCTACTTTTTCATTTGTACAAGACCCTTTTCATAACCTACACATCTTTGCATTCTAAACTTTCTTTAGATCTGAATACTCCCTCCACAAGAGGTTCAACATGAGCAGGAGGAATTCAAAACATATCCTTCGGTCTTTCTCATCTTCCATTTAAATGTGGAAACATGAAAGTTCATCTGCAATAGAGGTCTGTATCATTTCTGCCTAATCCTGTGAGGTTTATAAGCTACAGCTCACTTGAATTTGCCCTGCTGTTCAGGAGGGAGAGGCTGCAGGACTCTGGGTGGCCCATGACTGATGTTCATGGCAATTAGTACTTATCTGGGTGCAACCCACAGGTAATACACCACTTCAGAAAGCTCAACATGCTTTTCTTTTCTTTTCCAAATTTATTTGATATCCCCTTCTGTTGGGAAAATAGAATAGTTTAGTCAGGCCCCCTCGCCTTAGGTCCAGTTGGGTGTGGTGCAGCACATTCATTCTTTGTAAACAAATTGTGTGTGTGAGTGGAGTTAGTGCACATGTGCACCAATGAATCTTTTTAGTTTTGTTGCTATTGTGTGTTAGAGAGTTTGTGAAGCAGCGCTGGCTGGCAGAGCTCTTGGCTAAAAGGAGAGCATGTTTACTTTGCTGGCAGCTGCTCAGTTTTTCTTTGGACTTTGCTGGTAGCACTTGAATTTCTAAGTTTCTCTTTGGACTGCCTAGCTCCAAGATGTGTGTGTGCAGAAATAAAGACTACTCTTTCTGCAATCAAGGCTCCAAGGACTTTTCTTCCAGTTACCTAGCTTGTGGACCTACGTGTGAAGGGTTTGTGACCCAGTCTGGCCAACAGGCTTGAGGCGTCTGTGAGCTCCAGACCCAGCCCTAGCTCTACACGTTCCTATCAACATGCATGAGACATATTTTTACTGTTCTGTCCTCCACTTTGATAAATCATGACTTTTGTGTATCAGATTTCTTCCTCTACGTTTTCTTCTGTTGACACTTTCTTATTCAAAACTCGCTGGCATGACTTTTATGTGATTTAAATATTCTCCCTTTTCTTTTTCCCAGTGGGAGAAATATCAGCACAAAGGCTAATGTCATGAATATAACCTGCGTATTACTTTCTCTTCCTGATCTTTGCACTATCCTGCTTTCAAATGTGAAATGCATTTCCTTGAACAGGAGTGCTCAATCCATAATCAGTGTCAAAGCTAAATGGGCCTTCAGAACCCACTCCCTTGCCATTTTCCTTTCTTTTTCCGCTCCTCCCCACCCCCATTCAGATTGAGGATGCTTGTTAAACTGGCAAAGAGAGCATTTTAGCATCCAAGACGTCGTTCAGTGTATCTTTTTATTTTCTTAAAGAGAAGATAACTATTTGCTTGTTCCAACATCATAAATAGCCATTCTATGTTCTCCTTTGGAAACGTTTGAAATTTCTCATCAATCTATAGAACAGCTATCTTTTTCCGAAATAGTTGACCTCTTCTACTCTAAAAGTCCCTCAGTCGAACAGACCAACTGTACCAGTATAATTAGGGTTTAATGATGCTAAAGCCTTCCAACTCCAAATTTTCCATTCCTTAGCCCCTCAAATTTCTGCAGTATTTCAGGTGTATGTTCAAAGAAACTTGGAAAGATTTTATTAGAGCCTTAGATACCTCCCAAGTGGGCATCTGGTGCTGTAATCCCCAGGAACAAAAGTCTGAACCTGATACGAAAAACCGTACACCCAGCCAGCCCCAGGTCAAGAATAGTTTTGATATCTTCACACCTGGGAAGATTTTCCCCTTTTTAAACATTCTCTTCCTGAATTTCTCTACATAGCAATATTGACATAGCACTTCCTGAGCACTTTACATCTTTTAACTCAGATAATCCTTAGAAAAATCTTATGAGGTAAGTATGATTATTATTTTCGTATTATAACTAAAGAAACCACAACACAGAATAACTTGCCTGTAAACAGCTGGATAAATGATATTTGAATGCTGAGTTTTGAGCCTTTTAAAAATCCTTTTAGGTTTAAATATTCCTCACTTTCTTTTTCCTAGTCAGAGAAATATCAGCACAAAGGCCTATGTCATGAATGTAACCTATGTGTTATTTAAATCTTTATTTAAATCCCTTATTTTGTGTCTATAGCAAAAAATTCTGAAACTTTTGATAAATATAAAAAACCCAAAATCCAAGGAACCTGCTTCAGAATGTGTTTGAATTTTATTTGTTAACAAAAATGAGAATTGTTTTATTTATTAAGGGAATTTAGCATATTTGCATTAACTATCAAATTTATATATTTAAGCTTATAATATTGTTTTATGATTTTAAATGTTTTTATTACATTTCCCCTTTTGAGAATGCAGAATATAATTTCTTTTGTTCTCTTTCTTTAGTTATTTGATAGCTATACAAACTCTTCATATTTCTACTAGTGTTTAACAGTTTTAAATAACAAACTTGAACCTATATTTCTCTTATCACAGTTAAATTGACATGTATTGATTCTTTCCAAAGAAGGTATAAACTTTAGTACACGTTTGTTTCTCTTTTCCATCCATAATTACTTTCCTATTTTAATATAATTTTATATTTTTAGCTTCAGATTTACTTTATTTTGTATATCTCTCTTTCTAAATATTAATATGCTATTTGTGTTCAGTGTGTTTAACCATTAATTATCTTAACTCTACCCTTAACTGACTTCATACTGACCCTCAGACTTTTCTCATCATGACAATCCAATTCTTAACTTCTTTATTTTTATGGAATTTTCAAACAGCCGGACTATGTCTGTGAGGGTTTTTCCTCTTTGTAAGAGCATAAAAATTAACGTTGTTGATACATATGTACCTGAGAATTCCTTCTTTTTTCCTTAAATATAACAGCTACAGAGTTCTCAATGGCAGTATTTGCCCCTTAAAACTCTTTTGATATGTCAGTGTTTTCTGGTGTTAGTGATGTTGAACAGATTTGAAATCAACCTCATATTTTTTTCTTTGTATGTGAACTTACTTTGTCCTGCATGAATGTTCTTTGGCATTATTTTAATCCATGCATTTCAAAAATTTTACCAGGCTATCTAAGTATTATTATATATTAACTAATAAACCCACAGGTTCAAATTATTTTGCAGATGAGGTAAGCTGTCCTCTTCTAGATTCTCAATTACTTTTTCTATTCTGTTGTCATGCATAAATAAAAACAAACAAAATGTGTTGACCTTTACTGAGCACCATATGTCAAAATTAATTCAAAATTGATTACAGATCTACATGTAAAAATCTAAAACTATAAAAACTTCTATATAGGTGAAAATATTTTTAACAGTTTAAAAATTTATTTTAATTGACACATTGTAATTGTACTTTATGGGGTACAGTCTAATGTTTTGGTACATATATATGTTGTATAATGATAGGGTCAGTGTAGTCAGTGCATCCAGGTGAAAAACTTTTTGATGCCGTGATAGGTAAAGTGTTCTTAGATTGGATGCAAAAGCACAAAATCTAAAAGATAGATGAAATGGGACCAGCCCCGTGGCTCACTCGGGAGAGTGCGGCACTGGAAGCGCCGAGGCTGCAGGCTCAGATCCTATATAGGGATGGCCGGTGTGCTCACTGGCTGAGCGTGGTGCAGACAACACCGTGCAGAGGGTTGCGATCCCCTTACTGGTCAAAAAAAAAAAAAAAAGATAGATGAAATGGGTGCTATCAAAACTAAATTCTCATATTTGAGAGACACCATTACAAAAATGAAAAGACAAGCCACAAACTGGGAGAAACTGTTTGCAATACATAGATGTGACAAAAGACTAGTTTCTAGATCCTATAAAGAATAATAAGGAAACAAAACAAACAAAAGCAATAAAGAGGCAGGCAAACATTTAGAAACATTTAACAGAGGAAATATAGAAATGGCCAGTTCACACAAGCAATGACTTTCAATCCCATTAATCATCAAGGAAATGTAAATTAAACCCACAATGAGATACAATTTCACAACAATTAAAATGGCTATAATTAAAAAGACTAGCCATACCAAGTATTGGTAAGGATGTGAAGGAACTGAATTTTTCATACATTTCTGATGGGAAAGTAAAATGGTAGTCATTTTGGAAGACTGACTTTTTTTTTTTTTTCTTGTTAAACCTATGACTAATGTAGAACCCAGCCATTTCACTCTTAGCTAAAAACCAAGAGAAATAAAAACACTTGTCAACACAGCGATGTGTACATAGCAATTTCATTCATAATAGCCCCAAACTGCAAACAAACCAAATGCCCGTCAACAGATTAAGGAGTAAATTTGTGATGAATCTGTATCATAGAATATACCATATGACAATAGGAAGGAGTATCACTGCTGTGTATTACTGATGTGTGCAGCAGCATGGATGAATCTCAAAAGCATTATACCGAGCAAAAGTAGCCAAACATAAGAGTACATCCTTTGTGATTCCCTTTTACGACATTTTTTAGTAAGGTAATTTAACCCGTAGTGATACAAACAAAGAGGAATAAGGGCACTTTTAGTGTGACGGAAATTTTCTAAATCTTGATTGTGATGGTGGTTACTAAAGTTAGTACATTTTATTGCATTTTCTTAACCATGTCAGAAAATCACTCAATGCAAATATCAGGGGAAGCTGCTGACTATCTATGGAACAAGGTGCCTACATTTTAACTGACTAATATTCAGGGTGAATATGAATTACTCTGGTACAATTTTTCCTTGACAAGTTTTCTTTTATATCTCTTGAAGTTTAGTAGGTTGTTGATGCCTATTATAGTTTGCAAGGTCATTGCAATTCAACATTTTGTTTATTTTCACACACACTTTGAGAGAAAAGTGAAATGGAGAAAATTGACATTGCTAACTAACTGCTGTCTACATCTAAGTGTACCCTTCTTCTCCCAAATCCAAGAGTATTTCTTTGCATTTATATGGACATATCAGTCCCATTGCTTCATTCATGTGGAACCTTGAAAATAGCCAGTTGTTCATGCCTTAACTTTATTATGGCATGCATTTGGTAAGTTTGTATAGTTGTGACTTTTGCATCAAATATTTGCACATATTTCTCTTTTTACCTGAAGCCTTGCTGTGTTCTTGTTTTCCACGCATTTCTGCCTCTACAGATTCTCTATGGCTGAATAACTAATTTCAATTGTTTTCTTGTACTTCGCTTAAACAGGAAGGTCCTGGAGCCTTTTAAAGTCAAACATAAAACTACAAACATCCCAATAGAAAAATTGACGCAACAGGCAAGTTACAATAAACATGAAAGGGCTCAACCTCATAAGTAATCAAAGGAATGCAAATTGAATGGTGCAATATCATATTGGCTTATTGTCAGGAAAAAATAATAATATTCATTGTTTTAAAAGCTGCAGGGAAAGAGACTGCTGGTAGGAATGTAAATTGCTTTCTGAAAGGGAATTTTGGATTGATACTTTTAAAAACCTCTAAAATGTATAGTATCTTTTGCCCGGAAATTCTACATCTAATAGTTTATTCTAAGTAGTCAGACAAGAGCAAAAATAAGTAACCACAAGGATATTTACCACGATGTTTATTTAACTGGTAAAAATCCCTACATTTCTACTAATGGGAGTAACTGATGGTACTTCACATAAATGATGTCTATCCAATATTTAATGTCTCAAAAACTGTATCTGCAGAGCATTTCACATAGATGCCATATTTGTTTTAAAATGCACATATATGCATAGAAAACAACTTAGAGATAAATATAGCAAAATGTTAATCACTAATATCTATGTTGTGAGATTGAGGACATTTATTTTCTCTCTTGTGCTTTTCTGTATTTTTCAAAATGTCCACATAGAGTCTTACTTTTGTATTCAGATTTCAGGCATATAATTAACTATGTATTCCATAGACCCACTTCATACCTCTCAGGCTTTTTGCAATCTGTCTGTATTTGGTCTCATTTGCATTGATTCATACTGTTGTCTGATATATCCTTAGGGGGGAAAATCATCATATTACTTCCACAGGTTTTCTGGTGACTCAGTTGTCCCTAAGATAAGTTCAAACTACTTGTATAATGCATAAGGTCCTCCCAAATCTAGCTCTAATCTACCTCTCCCGCCTCATCTCTCTCACTGTCTCAATCCTCCTTCAGTCTGTATTTTGGTCTCACCAAACCCCTTCCCATCACCTTCTCAACTTCATGCCTTTGCATATGCAATTTCATATGCCTGTAGTGTCATTTTCTTCCTGACATTATTATACCTGGCACAGTACCCATTTTTTATATCTGGGTAAATTGCCTATTCCCTTTGAAACTTTCCCTGACTGCCAGACCTTTCTCTTCTCTGGGCTCCCACAGTATTTTGACTATAATTATTTGAAAAGTCATCTTTTGGGGTATTTCATGATGATTGATTAAGATATCTGTCTCAGGGGCTAAGAACCTGAGAAGAAAGAAAATGACTTACATTTCTGCATTCCCAGAACCTAGTATATCATAAACTTAATTATGCATTTGTGAAAAGGAAAAATAGAAGGACTAAAGCTCATATCAAGATGAGGAAACTGAAGGGCACTGAAATAAAATTATTAGCCACATATTAGAGCCAGTACTTGGCAGAATTAAATACAGAACTGAATGTTCGCTAACCAGTATTCTTTTTCTTCAAACCTATTGCCTTTGCAAATGCATTTCAATGGCATTACATGCATTAAAATATCCAATAAGAAGATTTATAAACTCTAAATTCTGAAGCAATGAAATCCATTAACTGCCTTTGAGGATAGCTGTCTATCCACACCATGGGATAAGATCATATTTGGTAGATACATATAAAAGTTGTATAGAAGATAGTTCTGTTTTAATCCTTAAGGCTTAATGATTGAAACTTCTTCTTGTTCTGTGTAAGGACTAGATAAAATATGCAGCTTGGTTTTATTGCGGAAAATATTTCCTTCCAAACAAATGTAAAATATTCTATGATTTTTAAAAATATATTCATTACAGCAGTATGGATCAATTTGCCAAAAATGAAAGGAAGCAACACACAATGTAACCGTCCAGGCAGAATGATATTTTGCCTCCCTAAACTCCTCTTGACATTGTCATTGGTTAAAAAATTACTCTTCCCTTTGTGACTTAAAGTTGCTTAGGGCTTTAGTAAAAACAGTTGCTGAGTCTCCTTCCTGAAGTGAGGATTTGAAAATTATAAATATAGCAATATTTGAGAGTACTTTGTATATTCATTTGAAAATTATTTAGCTGTTTTGGATGAAAAAGGTAATCATTTTAAATACATTTTGAAAATTCCATATACTATACATATATTTTCTCGTCATGACAATGTATAAAAATCTTCAATGAAAATAAGTCCTTTGTAAAAACAAAAACAAAAACAAACATTTAATACAAAAATATGTTCTTTTGAAAAAAAAAAAAAAAAAAGGACGCAATCACTTTCAGTTGTGTACAATACTATTCCTCTCCCTAGAAATGAATATGTTTTTGGTTTGTTGAGATCATTAAAAACATTTTTATTTATTAACTGCATATAAAATGTTTAGCCATATAATATTTTTTACTTAAATACTCACACCATGTTTTGTTTTGCAATTTGCTTTTCTTCAATTATCCATCTATCTTTCCATGCCATCAAATCTGTATAGTCATATTCTTTTTGGTTACTACACACTGTAGATGCATTGTAGATTCTTTAGTTTTTCTGTTCATAGAGATTTAGGTCATTTATTTACTTATTGTGTTTATATCTAACACTTTTTGAGATTTTACTTTGTATCTTTATCCTAAGTGGCTTAAATATGTTAACTAACTTACTTTTCACAATGTCTTACAATATCTTAGTTAGTTCAGGCTATAATAAAAATACCATAGACTGGGTGGCTTACACAACAAACATTTATTTCTCATAGTTCTGGAGCTGGAAAGTCAAAGATCAAGGTGCCAGAAGATCCTATGTCTGGTGAGGGCTCTCTTGCTGGTGTGCACATGGCTGCTTTTTGGCTTTGGTCTCTTTTCTTATAAGGACACTAATCCCACCATGAGGTCTCTACCCTTATGACCTCATCTAAACTTAATTACCTCTCAAATGCCCCACATCCAAATATCATTTCATTAGGGGTTGTGGCTTTGCTATAGTCTGAATTGGGGGCAATTCATGTGTTGAAACTTAATGGCCAATGTGATAGTATTAATATGTCGAGCCTTTAGGAAGTGATTAAGTTATGATAATATGAGGGTGAAGCCTTTGTGGACAGGATCGGGACATTTATAAAAGGACTTGAGAGAGTGGGCTCACTCTCTTCTGCTCTTCCACCATGTGAGGACACAGCATTTCACCCCTGTGAAGAATGCAGCAACAAGGCACCATCGTGGAAGCAGAGAGCAGCCCTCAAGAGACATTAATTCTGTAAGCACCTTGATCTTGAACTTCCCAGCCTCCAGAACCATGAGCAATAAATTTCTATTGTTTATAAATTACCCAGTCTGTGGTATTCTGTTATAGCAGCCGAAACGTTTGGGACATAAGCAGGCAGTTCATAACACACAAGAATTCAAAATAAGTTCTATTATTATCCCTACTTTACAGGCATGGAACAAAAAAATGAATTAATTTTCTCAAGGTCACACTGCTAGGCAGATATGATTTCAGGATTCAACCCCAAGAAATCTGACTCCAGAACTATGCTCTTCACCTGTGAACACTTTCAAAAGACCTTTAAAAAAACTGCCAGGAAAATCTGTAATCATGTAATGGTAAGTTCATTACCTTGACTGTAGTAAGAGAGAATATCAAGTTGACAGAGTTGTAGGGAATGTCACAGAAAAGGGAGATCAGGGTTTTAGGGCCTGGACTGGGTGATTTTTTTTGGAAGGATTTATATTATGAGGAACTGAGTGGGATTGGGCAGAATTTAAAACTTAATACCTTTGGATTGGTGGGCATAAAGAGGTGAAGGTCTGAAAGCAAGTTCTGATGAGAAATCTGTTAGTTTTCATACATAAGCTATTGTAGTTGGCTCTTAATCTCACCTTCCTGGAGCAAATAGCTAAGTTATTTTTCCTATACTCAATATTGATTAACAAAGAGACAGGAAGATTTATTTAAGTTCTCACCAGTACAGCTACAATAAATAAAATTGTACATGACTCAATGTTTGTGCACAAATATTTTGCTAAGATAAATCCCTAAAAATGAAAATTCTGAGGCTGTAGGTTTGATTTTTTTTTAACAGATACTGACAAATTGTGTTCAAAAAAGGCTGTAGGAATTAACATTTCCAGCAGAAGGTATATGATACTCAAGTTCCCATACCCTCACTAATACTAGATATGATCACGCTATTTTTCCCAATCTTGTAGGAGAAAAATGCTGCTTTATTTGACTTTTAAATTATAATTTCCTTGATATTTTTCTGTATTGTCCCAACAAAGCTGAACATTTTTCTTATGGTGTTCACTATTATTTTGTCTACCTGTTGATATCCTTTCTCATTCTTTCTGCTGCTTTGTAGGAATATTTTACATAATATGGACTTCTTGCTCATGTGTCTGAAGGATGGCTGGGTCAGCTCTGCTAAAGGCTTCCGCTGAGTTGAGGTCTGCTCCACCTGAACCAGTTTTGGGCTTTGTTGAGTGGTAATGGTTACTTGGAACATCTATTTCACATGTAGGAAATGGAAGCTCCCAAAAAGGTGAGTGCAAATACAGGATTTCTCTTAAGGGTTGAAATACTTTCACTCCTATCCACATTCTACTGCTCAAATCAAATCACCTTGCCTTGCCCCAAATCAATAGGGTAATAAATTTACTCTTTTCATGGGTATCAGGGGGAGAAGGGATTGAATATTTGTGAACAAAAGTCTAATTTATTCAGTTATAGTTAAAGCTCACTCTAGGTTGAGCCCTCCTGAAAGATAACCACAGTGCAGAATTTGGTGAATATCATTGCTATATATGTTTTTGTTTCTACTCAATAAATATTTGTACAGTGTATGTGATCATAAACTGTATTGTATATACTCTTGAATTCAACTTTTTTTTCATGTTTACAAAAGTAATGACTAATAAACAGATGAATATATGCTCAATCTGAACTGGTATTTAGGGAAATAAAAATCAGAATAATAAGATATAAAATTTTTATCTTTATACAGAAATAAATAAGTATGATAACACTAAGTATTGGTAAGTAAGCGTAAGTAGGAATTCTTATTCATTTATAATAAAAGAATAGAGAGATGATGATTTGGTATTAACTCATAATGTAACATGGGAATTATATCTTCCTTCAAAGTCTTTAAAACAACCACATAACTTTTGAGGACTAATGTATTAAAACTGGTACCACATTTTCAATTTTTTCTATGATTCTTGTATTCTGTTAATTCCTCCTTGATTTTTAGCACTGCTGTGAAGTATTTCTATTTTTCATATCTCTCATTTCCTGGGCTTGATGTTGGGATATGAGACAGGTCTGTCTACTCATGTTGTCAGCCTGATTTCCTCTGCTCATACAACGGTGAGGTTGGATAGAAAAGGTGTTACATATAGGTTATCTCTGACATGCTATACTTTCAAAGTTTCACACTAAATATGCTTACCTTAAACTTCTGATCACTCTGAGGTAAATGCATATAGATATTCAAATGTTTATGTTTAAAATAAAATATAACAACTTCCAAAGAAACTTGTTATGGTTCTTGACCAGGGCTATAGTAGAGAAAACTATGCTATAGTTTTGGCATCTTTTTTCTTTTTTTTTCAGCTAGCACTTGGTCAGTGTGAGAAGTGCTCTCACCTGTCCAATGCCAAAGGATGGACATGTTGACACAAGGTACAGTGAAGTGAAACTTTAATAACAGCCTTGCAGGCACACGGAAAAGGGCTGTAGCAAGCAATTTATTCCTGAGTGTGCAAATCCCTCCCCCCACTTCCTCATTGGCTGAGTACTACAGGGTGTACAATCTTCCCTAACGAAAGCTAAAATTTATTACCCGCTTGCAAGGAATTCCTTTCTAGGGGCTCAGGACAAGCCCACTAAAAAGGCCCGCTTAAGCCCTGTGAAAGGAGAAACACTAGGGAATGAAGAAAACAATAGGGGCTAGTAACTAATTACCATCTCAAGGAGAGCTCTCTCTGTTCAGAGACCCTCCAGGAATGGACTAGACCAGTTAGATAACTTTTGGGCTGGGCCTGAATCAGTTAAAACACCCTCAGATAAATCATATCCGAAAATGAATCACTTAGATTAGTTTCTTACAGTCAAAAAAGAAGTTGGTAGGGCTATCTCCTCTTTATCAGTTTGCTGTATAGCGTATAATCTGTGAATCATTTTTTTAGGTTGGTTGCAGTTTTTAATGTTCACACAACTTAGGGAATCTGGCCAATTTTCAAAGTGAAATGGGGTATAAAACCCAATGTTATCTGGCCAATTTACAAAATACTCATCTTAATTTTGAGATTTTATATTTGGACAAATTAAAGCCACCTCATACTGTATAATTAAAGCTTATTTGCAAATTATATTTATACTCATTTGTTTATTTATTTTACACAGGTTTTAGTAAATGCATTCATGAATTATTGCAATGTACTAGAGAGATTTTATAAATGGTCTATTATTTTTTCTATGCAGATCAAATTACCTGGAGTTTGGAATCTCACTTTTTTTTTTTCCCTAGGACAAATAAATCCAGTTGTGTTACAATGAGAAAGATACAGATTTCATACAGGAAACTTAGAAAGTTGAACAATCTTAAATTAGAAAGTACTGAGGTGCTTGAACAATTTATAGAATTATCTCCTCCAATGAGTTTGCACTTGGCCACCAGAATTAATAGAAATCTGCCTAATCAAAAACTTTATGAAAGAATTAGGGGCAAAATTATTATAACCCACCTGTGATTCCCAAACCATCTTCATTGATGACTAATAATTCATCCAAATTCAATGATATTTCTATATTCCTTAGTATTACAATTTTACCAAAACATCTCTTGACATAAACATATAATATTGCTGCTGTAAATACATTAGACCATAGTCATTCAGAGAGTAAGTAAAAAGTCAGAACTTTAATTTAGTTACACATCTTTCAGAATACTCATTCAACAGCCCAGCAAATGTCAACAAACTGGCCCATAATGAATTAGCCTGCTGTCTAATACATTTTAAAAATGAGATGAGATACATATTTTAATGTAATCCCAAATGTCCCTTTTTATAAATAGACAGAAATCTCAGTTCCACAGTCACAGTTTTTATATATCAAAATTAAAAGGACATAGTGAGATCTTAACATATTTGAACAAATTTAGAGGTCTCAAGCTACAATTCTGTTTTAAAATGTCTTTGTATGAGCAAAATTTCTATTGAAAATGATAATTGCATTTCTCAAATACCAATATAATTCCAAACATTATAAAAGTTCAACCCATTTCCTACTCATTATTTGTGCTTCAGGCATAGTGCTGTTCATATTCTAATTAGTCATTATCATGTACTTTCTAATTATCTCAATTTTAACCCATTACAAATTAGAAGATCAAAATTTTACATAATAGTAGCAATGAATTAGCCAAGAATAGTGAGAGAATTGAATACAGTATAAGAAAGAAAAATCTATTATTTTCAAATATCATTTTATTTTAAATGAATTTTACTTGATATTACCTGAAAATACCATTTCCAGTAATTTTAGAAGTAAATTGAAAGATCTAATTATGGAGGGGAAAGATCAACTGATTAACAAGATGATATTTCAAAAGTCACTATTCCCTCTAATGACATAAAACTATAAAATATTTACATTTTTGCTGCTCACATATCCAGAACAATTTGTAATTTTGTAAATGAGAGACTACTGGTAAATAACCTGTGAGGTTTTACAGAACGAACTTTACCAAAGAGCTTAATCTCTTTCTATGCCACAGAAGTGTTCGTAAGAGATTGAATTGAGTTGAAAATTTATGTAAATATCAATTAAAAGGCCTTTAGTTCTGACCAAAAGGAACCTCATTTCAACGACTAAATGGGATCAAATAACAATATTGTTATAAATAACATCACTGTTAGATGGGTGAGAACAGCAAGCAACATTCCAGGTGCTCTTGCAAGTCTTGGGGGAAGCATAGCAGGTTCCTGTGGAACTTCAGTATTCTAGAATGGAAAGTAAATATACATTTCAAGTTCATTAAACAAATACTTTTCCGAATAAAAGCTGAAGGAAAATCCGAATTGAGAGGATTCAAACTCAGAGAGGCTTTATACTAGAGCAGTTGAAATATAGAGCTAATTTCAATTGAAAATATGGAAAACTGCATGTTTTTCTAAGAAAAAGAAATCTACATAATGATAATGTGAGGGACAATTTAAAATTGAGACAGATAAAAAGGGGTACATGGTTCATTGTGAAATTTAAACTTGATCAATAGGAAACAATGGCACTTTAAAACAACAAACCACCACCTAGGAACTTAAAAGTTAAGTCAAGTCACACTCAACTGCATTTAAACCATGTTCTTCCATCTAAAGTACTAGGGTTAATGACAAAGTTAAATGAGAGGTTTCTAACAAAAGACAGAGTTCTGCCGAAGATAAACAGAAAGAACTAGCATTTAAATAGCTTTGAGATGGTTGTTAGTGGTGGTGTTTTGGTGGGGATGGGGTACATAAAAGCAAGGGTGAGTCACAGAAAGAAACACTTTTCAGAGAAAATTGAAAAAAAGAAAAAAACAAAACAGATCCTGGAGGAAAACAGATGTGTTATTGGGGAAAAAGTAGCATAGCAAATAATTGCACGTAATTTTTTAGGGTACAGCACCAGCTAGGGAAATTAGAAAACACACTTAGGGCTTTATATTTGCAGGTATGCAAGCATAAATCTGTACATAAAAACACAACTTTATAAAATGCCCTATGGTACCCAAAGAAACATAATCAAGTGGGAAGTTGAGATAGATGCAGAATTTTAGATTTTATGGAAAAAGAACATATTTGGATATAACTCAAAAAAGAAAAGAGGAATGATAATATTATGGTAGTGTACTACTGTCTTCCATGGAGAGAGAGGGTATTGGTGATTTTTTTTTTCTTCTAATAAAGTTTATAGAACTAGCTCAGTGGAAAACTATAATAGTGATGAGATGGAAGGAATGTTTCATTTTTCTAAATTTAGATTTGTATGGATCCTTAATTTGCTTTGCTGAGCACTAAAAAGGCAGAGGAATGATGAGCCAGTGCTTCTCTGGACTTCTTTCATACTGACAAGGAAGACTTGGTTTATAAATTGAAAGCAGTACGAATTGTGGTAGGAACTGGCCATGCGACTCTGAACGTATAATAAGGGAAGACAAGAATGAAAGACTAGTCACACACAAACTGAAGATAAAGTTGTTTCCTCCTTTGTGATTCTCTAGCAATAAGAACACAATTGCATTGAATTGTCATTATCTGTTGATATTCTTTCTCTCCAGATAAACTTTCAACTTGAAAATCAGCAATAATATTTTATTCATCTTCATATCTTTAATGCCTGGCTCAATATTTCTCATTTGGGAATTTAATGCAGTTGATTCTCACTTTTCACTGATTCCATATCTGCAAATTTTGCCTACTGACTAATATTTATTTGTAACACCTAAATCAATAGAGTGCTCTCACAGTTATTTGAAGACATTCACACATACAGAGAGGTAAGAAATGTGAGCCACCCAAACAGGCATTTTTCCCAGCTGAAACTGAACAAGAGATAGTCTGCCTTCTTGTTTCAGCTTTCATAAAACAAGTGTCCTTTTTGTGGTCTATCTAATTCTGTGTTTTCCCCATTTTTGTGCTTTTTGTTGGTGATGTTGCTGTTTACAATTGCCCCCAAACATAGTGCTGAAGTGCTGTCTTGTGTTCCTAAGTGCCGGGAGTCTGTGATGTGGCTTATGGAGAAAAAACGTGGGTTAGATAAGTTTCAGTCAGGCATGAGTTATAGTTCTGTTGGCCATGAGTTCATGTTAATGAATCAACAATATATATTAAATAAGATGTCTTTAAACAAAAACACATAAAACAAAGTTACATGTTGAGACTAGGCTTGTCTTGTCCTCTTGCACTAAACAAATGACCTGAAAGTCCAAAAGTTGGTGCAAGGATTGGAAGGTCTATTCAGATTACAGGTACTCAACTAAATGTCTAACTAAGCAAACAAACAAAGAGAAAAGAGGAGCAGTGGGGTCCATTTTATCCTAGTCCCAATCAGCAGGGCCAACCTATTCTGCGGACACTAATTGATAAAAGCAGTTCTCCCCACGTTGTAAGCACAAAGAAGAAAGGTACCGACTAGATTTAAATCAGAGAAACAAGGCATAGCCAGGAGCCCTCCAGGATGAACCCATACAGAACAGCAGATGAGGGCTCAGAAAACAGAGAAAGGTAAAGAGAATTTTAGCGACTTCTGGTCTTCCAGTCACTGCACTGCACGGCGTGGGAACAAATCCCCACCACTCTTGTGAATCCCCCGTTAGGGGAACCTGCTCAAGCAAGATCTGCAAGGTGAAGGGCTGGCCTTGCCACCTATGCTAGTCACCCATCCAGGCAAGCTGCTGCCGGTCAGAGGGAGCATGCTTCTCACAGGTTGAGAGGAATTTAAGCTGTAAGTTGTCTGGCAGTCACTTTAAAGAGGAAGAAAAAGGGAAAAAAGGAGAGTAAAAGAGAATAAAGCATTGCCTTGTCAGAATATAGGCTGGGGACTCCAGGAGAGACTTACCAGCAGCAGAGACATGGGAGCAAAATAGTCCCAGTGGCCACTTGCCTCTTGCAGCTAGTCTTTTCTGGCGCCCAAAGCTTTCCAATTTTCACCAGTGATTAAATTAGTATCTTCGATTCCAAAGTCATAGAAATGAACAATGTACCCAGCAGTAAAGCAAGCAATGCTTTATTGAAAGAGGAGATAGACTTATGCATAAGGGGGGTAGTGACTGTAAAGCCAGCCCCCCAAGGGGAGCTGTTCAGAGTCTTTTATAGGGAAAGGGAAAGGGTATAGGCTAGCGTTACTGGAGGTGGTCCATTCTGTTCTTCCTGGTTGCGTCTTGGGTACATGCTCAGTAAGTCCACGATGGCAGTAGTGTTCACCACTGTCACCCCAGTAGGGTCATTGTAGCAGTCACCCTGAAGCTTTGGGGGCAGGCGTGAATTCCTAAAGAGGTCTTAAGATTAATCTGTAACTTTTACAATTACAGTAAACAAGGCTTGGGGAGGAGTTTTGTAACTCAGTAAACATCTGTTTCCTCTCTTATCTCAGTCTATTTTGTCAGTGCAGCCCATGGGGTAATCATTTGCCCTGGGGGGTCTCATGACTGAGAAGTGGAAAAGTAACAAAGTGTCCTATGCAGGGAAAATGGAGTCGGTTTGGTTCACAAGCCTAGCCTTATTCTGTTTCAGGTTGATGAAAATGTTGTGGTCAGGGCTTGCAGGAATCTAATCCTGTATTTCCCTAGGAGCAATGGTTCAGTGTTTGCTAATATAGTGCTTTATAGAACATAACTGACATGAGTAACAAGAATCAACTGCAAATATTCTTACTTAAATAAGTGGTTCAAAGATATGTCTGTTATTCATAAGGACAGTTAGGCTTGCTTTTTTTAATACGAAAATGCAATTTTATGTCTTTTCAGAGCATACAGTTAAACTGCAGTTAAATGGATTCAGGTACATAGGTATTTAAAAGCCACAGTTCCTGGGTTTATTTTGTAGCTCTACCAGATGCATTCCAAATGTCATTCTATGACATAAGTCTCTAACCTCTTTGAGTTTTTGCTTTTATCTATATAAGTAATAGCCTCATGAGGCTGCTGTAAAGACCCAAAGAGCTAGTGTGGATGAAAATATTTTCTCAACTCCAAAAATGCTGAACAAATAATTGTTATCCTTTGATTATATGAATTTTATTTATTGAGATGAGTTAAACTTAAATAATTATCACTCCTTTAAATATTTCACTCACCTTTTAAAAAATATTGACAGCTAATACTAATTATTGGATGTCATCATATTTGGGCTGTAAGCATGAACAATACAAAAAATACAAGACTCCTTGTTGGGAAAATAGAATAGTTTGGTCAGGGCCCTCACCTCAGGTCCAGCTGGGTGTGGTTTTAGCACATTCTTTGTAAGCAAATTGTGTGTGTGTGCGCGTATGTGTGGAGTTAGTGTGCATGCGCGCCAATGTATCTTTTTAGTTTTGTTGCTATTCTTGTGTTCTTCAGAGAGAGAGAGGAGTTTTAGTGAAGCAGAAGGGTGGGCATCTGCCCTGTGCAGCCATGCTTTCCAACCTATGGCTCCAAGGACCTTTTGGCCAGTTACCTAGCTCATAGACCTGCATGTGAGGGGTCTGGTGACCCAGCCCAGCATGTGAAGGGTTTGCGACCCAGTCTGTGAATGGGCTTGAGGGGTCTGTGGGCTCCAGACCTAGCCTTGATGCAGGATTACCAGCAGGTAAAAGAGCCTGACAACTAGCATGGTTGTGTAGCTAGACAATTGGCATCACAAACAGGATTAAGAGCACTATAATTGGTGATGTCAACAGGATTCCAGACATTAGCCGTAGCCCTACACTCCTACACTCAAAAGAGCTTGCAACTTAGGTGGAGAAATTTGACATTCATACATTTTTTTAAAAATAGCAATATAAAGCAGTAAATGACAAACACCAAAAAAGCAAATTCTACTAGGTCATGTGGAAGTGTGAAACCATTTAATGCTAAAAACAAAACCAAACTTCTTTCAAAGAAACAATGTAAATGAGACACAGCTTCCTTGTAGCCATTCTAATTATGTACTGTACATGGATTTTTAATTTGGGGATAAACCACATGGAAATAGGAGAAAAATAAGAGAAAAAAATGTTCATTTTTGGCATTTTATTTTCGTTGATTTTATTTTTAATTTACTTTGATTTACTTTAATTTTATTGGTTATGAATATTCATGGGGTACAAAGCAAATTGTCACCACTCATGCCTAAGATGTGATGGCCAGATCCGTACTGGCAGCATCCCCATTACCACAAATTGAGATTATACCCATGTTCTCCACCCAATTATCCCCCCAATTATCCTTGACCTCCCTCCCCATCCCCCTTTTTCCTTGATTTTAAAAATTATTTAAAATACACAAAGAACAATAAACAAAATAAACAAGTGGTTTCTTTTAGAATAAGCATTATTACCTAGATGTGAAGTACAATATGATTTGATGTACATTTTGTTCTAAAATTCCATTTTGGAATTCATCTAATGCATTTTCCTGAAAAAATAATGTAGGTTTTTCTAGAGTTCTGTGATTTAATTATGTTTTCTAGTTGTGACATGATCTCTATTTACACTAATTACTAACTGCCGTAATTACATAAATCATCTCTATACACACTAATTTACTTAAGATGACATTCAAACAAAAATTTATCTTTTTTCTGTCTGCAATAAGGGAGGATAAGGTGTTGAAATTTATTAAATATAGGGAATCAAAAACCACAGAGACATTATGAGGTGTTCAAGCGAGTTGGGCTGGGGGAGGTGAGCTGTTACCGGACTTAGAATGCCAGGTTCTTTGGGAGTTAAGATCATAGAAATGAACACTGAACCCATAGTGAGAGTGAAGAAGCTAAGTTTATTGAAAGATGGCTTGTGCAAAAGGCAGCCAAAGTGGAAGAGGAGTGTTGCTCCCTGAGCGTTTAGTGTGAGGGTTTTTTTTTTAGGGCAAAAGAGCTGGGTTGGTGGCTTGGGAAAGAGGGTGAGATCTCCGGTCTCATGATTGGGGTCTTCGTCAGCTGGTCACAGGCAGACTGTTTTCAGCCTCAGCAGGGAGGGGCCGATGGTTATCCTCATCTGCCAGGGCCTCATTATTCATTGAGGCCTGTAAAAGAATGCGTACACAAGGGGGTTAAACAACCTTGGGTAATGACACCTTTGTGGGAAGCAGACATGCTCGAGTCTTTAGGGCTTATCTTTAACCCCTGGAACAGGACATGGTCTGTTGTCCCTGGGTCTCTGCTCTATGTCTGACACATAGACTACTGCTGGGTTCTTGGTGCAGACAACAAAATGGAGTCTCTCCTGTCAGCCCTATCTTTACTCCTGTCTTGAAGCAGGTATTTTATACCATGCTGAGTAGTTCTGCTTGTGTTTATAGTACTTTCCTATTCCTTAATCATATGTGTGAAACTGAAAAAAGTTGAGGTTCAAATAAGAAGGAATTATATTACTGGAATATGTAGCAATCCAGCCCAGACACTATTTCTTTGTAACCAGATTCTGTGTTACAAGATCCCCTACTTGTCTAATGTAACATTTTTAATGTTAAGCACATCAATAAATCAGCAGCTAGAGGCTATAGGAAGCTTCTGACTCTCTATATTAATCACTCTATGTATTAATAGAAGTCCTCACTCTATTAATCAGAAGAGACGAAAAGAAAAAAATGTATTAAACCCTGATTATGTAATTTACCTTTGATATTCCGCATAATTATCATAGCAATCCTATGAGATTTAGCTATTTTTTCCTATTTGAGAAAAAGTAAGCTGGTTTTGATAAATAATTTCTAAGTGTATACAGTTAATAAGTGGCAAAATTAGTATTAGAACCCTAATTCAAATACCTACTCCCTTTTTTATTTTACATGACTGCTCCTACAGAGCCCCTGTTAGAATTCTCTTGAGCCACAAGCACACAGCACCTGCCACCTGAACACAGCATGACTGTAAAACAAGTCTGAAGGAAAATTTCCTTTTCTCTATGATGAGAGCTGATTAGTGTTTACTCTATTATTTTTTCCTTTGATTCTGTATATTGCTTGCCTGGGCCAGTAATTACGCCCTGGGATCTGGGTCTCCGGCTCTTAGGTCTCCTGTTGTGACATTCTATTTATATTCTATGTCCTTCTAGTTGGTGCTGGACAGAGATCAGGCTGACCAGTATTCCCCTGGAAAAAATGTCCTCAACCTTGTTGTTACCAGCAAAACATTTGAATTTATACTACTACTCCCAAATACTTAATTTTACTTTATTTAGAAGCAAACAGAATTCAACAAATTCTTTTGTTTGGTGATTGACATTAAAAAAAAAAAAGGTAGAAAATTCTTTTTAAAGGAATTGAGGCTAGAAATTGAAGAGAAAATAGGAGAATATGGAGAAATAGGAGAATTGTAGAATTTGCATTATGTGACCCCTTAGAGGTTAAAAAAGAATTCAGCTTCTCTTATCCCCTCTCATTTTATTAAAGCTTATTCTCATATTTTAAGAATTGATTCAAGTGTTTCTTCCTCCAGAAGCCTTTCTGACCTCCTCTTTTTGATCATTACTCCTCCTAAATGTTTTCATGGCATCTTTGTATAAATCACAACATTTATCATATCGTTAGCATCTCAAGGAAAGAGACTTTACCTTTGAAATTTTATATCCTCAGTGCCAACAACCTATTTTTTGTTTGTTTGCTTAAAGTGTTCTTAGAACTAAAAAGATACTTAGCACATTAACAGGCAATCTGGCTGTATGGTTTCCATTTTAGGTTTATGTATATTCCAAACATTTTTTAACTGTTCATTTGTGAAGGTATATGATATTCATGTTATCATTGTAGTGTCTGAAAATAAATTGAGACTTTGTGGAAGTATAGTAGTTCTTATGGCTATTGGTCAATGCAACACTAAAGAGATCTTTTTTTATGTAAGTTTATGCCTGTTCTTTGTATAAATGTCCCTGAACATTGACTTTGAAGTCATAATTGTGGTTTTTGCCCTTGTGTTTTATGCTTTATATTTATTCAAATAAAATTACTAGAAATATCTGAATTTTACTGGAGCATAAATCAAAGATGAAAATCCATTTCTAAAGCAAATAAACATATTGATAAAACAGAAAAAAAGGAGAGAGCAAAATTAGCTAGGTTTCTTGTTTTAGACTGCATAAATTTTATATGAACGTAGGTCAAGATCATGACTTAGGAATACAGTTTTTTATTAATATTACTTAGTTTTGCATCACAACTTAAGCAATATAGACATCTTAATAAATTGGGCATCCAAAGAATTATCTGACATATGAAGAATGAAATCCAAAATAAATAGGAAAGTAATTTTATGTGTAGTCATTAGCATATGATATTATAAAAACTGAAGGTAATGGAGGTTTTTCTCCTTACCAGAGAAAGAAGAGTAGCCAGTGATCCAAATCTAAGGAAGCAATGAGAGTGTGTCTAAGGCCCTTCCTTCAAGAAATCCAACAATCCTATATTTATTCTTCAAAAAGGGTAGAGGCTAAGTAAGTTCCTTATTTAATTATGCTTCTTGTTTGTTTAATTGTACCAACCATTTCAAAATGGTCACTCTCTTTTCTTTCACATAGTAACTCTGTGACATGAAAAAGTTTCAGTTGTTACTACCTTTTTATGGAAGCCAAAAGCAAGCATTTCAAAGTATTATAAACTGGAATCTCAAATCCAACTTGATCACACAACCAAAAATCCTAAACTATTTGAGGAAAACCAACAATATAAAAGAGAGGCACAAAATTCAAGAAATAGAACTAACATTTGAAGAAATAGACTTAATAGAGCAAATACAATGATACTTTAGATTGCAACTATCAATAATAGTCAGCAGCAGTGATTTGAAATTTTACCATGAAAAAACAAAACAGTCACAGTCTATGCTTAATATCAGTAGTGAGCTAAATTGTTGAATAGAAGAATACTCCAGGAAGATAATGCAAAATGAAAAGAAATAAAACATGAAGGAGAAACTCAGAAGCCCAAAGATATATTTTTATAATAGGTTACAGAGGTGTGAAGAGATAAAATAAAGAACCAAGTGATCTTTTAAAAAACAGAATAAAATTACCTAGAGCTGAAGAATGGGATTACTAAATGGAAAAGGCTTACCAAGTATTGAGGGGCAGGGATTTTAAACACACACACAAACACACACACATACCCCTAGACACATTATGGTAACATTTATGAACACTCAAAATTAAAAAAGAAATCACTTTCAGTGGTAAGACATATTACAGAAATTAAGTGACATTTAGAACAGACTTTTTATTGGCAATATTTGCTGCAAATGATGGTAGAAATGTATGTTCAGAATTCTGGGTGCAACTGATCTTTAACATGAAATCTTGTACAAATCAACAATCATGTAAGAAATAGAAAATAAAATAACTCAATTTTATAAAAAAAATAAAAGTACCCAATTAGTAAGAATTATAAGATAACATACTCAAAAGAGAAACAATTCAGAACAAAGAAATCAGTAAAACTTACATTAAATATGAATAAATGTGCTCTATTTTAAAAAAAAAATAATAAACCCATAACATAATCCCAGAATTATTTATTAACTAGAAGGTGATAGACTGGGGGATAGAAAGAGAAAGTGAAAAAAGAGATTAGCTTTTTAAATTTTTATTTATTTAATTTTTATTATGCATATTAAAAATCTAAGGCTAACAATTGAAAGATATGTATCTATATATCTATATTTATATTTATATCTATATCTGTCTTACAAACCATTATAGGATCACAAGTGAAAAAAGCAAACTGAAAAATCCAAACAAAGGCAGAAGAGAGTAAGAAAACGTGTCAAATTGAAAAACAATATAGATGGCAGAAATAATTACAAATATTTTGTTAATAAAAGTGGGTCTGAATTCACATCTAAATGACAGAGCCTCATAGATTGTATAAAATCTGTTTATGAGAGGGAGGAATAAAAAAACTACTATCAATAATGATGTGGAAATATATAAATACTAGAAAAATGCTAGCAAAGAGAAATTAGTATGAACATATTAATATCAGCCATGACATAATTATTGATACAGAACATTAGAGGGGAAAACAACTTCTATTAATAAAGATATGAGAAGACTATATTAGTCAGGACAGGTGTAATGCAATATATATTTATTTTTTATTTAAGTCATAGTCCAACTGGTATTTAATGGTAGGGTTCCACATGAAGATTCAGGTGTCCCAACTTCTTCCAATCTCACTTCTTCCACCTTCTAAAACCTTCCTCCATGATCCTCTTTTTTCTCTACATTCTGATGAGTAAGAGAAAAAGCAAAAATGAACTTCTTGGCCTTGTCTTGGGTGCAGATCTAGGAAAAGTTTATATCACTTCAGTCTCTGTTCTTTTGGCCAGAGGTAGTATATAGACTCAACTAAACTGCAAGGGATGCTGAGATATGTAGTTAATCTCTGTTCTCAGTAAGAAGTAAGAGGATTAAAGAGCATCCATTCAGTCTCTAAAACAAAGTATAATAATATTCATACATAACTTCATACATAACTGTATCAATATAACTTCAAAAAATATAAAGCAAATATTGATAAAATTTTTTTGAATAACTGACCATTTGTGATTAAAGTAGGATACTTCAGACTTATAGAGTCTATGAATAAAATTATGCATATAAGAGTTTACATTATTGATTTCTAGAGATTCCCAGAAACAGTATGAAGTACATAAAAGCATGTATTATTAATGAGTTAAAAAAATAGAAATAAGCAATACAAAAATCAAGAAAGGGCTGGATGGTTAGCTCAGTTGGTTAAAGTGCAGCTTTATAACCCCAGGCTCATGGATTTGAATTCCCATACTGGCCAGCTGTCAAAAAAACAAAAAAAAAAAAAACAAAGAACAAAGAACAAAGCAAAATCAAGAGTGCATATATGTCCTGCCTCAACTGACATACTTATTAGAATCTTAAGTTTTCATGGAAAGCACATAACTATAAATCCTATTCAAGTCAAAGTTACAACTCATTGAATTTTCTATTGCCATTTGTAGGTTGTTTGGAGAGAAGAAAAAGAGATGTTATTAACTCATATTTCTACCACTTCATTGCTGACAGAGACTTGAGACATACAAAGGTACTTCAAAAAGTTCATGGAAAGATTGTATAATTTTTCAATTCCATTTATCCACCAACTTTTTGAACCTCATAGATTGTAGATACCAAACACAATTCCCATTGTTTGTCTATTTCCTCAAATATGAGCTCTTTGAGGAAAGAGGCAAAAATTTTAATATCTTTATACATCCAGTCCCTGGCATAGTACATGAACATAGTGGATTTTGGAATAGTTTATTTTTGGAATGTTATTTAAAAAGAGGTGGTTAAGCCAAGAACAGGGGAAATTTTTAAAAAGAAGAAAAATTGTCTCTTCTCTTTACTTTTCTCCTTAACCACATCTGTCCCTATTAGAACACTCAGCTCTGGACTCTGGAAACACATTGGCCTTATTTCATCTGAAATCTGTTAAATCTTTATTTCAACAAGTGGGAGTATCGGTGTCCACATCAACTGTCGGAATGGGTCAATTTGTATGTTAATTGCTAACACAAAGACCAAGAACTGTTAATTCGAAAAAGATGAAATGCTTATTTGAAAGAATCCTTCTTGTCTTCTTCATTCCAAATCTGTGCACTATTATTTTCTAATGTAATGTTGCCCCTCCTGACAGACAACATTTTCTTTCTAGTCAACAACTGGCCTTCTCCCGGATGTGGTAAAATATTAAAGAATTTAAATATTCACATTGATAATTCATTAAGCTGACCTCTAGCAAAATGTGGATGTCTGGAGCTTAGTCTGTTTGCTTGTATCTCCACGCACAGGCTTCCCATGATTTATTTGTTTCACGATGAGTTCTATTTTCCAATTTTCTTGTCACCAATTTTACTCTCTCTGATCAGTCTTTTCTGTCACTCTCTCTGGAGTCTCATTTCAGTCTACCTCATAAAAAATATATTAGTTATCACCCTAAAAGACTCTCAGTTTCTGTTTCTGTGCCTATCTACATGCAGACTGCTCTAACTGGCAGCACCAGCTCTGCTTGCTAGAGTTTGCCTAGGTCCAGGATTATTATTCAAGGTAGCTTCTCCAGGCCCCAGCAATCCCCTGGCCTTGTGTTAATGGGTTTTGCTCCTAAAAATGCAAATAACGGCTGCCTAAATTCCTGTTTTAATTGTCTCAAAATGAGGCAATCTGGCATCCTTGCAGAACCATAAATAATCCTCTGAAACCACTTACAGAAATGCACTATCAGGATGGTTTTTCAGGGCTTGATGGTGAAAAATGTGCAGAGCCAAGCTGCCATCATAAAACAGATCATATTTGTAGAAGGGGGTTTACCGAAGGATGTTTCTCCCCAATTCTACTTCTTACTGTAGTTGTAAAATCTACCTTCATCCTTTAATGTTATTCTAGCAGTAATGTTAGGACTCAAACATACTACCCAAAGGGTCTGCACAGAGTAAAGTTGGGGTAACCCGTCAAAACGCAAGTGGGTCTGCACATCTGCTGCAGTTGAATTCATCTTGATTATATCTTTTTTGTTGTTGTGTTTTACCAAATTGGGAAAAGCTAACATTCAATCATTATTTGAACTCATTTTTCAAAACTATCCAAGTCCTGATTTCAAGCACTTTGATAATTTATGCTTGGGATTGAGATAGTAGTAAAACTTCCTGATTAAAATTTGACTTTATTATCACATATTAAATATAGTGCAATTGACCCATTATGGCAACTAAATCCTATTGTAAAAACAAGGGTAGAAATGTAAACCAAGCCTCAGTATTTATAATTGTTATTTATATTTATCATTATGTACTTAGATATATACAGTCTCTGAAACAAAGTACTCAATAAATATTTATTGAATACAAAACAAGTAAGACTTTCAATATCATCTTTAATTCCCTTGATAAAAACATTGTTTTATAGGCATTCACCTAGATAGGAGTTTAACATTCATCTAGAAATGAAATGTCTACAATCTTAGCCATATGGAAAGGAGTCGAGAACTTCATATACTGCATGTGAGAATTTTACACAATCCTTGATGTTCGCAAATGGGTAATTCTGACATCAAAAATATCAAACAGTACTCTGTTTAATAAGATAAGAAAGATGCAAAACACAGCTGATCAACATTTTACAGTGTAAGTAAATAGAGAACATTTCTGTCATGTTGAATACTCATTTTCACTGAAAGTTTGTATCATGATATGTTTTGATAAATAATTTTTTCATAAGAAGACTTTGGTGACTAGGAGATCCTAGAACAGAAAGGTAGGTAGAGTACCTATCATGATTCGCCATTGTTTGTGTGTAAACTGTGACTGAACTATCCAGTGAGCAGGGATGATTAATCAGTGAAAATAGAAATGAGCTGTTTAGGTATTCTCAGATGAGTGAGAGAAAAGTACTTCATAAAAATTTAGAACTTGGAGAATCTGTTACCCTGTGCACCCTTATTCTTCCAGAGAGCTTCATTTAAAGCCCTTATGGAAGAAAACTTTCTTCCTCAATTTAATGATTGCTAAAAAAAATAACATTTGAGCAACTTACCTTAGTAACCTATATAATTTCTTAACTACTCTCAAAAATCTCTTCTTAATATCTAATCCAAAATTTTGCCAAGTGACAAGATAATAAATTATCCATACAAATATTTAAATATCTACCAGCATATTTGTCAACTCTTTATTTATTTTCATTGTTTACTACTCAATGTTTAGGAAATTTTCCAGGGTGCATTTTTATCAGCATTCTTTGCATCAACTGATAACAATTCATGAGCCTCTTAGAAACAATGTCTACATCTAGAGTCCACTGAATGTGGAAACAAATTAACCAAAAAATAATTATTAATTTTCACTTCAAATCTAGATAAATTTTTAAAAATTTAATTCATGTCTCTGCCTCACACAGCTGAAAACTGGATAAAATATTAGAAACAACATTTCTCAGATATCAGACAACAGGTAGCACAGGAGGATGATCCCAGTAAAGAGAAACCGATGAAGGAGCTCTGTGATTGCTTCAGCTTCCTACCTAGAAGCATGTGGTAGGCTGTTGTGCAGATACAGAAAACAAAGAACCTGATGGTCACTAACACAAAGAGACATCAGAGTTTGGGGAGGCCATGGTGATGATAATTTGTGGTGCAATAATGGAGAGGAGGTTGATGCACACAATGTACAGAGACTTATAGAGGGACCCCCTCCACTCTCTGGATGAGTGCTCATTAATTCATGTGTTAAAGGAAACCATACAGACTTGGGGAAAGATCTACCACATTCCCAATTTGGGAACAGTTTCCAAAGCTCACACATGGCTGGAAGTAATTTATATTACCACCAGCCAGAGTTAAAACATCTCAGTCAATTAGGTATCAATCTGACAGAGTTCTCAGGAAATATCAATTTAGTAGCATAGCTAAATTAGCTCTAGATTAAAGGCTACTCTGTACTGACCTACCAAAGCTGAAAAGCAAGGCTTAAAAGTACTAAACAAACTCCAAGTAATTTAAGTATATTCCAGAAAATTTTCAACACTATTTAAAGGAATGCAATACTACCCAGAATCCAAAGATGTGCCATTCATACTGTTCAACATGAAAATTACCAGACATGCTAAGGAGTAAGAAAATATAACTCATAACCAGAAAAAATTCAATCAATACAAACAGAGCCTCTCCCCAAAATTATATAGATGACATAATTGTTAAACTATGTTTTAACTAAAATTTTACTGTTGAAACAGAGATACAGAATTAAAAATAAGTATTCTATATGTTCAGAAAGGGGGAGGAAAACAAACCTGATAAGAAAAATGAGTAATATAGAAAAAGACACAAATAAAAATTCTAGGAAAAACTCAATACTGAAAGTGAAAAAATATAAATGAAATGAGCAGTGACTTGATATTAAAGAAAAAATCAATAGAATTAAAGATCTAGCATTAGAAATACCCCTAATAAAGTACAGAGAGAAGAAAGATAAAAAACAATGCAAAGCAAACAAAAAATCTACAGGAAAAATATCAATGGACTATAATATTTGTAATTTGTTTCCCAGGAAAGGAGAGAAAGGGAAGCAGAGAAAAAGTATATATTAGAAGAAAAATAAATGGTTGAATCTTTTCAAAAATTGATGAAAACTGTAAACCCAGAGATCCTAGGAATCTAAGAACCCAAAACAGAATAAAGGAAACCACACTGAGGCATATTAAAATTAAACTGCTAAAAACCAGTGATAAAGAGAAAATCTAAAAGTAGCCTGACAAAAATGATAAGTACAAAGGAACAAAGATTAAAGTGATAGTGACCTTCTTGTCAGAATATATGCAAGCCAGAAGAAAACAGAGTGAAGTCTTTAAAGTACTGAAAGAAGTAACTGCCAATCTAGGTTTCTAAATCTGTTTCAAAATCTGCAAAATATGTTTTCAGAAATGAAAGCAAAATAAAGACTCTTCAGACAAATAAAAGGTGAGAGAATTTATCACTAGCAGACCCACACTACATGATATGTTTAAGAGGCTATTCTGGCAGAAGGAAAATTTGAAACACCAGAAATAGTAAATACGTAGCTAACTGCAAAAGACATTTCTTATTTTTAAATTTTTCTTTAAAATATAACTGCCTGTCTATAGCAGAAACAATAATAATGTATTGTAGTGTTTATATGAGAGTACCTCAAAAATTCATGGGAAAATAAAATGGAAAGATAATATGAATCCATGAACTTTTTGAAGACCCCTTGTAACATATGTAGAATTAAAATATATGCTGACTGCAATGCCGAAGATGGGAGGAGGGAAATAGTCTGTTGTAAGGTACTAAGAGTATATTTGAAATGAGATAATTTTATTTCACCATAGACTGATACACTAGCATGTACCTTGTAAATCATAGATCAACCACTAAAATGGTAAAATGAAGTTGTAAGGTAATAAGCCAATAGTAGATATAAATAGAAACCTATATATTCAATTAATTGAAAAGAAAACTGGAAGAGACTAGGAACAGATGAGACAAATATGAAACAAATAACAAGATGATAGACTTAAAAGAAACCATATCCATAATTCCACGAAGTGTTCTTATCAGCACTATTCATTAGGGCTATAATGCAAGCCACATATATTTTAAATTTTCTTGTAGCAACATTAAAAAATAAAAAAGACACTATGAACATCCTTATACACATCTTTTTGTGGACATATAAAAGTATTTATCTTAGTACCTAGTGGTGGAATTGCTGTGTCATGGGGTAGGTGCATGTTTACAAAAATTAGAAAATGCCAAGCAGTTTTAAGAAATGGTAGTACTATTTTATATTCTCACTAGCAATGTGTATGAATTACATGTGCTTCCCATACTTGTCAATATTTAATATGGTCAGACTTTTTCAATTTTTGTCATTCCAATAGCTATGTGGTGGTGTCTCTTTTGTGGTTTTAATCTGCATTTCCTTGATAAATGATTATATTGAACACTTTTGCATAAGTTTATTAGCCATTTGGATCTTTTTTTTGTAAATGTCTGTTAAATTCTTTTGCCCATTTTAACTTTGGAATGTCTATTTTTATCATCGACTTGTAGAAATCCTTCATTCTCTCTCTGACCATTGACATTTCATTATCTTATTACTTACCTTTACATGAGAGCATTGCAGTTTGTCCTTCACATTATTTAGATGATTAGAGTTTTAATTTCTGTCTTCTGATACTGATGCAAATATTAATTATTTTCCTTTATTTTATTTTATTGCCCTTGATTTACCCAGCTCACTTTTCCTCAATCATATTTTACTCATATTTAATTATTTCTTTAAAAAATTTTTTTCATGTATTTTTAAAACATTTTATTGTGTATATTCAAGGTATATGACATACTGTTACAAGAATACATACACATAGTGAAAAGGTTATTATAGTAAAGCAAATTTGATATATCCATCATCTCACATTGTTATCCATTTCTTATAGTCCTCATGCTGTACATTAGACCTCTAGACTCATTCATCCTACATATCTGCTACTTTGTATAATCTGATCTACATCTCCCCTCTCCCCACATCCCTACCCCACATCTGGTAACCACTGTTTTGTTCTTAATCTCTGTATATTTGAATTTTTTTAAGATTGCACATATTAAGTGAGATCATGCAATATTTTTCTTTCTGTGAAAAATACTTCCCTTAGCATAAAATCTTCCAATAATGCTAACATTATTTCATTGTATATATGTACCACAGTTGCTTTATCCATTTATTCTTTGGCAGACACTTAGGTCTTTCTGTATCTTTGCTATTGTGAGTAATACTGCAGTGAACATGAGAGCAGATAACTTTAAAAGGTGTTGGTTTCATTTCCTTTGTGTATTTACCCAGAAGAGGGATTCCTCGGTCATATGGTAGTTCTTTTTAAAAGATTTTTAGAAAGTTCCACACTGTTTTCTGTAATGGCTGTAGCACTCTACATTCCCACCAACAGTCCAACAGTGTACAGGAGTTCCCTTTTCTCCACACCTTCTCCAACATTTGTTATCTTTTGACTTTTTAATGATAGTCACTATAACAGGTATGAGGTGGTATCTCATAGTAGATTTTATTTGCATTTGCCTGATGATTAATGATGTCAGCCATCTTTACACATACATGCAGGCAATTTTTATGTCTTCTTTGAAGAAATGTTTATTCAGGTCTTTGCCCATTTTTTAATCAGGTTATTTGTTCATCTCACCATTCACATTTTATTTGACAAAATAAATAATAAATAATTAACTTAATGTATTAAAAAGAAAAAACAGGCAATTAATTCCTAATTTTGTCTATTTTTTAATAACAAAATATTATTCAAGTGATTTTTTTTTTATCTCGAGCGCATATAACTTAATTTAGCAAATTTTTTTCAATGCCGTATAATTTTTTTCCTCATTTTAGGTTTATTGATGCTTCTCAAAACTTGGGTGGCTAATTTTTATTGGTTATTTGCAATCTCCTATATTTCAGACTTTAAGCCGAAGGACAGACTGAAGTGAGCAATGGCAAATCAAATTTCTCTGGTCTGACAATGATTCTGCTGGAATGAGGAAAGATCTCCTATGTCCAAGAACTGACAATATGACCATTGAAAGAATTTATTCTTGTGGGTATTCCTTTGCTAGACGCTGCTTGAAAAGCTGCAACACAGAGAGTACACTACGCTCTTGGATTTTATCTTTGTTTGCACTTTTTCTTACTGACTTCTCCACCTACAATTTTCCTCTATTATTCTGCTCCTAGTATTTTTGCATTATTAAAACATAAGGGAACCAATTTAATATAAAGCATAAGAAAAGAGGTTATTCATCTGGCTGCTTCGGAAAGCAGATCATGGTCAATAGGTAAAGTGGCTTCTGACTGCTTTTTATATCAAATTGCTTCTATAATACTTATCACATCATATTATATCTAGCTTTTTAAAAAATGACTGCTGGCTGAACTCAGAGGTTATTCATAGAATATTATAGCTAGCAGGGCACTTTTTACTAGGTTTTGTATTAAGCATTTCATAAGCAATATTTCTTTTAATTCACAAGAAAACATTTGTGGTAAATACTATTACCTCCATTTTACAGATGAGAAAACTGCTGATTAAGGTGTTAAAGGTATTGTCCAAAGTTACACAGCAAGGTGAAAATAAATGAAAGTAAAAGTCTCACTAGGTCTCTAAGTGGTATGAAAAGAGTAATGTTCAAATCTCTCCCATTTGTCTTCATCATTTTCTTGCAGACAAACTCAATATTCAATATTGTTCAAGAAGGGTTGCCTGAGTAATGCTTCTCGTAGTGATTATTTTTTCTTTCTTGCTATCCTCAACAAAGATTCAGATGGTGTAATAAGTTACCATGGACAGAGATGAGCACATAGATGGTGACACACACTCAAATTTCTGCTGTCCTTCTACAACTTTAATTTCCATTTTGAAAATTAGTAAAACTATTTAATATTATCACTTAGGACGTTATTTAAAGTTCCAAATAATAATGTAAATTCACGTATAATTAACTATCCCTAAGTACGCAGAAAACAAGAGCTAATAAAAAATACTGGGAAGTGAATTTTCTACTTCTTAAAATATTCACAATGTCTTAATATAAGTGTATAAAATGAACTTCTTTGTTAAAGATACTGTATAGGCCAAGTAGAGAAAACAAAAAGCTTTCCATCTCAGAACACTTTTATAAGTAAAATGTAATTGCTTTTATAATATTAGGTTAACAACAACAACAAAAAGTTTAAGAAACTGCCCTGAAACCTCAGAACCATCCATTACTTACAGTACCATTTTTTCTTTTTCTTTTTCATAAAGCCATGATCAGAAGGGCAAAAAACAATATAATTCCAGACTTATTCTGGTTAGGGTTTGTGTAGGCAGACAAACAATTCATTCAAATATTTAATAGAAGCCACCTTGTTTTAATGAACACTGTAATGTTCTCTAATTCTACAAGTTTTATAGTTTCATATATCTTTAGTTTCAAGTAGTTGCTCATTTATATGCATATGTGAATTTCTTGGCAGTTTCCGAAGCTTTTTCATAAAAATTGTAGGATTCTGCCAGATAAAATACCTGCTAAATGTGAACATTTCAGATGTCATCAATCACCTACTACTACCAAAGACCAGGAATTGGCAAACTTTTTCTGTAAAGGGCCAGATAGTAAACAGTTTAGGCTTTGTGAACCATACAGTTTCTGTCACAATTTTAGGAAGTGCCTACTTTGCATGATAGTGAAGGGCCATAAAAATGACTATGCAAGCAATTCAAAGCAATCTTAATAATTAAAAAAATATAATTATGATTGCTCCATAGCCTTTAAAATTTTTATCAAACATTAAATAATCCCGACCAGTTGTAAGTGTATAGAAAAATGGAAAGATAGTAAAATTGATATTTATTTAGTGCACTGTGACTTCAAACATTGGAAACATTGATAATTAAAATGTTTTATATCTTTGTAAAAAACTTATCATCCCGATTGTGATATCACACTATAGTTTTACAAGATGTCGCCATTGGAGAAAACCGGGTAATGGGTATGTGGGATCTCTCTGCATTGTTTCTTACAGCTGCATGTGAATTTACAATGATCTCAAAAAAAGAAAAAAGAAAGATTGATTAAAAAAACAAGAATAGTTTGAACAATGCTTGCTTTCTGCTTGATGTTGCATGACTAAATATATGGAGTGATCATCTTTTCTTTGTGAATTGTCATACTTCTTTCTAAGTTTGGACCAGCTTCTACCATTTTATCCTTTGCTCTCTTAATGTCATGGGATATCTCCTAAAGTTTCCTTATTGTGATGATTTGCCAGGATTACTTCCTCTGAGACATCTTTATCTTTTTATCACAAGCGCTTTACTTATTATGTCGATAGGTTCTCCCTTATCAGATTCCTCCGACTGTATATCCAGAGTCTCTCTAATAGCCGTGTCAACATGGTCAGCTTTTGTTTCTCTAACTCAATTGATATTATATTCAAATTTCACTTCCAGCATTATCAAATTCTATTTTCGATGTACCTTTATCCTTTCTGGTCTTGAGACTGTCCATTATTGTAAAGTGTCACATGGGTTTATAACTAGGAAACAAGGAGGCAATACAACTACATATCTTGCTATCTGTGTGTGAACTGAATAGCTGATGCATAATGACCATTTACTGATGGGTCACAGATTATGATGTGAATCTCTTATTTTCATAGTGATTTGTGGACTGAAGAGCTGGCAACAAAGTTTTTACTTTGTGCAATTACAGTTAATATACTCTGGAACTGAAATATTAACCGTGTTCTTTAGATTTTGCTGTTATTAAATCATGCTAACTGAAGTTTGTGCACATCAGAACTGTGCACAAACTGTGCAAAGCAAGGGTTTCTTGTACCCAGTCCTGCCATTTCAGTGTGAAAGCAGCCATGGACAACATGTAAACATACGGAAACTGCTATATTCCAATAAAACTTTACTACAACAGACAAGTGGCCATATTTGGGTGAGAGCCATAGTTTATCTACTCCTGCAATACAGTCTGCTGAATTATATGGCCCAAACAATAAGGTGCTTTTTCTGTGCTTGCACTGTAGTGCATGCTATAGACTGGACCAGTACAAAGTCTTTTCTTACATAGATTCTTATCCAAAGCTGGCTTCTGTGTTACCATCTAAATGAGTTAGAGCAGTATTCCCAAGTATGGAAGATGCTATCTCCATAACATCATTATTGTTTGCCCAGGAGCATTGTATTCTATCAACAATCACCACAGTAATGTGGTTTTCCAAGCTTTGATGTTTCCAAGCTTTGATGAGGCAGCTTAGTAGTACATTAGTAACATTTCCCAGAGTCCTTTTCAGAATGTTATATTCTGCAAAACGGGAGTGTTCCCATATCAAGAAACTCTCCCTTATATAATTTATAGACTGCTATCCTTGTACAGAGCCCTCAGATCAAATCCCATATATATTTTTCCAAGTCTTGTCTGTAATGTTGGCTAGGACCTGTAATTCCTTTGAAATTTAGTCATTTTTTTCTCTTAGCAGGCCCAATACGTCCCTAGCCAACTTATCCTGAAATTTTACCCTAGTTAAGAATCTTCTGGCATGGAGCAGAAGTAGGGGTGTGTCCTGAGAAAGAGATGTGTTGTTTTATAAGCAGAGGGATCTGCATCATTTTTAAGTACGGAAAAAATGCTAATCTTTAAATGAGAAAGAGTAGATCACCTCTGAAAGCCCAGTGAATTCTAAATGACTTCAGGAGTCAAGGTTCTGGAGACCATTGACCCAGATATCAACATCCTTAAACTCAGGGTCCCACTCTTTCCCAATTAAAGCCCAGACCATACTGTAGTTCACTTGCTGGGGTTCTTTACCTTTCTAATTCCATCCTGAGCCTGACTGTCAGCTTTTTCTGCTCTCAAGCATCAAAAAATGGTTCTCTTTATATATTGCCAAGTAGGCATTGTGACATTTATAGTAACGAAAATATAATAATCAATCACACTCTGCCTTCCTCTGTCTTTTTCCAATGTATTGATAGTACCTAGTAAGAGCCATCTAATTCCACCCTTATGATGACTACTTCAGTTTTACTTTTTGAATATCTCAGGTATTATACCACCCAGTGCATTACTTTCCACTTGTTCGCTACTGGTAAAAGTTCAATAATTACATTGTTCTAGCATACAAGGGCTTATCGCTACTCTCCCTACTATCTGTGTAGAATCCTCAATGCCAGTTCTAATATCCCATTTTACAGTTAGCTCTTTAATATCACTCTCGGCACAAATTTACTTAGTTCAGAGTCCTCAGACATACTATGTGAGACAGGAATTTGCATGAAGGAGCTGTATTAGGGAAGACACGTTGGAAAAACACCTGCAAGGAAGTGAAGGGAGCAGAATTGGGCAGAGGGAGGAGGTGGACTGCAGTGCAGATAGAACAGAGGCCTCTGCCAGCCCCACAGGTATCTATGGAACAGGTACGCCCCTCAGAATGATCCCAAATTAGAACCAGAGGTCCAGGCCTTCAGAAACTTGCATGTACCAGTCAAGGGATGGGAGCTGCCCCCAGGAAGGGGCATAACTGGGGGTGAGGAAGCTTAACAGGCTGAGGATAATTTCCGAAGTGAAACAATTATGAGCTCTCTACAGTCAGTACCTGTGACTACTGAAGGGATGGATGTGCAGACCTGGAAGGAATATGAGAGGCATTCAGTAAGATGCACTGCAATTGCTGAGTGTGTGACAAAGGATGTTAAATAGTAATACACATATTCATTGGGGAATCTATTTTCATCAGGGAACCTCAAGTTGTAAATTCCTCTGTGTAAAAGAGCTCTTCACCAGAGGACATGATATGGTGATTGTGACAGGGGAAAAGTATGTAGCAGAGAGAGTACAAGCAGCATGTTTAACTGAACTAGAGAGACAGGTCGAAACCTGCAGTCACTCTCAGTTAGTAAACCAAACAATTAACATTACGAATTTTGTGGTACTAAGTGAAACTCCTGTATTTAAAGACAGTATTTTGAACAAATGCAAATGCAAGGATTAAGAGTTGTTTGAAATAAGTAATATGATTCCTATACAATAGCATAGAATAGTACGAAGTCAGAAGAGAAATAATTGAACCGGGTCATTTCAGAGAGAAAATTTAGCCTATCAAGAGCTTTCCAGAAGTGTAGCCCTCAGACATCCTCACTAAGAGCTCTCATCACATAGTCTGCGAAACAGAAATCAAGCCCTCACTGAAGGGCATATGCAAAGAGAAGTGGATATAGTTCTCCCACACCCCTAGAGTTTGGGCCTAGTCATCAACATGTAGTTCATCTTGAACAATTCCCAAATTAAAGAATGTCTGTAGAATGTTCATATTTAACAACCTGGGCTAGGCTAACTCTGATGATTGTGACAGTCAGTATTCTGTGGTCCAGAATAAACAAAATAATCAGGTAAGCACCAACATATAGCTTTCTAAGTGAATCTTAGCTTTGATTCTGTCTAAATAGGCTACCTTTAAAAACCATGGGCCCATTGACAAAAATTTTGATAGAATTTAACTGTTAAAAAGATTAAAAACTCAATTTGGAGTAAAATTGTTTAAAGTAAACTGCACTAAGAGAATCAGAAATACTTTAGGAAGACAAAAGTTTGTAAAACGTTTTATTGGCAGGAAATGGGTGAGAGAGAACATTGGAATCTGTTTCTCTAGATTATAAGCAATTTGGTGAAAGAATTTGACTGCATCATATTCACATTTTTAGCCCCATTACTGAGCAGGTTTGACAACCATTGTTTGTTTAGTGAAATGACCACATGACTCAACAATATTTCAATGTAATTGCTTATAAACCTCTAAAGACTTGTGCTTCTGGTTTTCTTAATTCTAAAACTGGTTCTGCCTGTGACAATTGGCTTTGGGTTTGCCACATTCCTTTCTTCCCTGTTGTGATCTACATTGTTCAGCTCTGCCTATTTAGTGTCATTTCCTATCTCTTAATGCCTCAGATAGGTCTTTTTTCTATGTCCACCTTCTGTCCTAAGTTCAGCAGAGACTTTTAACCATACAACATTGACCTTCAGACCCATCCAACAGAGCCCTCTTTCTTCCCTACTGACTGAAGGCAGAAGGAAAAGAATTTCTCCCCTGTCAGCTCTTTGCCATCCTTCATGGATTTCCATTGCTTATAACTTTAGCTGTCTAAATTTAAAGTCATGTTTTCAGACTCTGAAATTCAAAAACTGTAAGTGAATGTCCAGGGTCATTTAACTGATGTAGATAGTTTATGAAAGAATATCAACTTCTGATGATATAAACACAAAACAATTTTTATTTATGCAAATACTGGTATGTATGAGTCCCTTTATGTCTTGAAGTTTTTAGCAAATTTCTAGCCACCCTCAATAATTAGAAGAGTTTCATTTCAGTATTTAAGATGCTGTCCCAATTATTTAAAAACTTCACATTAAACTAGATTTGAATTTTTTTTCCCCTCCTTCCCATCAGCCCAGGTTAAATCGCTTGGGGCTTTAGTATTTGGAAGGGGAAAGGAGTAAAGAAAGAGCAGACAGGATCATTATTTACACACTCCCTTTCTGTTCTAGTGCTAGTTATTCTGATTAAGAGGAGGGATGGAGATGGGGAAATGAGAGGGTTCCTTGACTTAGTCAGGTGAGGGGGCAGTCCTGGCCAGGTTGATTATTGTTCTGTCTCTGGATAACTGAAACCAGCTACTCTTGCCTTCTTTTTAGCAGTTCCTTAACTGTTGGCTTTCTTGCGGGGGGTGGGGTGGGTGCATCAATAGGTTATTAAGAATCACCTCCGTGGGAATGCCCTATAGCACAATTTTCTAAAGTCAGAAATAAGGCTCCGGCTGCATCTATCCCAGCGCCACTTGTTTTCTACCAGTATCTGTCTATTACACAGCCTCTCGCTGATGGAGTCACTTCAGTCTGTTCAGCAGACACTGCCAGGTGGTGAAGGGCAGGCAACTCCACTCAGCTCCCTTTTTCTCATTCCTTCCATTCCATCCTAATTCTTTCTTTCTGCCTGCATAGTACAGAGGTTCATCGGCAAGTGCTCTGGCTAAGCAGACAGCCATCGAAGAACAACATTCTTTCTCCCTTTATTTTGGACACCCTTTCTTAAGAAATGAGCCACTTGGCTTTGGAAAAGGGGAAACTTTTCCTCAACAATCCTTATAAGTGTTTCTCAAGGGCTCATCTCATTTTACTTTTCTTGCTCATACTGTCTTGTCTGCTGGAGTCACACTTTTGGGAAAACAGGAAAAATCCTACTCAGCCTCACTTGACATTAATAAATATTAATTAATATTAATTAATAAACAACTGGCACTAAGGGTTTCTAATCCTTCATCCCCCAAGGATGAGGAGGAGGACCAGGAAGATCTGGCATGGACCAGAGGATTTGACTTGTGCTGAAGCTGACAGATCTTTTCATGTTAACCAAGTCAAAGCAGGATTGGCTGAGATCTAGAGAAGCTCGGCCAGATGGCAATCGAAGAGACAGTGGGAGAAAACTGCTGTCAAAGTTTGAATCAGAGTAAGCTGATTCCTACTGAATGTCAAAAGGAAGTTCATTATATAGGAGAATTCTACGTATACAGCAATTTAAAATTTTTTTAACATTTACCTGTACATATTTGTGAGATACACTGTGTTGTTTCAATATATGCACATACTGCACAATGATTCACTTAGGGTAGATAGCCTGTTAGTCCACCACTTCTCCTCCCCACCCTACCCATATACAGCAATTTAAAAATAAATAAAAACTCATAAATTTGTGTTTTAAATAAAGCTGGATTTTCATATGTAAAAGGTATTTTTTGTACCATAACAAATTAAGTCAGATACAATTGGAGTATAAGTGGCAGGTATACAATAAGCCAAGATCATAAATGAAGCAGAGACTTTCTAACATATCCCTAATTAGAATCTCCAAGCCAGGCCTTGCTAAATCTTTCACAGATGGAGAGCAAGTGTTCTGGGGATTCCTATATGAGATGTGAACAGCAAGACTGGGTTTGCATCACTGCCAGTTATGTCTAGGTGCCTCGTTCTGCTACAGCCATTCCTGCTGCAAACCTTTCATACCATATGTAGTAGCACGAATATTGCCCTGCTTTGTCCCAATTTCTAGGGACATTTTCTGCCACTGAGGATGTGAATATTTTTTATTTCTCTTGCGATCATTACTACCAAGGTAATTTTCTGTGATTGGTCATAGAAACAGTAGCACTTAGTTCTCTGCTTCATTCAGAAACCCTAGGGATACAGCATTTAAAAACATACATGTGGCCTTCTTGCCTCCAGTTTTCCCTGTCCTGATCCAAAGGTGCTGATGTGGGAGAAAGGATAGAGTTTGTAGAGAGGTGATGCTGACACTGTCCTAAAAATCATTACACTTTTGACCTTTTCGTTTTAATACACTGCCTGAAAGACTACAAGTGACCTGACCATGAAGCAGTTTAGGTGTTTTAGTCCAGATAGCCTAGGAATATGGGATCTATTTAGTTGACACAGATCTTTCTAAAAGTGATTTCAAGAGATCTATCCCCCAAATATTCAAATACTTCAGACTTTGCAATGTACAGAATTTTAGGTCTTTATTCTGAATCTTGTATCTCACATACATTTAGTTTCCTTAAAGTAAGGCACATACAAACACATACCCCAACTATAATAAACTTCAAAGGCCAAGAGCATACTCGGTAAAGAAAGAGTCATTAAAAAAATATGAAATAATGTACTGAAAAAGAACAACCAGGCCAGCATATTTCACACATACTTTTCCTTATAAAATATGCTGTCAAAATAATTCTCTGCTGATGTTACAGCCTCAAATCTTTTTTTTCTGTAGTTTTCATCCTTTTTTCTGATAGAGCAAAAAACCAATTGGTTTCATTCATTTATAAGGATAATCTTATCCAATTAGCACTAAAGTGCTCTAATTAATTACTGTCAATGGGAAATTTTGTTCTCAAATGAATTAAAATCAAGGAAAATGATTTCCAATCATTTGGTGTCATAAAAAGTATTCTTTCAAATGCATCCTTCAAAATGTAGTCCCTACATATGCATACACATTGTTGATATTATACAATATGGTTCCCGCACTTAGTTTATTTATGTCACATCCTTCATGTTGCTTGGTAAACAACCTGAGGTTATTACCTCTGATCAAGATGAAAAAACATGCAAATCAGTTTCATGAAGAAAAATGCATTTTGCAAAACAACAGGGAATGGTAAGAAAAGGTAATTCTATGTTTAAAGCCAATTCTTTCCTCTTCCTCTTCCTTTTTCTATTTCCTTCATTAAAAAAAGTCAGTCTACAAGCTATGAGGTGGGGCTGATGACAATAGGTGTTCATGCTGGGGTAGGGGTACAGTGCTGTGAGTGGGGTATTGGAATCAGTACAGACTATGGAGAATATTCCAAGGGAAGGTGGTCCTTTGAAGGGGTCAGAACCAAACCCAAGTCTGGTGAGAAATGCCCATTGAGGGGGCAGCTTGACGTGGGCTGTCAGAACCAAAGCATGGTGAGGAGAGTGTCTGTGTGGGGGTACAGCTTGTTATGGGGTTTCTTACACAAACAGGGCTAGAAGAGTGTTCATATGGTGGGTGGGGAGTGTGTAGGGTATTGGATTTCGAAATGAATGCCAAGGGTATCCACTGGGGAGGAGGTGACAGTGCGGAGTGTCATGGCTAACGTGAGGGGAGGGGACACGAACAATGTACAGGGGAGAAGATTGCAAGGTGGCCTAATATGGAGTGTTGGAGCCCAAGTGAGGTGAAGAGGGGTTAACCCAATGGAAGGTGTCAGTGTTTGAATGGTCTGAGGAAGACAGTGTTAGGAAGATCTCTGTAGCGGGCTGTCTCTTCACTGGGTGTGTGAGCCCAACTGGCTTCAGGAGGACATCTACATGGGATGATTGTCCAACAGGGATGTCAAAACCCTAGCAAGAACACACCATCAGGAGGCAATGGACCCCAGGTTAGGAGGGTGAAGGAAAGTGAAGTGAGGAGGATTTCCACATTGTGGGGGATGTCCCGCAGAGAGAGTTGGAACAAAGGTGGGGAGGGCAGGGCATTTATATGTGGTGGGCAGCATTGCAGCCTGGTGGGAGGTGTTGGAGTCCAAGTGGGGTGAGAAAGGCATTGGGGCATAAAGAGGATGGCAGCAGTATTAAGATATTAATTACATAGAGGGTAGATTGATCACATAAATAAATATGTTAAGGAAAATGGGAATTAGGTTTCCTACCACCAGAGAGGAAAACTATAAATAAAGAGAGAAAACTAGTATGAACCCTACGGTATTATAGTGAAGTTTAAGATACTCGTGTAAACTCATGATTTTCAATATAGAAATATAGAAATATGTAGACATGTAAGTGTGTGTGTGTGTGTGTGTGTGTGTGTGTGTGTGTTTTACAGCTACTTCCATTGAAAAATCTTGGAAGCAGGGACATCCCAGTAAAAATAAGCACAACTTGAATCCAGATCTTGGTTTCTAAGTTCCTTTCTCCCCTGAAAGGACTCAGGACTCCCCAGAGAGAAGTCTGCTTCCAGAGGTAGGTCAGGAAAGTACAAATGAGTCCAGAACATCATATTATACTAGAAAAGAAGAAAAGGCTCAAAGGATAAGGAAGCATGCCAAAAGAACACAGAGACAGCTTGAAAGGCTTCCAGTGGCCAATATGGGACAGTATAAGCATCAAAAGAAATAATGACATTAATGGGTTCCCGTCTATTGAGTAAAATAGAAAAGCATGATCCACAGTGGCATACAAAAATAAATGAATAAACTGAAAGTTTGCATAGTGGAGAAGCATGGCAAACACCACGTTAATCATTGATCAAAGTTAACATTATCAGTAATGTGACAAAATAAAATCTAAGGCAATCTAATAAGATGCCATGAGAAGAACACAATATTACTTCTGTAATATTCCTGCCTAAGATGCACAACCTGAGTCTAATTGTAAGCAAACATCAGACAAATTCAAATTGAGGGACATTCCATAAAATCACTGGCCTCTATCTGTGAAGGTGTCAATGTATAAATGCCAAGGAAAGGACTTAGGAATGGTTTCAGAATGAAGTAAACTAAAGAGATTAAATGCATCATACAATTCTGAACTGGATCATTTTGCCATAAGGAACATTTCTGAAAGAGTTGGTAAAACTTGGATGGCAGCTTGAACTCAGCTTTCTGGAGTAAATGGCAGTAATGTGTCAATGTTAATTTTGATGATTGCATTGTGGTCTGTGGGGGAAAAACAATCTTGTTCTAAAAATTGTATGCTAAAGTGTCTGGGACACATATCAGCAATTCTTTCACATGGTAAAGGAAAAATAGTTGATTTGTGTTATACTTGCAACTTTTCTGTAACTTTGAGCTTGTCTCAGAACAATAAAGAATAAAAACAAAAAAAATAAAGGCAAGGCATTATCAACATATACTAATGTTTCTGAGAAAAGGAAAGAGTAATTTAGTGTTATTTCCACTCTGCATGTGACAGTGTAATTGAAGGAAGGCTATACAATAGAAAAATGACTTAATTTTTGGCCAGATGGCTTCAGGAACTACCTCCAGTTCCTACTCACTATATGAAACTGAACAAGTCTCCCTCAAGTCTCAGTTTTCTATGTTGAACTTTCAGAAGGAGAGAACAAAACTGTTATGAGAGGTGGGCGGGGGGTAAGGAGTAATTGGGTAAGGGACACAAAAAGTAATTGTTACTTATGATGATGAGCATGCTAATAATATTCATTTGATCATCACATACTGCACACAAATACTGATAGTCAACTCTACCACATAAATACATATTTTTTAAAAAGTCTCAGTTTTCTTCATGTAACATACGACATCAATGCTTACATTCTTCACTAGCTTGCTATGAGGCACAAAGGAATTGTTTGTGAAAGCATTTTGTAGAATATAAAGTTACATAGAAAAGTCAGTGATTAACTAGTAACAATATCAAGCTGGGCTCAACCTGTATTATTTGTTCCTATTGCAAAATTCCTGGTGTGTTTGCTCAAAATCAATCAATTCAACTCTGATTTGATAGCTTCTTCTGTCGGTCTGTCATATATCACCCTCCACAGCTGTGCCATATGGCTCAAAGGGTATGTAAGTTTGAATTCACAGTATTCCTTCTTGTTCCATTCAGCATGCTGCACTGAAGGTGCCTAACTATCTTGCTGACAGACATTTTTGGTATGCATTCAGCCAAGCAAAGCTATATTTCTGCAAGTATTGCTTCAAAATCAGTGAACTAGCTAAATTCAGAACTTTTTTTCTGGCAAATCGGTCTTAACTTTGAAATTAAGAACACTTGCAGTTCACATTAATAAAAGTTAGGCAACATAAAATTGTTTTCTATTGTTTGTTTGTCTTACCAAAGGCAGTAACCCTCAGAGGTAAATACTGGGGGAGTTTTTGTTTTTGCAGTGTACATAAAAAAATTCTAATCATTTCTAACCATTTGAAAACATTTCCAGCCATTTAAAAGTTTTAAAAATTAAGGTCCAGAGAGATAACTAACTGGTTCTTTAAGAAAACTCAGAACCACAGAAGAGTCTATATTTTCACTGATCTGTGTGTATACAATTATGATCTTGATGTGGACATCGACCAATGTGGAATTGGTTTCAACCTTGTTGCCACGAAAGAGGGTGTGTCAAAGGATGTGGTAGCTCCTCTAACTAAATAGCAAGTATCCATTTAAAATTGACTTTCAACTGATGTCCATAGGCACAGATTATTTTTCATCAAACGGTAACTCTTGATAAGCAGAATAAATAAAAGTATCAAGCCAAGCCATATTGGAGACTGAGGACAAAAGAAGAATCATTAATACTGATTCTGCATTTTATCGAAAATTTTGATATTGTGTTCATCATAAATTTTTTTGCATTAGTTTTTAGGATATCTGTATTCCCATGTTTATTGCAGTGCTATTTATGATAGCCAAAAGTTGGAACCAGCCCAAATTCTCATCATTGGATGAGTGGATAAGGAAAATGTGGTATATCTACACATTGGAATACCATTCTGCTATTAAAAAAAAGAAAAAAGAAAAGAAGAAATACCACCATTCGCAGCAACATGGATGGACTTAGAGAAAACTATATTAAGTGAAATAAGCCAGGCACAGAAAGAGAAATACCGCATGTTCTCACTTATTTGTGGGAACTAATAAAAATAAGTAAATACACTAACGAACTGGAGATGGGAGAAAGAAGACATAAAAATCACAACAATTTCTTGAACTTGTTAAGACAAGTGAATAAATATGATGTTGATGGGAGGAGAGGAAGGGAGGAAAAGGAAGAATTGGTGAAGGGACATGAAAATCAACTACACTGTCTCAATAAATTAAAATTAAAATAATAATAAAATTTTTTAAAAACTATGAACTAAATGCTGAAAGAAAAATTTAGATTTGCAAAACGACACAGAAAAATTGATCTTGGGAGAAACACTGCACAGGAAAATTACTATGCAGAAGTTGTCATCAATGAATTTTGACTCAGAAAATTTATAATTAATTATTTGTTATACTTCATAAAGAATTGATCTCAAGGTTATAATTTCAAGAAATTTTCTTAGAAAGATCAGAAATGGTTTAAGTGTACTGTTTAGAAAATTGATTTAACTAGCTTAATGGAGGAAAAAATATATTGTATTAAAGTACGTTTATCTTGATTACTGAGATTTTGGGCATCTCCTTAAATTTTGTGCCTTGCTTGCCTCATCCTAGTCCTGACCCCGGCTCCCAGAATAATAATGTTGGTTTCAAAATAAATAATGATTATTGCTATAAATTACTAAGGATTATTACTAATGTTTTTATTACATGAAGTCTAGATTGTCAAAACCATAATCAGTGAGATTTGGCTACAATCTGATATCATGATCTCCATGGCTGCTGAAACCTATGTGCACATAAACATATTTTTGTGTGGGTTCTTCTGCAGATACTAAAGGAACTATAGAAAATGTCTCCAATCTCAACCAATCATCCATTAGTGAGATAAAATCCTGAATGGTAGAAGCCTGAGATGGTCACCCACCAGTCCAAAGACTCCTATTCTTCAAGGGAATCCCAAGGGGAAGGGGTTTGTACCAGTGGACTGACTTAGACTTATCACCTAACTTTATTTTAATTACTTTCCCTTGCCTTAAAGCTTAAAGAACCCCACTTATCCATCCATATTTTCATTCATTCATTGATTCAGCAAGCATTTTCTGAGAACCTACAGAGCACAGAGGTGGAGCTCAGGGAAGACATTTAAGAAGAGGGGAGTATTCCACTTTCTGTCACATAACAGAATACCTGAAACTGGGTAATTTATAAAGAAATGAAATTTATTTCTTACAGTTTTGGAGGCTGAGAAGTCCATGATCCAGGGGTCACCTTGTGAGGGCCTTCTTCTCCATAGGGGCTCCTCACAGAGTCCCTTGGTAATGCAGGGTATCATATAACGAGAATGGCAAGAGTGAGAGAGCTAAACTTCTCACTTGCTCTCCTTATAAAGCTATCAGAACCATGCTCACGACAGCCCATTAAACCATCAACCCATTACTCCATTAATTGATCAATCCATTTAGGAGGGCACAGTCCCTGAGATCCAATCACCTCTTAAAGTCCTGGCCTTCCACCATCATATTGGGAGTAAAGTTCCAACATGAGCTTGGGGTGGGGGGTGGGGGCGTAGGGGACATTCAAACCACAGCAAGGTGACATTTGAACAGAACGTTTAAAAACAAATCAGTTGCCCTGGACTGCATAAGAACAGGGAAGTCATTTAATGCAGAAGTAGGAACAGGAGAACATAGTTTTATGGAATATTCTACTAGTAAAGAATAGCTAGAAAGCAGCATGTTGTGTTATAGCAAACTATGAGTCTGGAGAGAACTCAGAGGTAAGTTTATGAAGAAATGTGAAGAAAATGAAAAAGATTAAAAGACATTCTTCTTGTCACATGGATCATAGACTGTTTAAGCAATTTGATCATGATGTGCCTTGGAGTGGTTTTCTTCATGTTTTTTCACGTAGGAGTTGATGAGCTTTTTGAATATGTAGGTTTATACCTTCATCAAATTTGGAAAGATTTTGGCCATTATTTCTTCAAATAATTTTTCCTGCCTCCACGTCTTTCTCTCCTTTCCTAATTACATGAATATAATCTGCTTGATGTTATTCCTCAGTTTGCACTGATTCTCTGTTCAATTTTTAAAATAAACGTTATATTTTAGAATACTTTTAAATTTACTGAAAAGTTGTCAAAATAGAACACAGAGTTCTCACATAACCCACAGTTTCCCATTATTAACATCTTACATTAGAACGTACATTTGTAAATTATGTTTTCTGTCTGTGTTTCATCTTCCAGTTTTGATTGCTATGTCTTCATTTCGCTAATCTTTTCTTTGCTGCATATAATCTGCTCTTAATCCTATCCAACGTATTTTTCACTTCAGACACTGCATTTTTTATGTCTAGAAATTCAATTTATTCTGTGTTTATATCTCACATGCTCCTTTTTATATTCATGATTTCTTTACCTTATTGCACATATAAAATATATTGAGAATTGCAGTTTTAATTTCCTTGCACACTGTTCTACAATTCATATCTTTTGTTGCCGTGTTTCCATCAATTGATTTTTCTTCTCATTATGGGTTGCATTTGCCCGACTCTTTGCATGCCTGATAATTTTTTTTATGCCAGTCACTATGAATTTGTGATTTGGTACTACAGTTTTTGAATTCCTTTAAATATTTTTAAATCTTAATCTGCATGCAGTTAAGTCAGTTGGAAAAAATTTGATTCTTTTGAGGTTTTCTATGATAGGTGGACTCAGCAGTTTAGTCCAGTCTTAGCATGGGCTCGTTACTGAAGCAATGTCCTTCTGAGGCTGCTACTGAATATCCCATGCGTTTGAAGGCCTTTCTACTTTTTCTATTAAGAACCAAACTGTTCTTGTGTGAACTCTGTCTTCCTGTGTATTCTGAGGTTAGTTCCATGAGCTCCTTTCCAGTGGTTCTTTCCCCAGCCTCAGTAGTTTCCACATACACTTGTGCTCAGATGAAGACTTGAGTGGAAACCTCTCCATATCTCCAGAGATATCCCTCTCTCTTTCTCTTTTCAACTTGTCGAGCATTTACCTGCCTGGAATCCTGCTGACTATGCCAATTGTTAAACTCTTTTACCTGTCTGTTATCCTGCTGACTACTCCAATTGTTGGGATCTTTTACCTGCCCGTAATCCTGCCAACTGGGCCAATTGTCAAGCTAGGGTCTGGTCTGGAGCTCACAGACCCCTCAAGCCCATTCACAGACTGGGTCACAAACCCTTTACATGCCAGGCTAGGTCACCAGACCCCTCACATGCCAGGCTGGGTCACCAGACCCCTCACACGCCAGGCTGGGTCACCAGACCTCTCACACACAGGTCTTTGAGCTAGATAACTAGCAAACACATCCTTGGAAGCTGTAGGTTCAAGAGCATGGCCACACACAGCAGATGCCCAAAGCAGATGCCAGCCAAGCCACAGTGCCACACATGTGCACTAACCACCACCACCCCCCAATTTGCTTAAAAAGAATGTGCTGCACCACGCCCAACTGCATAGGAAGGCAAGGGGGCCTGACTAAATTATTCTATTTTCCCAACACAGCACTGTTTTCTTTGGCACTCTACCTTGCAAATTTTCCTTCCTTGCCCTTCTTGAAATTATAACTGTCTCTTGACTCATGTTTCTGGTAATGCTGGAGTCATCAAAGAGTTCAACTCTTTTTATTTTTCTTCTCTTAGAAATTATGACCCCATTATGCCTATTGTACAGTGTCTATCATTTTATATATTGTGTGTTTTAATTATTTAAGGTAGAGAGATAATCTGGTCTTTGTTGTTTCATCATAGCCAAAAGAGAAAGCAATAAATATAAATTTCAGTTCTGCTCATACTAATCCAAAGAAAGAATATAGATGTGTTTGACCAGTAATGAATTTTTTAAACATTTATTTTCAATCAGTTGAGGTCTGTTTCTGGCTTCAGAGATATAAAAAACAAAAGGGATCCATTATGTTTTGTTTTGTTTTTTCCTACTAGAATCCTAAGAGAAAACAGCCAAAGCTGCAGGAGTAGCTGGGAATGTGAAGGTGTTGCCGGTCGGGGAGGAGAGCAGAATAATAGGAGCTGGGTTTGTTTTAGATGGTTTTTAATTTCCTTCTTCATGCTTCACTATCTCCACCTATATTACTTAAAAATCTTTGGTTGGAAGTAAATAATTTTGTCTCTATGAACTCTGGTTGTTTTGATTAATTGGGAAACAGCACACATCTCTTTTTGATTTTAACTTGAAGTCTTCCTTCTTTAGTTCACAATTATGGGTGTGAATTTACAGTACTAAACTACCACAGTTACATTAATTTCTCACTATGTGAAATAGCTGATTGAGATTGCTTTCTCTGTATGTAATCTGAATATATTTCCTGTTGTATTTGGAATAGAGTCAATAATCCAATGGATCTGTGTGGTATTGGGTGGTAGTAAGGTTTACATTCTATTTTGATAAAGAATAAAGAATTCATAGTTAAAGATAAATCTGGAAAAATAACTTTTATAGCTATAAAATAATTCAGGAAGGAAAAAATTATAACTCTTTATTTGAGAAAGCCAACTTTATTTTCATATCACACAATATTTTCCAGTATTGTTTATACATGGTTATTGAGTAATAACTCTGGTGGATGTTTACATTTTAACACAGCAAAAAATAAACCTTTAAATCTAAATCCCTTATTCTATGGCAATTTCGATTTTGCCAGCAATGGTAAGGTCGCATGTCTCTTTGTCTCCAAAAATGTTTGTATCATCCAAATTTGGTGAGGGTGGGGGGAAGATATTCCAGGAAGCTTGTAAACCTTAATGGATTATTAATCAGTCTGCCAGGTTTGATTTTTGACCAAGAAAGAAAGGAAACACTTGAGCACATTTTATTAGCCTATTTTAAATTCTTCCATCACTTCCATTGAAGATATGCATGAAAAAGAGATTTGACAAATGATGCCATTTTTTCATGTATATCCAAAGAAATGATCATTTACATGATTGTGGTGGATAGCACAATATATCCAATATATCCTTGGATAAAGGCAAGGGAAGGCTCTTTTTTTCGCCCAATCTTTGATTTGCTTGAGTCCATATAAAGAGCTGCATACCATATCTTGCTCACCCTAAGATTTGTGCTGTCACTTGAAATATTTCAGAAAGTTTGCTTCTCCTGTTGTGTCATCCAGCAAAGTTTCACAAAACAGCATGCTTTCATTCGCAGTGTTTTGCAAAATATATCTTACAAATGCCAACAACTGAGCACAACCTTAAACATCTGTGGATTTGTCCATTTATGGGGCAAAGTAATCACTTTCCATACTCTTTAAAACCAGCTGTTCACAGGCATTAATTGCCATGTCACTTACACGCTTTAGAACAGCAGCATTTGACAATGGCGCACATGTTAATTTGTTTACCACATCTGGTTCTTTTTCAGTGAATACAGTCTTCATGGCAGATGGCGATAGAAGAGTTGTTGCAATTATGTAGTTTAAGAGGGCTCTGAGCTGCAATGGACAGACTATCCATTTAAGTGACGAAAATTTTATATTATAACCCATTTGTAAATTTCTTCAAATTTCTGGCTGAAGAGTTCTACAACCTAGGTTTTATTTTTAGACATATGCATGTTAATTCTATGATGACAAAATAATCTCAAAGACTCAATACTTTTGCATGTCACGTTTTCAAAACACATACCCTGCCAATCTTAGAAGAGATGGACATGTCAATGTCTTCTTTTCTTTAAGTGATCCAAGAGCATCAAAGTTCACCCACAGATAGAGTTATTAAGCCATTGCCAGCTTCCAACAGCCCGGACTCTTGGGACAGCATTAAAAGCTGTAACTTTCATGGAATCTGTTTGGGAACAGTGGAAGACCTTTGTAATCTAAATAGTAAAAAGCCACACTAGTACTTTTTCTTTCCTACAAGATTGTTCATTTTATTTTCCCCCACATGCATATACACATACACACATCTTCTCTGAAGTTCCAATCAGCAGACTGGGAAAAGAGATTTGCAGAGGAATTCCATCAAATATTTAGCCTGGTGAAATCCTTCTGGAATTAATATAAATATCTAGTAGCTCCTATCCCCAGGCCCTGCCTTGACTTGATTTCTCAAGCTATTCTACATTCTTGATGCTTAGTTTTTAGTGATCTACATTTCCTTGGCATTCTTTTTTGATTCTTATTCTATGTAGCTGATAAAGAATTCACAGATCTTGTCTAATTCCTCTTCTTAACCTACCCTTGAAATGTTAGTGCTCCTACCATAATATCAAAAGACAAAAAAATACTGAGAATATTTGCAGAACCCATGACAAGGGGCAAATTTTCTTACTATACCTTTCTATCAACCACAACAAAATGCTGTAATATCATTCAAGCCAAATTTCTGGGTATCCTCCTGGAGATTCATTTTTTCATGGAGGTATATGTATTACCTGACTTCAATATGCCAGCTGCCTGGATAAGTGATGGGCACAAGGTGGCTAAAGCAAAGTAACATAGTCCTTGTATTCATGACATTGAAAATCTAACTCTATTGCAGAGTGAATCCGCACTTAGTAGTTGCTTGATTTATAGACTGCAAATCACCTTGAGATTACATGTGGAGGAGCTCTCCAGCTCAAATTTGTAGGAAATATGTATCCTACTTAAAAACCTTTAACCCATCTTTAGCATAGATTCTTTGGCATAGATTATCTTGCCAACAATTTGGTATGCTGTCACTGGAACTTTAAGACCACTTTAGAAAGTTGTAACAGTTTGGAATTAATACTGGTAAAAACGTTCTTTTTGGTGCTTTATTACAGTGTTTTATTTTATTTCTTTTATTGGCATTGAAAATTTTTGACATACATGTAACGATTTCCAGATTTTTATGTTTTACAGTAGATTTACACTCAATAAGTAATTAAGAATAGTAATTTCAAATTGATCTTGAAATATTCAAATTGATCTTCAAATATTTAAGGTGAGCAGAATTATAACCCATGTTTTCAACATGAGACAGTCTATGTAATAAGGAGTATAGACTTCTGTTTGGCAGTGAGTCAACAGAACTGAAACTCATTCTCTCTTTCAATCTAGGAGCTGAGCCCAGTAAGCTCAATATCTGTGGGTACTGTTCCCACTCCTCTCCCCACTACACCATCAGCTATCTAGAATCAGCTTCATTTGGTGGAGAAGGTTAGCAGCCAGTCCAACCAATATTGGTCCCAGTGGGCTTTAATAAAGTAAGCTTTAACAAAAGAAAATAACATCAAGTGACAACCGTAGAATTCCCCAGAGAGCGAGTCTGTTATCAAAGCACACATCGGATGTCCTACCTTTTACTGCCTTCCTTCTCCTCTCATTGTTAAAAGAGAAAGAATTAAAGGTGATTTACAACTTAAGGGTCGGGGTTTTCTTTCCAACACAAGGATTTGTTTTCCGAGTGGTTCTTGAGGAGCAATTTCATAAACTTTTTGAAGATATTTCGTTGTTCTGGGATTTCATCCAAACTTGACCACTGTGTATCAAGAAAATTAATGTTAATAACATGTGTTAATCACAAACATACTCAATGAGCAAAATGTTTTTAAACCACACACCTTCTCCACTAGCGTGGGAGCTTGCTTTTCTGTAGTCAAGAGATACAAGCTGACTTAACAAACTCTGGTATATCCCTTGTCTCTTTCCTGTAAACTAAAATATCCAAAAAAGAAAAACCATACTGACTATAAATGAACCCCTCTCAGAGATTTTCTTCAATACATTAGTGGTAACAATCTTATAAGATAAATTTTGTTCCCCCCAATTCATATATTAAAGGTCTAACAGCCACTACCTTAGAATATGACTATATTTGGAGATATGGTTTTTAAAGAGGTAATTGCATTAAAATGAAGTCATTCCAGTGGGCCTTAATCTAATATGACTGGTGTCCTTATAAGAAAAGGAGAAAAGACACATAGATACATGGAAGACTATGTGAAGACACAGGGAGGAGAAAAAGACCATGTGCAAGCCAAAGAGAGAGGCCTCAAAAGAAACTAATTTTGCTGACACCTTGATCTTGAAATTCTAGCCTCCAGAACTGTAACAATAAATTTCTGTTTTTTAATCTGCCCAATCTGTGGTATTTTGTTATGGCGGCCCTAGCAAACTAAAACAAGTAGAAATCAACAAGACTTTAAAAGTATTTTAAAAGAGACTATGAGGGGCAGAGGTATGAATAGGCAGTCAGAAACAATGAAATGAATTTAATAGAATCAAAACTGATTAATATTCTTTTTTTATTTTTTTGGCAGCTGGACAGTACAGGGATCCAAAAACTAGCTAATATTCTATATGGCATAAAATGTAATATTTGGGGTATCTATACTTGGAAAAATTCATTTGCATTGTTAGGTGCAATAAACATTTGCATTACTATTATTTTTCTATAAGTTAACTTCTATCTGTACAAAGTTGTAAAATAGTCTAGCTATATGTATTAGTCCGTTCCTGTTGTTTATAACAAAATACTTAAACTGGGTGATTTATAAAGAAAATGAAATTTACTGCTTACAGTTTCTGAGGCTGAGAAGTCCAAAGTCCATCTGGTGGTGGTGACAGTGACCCAGGGGTCTCACATTGCAAGTTGGTGGAATCTGAGAGAGCAGAGAGAAAGAGAGAAGTAGACTCTCCTCTTCTTTTAAAGCCCTCAGAACCACGCCCCTGACCACCATTTTTAATCCATTCACTACCGCATGGTCCTACAATCCAATCACCTCTTCAAGGCTACACCTTTCAATTACCATAATAGGATTTCCCACCCTCTTAACAGTCACAGTAGAGGCTAAGTTTCTAATATGTAAAACTTGGGGGACACAATTCAAGCTCCATGAGTTTTGGCGGGACACAATTCAATCGACTACACTACAGAAAGTCAATAAAAAGCACACATTTCTATAGAAATCAGATATTCTTTCAAAGATCCACAGGGCAAGACTCATAACTCCACTAGGACACCTAATTATCTCTTTTGTGCATTTTTAATTGACATTTCACATATCTTATAGATATCTTTCATCTAATGCATGTAACCATATGACCAAATATATATCAGAATATATACTTATCAAGTATACTTATCCTGCATTCAGTAATATTTGTGGGAGTAGTTTGCCTAATATATCTATGTACATGCCATTAGTACAAGAGATCCTCTGAGTCCTGAATAAATCTCCCCTTCCACTACCCTGGGCAGGATGTAGGTTTCTGCCATTGGGTATCAGCTAATAATCCCAGACTTTGTCACGCCCAGATGCAACATGCGATCATCATTCCACACATACAAAAACGTTAGATTGTTATAAAAATAATGAGGCTGCTGATACATCTCAGTAAAATGAATGAAACCATTTACCCAAATATATATGTTTTATATGCTATTAATTTTTTGAAAGAATTAAATTCATGTTTTTGTGCTGATATTTTTTCAAGTATACATATGCATCCTGACAGAGAGTGGGGCGGAAATATTATAGGATAAATATAGATAGGATTTAGAAAAGGGAGGTATGATACAATAATCAAGCTTTATCTGCTTCAGAAGATAAATAAAATCACCCTAGCTCTTAAGACATATACTCCCTGGTTTTATACTTAATGTGTTCTTAACATCACATGGCAATATTTTAAAATTTTTTTCTAGGAGCTTTCTGATAATTAGCCTAAGGCTGAAATATCCTGCAATATAACATTTAGGGAGATAATTGAACCTAGGTAAACTTAAATACATCTTTATCACAGACTTTCTGCTTCCTCCTCCCGGAGTATGTTTTCAGCGTTTTGCCCTAAGGCCCAATGTTAGGAACAAATAGAAAATGCCAAATTCTTTGATTCCTTTTTGCTAAAGGTTATGTTGTAGAGTGGGACCTTATTTATTTTTACTATTTTAAATTATATTTTCTCAACAAATTGAAATATTACTTAATACTTAATACTTCAAAGCCCAGTCTAAAAATCAAAGGAAATTGAAAACTTGACTTGGCAATGATCTGTGAATGACACTGATGAGTGTGGGGGAGATGAAGAACATGAATTTTTCAGAGTGCCTTAAAATGACATTGTTATTTAAAGTGCTGATCACTTAGCAATTTTTTAAAAGTGATTTTCTTATTTCACCAAGAAAAGATTAAGCTGGGCTTTTCATTGAGTTCTTTTTCTTAAAGCACTGGAATTATCCTCTTTGTTTAGTCCATGCCCAGCTGCTGCCCTAATAAGCCCCACAAACTTGGCTTCACAGCTGTGCTGGCTGCTCCAGATTTGGGAGTCAAAATTTCATCTCAGTAGTCTTGATGATTTGGGCACAGATTTCAAGTGAATGTTCTCATAATCCACAGTTGAAATACATTACTTTATACAACAACCATATGCAAAGTATTTTTCTTTTTCTCTTTTTTCTGTTTGTCCCTTTTTTTTTTTTTTGTCTGTGCTTTTCTTAGTATTGTTGGAGTTATTTAAACCAATTTACCAGCTTCTTAAAAGAAAGCTAAGGAGATGCGAAGCTAAATGACCTAACATTTCCAGCGACCAAGTGAAGCCAAACATCTGAGTGTTTCAAAATAATTCTATTCCTGTCCTCAACTATCTCCAACTAACTTTGACAGTAGCCAAAGGCAAATATAAATGATCCTCTATCCTTGGAATCCAAGGGCAGTTCTTTTCCAGCTTACCCAGGACCAGTCTTAACTGATGTTTCTTCTTCTACCTCTTTTCTTCAGTAACTGCCTACTCACACAGGAGAGTCCAGTGGTCCCTTCTATTTCCAATTTCTCTGCTTTTGTTCTTTCAGAGAATATCTTAGGCTGTGAATTTTTGCCCAGCCTCTTCCAGAAAGCAAAATTTAATTGTCTTTTGTTTCATTTCATAAGTGGTCTACTTAGTACAAGACCAAGTAATCTTATAAATATATCCCATAAACTAGGAAATTGATGCTTGATATCAGTTTGTGATGTTTATTCCCTCTGTATTAATACTGTGTTTGCATTATTTTGTCATTTACTAGATTATGAGTTCCTTGAGGGCAAAATTTATCTTTTTTATTTTTCTGTTACCAAAATTTAACAATTAGATACTTTGTAAATGTAAATTCTAACCTGAACTGAACATTTGAACTTTACTGGGGCTTGTGCTGTCTTAACCTATATTTTGGAATTGAAATAACAATTTAAAAAAATGTAAAAACAAACAAAAAAAGAATTGTGAATAATCACACCTTGGTTCCTGCCCCGCCTTCTAAGGGGGAAAAATATTTTGTTGCTTGGTGTCTAGAATTTTGTTTTGTTGACTGCGTTGACAAGGTCTAGTAGAGCCATAACTGAAGAAACCTGAAAGGGCCTAGATTGATTTTCTCTGGAAAGATCTGTGATCCAAACAGATAAAAGTTAACTAAGGGAGCTGAAATAGAGGCTTACTAGAAAAAAGTCAGGGAATTTTGATTTTTTAATAAGAGTTTGCATGGAGTTTAGGAGATTAAAAGCAAAACGAAACATAATGGAAACCTTTTTGGCATTTGTGAGATTTAGGTCCAGAATTACTTTGCTTTTGTCTTAGTCCATTTAAGCTACTGTAATAAAATGCCATATGCTGGGAATCTTATAAAGAAATATGATTTATTTCATACAATTTGGAAGGCTGAGAAGTCCAAGATCAAGTCACCGGCAGATTTCATGTCTGGCAAGGATTTGCTTTTTGGTTCATAGATGGCCATCTTTTTGCTGTGTTCTCACATGACCAAAGAGGCAAAAGAGCTCTCTTGGGCCTCTTTCCTAAGTGTATTAATTTCACTCATGTGAGTTCTGCCCTCATCATCTTAATCATACCCCAAATGCCACAAGTCTTAATACAATCACCTGGGGATTTAGGATTTTAACATGTGAATTTTGGAGGGACACAAACATTCAGACATAGCGCTGTTCGTAGTTTATTTTAAATGCTGTCTCATGCAGAAAACAGACTTTTAAAAAAATCCACGTTACATGGATTATGGGTATTATTTGGTAATTCAACCTCTGAGGCAAGGACAGTGGTGATGGTGGGAGCGAGGTGGGAGAGAGGAGCTGGTGTTTTTGTGGTCCTCATATCACACCAGGTAGGCGATGACCATGTAAACCTGGTTCAACTTGCCCTAAAGGCCTTCTGATATGTTTTAAATATTTCTCCAGAAAGAATTCGGTTCAGAGACGTTCACTGAAGCAAATAAATATTTGTACACTTGACATTTACTGTACAGATACTTTACATGAAGGCTATATTTTGCTAAGTAGCAGATTTTATATGTTAAATTATTTTTTATTTTTACAAAAGCAATATATGTACATATGCTATAATTTTAAGAAAACAGAATAGAGAATGTAATATCACAGAAAGATATTTGAACTTTGTCCCCATTTCCTTGCACAGAGCTCCTAAAGCCCTTGCAATTTCCTGAGTAGTATGTGTGACAGGAGCATCTTTTGTTCTAATGAGACATTCTTGGTGGGGTAGGCCCCTAGAGAGCTTTAGGATGGGGGCTGATGGCCAGAAGGATCAAGTCTTGATTAAAAGCTTGAAACTTTTAGCTCCATTCCAACCCTCAGGGAGGGGAGAGGGGAAGATTGAGTAATCCCCAATAGTCAATGATTTAATTAATCATGGCTGTGTAATGAAACCCCTCCATAAACCCCCCTAAATGACAAGGTATCTTTTATAATAAACTGGTAAAATATAAGCAAAGTGCTTTCCTTAGTTCTGTGAGCTGTTTTAGCAAATTATCAAAACTGAGGATGAGGTCTTGGGAACCCCTGATTTATAGACAGTTGTTCAGAAGTACAAGTGGCCTGGGACTTGAGATTGGTCTGACATGAGGGTAGTCTTGTAGGACTATGCCCTTAAACCTACAGAGTTTGACCCTAACCCGTTAGGTCAGAATTGAATTGAAACGTGTGAAACTCAGTTGGTGTCAGAATTGGTTCATGTTAGGAGGAAAAAAAAAAACCTCTCAGAGAGTCAAAAAATAACTCACAACCCCTCCCACTCCCAAGATAAATAAAGTTAAGGCATGTAGGTAAATATATAGATAAGTATAAATACACTTAGCCTCATCTTCAAATGCACACACCAGACAAATAGTTATAATGAACTAAGATTATACTGTATAGATTACTTCACTGTCAATGCATAGTCATTGGAAACATTTTGTTTAATACAATAGGACGCTATTTTATTGATATACTTAGTTTAACTAATAACAACTATTACATTTCAAGGCTTAATGAGAAATTATAAGCTTTTAACCAGACTAGTAGCCATTTTTGTATGTTATTACTGTAACTTCTTAGGACAAACAAACTGTACAAAAAAAAAATCGCACAAAAGTTGTAGAAAAAGTAGTGAATTTGTAATTATCCATAACACTTTCTATTTTCTTTCTATCTAAAATGAGACTTGAGACATAATTATTTTTAATATATCTGATAACACTAAAAAGTACTTATTATCTGAATTCTGGAAGTACTATGTTTTAATTAGCTTTTAGAGACTCTTTTATTTATTAAATCAAGTTTCAGTGGAACAAAACTTGTAATTTATTTGAAATGAAATACACAGGAGGATTTTGGATGACTGAATCTCTGGATAAACTGAGATATTCTATTAATCAAAAGATACAAGGAGAGCATAAATCAAATTCCTCATATAAACTAAAATCAATAGGATCTGTCAGACTGAATTAAACAAAATTTTATTATTAACTTCAAATATTATCTAGTATGGTTAAATGATTTTATTTATTTTTTTAACTTAAGTTTTTTTCCTTGAACACAAGAATCTAAAATTGTATCATTTTTGAGCATATAATGACCTTCGATATTGATCAAATATTCCTGAGGCCGGAATACAAACTCCTTTGGGGAAAATATTTCATTTCATTAATCTTTAGATCAACGCAGTGATTTGCACAAAACTGTACCTAATTTTTTAACTGAATTGAATTGAAAACAAGAAAACTGTGTCTCAAGAAATTAAGTGACTTATCCAATAATTCATAGAGACTTTGATATAACTAGAATTTAGAACTTACTTTTTAAAATATCAGATTAGTAATAATATTATACCAGACAATCTTTCTGCATATATTTCTTTAATAATGGGAAGGTGTTGGATATGGTAGCTCTTATCTAATGTAATTCAACAGTGATGTGAAATTTACTAGTACCTGAGGTTCCATACTCAAATGCCCAGGCAGGATGAGACAGGAAAATAAGTAAGAGAAAGACCAGTGTTGGGGGCCTAAGCATACATTGGATAAATGGAGAGGACTATGATAAATTGCATAACTCAGGTCCTGTGTAAATGAGGCATCTCTTCTCAGCTCCAGGCAATCTTAGAAGTTTATTACTATTGGGGGTAGGACAAGAAACTGCCTCCTGCTCAATACTCAAAACAGATACAAGGCGGAGTTCGGCTGCCATTGAGGAAAAGAGTCAGGGATGCAGACAGAAAAAATCCCCACACCTGAGGCCCAGGAACACAGGCCTAAGGCTGAGTTCGGGCCAAGAGAACAGAGAACCCCTCTCTAGCCCCAGCCTCTACAACATTGACAAAAGCCTTCCATGAAGTAGCGAGCACAACAAGCAATCACAGTCTAAATAGTGGAGGATCAAGAGTAAGGAGAGAGAGAACTCTATGTGGTGCAAGAATTCAGAGATTGCCAAAATCTTATAGTAGAGCATGAATATTCAGAACAAATGTTCAGCACGGGAAGAAATTAAAGTCTGTTCTGCACTGAAGGTGACTATAGCAACAAAAAAATTAATCTCAAAAACCTATGAACAGACTCAATCCACTATATTAAGGGCTGCCAGGGAAAGAACCATATCCATTTCTGGTGTAAATACGAGTTCTTTCAGCCTCTACTGTTCTCTTAAAATAATATTTAATTAAACATTTTGAAACGCACTGAAAAACAAGAAAATACAGTTTACTGTCAAGATAAATAATAAAATTCTGAGAGATGACAATGTATCAGATAAATCAGATAAGTATTTCAGAATGACTATAATTAATGTTTTAAAGCATGTAGTAAAAAAAAAAAACTGGAAAGTATCAATGAAAAAATGGAAAATTCAGCAGAGAGAGGAAAGTTAGAAGAAAGTACCAAATGGAAATGCTAGGGAAAAAATCCCCTTACCATATGAGAAAACAGCTTAAGAAAAGTCAGGAAACTTAGAGATAGGTCCATAGAAATTATCCATATTGATACATTAAAAAAAAAAAAGTAAGAAAACTATAACAAAGCATTCAACAGCCATGGGCAAACAGCAAACAGAATAACATATGTGTAACTGGAGTCCAACAAGGAGAAGAAAGAAAGAATAAAGAAGAAAAAAAAATGTGAAAAGATAAGGGCCAAGAATTTTCCAAAATTAATGAAAAACCAACAAACCAGAGATCCAAAAAGTTCAGAGAAAGCCAAGCAGGTTTAGCGTTCAGGGATGCTGTTATACATCTTACAATGCAGGGGACAAGTACATTACAACAAAGTCAGAATTATCTAACTCAAAAATGTTGATGATGCTGAGGTTGACAAACCTTGCTCAAGAATGATCATTAAAATATTTTAAAGTGACATGTCTAAGAAGCCAATAGTAGATATGAAATGGAACATGAAGAAAATACCCAGTTGATCCAAAAGAAGGCAGAAAGAGAGAACAAAAGGAACAGAGAAGAGATGAGATAAATAGAAAACATCTTGCATTCATAACAATAATGACATTAAAGCCCTCAATTAAAAGCCAGAGACTTTCAGTTTACATAAGAAAGTAAGACTCAAATATGTGCTATAAAAAAGCCCAGTTTAAATGCCAAGACACAGATTGGATAAAAATTAAAGAATGGGAAAATATATTCCATGCGAACATTAATAACAAAAAAGTGGCATGATTACGTTAGTAACAGACAATGTAGATTTGAAGCAAGGAATGTTATTAGGAATAAAGAAGACTATTGCATAATGATATAGGGTTTAATTCATAAAGATATAACAATCCTAAATTTGTATTCACATAAAAAAGAGAGTTTCAAACTATTTGCAGCAAAAATGGATAAAACAAAATTTAAAAATAGGCAAATCAACAATTAGAATTGGCCAAATCAACACCCCACTCTCATTAATTAATAAAAAATAGTAGATGAAAAATTATTAAAAAGTAGACAATCTGAACAATACTATCAGCCAGTATGACCCAACTGATATTTATAGAACACTTCAGCCAATCAAGAGGAGAATACACATTATTTTCAATTGCATATGGAACATTCCCCATGATAAGCAGAATTCTAGGACAGCACAATATCAACAATTTTAAAAGGTGTAAATCATACAATGAATCAATAGGATTCAAAAATAAATAAATAATTAATTATAATTCTATTTTTAATTTTTTGAGAACCTCCATAGTGTTTTCTGTAATGGCTGTACTAATATACATTCCCACCAATAGTATATAGGGGTTCCCATTTCTCATGCTCACCAGCATTTGTCATATTACATCTGTAGTGCTCTTTACATATTTTTGCAAAAGTACCCTACCAGATGTATGATTTGCAAATATTCTCTTCCCTTCTGTGAGTTATCTTTTTATTTCCTTCATGATATCAATTGCCACCCATTCTTTTTTATTCTCATTGTAACTATTTGAATTTATGTCCTTATTTTTGGATATCAGAATTGTTCTGTAGACTTCCAAATGGACTCTTGTCTTCAATTTTTCCCACTTAATTAACTTGTTATGTAGCTTTTAGCTGTCCTCCAAAACCAAAAATCAGATTGTCATTTCTTGCTCACCAACCATCTGTGACTTCTCCTGATACTCAGAATAAATCTTAACTCTTAAAAATGGTATCCCAGCTTTAAATACTTGCTCCAATCTGGTATTTCAGCATTAACTCAGACACAAATGGTCTTCTAGTCCCATGAATCGTGAGTCTCCACGCCCTCAGCCCAATTTTTTACGTTATTTACACAATTTACTTCTATACCTCTGTACTTTTGCTCATATCTAGAATGTATTTCTCTTCTTCTTTCTCCACCACCAAATCCGTACTTATTCTTTATGCCACACTTGGGTACCAACCTCTCTGGAAAGCCTTTTCTAATCACTATGCCCCCAGAATCATCTTTGCATTTATTTTAGTCTTTCTTATGGAAACAGTATGGAAATGATATAAGGGTTAAGCATCACAGTTAATAGTGTATCTGTTTGTTTCTCTACTTGTTAGGAAGAACCACACACTTTAAATATGTTCCATATCCAATATGCATTATATCGTTTCATGTTAAAATACTAGATAAAAAGCTTATCTTTTGCAGAGAAATTACTTACATTCTACTTTCAGGATATCTACATTAGCCTGATTGGTACATTCATATTACCACTTCTATAAAAGGTCTTCTGTAATTCATATTATCAGTGGATCTCATTCCAGGAATAGAGTGGTTTGCTTTGTTTTCTTTTTTTTTCAGCAATTTGCATCAATGGAAAATGCCACATATTTTGTCATGCACATTCTTAGCCTAGGTTTATTTATAAGTAAAACAACTGTTTGATCATATGTGTCATGTGCTGAACATTTGCATATGATCTCTGGCAGCAGCCACAGATTTGGGGTATTATTTTCCCCATTTACATTTGCCATCAGCATTTAAATTTTAGCTCCTTATTTAATAGAAATATTGTTCGAATGTTTCAGCTCTTCCAAAATGGTGATGCCTTTCTGTCTTGGAAACCTTCACTTAAGAAGATATGCATGAAACGTCCTCAATTATACAGCTGGGCAAGTGATCCATTTTAGCCTCTAATTAGTTGCTGATATGAATTTTTGAATATTTTACATGTATTCAATTAATTTTTTTTCTTCCCCTTGAATTCCCAATGTGATCTTACCTTTTCTGTCTTTACCCAGAAAGTGAATGATAATGAGTAAAATTTGATTTGAATCTATAAAATTATTTTTATTTGTTTTCCCTATTCATGATAACCTATACCTTTTCTCATTATATGTTCCAATTTTCTCACATCTCTCATCCACACTAACATAATTAACTCTAGCTGATCTGTTAGGCTAGAATATTTCACTTCCATGCCTCAGTATTCTTGAAGAAACTATTCTTTCTTTTTCCTTTACTTCTTCATCCTTATTATCATCGTCACCATTATTATTATCACCATTGTATCAATAACAATAACAAAAATAATATGTTATCATTGAATGTCATTACTGAGTGTCTTTTATGTGTCAGGAATAATCTAGTCATTTTTGTAATGTTCTTCAGGCTAACCACTACAATAAAATGATGGGGTAAATATTAACTTCAGTTTATAGATAAGAAAAGTGAGAATTAGAAAGATTAGGTAGCTTATCCAAAGCTTTATTGATAGTAAGTTGAGAAACAGTTTTAGGCGAGAAAAATCTATCTTCCCATTTTATAAGCTCATGCTCCCACTGGGTCTATTTAGATCCATTTTTTAAAGTTTTTTTTTTTTTTTTTAATTCATGCATATTGAGAGTTTCCAGGTGAATACTTTCCCAGATATATATACAGGTTTTTAGAAGGCTAAGTCTAAAATTAAGAAATTGATATGTAAATATTTATTAAGTTAGATAGATATAATTTTGAGTCTCAGCTCCATGACAGCACCATCTAGCCTCACACACCTTGTAATTCAATGAATCTTTCTCAAGCTCAGTTTTTAAATCTATCAAAGAGAAAAACACTGTCACTGTTTACCTTGCATGGGTCTTGTTAAGATGATTCCTAGTTTGTTATTTCAATATCAGTAGTGGTCTGACCACACTTTAATCTTAAAAAGGACTGGAAGAAGATGAACCATGAGGACTTCAAAAAAAAAGTGTGTAGATTTTAAAACAGGTCTAAGCTAATATGGTTTTTATTTTACTTAAAAATAAATAATTCAACTACTCTTTTACAAAATTATTTTTATAAGTTATTAAATAATATCAATTCATCCTAAAAAGTCAATTAGAAAACCTCTGGTCTGCACACAATGGTGCAGACTCATTTTTTCCTGTATCTCCCCTCTAAGGACAGCTGTACATGCCGGGAATGGTGCAACTCTGAAAGGTGCAAACTCTGAAAGGTATTGAGAATAAGGACAGCGGGCTTAGGGAAGCAGGACTGCAGGGACAGCACAGTGGTAGCAGGGCATCTTGTGACCCTCCACCCAATGGAGAAAGGCCATGCAGACCCAGCATTCTCTGAACCCTAACCTAGCCACAATCAACAGGTCTTATAGACTCATTTCTCCCCAAAGCGGAATTCCTCTGAGAACATTTGGAGACTAACACTATCAGAAAGGGGGATCGGTTGGGAGCCCTGCCAGAAATAAGCAGCCAGAGGAGATACTGTCTTTCCACACTAGGCCTGAAACTCCCGTTAGTCACTGGAAGATACCAAAACAAGTAAGCAGAGCTTGCAGAGGAAACAAAATGCAGCAGGTAGCCTGGTCCAGAAAGCTTCTTAGTCTCCATGGGACCAATAGTCTCTTACTCTGTGTAGAGACCCTGAAGTGGGCAGGTAGAACCTGCAAAAGGGACCAAGTTACCATAAGTGGCCTGGTCTAGGAAGGTTTTTTTTTTTTGGTCTCAGAAGGACCTATATGCTCCTTCCCTTCCAAGATTTGCTCAGTCCAGCTAGTAGGCAGGGGACCCAGTAACAGCAAGGGGCTCAGTCTGACAAGCATCTATGTCCCTGCAGGCCCAAGAACCTCTTCTTCCATCCAAAAACACTATGGGGATGAGGGCACTCACTATACCCCTACCCCATGGAGACATGTCTGACAGCCAGGCTTAGGAAAATTCCCCCTGAGTCAGCACTACAGAGAATAATGGGAGCCACGGCAGCACCAGATAACCCAGGCAAATCAGAATAACATCACAAGGCTCTGATAATTAAACTGACATTGGATAAATGTAGCAATGCAGCAAAGCCCCACGTGCTATATCTAAACAGAAAGACCGCCTGCAAAATTTTTTTTTAAATTATGTAACACTCAGATTCTCCGAAAAATAATTGATGAAATGTCCAGGACACAATTTAAAAAAAAATTACCCATCATACCAAGAACAAGAAAATACAACTTTAATAAGAGCAGACAGTTAACTGGTGCCAAAACCAAAATGAATCATATATTGGAATTATCTGGCAAAATTTAAAGCAGCTACCATAAGTATGCTTGGATAGTCAATTACAAAATCTCTTGAAAAAAATTAAAAATAGGAAATCTCAGTAAATGAGTAAAAGTTATTAAAACAAAGCAAATTAAAATTATGGAATTGAAAAATACCATAACATAAAAAAAAATTTCAATTGGCTCAATTGTACAGTAGAGATGACAGAAGATAGAATCAGTGGACTTGAGGCAAGACAATAGAATTGATGCAATCTTTATAACAGAGGGAAAATAGGTAGAAATGAAAACGTGAAAAGAACCACAGGGGCCTGTGAAACATAACAAAAGACTTAACATTTGTATTATTGGAATTCCAGAAGGAGAGGAAAAAGAAATTGGGACTGAAAGAGTATTTGAAGAAAAAATTTCTGAAAACTTCCTAAATTTGGCAAAAGATACAAACTTGTAGATAGGAAATGAAGCAAATCCCATAAGGTAGACCTAAAGAAATCCACGCCCAGACATGACATAATGAAACTTTTGAAAAATAAGAAAAAGAAAAAAAACATTGAAAGAAGCCAAGATAAATGGTATATTACCTATAGGAAAACACCAATTTGAATCATAGTGGATTTCTGATCTGAACCTACAGAGGCCACAGGGAAGTGGCGCAATATTTTTCAATGCTGAAGGAAAAGAACAGTAATCACTAACTCTATAATAGCCAGTGAAACCATCCTTCAGGAATAAAGAGGAAATAAAAACATTTTCAAACAAAGTAAAATATAAATAATTTGTCACTAGCAGACTTCCCCTAAAGACTGGCTAAAGAAATTTCTTCAAACAGAGAGAAAATAATGAAGGAATCATGGAGTACAGGAAGAGAGAAGGAAAAATAGAAGGAGAAGAAATAGGTGTACATACCATCCTTTTCCTCATGAGTTTTACAAATCATATTTGATGATTGAAAGAAAAATTACAGCACCATCTGATGATACTAAAGACCATGATATATAAAAGCGGGACCTAAACGAAAGTGAGATTTCCACAGTGCACTCAAAGTGGTGAAATGTTGATGCCAGTAGCCTGTTAGAAGTCACACATGTATATCATAATACTCACAGTAACCACCACCAAAGCTATACCATGAAATATACTCAAAAACTCTTTATGTAAATTAAGATGGAATCCTGAAAAAAAAGTTCTTACTAATTCACAGTAAGGCAGAAAAGAGAAACCCAGGAATGAGAATCAGAAAAAATGGAAAACAAATTTTAAAGTGATAGACTTAAAATGAACTCCAGCTTATCAATAACTAATTTAAATGTAGGTGCTCCAAATCCAACAATCAAAAGATAGAGACTAGTAGATTGAGCAAAAAATGATCTATACTGTGTATAGCAAAGAATTAAGATAATAAACCTGAAGCTGCTATCCTTAGAAAGGCTTGCTTGTGAGATTGGTCCTTGCCTGCTGTTTGGAAACTTGGATTTTAGGATCATTCTCTGATGAGTTTCTCACTGTGCCTATTAGTTTGTGCAAATAATATGGTTTATGCTGAACACCTGCTTTCATTTTGGTATATGACAGGCAAAAATACTTGTGTGACATTTAAAAACTCTGGGTACTGAGTCTCCAATGATCATCTCTGGTAAAACAAACAAACAAACAAACAAACAAACAAACAAATCCATTTCACACATATTGTCACTCACTTTGCGTGAGGAATTCAACACTTCTTTTGTGAATCCACTGGGAGAGGACTTCTCCAAGAACTTGCTGTTTTCCTCCATGTACCTTTTCCTTTGCTAAATAAGTCCTTTGCTATAATAAAGCATAGTCATGAGTCTATATGCTAAATCCTGTGAATCCTGCTAGGAAACCATCAATCCTGGGAATGATGTTGGAGACTACTGACACATGCTATTTATGAGAAACTCACTTCAAATTCCACAGCACTGGTAATTTGAAAGTAAAAATATATTTTAAAAAGCTATACCATGCAAACATAATGGAAAATAACAGGAGTAGCTATTTTAACTTCTGATAAAATAGATCCCAGAATAAAGAAAATTACTTAAAGACAGAGGGACATTATATAATTATAAAAGATCAATCCACCAGGAAGACATAATGATTCTATATATGAACACACCAAAAAATCAGAAACTCTTATACATAAAACCAAACCTGAGAGAGCTAAAAGTAAAAATAGACAAGTCCACAGTTATAGTTGGGGAATTTCACACATCGTCCTTCACAACATATACAACTACTAAACAGAAAATTATCAGAGATATAAAATAACAAGACAATCAACCAACAGAATTTAATTGACATTTATAGAGCACTCCACGTAAAAACAGCATTGTGCACATTTTTTAAAGCAAACATAGAATATTCACCAAGATAGATCATATCTTAAGCTGTTAAATAGATCTTGAAAATAAAAAAAAAAATTAAATCACACAGAGGTATGTTCTCTGGCTGCATGCAATCAAGCTAGAAGTCAATAACAGAATCACAGTAGGAAAATCTGAACACATGGAACCTAAGCATCACGCTTCTAAATAATCTGAGTCCAACAGACACATCACTCCATTAGCTTATGAGAACAATGGTGCTGAGCTGTTTCTTATTCTATAGTAGGTGAGTTTTCTTTCTTTTTTCTGGAGAATTTATCCTTGGTGATTTGTAATTTCACCTCAATGTGGTATCTAAATGTTGATAAATTTTCATACACTGTGTTTTTAATTCAGTCCTCTGTAATGTGAAGAAATTTAAGTCAGAAATTTTCTTGCATTAATATTTTTATTATTGATAACATTCTCTGAACTGTCTGGTAGCTGATCCTTTTTAACCTCCTGTATTTTCTCTCATACTGTTACCTCTATGTATTTTTGTTTTATATTCAGAGAGATTTCCTCAAGTTTATCTTTTAATCTTCTCAAATTTTGATTTTAGTTTCCAGGAAACCCTGCTTATTTTGTTATTATTTCTTTTTCATTGCATTTTTTTAAATGAATGGTCTCTTTTTGAAGGTAATCAGAATTTTTATTGTTAGTTTTATTTATTTTTTCTATTTCCTAACTTCTGTCTCCTTAGAAGTTGTTTTTCTTTTGTTTATCTTGGTTTTCTCTTTCTTTTTACAGTCTTCTTTGGTGGCAAATGGTTCATGATTTGTATTCACTAATGATGCAAAAGAAGGTTGACTTGCAGCTGCATACACCTGGGTGAGCTTTGTTACCTGGAAGACTTCTGGGTGAAGATGGAGCACACAGTCATTTTGTTGGGGAATTCTTAATTGCAAGAATGCAAATAGGGGCAGTGATGCCTACTATTTCTGCCCAAGTCATTCCTGACATGTTGTTGTATTTAAGTCAGGGAAATCTGATTTTAGATCATCGCATTTGTAGGGTGGAATTGTGGGTAGGTGAGGGTAATCACTCCTGTGACCCCACAATCGATTCCACTTCGCTCTCCTGCCTGCTCTACAGCCTGGCAGACAGTTTAGCTTCCTAATGACTTCCAATCCCATTTGCTTGTAAACGAGACTGTGGCTTTCTCCTGTCATCAGTCAGCACTTTGTCTACTGCTTTTGGTCTCCAGAAATTTGCTCACATTTCTCATCTTTCCATGGCTGCCACTTGGATTCCTTATTGTTGTGGTGTATAGTATTTATCGCTTTACCGTTCTTTTAATGATGTGTCAAGGGAAAGAGGAAATATGTATTTGTTTTAAGTCTGCAATTTCCAAACATAAGTCACCATTAAAATATTCTCGACATAAAAATATAACTGGTATCAATTTTAGCAGTTGTAATTTAAAGATCAATAAATATTACTCTTTTCCCCAGAAACATAATTGAAAACTAAAGCTATAATTATACTTGCCTAACTAACAAGAATTGAATCATGGGTTTCTTTCATCTTACAACTCATGTTTTATGTGACTTTAGTCACTAGTCTTTCATGATTAAAAATAAGTTCAATTTATAACAAAGTATTTTTAACTCTGTTCTAGACATAGTTTCATTCATGCACAGAGAAGTGTCTCGTCATATTATTTGTTACCGAGTCAATGCTAAGCATACAGTACTCAATCAATTGATCCTAATTTGTTTATAGATGCCCATAATTGCAATTTTAATGTGTGGTGATATGCAGTTCCATGTTCTGTGAATCTTAGTTGGTTTTCTAACGTCACTCTTCCCAGCCCCAAATCACTCTTCCTTCCAATCCTGTCACAAGTGTCACTCACTGTAAAGTCAGTCATCTCAGTGGAGCAGAAAAGTAAAAGCAGAATCATTGTTTGGAGCTACGGACACCTTGTACACATATTTCTTTTAGTTCAAGAACCAAAACATACCAGTCATCTTAACCATGCCCATTATAGCAGAATATCTCCTGAGCCCTTTAACTGTACACCTATTTTTTTCTGCCTGACATCCTATTTCTCTGTGAAGTCATTTTGTGTAACCCTGTGTTCCCAATTAGAAGACTGGAATGGAAGCAATAATGAAAATAATAACCAAGAAAATCACAAAACAAGCAAACAAACAGAAAGAAAAACAATCACAGACACTCATGATTTAACCACTTTCTGTGAAGGTTTATGTTAAGGTATATATTTTTTTATCATTTAGAGAGAAACTACTAAAATTTAATTAGCTGTGAAGGGAGAAGGGAACAAAACTTTGTCTTAAGGCAGCTTGACTTTGAATGACTAAACATCAACTTAGTGGCCGTCTCTTGTTTTTCCACGTAGCTACCAAAAAAAAAAAAAAAAAAAAAAAATGCCTAAGCCAAAGCAGTAAGTTTATTCTTGTAGTTATAAAATCACTGTGAAGGTCTAACTCTCTCAAGTCAGACTAAAACTCTGTTGTGAACCATAGAAAAATAAAATCTTTTTCTAAATTTTATTTACCTTGCCTGTAGAACTTACAGGTTAGAGAAGGAGGTAGGATAGGGTAGGGAACAGGTCAACATTTGTTCCAACGTTTTTCAGAATTATTCTTATTTATCAACTGCAACAACTGAATAAGCATAACATTCTTGGTATTACTTCCATTGCTATATCTAAAAATATTATTTCTTGCTCAGGTAATAATAAAGGTACAGCTTCTTGTTTTATTACAAACTGTTTTCCTCAGAGAGACTATAAAAAAAATCCTAAAATATCAGGGATGTAACATAATAAAAATTTATTTCTGGCTGATATCACAGTCCAAAGCAAAGGGCTCTGCTCCACGTTGTCATTCAAGGGATCCATTTTTGCTTTTTTGTTTTTCCAGTCTAGCGGGCTCAGCATTTCCTGGGACCTCTGCATCCTTACTGGAGTCTAACTCCCGTTGGCAAGTGAAGGAGAGAGAAGGTAGAAAGCTGGAAAGTTTTTATTTTATCTTATTTTAGGGTCATTCTCTCAAATTGACATATATCACCTATTCAATATCACTGGGCAGCTCTCAGATAGTCTCCAAAGGACCATCTACATAATTTGGGGGCCCAGTGCAAAATAAAAATGTGGAACCCCTTGTTCAGACATTACTAAGAATTTCAGGACTGTGGCAACAGAGCATTAAATCAAGTTCAGGGCTTTTTACACGCCAATGAAACTAGTACTCAATTTCGCTTAAATTCCAGGGAAGCTAGGAAATGTGGAATAGTTCCATATGCAGCAGGAAAAGGCAGTAGTGCTTGGTAAATGTATTATGAAGCAAAGTCTTCTGCAACAAATCACCACAAACTTAGTTGCTTAAATAATACACATTTATTATTTTACAACTATGGAGGGCAGAAGTCTGAAATAGGTCTCACTGAACTAAAATCAAGCTGTTGACAGAGCTGTGTTCCTTTCTGGAAGTTCTAGGAGAAAATCCATTTACTTGCCTTTTCCAGCTTCTAGAGGCCACATTCCTTGTAGTCCCTTCCTTCATCTTCAAAGGCATGACTTAGCCTCTCTCAGGTGATTTTGCTCTAGTCATGTTGCTTTTCAACCACAGCTGGGAAAGATTTTAAGTGCCCATGTGACAAGTGTACTTCAAAAAATTTGTGGAAAGACAGAATTAAAAGATAATACAAATCTTTCCATAAATTTCTTTGAAGTACCCTCAAATTTGGCCCACCTGGATAGTCCAAGATAATATCCTCATCTCAAGGTTCTTAACTTAATCACATGTATAAAGTCTCTTTTGTGACGGAAGGTAACATACTCACAGTTCTTGGGGATTAGGATGTGGATATCTTGAGGAGCTATTATTCTGCCGAAAAAGCATATAGGATTGTTTCTGCTACACCCCACTATATGGTGAGATTCTACCCAAAGAGTTTCAGTTTCTGAAAGTAATTAGTCCTAATGAAAACAGTATCATGTCATGAAAATCATAGGAGTTAGTGAAGAGATGAGTCACTGGGGCCATCTTCCCATTACACGTTCTCCCTAAAAGTTTTCCTTTTCAAAAGAATATGATCACTGTCTTTAAAGAACACCTGTCAAATCACCTGATTCTAGATCTTTTCTACCTTTGTTGTGACTAATTTATTTTTAAAAGGAACACAACTATTTGAATTACAGAAAGAGTGAATTACTAAAGATGAATCAATGTGTGTGAAAGAAAAAAACAATAGGTACATGTATATATACCAAGTCAAAGAGTTAAATCTAGTCCCCATGAGTTATTTTTCTTAAAATCATCTCTTTTCTTTATTTTAAATGCAGTTGTTTTGAATTCTGATAAAATGTAGACTGCCAACTTATGCAGAGATTTTTTTAAAAAGCGATTTCATTTGCTACCCCTCAAAAGCAAAAAATCCACCAATTTTTTTTTCTCATTTTTAATTAGTAGTGGCAAAATTGTTTATTAGATGTTTAGAGGCATGCTCAGACAACATAGTGAGGTGTGATGACGGAAAATCACATTTTTATTCTTCCTCGGGCAACTTTGATTTAGTTCAAATACTTCTGAAAGAACGAAAGTCTCACTTGAATGTCCTTTGCTTGATTTCCACTATGTCATTACTTGGCCTTTTATTAACAGGAGAACTTGGAGAAAAGATGAGAATTCATACCTGAAAAAGGAAGAGGAAAAATGGGAGGAGTAACTCTGGGCATTTTCCCTCACCTCAACAGCTGCCTGTGAGCAATGATGATGTGTGCTACATAAGACACACTCGTCAGGTACAGTGTCTCATAAGGGTTAAAACTCATCTGCAGGGGAAAAAAGAAAGATGTCCTCCAGGTGCAGGTGACCTCTTAGATCATTTTTGTTTATCAAGAAATGTTAATAGCATCAGACAAAAAAAAAAAGAGTAGAATTTTCATTTGTATACTTGTATATTAAAATAAGTCACTTACATATTTGTGCATTAGTCAACACTCACTGGGTTATGCAATAATGGTAGGTAACCTTTGTATCGTCACAGTATACAATAACATCGGTTTAGCTCTTGCTTCTGTTATATGTCTGTGGCTGTGGTGAGCTTTGCCTCTGTTCTACGTGCTGTCTTCTTCTAGAACACAGGCTGAAGGAAGAGTCCCATTGAGGATCTGCTATTCTTATAGCAATGGAGAAAGAGTAAGGTAGCTGGTGGAAGTAGACAACAGCAAATAAAGCTAGAGAGGAGTAGGTTTGCACCACTTCTGGTTCATTTTATTGGCTGAAGTAAATCACATGGCCAAGCTGGACAATAGGGAGAGGGGGTATATTTCACCTACAGGGAGACAATACAAACCATAGAGCAATGTGCCAAAATAGGCGAACCCCTAATATATGATAGGGGATCATAATACAATCAATCACTATTGTCGGTTCATTTCCTAGTAGGAAGGATGCTGTTATTTATATATTTTTCCTAAAACCAGTAAAATCTTCAAATCACATCTTTTACATTGTAGAAGTTACACAAATTAGAATAGAAACATCCCAGCGTGAAGTTTCAGTGAAAGTCAGTATTGCATCATTGGAATACTACATATTTTTTTTTCTGCTAAAGGAGGAAAATGCTTTAAAAAGAGAGTAGTAGTTTCTTACTTAAACTCTTTTTTTTTTTTAAAAAATGGATCACTATTTCATTACATGTGGCTACATGCCCAATGAAATGACTATATTTTTCATGCTCCCTTGCAGCTAACTTGACCAATTAGACATAAGTGGGAGTTGATGGATGACATGTCTGAGAAAACTCCTAAGAGTGGGAAAGAGGGCCAGTGTATACATGTCTTCCACCATCCCCTTGCATTCCTTTGTTCTTTTTCCCTAGAAATTCAACCCAGTGGATGAAGAGCTGCCATTATTTGGACCTTGACCTTGAAGGCAGAAGCCAAGTGCAAAGAGCATTGAAGCTGAATATTAAAAGAGTTGGGAAGACACAGGAAAATGGTCAGGGCCCCTCAGATGTTCAGAATCTTGCCAAGCATTTGATGTAAATACGCGTATGTGCCCAGGTGTTCCTTGGCTATTGACTAATATAACTGTGCGTGTGCACCCAGGTGTCCTGGGTTATGGACTTAACTATAAAGGACTAGTGGCTCTGATCCATGGTGCCCCGCACCCCAGGGGGACCATGGGGAGGCTGCTACTGCTGCTGGAGTCTGCTGCTGCCAGGGCCTCTGGGACCTTTGGAGAGGCCACCGCTGCTGCTGTGGACTGAGCTCGTGCCATCTACCAGTGGCTCCCGGGATCTTTCCTGATTACCTAGAGCTTGTGGACCTGCAAGTGAGGGGTCTGTGACCCAGTCTGTACAATGGCTTGAAGGGTTTGAGCCCTAGCCCTGACCATACAAATGGAAACTTAGTATAACTAAAGTAATAAAACATTTTGGCTTTAGTTATGAATTGCCTAACCAGACAATTAGCATAGCTATTGCCCCAACCAGACAACTGGCTTAATCGTGTAGCTTTACAAAAGGTGTTTCGCGTTGTTGCTGGCGATATGTAGCCTTCATATCGGTCCTGTAGTGTTTAACTCGACTTTTTTAATGAGAGGTTGATATAAACTTCAATCTTTTTTGACTTGCTATTATTTTCTATTTCTTTTACTAGCAGTCTGACAAAATTAGTATATGGTATAAGACTTAATTCAGGAATATTAAGTAAATATTGAGAAGAGCCCATTGAAGCTTTTCAAACAGAAGCCTGCATGGGGTGTTAACTGGAAAATAAGATGATAAGAAATAAGATTCCAGGAGAGGAGAACAGAGAAAGATTATGATGTCCAAGACTAGGAAGAAGATTGCAGTAGTACCAGTATTGAGCCAAATGAGTAAAACTAAAGAAATGGTGTTGTGTATGACTGAACAAAGTTTAAACAGCTCTATATATTTATATCTGTCTATATGTATGAAGATATATATATATATATATAGTACAGCTATGGATATAGATATATGTTTCTGAATATGTACATATATGAACAAATTCACATACAAATAAAAATCTTAGATTTTTATGTATTAGTAGTGTTGAATAAAATAGATTTCTCAGTGATACTTCTCAGTGAACTGGGACATCATAGAAACGTGGATCCTTAGTTAAGCAGATTGGCATAACTTATGTTATCTCTTATGGGCCATTTGGAGCACCATTGTCAACCATTTGCTTTGCTTCTACAGACTTCTCAGTAATAGCTATGCACAACCAATGGGAACTGTTCAAATAATTCTACTGAACATGGGGATTAGGGATTGTGGTACCTTTTTTACATTTTTTGTTAAATCTACCATTTGGACTTTTTTTTTCAAATTTTCTATTATTCCCTGTTAATGTCTGGCTAGAAAAAAAGGGTGGTGCTTCTTACTCACATCTGCCAAATCTCTATTCCAAGTTAACGAGGTCATTTCTAAATAGTGGGCTACACAGGCACACCTTGGTATTTCCTAAATCCTGCAATGGGCAATCCATGCCCTGATTTTGTCCTTTGTCATTCATTCATTGCCACTTGAAGATGGAAGATCTCAGAGACCTCACAATTGCTGAAAGTTTTAACTTTTGAAATCTGCCCTAAAAGTGCAAATGAAATTACATTGCCAATATTTTTAAGAAGACTTAAATCAGCTATGAACCATCATTTTAAGAAGACTTACCCATCTGTGAAACAGATCTCATCAGTTCCCACATGGAAAGTTGACAGAATTTCTTTAGAGATTTCTGAGGTCTCCCAGTTCTTTGGGAATTCAAACGAATGATCTCTCATTTGATCATACCCCCTAAGAATGCTCTAAGCTAGAGGAGTTCGACACTATCCCAATTCCTTTTCTCTTTGTCCTTCACAGGTGATCCCAATAACAACAACTTTGGTTTTTCTTCACTAGAGAAAACAGGTTCAGTCACTTTCACAGAAGTTGAGTAGAAAGGGCCAGTGCAGAATTCCATGCTTTTCTACATGCCCAAAACATAACTTCCTCCTGCCTGTACATTCTTCAGCTCAAGATGATGATTTCTCGAGAATTCCATTAATAAAAAGGCATCGAAATGCTATTTATTTGTTTGTTTGTTTTTTACATTGTTACAATATACTTAGTTATACTAAGTTCCGGGTTGCATTCTGGGGGACTCCTTAGTTAGCAACAAAATAAGTGGTGTCAGCCCTCATGACACACTCTAGAAGAAATGCAGCAAATACATTTAAAATTGCCAAATATATATGTAATTACCTACAGCAATATAGGAAGTACATGATGCTATGAAAAATTAAAACTGGAAAACTAATTTAGATCAGGATATCAAGAAAAAACTCTATGATGAGAGTTTGATATGAAATCAGTAGGATAAGCACTGGATTGTGCCCAATACTATTCACTAGGGACACAGACATTAATATGGAGATATCTGAGCTTTCCCATTTTGGCCTGAACTACATATAGGCTCATATTCATCTCATGCTATTTACCCTGGAAAGAGAGTACATTTAATTTAATATGGTTGAGAAAAAGAGCAAGAGAGAGATATTCTCAAATGGTTATGTCAAAAAATATTACTGATATACAGGGATGGTCTAATCTAGCGCAGGTATAATCAGCACACAAAAATGATAGTCCACATAAGTAGTGGACAACCAAACAATTATGCAATTAAAAGGAGATTTTAATGAATTATAATTGCAGGCAGAGGTTATTCATGGCAAATCCCTACTTTAGTTTCTAGAGCCAGAGAAAGGTTTCAAAATTTCTGGAGGAATTAAAAATTTTTGACTGGTTGAAGAAAAGATAGTATCATTGGTGTACATGAGTTGGAACATGAGGAAGGAGGATTGAAAGGAGGAAGAGAAGAGGAGGAGGAGGAAAAAGGAAGGTATGGAAAAGCTGCATTTTAGCAGAGGAAGTGAACTAGACGGATGTTGGAGATGAGCAACGGAGAGTTGACTAAAGACCACAGACTAATAAAGGGGCTCAACACTAGCATCTGGCTAGAGTCCTACAAACTAGCAAGTTTTGGCTATTTGAAAATTTGCAACCATTTCTATTGACTGGATATTTCAAAGGGGAAGCAGAGCTAGCGCAGTGCTTGAATGGCATTGATAGCCTGGTTTTATGGAGATGTTTAGGTATCATCTTGACTTTTTATGTGCATTTGCTTTTTTTATTCTAATAGCTAAATACATAAGTTTTTGTATAATTGTCAAACAGGGCTAGATTAAAAATTACTAAATAGTTCTTAAAATGAATACCTTGTCAATTAGTCAATGAAATGTTGTTAATATTTCTAATATAAAGAAGCCAAAGTTTGCTGTTCACTTTTATTCCTTTTTCCTCCTGGAAAAAGTGGAGTAATTATCATTTTTTTTCTACTTCAGAATCTGCCTCTTAGAAGTGTATCAATTGCGTTCAAGTTCTTACAGATAAATGTGTCCATTTAAAGTTATTTTCTGTATTTACCTTGATGTTACTTAGTGCAGAATAGCTAGCTATCTTGTTGAAATAGAAATGTCCACAGTAGACTCTTTTTCTTTCAGAAATGATTTCAAGCCTGGTAAAGAAAAAGAGAAAGCTAGCAAAGCACTTGTCATTTTTTTTTAAAGTGCTGCACTTGTTTCTTTTAGGCATTTCAGAAAGGACTGAATGCATATTATTTCATTTATTGCACTGTTTCTCGGAGTACATTTGGTCTTGTGTATTTTAAACAGAGAGACAGAAATGACTTGATAAACAATATACATCAAAAGAACCTGGAAATCACTCAAGATGTTGGTCATTCTATGAAGTCAAGATCGCCTTTCCATCCATGTAGCTTTGAGTGCATCTGTTAAAATTATGTAGAAGGAAGGAGATGAGGATTGCAGTAAGGAAAAGCAGCAGAAAGTTTAAGTTGGAAATATCACTTTACATATGGTCAGTGTCTTTCAAAACAGATACCCCAACCAGGAGAGTTTCTTATTTGATAGTAATGGATGTCAATGTTTGGTCTGAAGTTAAAGCACTGTGGAAAAACTCCACTGGGTAAACATAAAATTCTGTTTGAAATAAAATTTGTATATGTTTTAATTGATTCAAAGTGACTTGTTCATAGGAAATACTCAAATTATATATAAATACATATATATGATTTCCTTATCACCTTTCAGGAAAGTAACTAAGACTTTCTGTTTTAGAATATCAGTGAAACAGCTTTGAAATATACTATCACAGATATTTAACAGCAAACAGTGCTGATTAATAAGAAGGAAAAAGAATAAATATTGTGCCAGTAAAATAACAGGAAGCTTCAGGAAAATGGTAGAGAATTATTGAATTTGAAATTTAGCCAGAAAACAGTGCCTGACACATACCCACACCCTCCTTCAGCAATATGTTCTCTGCTATTTTAAACAGCCATAACATTAGTTTTGCAGCAAAGTGATGAGAAAATAGGGTCAGTGCACTGAATTCTAATCCAATTCCCCCTATTTATTTTGTTTATGAGGATGTTTCAGTTTCTTGACATTAGCTTATTTTGTGGAGGTCTGTAGGACTTAACTCATGTAACTTAATCATGGAATTTTCTGCCAATGCCCAGTAAATTAGAATGCTAGTTCCATGTGTAGTAATGATCGTCTCTGGTAAGAAGAACATATGCAATCATGATTAGAGCGAATAGAGAAGTGAAAGGAAAATTTTTTTGATAAGATAATATTTCCTAAAGTCAATATGTAATTTATTTATTTTTTATTTGAAACATAATTGATTATACATATTTGTGAGGTACAGAGTTGACTATCAATGCCTGTGTATGATATGTGATGATTAAATCAGGACAACTGCCATACTCATCATTATAAGATGTACTCATTCCTTGTGTCCACTAACCAATTTCTCCTTAACCCTCCCTTTCCCCTATTCCCCCCTTTAATAACCACAGTTCTGTTCTCTTCTTCTGAAAGTTCAACGTATTATTGTTTGCTTTCTTTCTCTTTCCTTCCTTCCTTCCTTCTTTCCTTCCTTCCTTCCTTCCTTCCTTCCTTCCTTCCTTCCTTCCTTCCTTCCTTCCTTCCTTCCTTCCTTCCTTCCTTCCTTCCTTCCCTCCCTCCCTCCCTCCCTCCCTCCCTCCCTCCCTCCCTCTCTCTTTCTTTCTTAGCTTCCACTTATGAGTGAGGACATGTGGTATTTCTCTTTCTGTGCCTGGCTTATTTCACTTAACATAATTTCCTCCAAGTTCATCCATGTTGCTGCAAATAGCAGAATTTCATTCTTTTTTTGTGGGTGAGTAGTATTCCATTGCATATATACACCACATTTTCCTTATGCAGTTGTCCATCAATGGACATTAAGGTTGGTTCCATATCTTGGCTATTGTAAACAGAGCTGCTGTGAACATGGGAGTGCAGATGTCCCTTCAACATGATGATTTCCATTCCTCTGGATATATACCCAGCCGTGGGATTGCTGGATTGTATGGTAGTTCTATCTGTAGTTGTTTGAGAAAGCTCCATACTGTTTTCCATAATGACTGTTTTCCATAATTTACAGTTCCACCAACAGTGTAGAAGAGTTCCCCTTTCTCCGCATCCTTGCCAGCATTTTATATTTTCTGTCTTTTTAAAAGCCAATCTAACTGGGGTACAATGATATCTCAATGTTGTTTTGATTTGCATTTGCCTTATGATTAGTGATGTTGAACATTTTTCCTGTATCTATTGGTCATTTGTATGTCTTTCTTTGAGAAATGTCTATTTAGCTCCTTTGCCCATTTTTAAATTGGACTATTTATGTTTTTACAGTTAAGTTGTTTGAGTTCCTTGTATATTCTGGATATTAATCCTTTGTTGGATGAATAGTTTGTGAATATTTTCTCCCTTTCTGTAGGTTGTCTTTTCACTCTGTTGATTGTTTCCTTTGCTATGCAGAAGCTTTTACTCTTTTAGCTTAGAATCAAAGTAGAGCTTCAAGGCCAACCACCGCTTTCACCTACGATTAACACAAAAATCCACACTCTTCTATAACAATTCTATTTCAGGGGCTGCAGTTTATGTAATGCCTTGTCTTGCTTAAATCAGCTACGATCCTGGGCACTGCATTCCCCACATTTTCATATTAAGTCACCATCAATTTTTTGACCATGAACAACAAGCTAGAATGCAAAAAGGGATGGTCATTCAATCACCAGCCAGATGAACAGCATGATTTTCTTGGCAGGAATAAGTGTGTGGCTAATTCTTGCAAACTAAGAAAATCACGTTTTAAAGGTCTTGTCTATTGGCCATTTATAGATAATTTGAGAATAAGCACTTTTCTCTAAGAGGGAAGACTTAAGTAAATGTTAAGATTATATGGATAACATGCAATAAGATAGTTCCTTGTGCAAACTAGAAGTAGTCTACACCCTTGATTATATCCTTTTCCAATTTACCTCCATTTCACCTCTCTTAACCAAACAAATGCACACAATTTATGAAAAAAGAGGAGGAGATAGTAAGGAAGTAAAAGAATAATGAAGCTATTTAATAAGCTTATCCAAAAAAAGATTATAGATTATCTCTAGGTTGCTATTTTATTTTTTTTTTTTATTTTATTTTATTTTATTATTTTTTATTTTTATTTTTATTTTTATTTTATTTTTTTAAATTTTATTTTGTCGATATACATTGTAGCTGATTAATGCTCCCCATCACCAAAACCTCCCTCCCTTCTCCCTCCCCCCCCTCCCCCCCAACAATGTCCTTTCTGTTTGTTTGTTGTATCAACTTCAAATAATTGTGGTTGTTATATCTTCTTCCTCCCCGCCCCCCGGTTTGTGTGTGTATGTGTGTATGTGTGTGTGTGAATTTATATATTAATTTTTAGCTCCCTCCAATAAGTGAGAACATGTGGTATTTCTCTTTCTGTGCCTGACTTGTTTCACTTAATATAATTCTCTCAAGGTCCATCCATGTTGTTGCAAATGGCAGTATTTCATTCGTTTTTATAGCTGAGTAGTATTCCATTGTGTAGATGTACCACATTTTCCGTATCCACTCATCTGATGATGGGCATTTGGGCTGGTTCCAGCTCTTGGCTATTGTAAAGAGTGCTGCGATGAACATTGGGGAACAGGTATACCTTCGACTTGATGATTTCCATTCCTCTGGGTATATTCCCAACAGTGGGATGGCTGGGTCGTATGGTAGATCTATTTGCAATTGTTTAAGGAACCTCCATACCATTTTCCATAGAGGCTGCACCATTTTGCAGTCCCACCAACAATGTATGAGAGTTCCTTTTTCTTCGCAGCCTCGCCAGCATTTATCGTTCATAGTCTTTTGGATTTTAGCCATCCTAACTGGGGTTAGATGGTATCTCAATGTGGTTTTGATTTGCATTTCCTGGATGCTGAGTGATGTTGAGCATTTTTTCATATGTCTGTTGGCCATTTGGATATCTTCCTTAGAGAAATGCCTACTTAGCTCTTTTGCCCATTTTTTAATTGGGTTGCTTGTTTTCTTCTTGTAAAGTTGTTTGAGTTCCTTATATATTCTGGATATTAATCCTTTGTCAGATGTATATTTTGCAAATATTTTCTCCCACTCTGTTGGTTGTCTTTTAACTCTTTTAATTGTTTCTTTTGCTGTGCAGAAGCTTTTTAGTTTGATATAATCCCATTTGTTTATTTTTCCTTTGGTTGCCCGTGCTTTTGGGGTCGTATTCATGAAGTCTGTGCCCAGTCCTATTTCCTGAAGTGTTTCCCCTATGTTTTCTTTAAGAAGTTTTATTGTCTCAGGGTGTATATTTAAATCCTTAATCCATTTTGAGTTGATTTTAGTATACGGTGAGAGGTATGGATCTAGTTTCATTCTCCTGCATATCGATATCCAGTTATCCCAGCACCACTTGCTGAAGAGGCAGTCCCTTCCCCAGTGAATAGGTTTGGTGCCTTTGTCAAAGATCAGATGGCAGTAAGTGTGTGGGTTGATTTCTGGATTCTCTATTCTATTCCATTGGTCAGTGTGTCTGTTTTTATGCCAGTACCATACTGTTTTGGTTATTATAGCTTTGTAGTATAGCTTAAAGTCAGGTAGTGTTATGCCTCCAGCTTTATTTTTTTTGCTGAGCATTGCTTTGGCTATTCGTGGTCTTTTATTGTTCCATATAAATGTCTGAATAGTTTTTTCCATTTCTGAGAAAAATGTCTTTGGAATTTTGATGGGGATTGCATTGAATTTGTATATCACTTTGGGTAGTATGGACATTTTCACTATGTTGATTCTTCCAATCCAAGAGCATGGAATATCTTTCCATCTTCTTGTATCCTCTCTAATTTCTCTCAGCAGTGGTTTGTAGTTCTCATTATAGAGATTTTTCACCTCCTTGGTTAACTCAATTCCTAAGTATTTTATTTTTTTGGTGGCTATTGTAAATGGGCAGGCTTTCTTGATTTCTCCTTCTGCATGTTCACTATTGGAGAAAAGAAATGCTACTGATTTTTGTGTGTTGATTTTGTATCCTGCTACTGTGCTGAAATCATTTATCACTTCCAACAGTTTTTTTGTAGAGGTTTTAGGCTGTTCGATATATAGGATCATGTCATCTGCAAACAGGGACAGTTTGACTTCATCTTTTCCAATCTGGATGCCCTTTATTTCCTTCTCTTCTCTTATTGCTCTGGCTAGTACTTCCAACACTATGTTGAATAGGAGTGGTGAGAGTGGGCATCCTTGTCTAGTGCCTGTTCTTAAAGGAAAAGCTTTCAGCTTTTCCCCATTCAGGATGATACTGGCAGTGGATTTGTCATATATGGCTTTAATTATGTTGAGATACTTTCCCTCTATACCTAACTTATAGAGGGTCTTTGTCATGAATGAGTGCTGAACTTTATCAAATGCTTTTTCAGCATCTATAGAGATGATCATATGGTCCTTGTGTTTGAGTTTATTAATATGGTGTATCACATTTATTGATTTGCGTATGTTGAACCAACCTTGCATCCCTGGGATGAATCCCACTTGATCGTGATGAATAATTTTTCGTATGTGTTGCTGTATTCTGTTTGCTAGTATTTTAGTGAGGATTTTTGCATCTATATTCATCAAGGATATCGGCCTGTAGTTTTCTTTTTTGGTTATATCTTTACCTGGTTTTGGTATCAGGATGATGTTTGCTTCATAGAATGAGTTTGGGAGATTTGCGTCCGTTTCAATCTTTTGGAATAGTTTGTAAAGAATCGGTGTCAATTCCTCTTTGAATGTTTGGTAAAATTCTGCTGTGAATCCATCTGGTCCTGGGCTTTTCTTTGTTGGGAGCCTTCTGATAACAGCTTCAATCTCCTTTATTGTTATTGGTCTGTTCAGATTTTCTACATCTTCACGGTTCAGTTTTGGGAGCTTGTGTGTGTCCAGAAATTTATCCATTTCCTCCAGATTTTCAAATTTGTTGGCGTACAGTTGTTTATAGTAGTCTCGAATGATTCCTTGTATTTCAGATGAATCAGTTGTAATATCGCCTTTTTCATTTCTAATTTTTGTTATTTGAGTCTTCTCTCTTCTTTTTTTTGTTAGCCATGCTAATGGTTTGTCAATTTTATTTATCTTTTCAAAAAACCAACTTTTTGATTCGTTGATCTTTTGAATTGTTTTTTGGTTTTCAATTTCATTCAGTTCTGCTCTGATCTTAATGATTTCTTTCCGTCTGCTAACTTTAGGATTGGATTGTTCTTGTTTTTCTAGTTCTTTAAGGTGAAGTGTTAGGTTGTTCACTTGCCATCTTTCCATTCTTCTGAAGTGAGCATTTAATGCAATAAATTTTCCCCTCAATACTGCTTTTGCAGTATCCCATAGGTTTTGGTATGATGTATCATTGTTTTCATTAGTTTCAATAAACTTTTTGATTTCCTGCTTGATTTCTTCTTGGACCCATATGTCATTAAGTAGAATGCTGTTTAATTTCCATGTGTTTGTATAGTTTCCAGAGTTTTGTTTGTTATTAATTTCTAGTTTTAATCCATTGTGGTCTGAGAAGATACATGGGATAGTTCCAATTTTTTTGAATTTACTGAGACTTGATTTGTGACCTAATATGTGATCTATCCTGGAGAATGATCCATGTGCTGCTGAGAAGAATGAATATTCTGAGGTTGTTGGGTGGAATGTTCTGTAGATATCTGCCAATTCCAATTGGTCTAGAGTCTTGTTTAGATCTTGTGTTTCTCTACTGATTCTTTGCCTAGATGATCTGTCTAATATTGACAGTGGAGTGTTCAGGTCCCCTGCTATTATGGTATTAGTGTCTATTTCCTTCTTTAGGTCTAATAGAGTTTGTTTTATAAATCTGGCTGCTCCAACATTGGGTGCGTACATATTTATGATTGTTATGTCTTCTTGATGGATCAGTCCTTTTATCATTAAGTAGTGTCCCTCATTGTCTCTTTTTATGGTTTTTAGTTTAAAGTCTATTTTGTCAGATATAAGAATAGCCACTCCAGCTCGTTTTTCTTTTCTGTTTGCATGGTAAATCTTTTTCCATCCTTTCACTCTTAGTCTGTGTGAATCTTTATGGGTGAGGTGGGTCTCTTGTAGGCAGCATATAGTTGGGTCCTGCTTTTTGATCCAGTCAGCCAGTCTGTGTCTTTTAATTGGGGAATTTAAGCCTTTAACATTAAGAGTTGTTATTGAAAGGTGTTGATTTATTCCTAGCATTTTATTGGTTGTTTGGTTGTCTTAGGTGTCTTTTGTTCCTTGCTTTCTGATTTACTGTTTGGTTTCTTTGTTTGTTGGTTCCTTAGGTTGTAGATAGTGTTTTTGTTAGCTTGTTTTCTCTTCATGAATGCCATTTTTATTGTACTAGCGGGTTTAGATTTTTCTTAGGGTTTTTATGGCTGTGGTAGTTATTTTTCAGGAACCAAACCCAGTACTCCCTTGAGGATTTCTTGTAAGGGTGGTCTTGTGGTAGTGAACTCCCGCAGTTTTTGTTTGTCTGAGAAATATACTATTTGCCCCTCATTTCGGAAGGATAGCCTTGCAGGGTAGAGTATTCTTGGCTGGCAATCTTTGTCTTTTAGTATTTTGAAAATATCATCCCATTCCTTTCTAGCTTTTAGGGTTTGTGATGAAAAGTCTGATGTTAACCTGATTGGGGCTCCCTTATAGGTGATTTGACGCTTCTTTCTTGCAGCTTTTAAGATTCTCTCTTTGTCTCTGAGTTTTGCCAATTTGACTATGACATGTCTTGGAGAAGGCCTTTTTGGGTTGAATACGTTTGGAGATCGTTGAGCTTCCTGGATCTGAAGATCTGTGATTTTTCCTATACCTGGGAAGTTTTCTGCCACTATTTTTTTGAATATGTTTTCAATGGAATCTCCATTTTCCTCCCCTTCTGGAATACCCATGACTCGGATATTTGAGCGCTTGAGGTTGTCTGATATCTCTCTCAGATTTTCTTCCATGTCCTTGATTCTTTTTTCTTTCTTTTTGTCTGCTTGTGTTATTTCAAACAGCCCATCTTCAAGTTCAGAGGTTCTCTCTTCAACTTCGACAAGCCTGCTGGTTAAACTCTCCGTTGTGTTTTTTATTTCGCTGAATAACTTCTTCAGTTCAGCAAGTTCTGCTACATTTTTTTTCAGGACATTGATTTCCTTGTATATTTCCTCTTTCAGATCCTGTATACTTTTCCTCATTTCATCATGATGTCTAGCTGAGTTTTCTTGTATCTCATTCAGTTTCCTTAGAATTATCGCTCGAAATTCCTTGTCAGTTATTTCAAGGGCTTCTTGTTCTATAGGATCTAGAGTATGAGATTTATTAACTTTTGGTGGTGTACTTTCTTGATTTTTTGTATTTCTGGTGTCTTTTTTTTGGTGTTTATTCATTGTTGCAGGGGGTTTCACAGTCCACCGGTTTAAGACTAATGACTAATAGGATGTTGCTGTGGTTGCCAATTTGGTATGGCTCCCACCGTGACTGCTCAGTTGGCCTCTAGTGTCTTGTGTGTGTGGTTGCCTCGGGTCTTGGGCTTCTCCGGGGATCCACCTTTCTGGTCAGCTTGTACTCTGCTGGGCTGGTGGATCACGTACCACAGGGTGTGTGATCTCTGTTGAGCTTTCACTTTCTGTACAGGACTTCTCCCCGTTCCGTGTGCTCTGGCCCAGGCTGTTAGATCATGCAGTGGCGACCCCACCGGGTGTGTGGTTTCTGTCGAGACTCCGCCTCCCTGGCCGCACGTCTCCCCCCTCTGTGCACACTGTGCTGGGCTGGGGCGTGTCTTCTGCACCCCTCGTCTATCAGCTGGGCCTTCAAGACCCTGCTCAGCACCGCCTCGCCCAGGAAGTCTACCAGGTTTCTGCTAGGCACAGACGACCGGTCTCTCTGGGTGCCTTTGTAGCACTGTGTAGATCTTTCTCGGGTCTTGTTCACCTTTGTATCCCCCCGGTATAAACCGAGTCTAGTGCCCGCCTGCAGCCTGCTCTCCGGCAGGTTCAAGCGGACCTGGGAACTCTCCTACCGCACTATTCCCAACCAGAAATTCGTTAGGCTTTTTTCCAAACTGGTGGTCGCAGAGATGGTATCTGCCTCCCAGTAACAAGAAGTTTACCGGGGCCGGAGTCCAGGGTGTGGTGGAGTGACAGTCGGCCCGCCCGTACTTCCTAGCCCTCCCAAAACTGGTCGGGACGCCCCACACCCCCAGTCCTGCCAGAGAACCGCGGAGGGAGTGGGAGAGGAGGTCGGCCCGCAGGGTCCGGAAAGCCCCGCGCCAGGCCAAGCAAATGGGCTCAGTGATGGCCGAGCAGGGCGGAGCTGCCCGCACCTGGGAAAATGGAGGCAGCACCGGGGCAGTGAGTGGCCTGGTGGTGCAGGCGGAAGCCGCGTGGGCATTCACCCCCCGAACAGAGCTGTGCCAGGGATCACTCACAGTGCTGTGCCAGGTCGGGCGCTCGCTCTGTCTCTGGTTTGTTGCCTTCCGTGTTCTCGGCGCTGCCGCCTCAGGCTGTTCAGTCGCGGCGCCGCTCGGGCGCTCCCAGGAATCTTCTTTAATGCCGGCCTGAAACCTCGAATCCTGAATAGGGCAGCTGGCCGCCTTCAGTGCGGCCCCAGCCTCCGGGATCCTGGCTGCATCCACAGCAGCCCTGGCGCCGTGTTCCCTGTTTCAAGACTCACTTTTGCAGCTAAGAATCAGTTCTTTTCCTGCTCCACACTTCAAAGCTGTTGCCTGTAAATGAGGCAGCCTCTCCTGCCGGGGGCAAAGTGGCGTTGAGCCCCCACGACCGGCCAGCAGCAGCAGTCCTCCCTTAAGAGATGGCCAGAGGAAGGTCCACAAGTTTCCCAGCTGCCTGAGGCCCAGTGGCCACCTTTCCCACCTCAGCTACTCCGCGCCAGCCGCCGCAGCCGCCGCCATCTTGAAACTCTCCTAGGTTGCTATTTTAAATGGATGTTTTTAAGACCTTATCTTATTTGAATTCAGAATAACATTAAGCATACTAATAATTCTCTTTCTCTTCAAATTCTCTTTCCTCTTGGCTTTCATGAGTAATACACTCTTCTAATTCACCCCATACCCCACGTTTCTGACCCATCCATGTTAATCTTTACCACTTCCTCCTCTTTGATTTTAGATATTAGAAGTCCCCCAAATTTGGTCGTATTTCTCACATTCTCATGCTACACACTCACATCTATCTGTGATTTCACTTAATTTTTAATTTCTCTTCCCAGAACTGCCTTCTGAATTCCAGACTCATCACCTTCTTTCTACATGGCAGCTGCACTTGGACATTTCAAAGGCAACTCAATTTCATCATACCCAAAGTTGAACTCAATATTTTTTACTAACTACATGGAAGCTCTAGCATACTGTTTTAATAAATGGGACCATCATTCATCTAGTTAAGCAAATTAGAAATCTGGGATTTTCAATTCTTTGCTCATTCTTTCCTTCCATGTCAAATCAATGTTCGTGGTCTGTTATTTGTATTTTCTACATATGCTCTCCATCCCTAACTTGACCACTCTGGTTCTATCTCATGGGTCCTACTGCAATGGATTCCATCTCATCTTTCTCCTTCCAGTTTTGACCACCTTGAATCTGTTCTCACTCTGGGGAAGAATGATTTATTTCAAAGACAGACATATTTGTGTATTTCCCTGCTATAAATCTTCCAAAGGTGGCCCATAGTTCTTGAGATAAATATGCATTCAAGATACAAACCCTGACCATCTCTCTAGACAATTTCACACCATCCTTCACCTCTCTTTCTTATTTAAATTTACGAATTCCACTTTGATCTTCCTACTCAAACCGTTGCACCAGCTCTATGCTGGAATAACACTATCTTAAGCAAGTTACCTCCTTCGTATTCATCATCTCTCCTTGAGATGAGCTTTACCATTTACACAGCCTAGAAATAGCTCCCATTATAACCTCTTATATATAACCCACAGTTTTTTTCTCTTTATTGTGACTTTTATAATTATACATGTGTGTCTTAATTAGGTGATGAATTCCACAGTGTCTATTTGTATTTGCCTAAATGACGATCCAGTGCCAGAAAACATATTAGTCACTCAAGAAATGTTTTTGAATGTCTAAAGAAAAGACTTGGTTTATTATACAAATCACCAGGCTGAATTGCGTCACTATGGTTGCTCCATATTCCCTGTTTTCTCCCATTTTTCCATAATCTTAACTTTGCTTTAATGGCATCTTTCGTCCAATGTTGCCTCTGTATCTCTTATGATCTAGTAGGAAGCCAACACAAGATCACAAATATGGTTTCCAAAGGAGGCTGCATGGTTCAAATGACTTTTTCATTTCCATAGCTTTGAGATATTTGGCAAGCTATTTATTCTGTGTCATAGTTACCTCACTATCCCAGAAAAACACACTATCCCAGATCTGGGAAAAACACACTATCCCAGATCTTTAGACACTTCTAAAGAGGAAAATGACAAAATATCATCAGCAATTCATCTTTGGTGTAAATGCTTAATGATTATGTAGACAATTTTAGTTCTAACTTAGCCCTGGGTGCCATCTTACAGTAAAAACTGCTTAATTGGTTTCTATAAAGAATCTAATTATTCTAGTCTTGATTTTTAAAGAGGATATTCCTTTTGATGAGGGTTATTATAGTTGTAAATTACAATCGTAGAATTTTCTAGTTTGGCTCAATATGTTTCTGGTAAAACTATTAAAAAGTCTACAGACAATGGGAATAAGAAACAATTTATATAACATTTAAATTGCAATAAAAAATGATAGGTGTTTGGCATCTTTTTATTGGGTCAGTCTGACAATTATTTGCTCTTCACAATTATCCTGATTTTTTGATATATTTTGAATTTGCTTGTTATATATTATCATATTTATTTGGTTATCATATTTAGTTTGCTCACACAGAGAATTATCCATTGCAAAACAAAAATGTAGATTTATAAGAAAATACTTAATATTTCCCTCGTTCTAAATTTAAATGGCCCATAAATCTACTGCAGTCATTAGGTGATTATTTGATCTTCCTTTGTCTTTCATAGCAGAATTATAGCTAAAAGGTAGCTTCAAGTGTATTTCCCAGAGGTGGAGACAATATGAAAAATAAAATAGTGTATGAATGTTCTTTTGTCTTATCCTGAATCTACTGCCAGGTACCAGGAACATACAGTTTTTAGAAAGGGTACAAGCAAGAATGAAACTGTTCTCAAATTGTGGAAATAGTTTGAATGTTAAAATATTCCTGTTAGTCTACATATTTAATATGTAAAAATATTTTAATCTATATGAAAGGCCAATTAATATATAACGTATAAATTATAATCAATGTAAAAGGCCAATTAACATATAAAAAGACAGGTAACTTTATTACTTAAAACATATATAAATTTACAAAGTGTTATAATTTCAAAATAGTCATTTGAAAATACTTAAAAGGATTGTAATATGTATTCTGAGTAGAGGATTGGTAAATATGTACTGACAAACTCAGTTCATGTGTATAGCACAAACTAGTGGAAACAATTTGAAAATAGATATTTAAAACAAATATGGATCTATTTTGTCCCCAAATTTTACCACTTCTAGAAATTTATACTGAATATTTTGGCTAGTAGGAAAAATTTGTGTAAGAAGGTTTATGTTTTTACTTTTTTAAATAAACTTTTTATTATAGAACAGTTTTAGATTTTTTTTTTTAATTTACAAAGATAAAGTTCTTATATTCCCCCACCAAGTTTCCCTTATTACTAACATCTTACCTTGATCTGGTACATTTGTTACAATTAATAAACCAATACTAGTGCATTATTATTAACTAAAGTCTGTATTTTATTCATATTTTCTTTGTTTTTACCTAATGTCCTTTCTATGTTCCAAAATCTCTTCCAAGATACCACCTTACATTTAGTTGTCACCTCTCCATAGGTTGTGCCTCTTGTCTGTCAGTCTCTAATATTCTTTTAAGTTTTGATGACCTTGACAGATGTGAGGAATACTGGTAAGATATTTAGTAGAATATCTGTCTGCTATGGTTTGAATATATCCCCCAAAGTTCATGTGTTAGAAACTTAATCCCCAATGCAACAGTGTTGAGAGGTGAGAAATTTAAGAGGTGTTTAGGTCATGAGGGCTCCACCCTCATGAATGAATTGATGCCAATTATAAAAGGGCCTGAGGCTGCAAGTTCAATCTCTTGCTCTCTCACCCTTTCATCTTCCTCCATGGGTTAATGCAGCAAGAAATCCCTTGCACAAGGCTGACACCTTGATATTGAATTTTTCAGCCTTCAGAACTGTAAGAAATAAAATTCTTTTCATTATAAATTACCAGTCTGTGGTATTCTGTTATAATGACAAAAAAATAAACTAAGACACCCTCCATTAGGATTTTCCCGATGTTTTTTGTTGTTGTTGGCATGACTAAAGTTCCATGTTTTGGGGAAGAAGACTACAAAAGGAAAGTGCCATTTTCATAACAACGGTACTGCTATGGATTGAATGTACCTCCCTTAAAATTCATATGCTGAGTTTCTAGTTCTTAAAGTGCTGCTATTTGTAGGTGCAGGCTTTGGGAGGTAATTCGATTTAGATAAGGTCACGAAGGTAAGGCCCTTATAATAGGATTAGCACCCTTGTTAGAAGAAGAAGAGACATCAGGGCTTTGTCTCTCTCCACTACGTGAGAACACAGTGAGAAGATACACATCTGCAAACCACGAAGAGGACCCTCAGCAGGAACTTAATTGGTTAGCACCAGGATCTTTACTTCTCACTCAGAAATGGGAGAAATACATGTCTGTTCTTTAAGTCTATGCTATTCAGTTGTAGCAGGCTGAGCAGACTAAAACAAGCACATACTAACAACATAACCTATCATGAGCAATATTAAACTTGATCACCAGGATGAGGAAGTGTTGGTCAGGTTTCTCTACTGTGAAGTTACTCTTTTTTCCTCTTGCCATACTGTATTCTTGGGATGGAAGTTATTCTGTGCAGCCTCTCTATCTCTCTCTCTCTTTTTTTTTTTCCTAAAATACAATCGACTATACATATGTACTTTTTTTGATGAAGAAAACCTATGAGTGCTGTCAGACAACCTAAAGTGGACAAACATCCAAATTATGAGTGTTCTGGGAGGGGAGGAGAAAGAAAAGGGCAGTGAAAACCTATTCAATGAAATAGTAGCATAAAACTTACCAGGTATTGGGAGATATATGGAATTCCAGATCCAAGAGGCTCAAAGATCCATAATCATATTCAATCCAAAAAGTCCTCTTTTAGGCACATTGTAGTCAAACTGCCGAAAGTCAAAGACAAAGAGAAAATTAGTTGAATGAATCCTTCAGTTCTAAGAGTTCTCCTACATTCTTTATTAAGGTATCCATCTCTTTCTAAAGTACTTCATTCAAATTCTGGATTTTTTTTTCATTTCATTTTATCATCTATCTGAGTTTTCTTGTATCTCTTTCAGTTTCCTTAAGATTGTTGTTTGAAATTCATTTTCAGTCATTTCATAGTCTTCCTCTTTTGGGGGGTCTGGTACTGAAGAATTATTGTATTCCTTTGGGGGTGTCATATTTTCTTGTTTTTTCATATTTCTAGCATCCTCAAATCGAGGTCTGGACATCGTGTTGAGCAGTTGCCTCTTTTAATTCTAAGGAATGGCATTTGAGGAGACAGACTCCCTCCTGTAGATGTGATTTATGTTCACTGTTGGGTAGGGTGTTTTCATTTTGGTTCTGGGTAGAGGCAATAGTGTAGTCTCTGTGTGGTTACCTCAACCATATTCACTGTTGAAGTTGTCTGTGAGTGCCTCCATGGCCTGGGCAGTAGGGTCCTCAGTAGTTCCTTGCTGAAGTGAGTCACACAGCTTTGGGTCATTGAGGTAATGGATGACATCTCAAGTTCTTGGTAGAAGCACCTGGATGCCCTGTCACTCCGCAGCTGAGGTATGTGACCTTGAGCAGCCTCACTGGCACCCCAGCTAGTGTCCCATGATCCTGATAGGTGCCATGGGGTGATCTAAATGTCCTCAGCTTAAATAGATGACCCTAATTTCTGGGGGTCTGGATTAGGACTTTAGGCTTTGATGGGGATAATGGTGTGCACAGCAGCCTCTCAGCTAGGGTGAGTGACTTAATGGTGTCAATGGGGCCCTGGAAAGAGCCCTGTACCCCTAATGGAGGCACTGAGGTACACTGTAGCTTTGCTATTTAAGTGGGAGACAGTGAGTGGGGTCATTGGATTTGTGTGTGAGCCCCACTCTTGGGAGGGACACTGGTATGATCTGCAGCACCACTGCTGAAGTAGGGCACTCTGGGCAATGTGTTAGCAGTTTTGGGTTGGATCCATCACCTCCAAGAGGGATTCTGGGGCTCTCTGCAGCTGTCCTGCTGGAGTTGGCCGAGACTGCTGTGGTTGTGGATAGTACCCTATGACCCTAAGAATATTAATGGCATGCTCTGGATCTCCTCATCTGGGGTTGGCTGCTCAAGAAAAGGTTGCTGAGGTTGTGGGTGGGTTGCTGTGCCCCCAAGAGAGATGCCTGATTCCTCTGAATACCCCTTGATGGGGCAGGTTTATTGGCACTATAAGCATGTGTTTGTGCCTGAGAGGGGTGTGCAAGTCTTCCATTACCTCCTCGTGGTTGCACAATTTGCAAGGGCACCTCACCAATGAAGATGAGGTCACCAACACTGCCTAGAAGCCCCGATTAGGTGGTTTACTGACTCTATAAAATGTGTTCTCTGCCACCCTCCACCCTGAGGGTGGCACCTTGCTGCACTGCACCACCTGTTCCCAAGGTGCAGAACACCCTGTCTGCATGGGTGTGGACACCCAGTGCAATCATGTGGCCACAGGGGAATGAAACTGCTGCTGGCACTAGAGCAAAATGGTCCCAGGTGTTGGGGCCAATCTCAAATATGCAATTGCTGTAGAAGCCTAGGGCTAAATGGGTTGGGGTGGTTTAGTGTGTGTCCCTCCCTCATTCAATTTGGTCACATGTACCACCAGAAGTTCCCAACACCAGGCACATGTCTGTAAGTATTATACACATGTCCTGCCAACATAGGCAGGGTCACCAGTCTCAGGCATACCTGAATTAGCTGCTTTCTTGGTCTGGAGGATGTGAACACTGGCCCCTCTGTCCTGAAGGCAGCACTCTCACTGCACTAGACCTTCAGTTCCCAGGGCACAGAGTGGAAGCCAAACCCAGGGTCTTGGGACTGATCCCAGTCTCAAGCTCAATGTAGCAGTCTGGGACCTGAAGGTGGGGGTAATTTTGTGTGTGTTCCTCCCCAGACCAACACAGCCATGCGTGTTTGCAGCAGTTCCTGACACTGTGATGGTGGTTGAGAATTTTTCCATTCTCTTTGTAGCTGTCCTAATACATTTGTTCAGATTTTCTAATACTGAATACATTTTAATTTCATTGTGTTTTGTCATTAAAGTTTTTCCATGTTGACTTATTTTAATTGAGCACCATTATCCACCTTTGACTGCACAGTTTTATTTTCTCCTTGCATAATACAAGCATGCTACTCATTCCAGGTCTCTTGAAATGAATCTGCCCTCTGCTCACCCATTTAATGCCACCTGCTTTCTCCTACTCATATTCTCCCTGGCTCTTCAATTCCTTGGCATTATGCCTATGTCAAAATATCCTCCATGAGTTCTTCCTTATTTGATAACTCATCCAAACCAGGCATCATTGTTCTTTCCCTTTAAATCTGAAACATATTCATGATGATGTACTACTACCTTCTGATTTCACATACCTAGAATTACAAGTTAGACAATATCTCAAGGTTTGAGCCATATCAGGCCTGCATTCTTATATGTCATATTCATACAAACAGTGTCTGTTCCATTCATTCACTGTATTTGTGATGCACACAGAGTTTTTCATTAGCTTTAATATTGATTCTGTGGAAAGAGAAAATATAGACCCTCCTTTGAGAAGGACAAACATTTTCTTAAATCAGCTACCCTTCAAGAAAGAATTCTGTTTTAATTAAAGGCTAAGTATGAAGCAATTACTCATTTGTTTTGTTTGACCAGGTTTTGTAAATTGTCTGTGCAGCTGAATATTTTAAATGCATTATGATCACAGACTTTATCACCTAATTCAGTTGGACCAAGAGCAAAAGTTGTAACTGAGTTGCAGTTTTGTAATCTTCTGTCCGATTTTACCAAATTTTTGCACTCATTTTGTCTAATATCTGAGATCCTAGGAAGTATGTATCTCACTGTTATTTATAGATTCTATATTTATCTTCTTGCTAAAAAGCATATATCATTTTAAGTTTCAATGTTCTTCAATGGTTACAACATATGTTTTGGATAATTCAATGAAGTCATAAAACATGGCTATTGTAGGAGATAGGAAAATTATGAAAATAAATGCTGCTGTTAATTACTAAAGATGTAAATGAGCTCACAAGGATATTGCTTTTCTTTAAACTTTCTGCTCCTTTTAACCCTCTTTGTGTTTGTTTTTTTCTGTTTCTCTATCACGATAACTCAGTGTTATATTACAAATTATATAACACAAAATTCAATGTTATTTGTAATTTTGAGATATTTATTTATTTCTCAGCTATAGCAGATATAAGAATCTTGTCTCGCTGAAAATGCTGATTATTGTGATATGTCTGCTCTTGTTTTATTCTGAACAAACTCCATTCTTCAGGCTGTGAATGTTTTAAGGAGGTTGGGGGTACATTTGGACAATTTTTATATTACTCATCTACTTTTATAATAAATCAGGCTGTCATTCTAAATAAACTGTATTCCTCAGATTTTGCTTTCAGTGTAGACATATGGTATTTTTTTCAATCGTTTGTGGGGAAGTTCTTTGAAAAGTGTTTAATTGTTGTGAACAGTAAAGGGTAACAATTAAGCAAGGTTCAGGTTGCTTTCCATTTAAAGTTTCCATCAGTTAAAGAACTCTACATGTGTCTAAATTGAGAAATGGAATGTTTTAAATGATGTTCAACCTAATAAATATAAGTTAACCAACACAAAAACCAATCAACACAAGCCATCAAGTCCTGTAGGACAAATGCATAGTAACACTGAAATTATAACAATTATCCCTTCAATTATGCCAAGAAAATGGTAGAATCCAACCTTTTATGTGGAAGCAAGATGAAGATTAGTGGCGCATTTAACATATAGAAGGCACGTGTGGTATAAGAAATATATTTGGTCTTCGTCCCCAGTTCTTGGCACAGAGCTCCTAAAACCTTGGATTTTCCGGAGTGATAAGAATGTCTTTTTGTATCATAATAAGCCCCTTTGGACCATACCTGAGTTTCTAGTAATATGGTGACTTAGGGTAGGGCCCCTGGATAGCCTCGGGATGCGGCTGGTCACCAGAAAGACCAGGCGATTCAAGGGTTGAAGCTTTCAGCCCTACCCAGGGACCTCAAGGAAGGGGGTGGTGGAACTGGAGACTATGCTGTGTAAAAACTCTTGAACAACAAGATTTGATGAGTTTCAGGGTTGGTGAACACATCCAGGTGCTGGGAAAGGGGAGCATTACTCTCCCCAACCTTTGCCCTGTGAGTCTCTTCCATCTGCCTGTTCCTGAGTCATATCTTTTATGATAAACCTGCAGATGCATGCATACAAAGTGTTTCCCTGAGTTCTGTGAGCCATTTTAACAAATTACTGAGCCAGAGGAGAGATCATAATACCTCTAACTACAGTCAGTCAGAAGTATAGGAGGCCCAGACTTGGCACTGGTATCCAAAGTGAGGAGAGTCTTGTGGGACTGAGCCCTTTAACTTATGGGATCTGATGCTAACGCCAGGTAGATAGTGTCAGAATTGGATTAAATTGTAGTATACCCAGTTGATGCCTGGGAAGTGGGAGAACTGGCTGGTGTGTTTAAAACCCTACACATTTGCTGTCAGAAGTATTGTATGTGTAGGAAAATTAATGCTTTCCCAGAGCATGTGCATGCTAAGTTGCAAAATGGTATGAGTAGCACATCAGAAAGCATTTAGTCAGTCAGTGTCAAATAATCTATTAAGCTGCTGTTGTTCAGAACTAAGCTATAAACTTTGACATTCATCTCATTTAAACCTCATAACGACTAAGGAAGGTAAGCATTACTTGTGGGGAGCCGCCCACACTATGCTGTAACCGCCATTACAACATGGCGCTGACTTCCGACAAGTCACTAGACTAGAGCGCGCGCTGGGAATTCCCCTACCTCCGATCTCTTCCTCTCCCGTGGCGTCATCTGGGCTGATGGCGCCACGCCAATCAGGGAAGGACACGTCCTAAGCGAGGGACTGAATGCTATATAAGGGGATGGGTTTTCGTTGTTCGGGGTCTCCGCCCTAGTAGCTTGTGCACTGCCTCTCAAGTTGCATTAAAGCTTTACTGCAGAAGGATCCTGTGTGTACCGCGTCTTTCTTGCTGGCGAGAGAGCTGCGCGGGACATCTGGTGCCGAAACCCGGGAACTTGTGTCATCTTCAGCACCCTCGGAGACCCCTTGGCAACGAGGAGGATTCAGAACTGCAGGGAGGTAAGCTCAGAAAGGTATGCTTGTCCCCAGCTTTGGATTGGACCCGTCACTTCTGTGAAAGAAGCGGTTTGTGTTACGATAAGCCGCGGTGCCTCTCCAGTAAATTAAGTTCCCCCTGTAGATAAAGGGGCATTATGGGATCCACACAGTCCACTGTTTCTGCTTTGGATGCAGTACTGAGTCAACGTGGAATTAAGGTGGGGAACTGCGTCCTTAAGAATTTTGTGAAAGAGGTCGACCGGGTAGCTCCATGGTATGCTTGTTCTGGCTCCCTAACCCTGACCTCCTGGAACAAACTGGGCAGAGACCTCGATCGCAAATATCTCGAAGGGGACCTGAGACAGGGCACCAAGACAATATGGAAGTTTGTTAAGAACTGCTTAGAAGATGAGGGCTGTAGGCTGGTGGTGACTGAGGGACAAAATACTTTAGAGGAAGTTCAGGACAGCATGTCAGAATCTGAGCGAAGTGAGAGGATGGGTACCCGCAAGAGGAGAGACGTCTCCTACAAGGAAAAGGACCCTCCCGGTGAGTCTACCGACAAGGGAGTGAAAACGGAAAAAGGACCTCCCGGTAAGTCCGCAGACGAGGGAGTGATTTATAACCCGAGTGAGGTTCAAAAGAAAAGGGGGGGCCCTTACCCTGTGGAGGATTTAGAGGCCTTGAACCTAGGGGAATCAGACTCTGACTCCCTCGACTCTAGTGAGGAATCAGATCTAGAGGAGGAAGCCGCTAGATATGAGGAGGAAAGGTATCACCCCGATGGGTGGAGGAGGCCCTTTAGGAAGCAGGAGAAGCGGCCGCCCCCAATGGCTCCCGCACGAGCTGCGCCTTCAGCACCTCCACCTCCTCCCTATGAGGGGCGCTCCAATCCTCTTTCTTTTCTTCCTGATAAAGTGAGGAGAAAGGTGCAAGCCGCCTTCCCAGTTTTTGAGGTGGAAGGCGGAGGGCGAATCCATGCCCCTGTTGAGTACAGCCAAATCAAAGATCTTGCCGAGGCAGTTAGAAAGTATGGGGTAAATGCCAATTTCACTGTAGTAATGTTAGAAAGATTTGCCGGCGCCGCCATGACACCTGCGGATTGGCAAATGCTGGCTAAAGCTGCCCTTCCTACAATGGGCCAATACATGGAATGGAAGGCGCTATGGCATGAGGCGGCACAGGCTCAAGCCAGGGCAAACGCTGTCGCGTTGACCCCTGAGCAGCGGACTTGGACTTTTGATATGTTAACAGGCCAGGGCCAATTTGCCGCTGATCAGACAGCCTTCCCATGGGGTGCTTATGTTCAAATTTCTAGCACTGCCATCAAGGCTTGGAAGACGCTCCCCAAGAAAGGGGAAGCCTCTGGGCAGCTCACAAAAATTATCCAGGGACCTCAAGAACCATTTTCAGATTTTGTAGCTCGCATGACAGAGGCAGCAGGGCGTATTTTTGGAGACCCTGACCAAGCTGCACCTCTTGTTGAACAACTTATTTTTGAACAGGCTACACAAGAATGTCGAGCAGCTATAGCCCCGAGAAAAAATAAAGGGTTACAGGATTGGCTCAGAGCATGCCGAGAACTTGGAGGTCCCCTTACCAATGCAGGGCTGGCTGCCGCCATCCTACAGTCACAGAGACCATTGAGGCAGGGGATGAACAGGAGAACCTGCTTCAAGTGCGGCCAGGTGGGACATTTAAAGAAAGATTGTCCCGCCCCAGATAAGGACAGGGTGTCCCTTTGCTCCCGTTGTAGCAAGGGGTATCATAAAGCTAGTCAGTGCCGCTCCGTCAGGGACATCAAGGGGCGACTCCTCCCGCCACCTGAGGACCAACACAAGATGGATTCAAAAAACGTGAGGGTGGGCCCACGTTCTCAGGGCCCTCAAAAGTATGGGAACAAGGTGGACAGAGGCCAGGGGAAAGGGGAGAAAGTCCAGTCAGAAGACACACAAGAATGGACCTGCACGCCTCCTCCGACTTCTTATTAATGTCCCATATGGGCATTCAGCCGGTCCCCGTTCAACCTATTGATCCTTTGCCAACTGGGACAATGGGCCTCATACTTGGCAGAGGCTCACTTACCTTAAAAGGTTTAGCTGTTCATCCAGGTGTGGTCGACAATGACCACTCTGAGGTTCAAGTCTTGTGCTCATGTCCAGAGGGGGTTTTTTCCATAAGTGAGGGAGACAGAATTGCACAGCTTGTCCTTCTCCCTGATGATACTCCCCCCGGGATTGATAGGGGGAAGATGGGCTCCTCTGGAACAGACTCTGCTTATCTGGTTCTCTCCCTCAAAGATAGGCCTAAATTAAAGCTAAAAGTAAACGGGAAAGAATTTGAGGGCATCCTAGATACGGGGGCTGACAAGAGTATCGTGTCCTCTTTCTGGTGGCCACGGTCCTGGCCCACCACAGCATCTTCACATACTTTACAAGGCCTCGGGTATCGATCCAGCCCCATAATCAGTTCTACCGCCTTGTCTTGGGAGACGCCAGAAGGACAAAAGGGACGGTTTACCCCCTATGTATTGCCTCTCCCAGTTAATCTCTGGGGAAGAGATGTTTTGCAAAACATGGGCTTTGTATTGTCAAATGAATATTCCCCACAGGCCCAACAGATGATGCAAAACATGGGTTATAAGCAGGGAGGAGGCTTGGGACGCAGAGAACAAGGCAGGATCGAGCCGATTTCCCCCTCCGGTAATCCCGGCAGACAGGGCTTGGGTTTTTCCTAGGGGCCATTGAGGGCTCGATGCCCATACCGTGGCTTACAGAGGAGGCGGTGTGGGTTCCTCAATGGCCTCTGTCCTCTGAAAAACTGGAAGCTGCCACGAGATTGGTGGAGGAACAATTACAGCTCGGTCATCTAGAGCCTTCTGTCTCCCCCTGGAATACCCCTGTTTTTGTCATCAAGAAAAAATCAGGGAAGTGGAGACTCCTCCATGACTTGCGAGCCATTAATTCGCAAATGCGCCTGTTTGGTTCAGTACAACGAGGTTTGCCCTTACTCTCCGCCTTGCCAAAGTCATGGAGAACAATAATTATAGATATTAAGGATTGTTTCTTTTCCATTCCCTTGTGTCCAAAAGATAGACAGAGGTTCGCATTTACTCTGCCAGCCACTAATCATTTGGAACCTGATAGAAGATTTCAATGGAGAGTTTTGCCACAAGGCATGGCCAACAGCCCCACTATGTGTCAATTATATGTTCAGTTGGCACTTGAACCCATTAGGAAACAATTCCCAACTTTGATTCTAATCCACTATATGGATGATCTTTTAATGTGTCATAAGGATTTAGAAGTTTTACAGGCCGCATATCCCCTTCTTTTTAAGACTTTAGGATGCTGGGGGCTTCAAGTTGCCACAGAAAAGGTTCAGTTTGCGGAGATTGGCTCGTTTCTAGGAACGGTCATCTACCCTGATAAAATAGTTCCTCAGAAGCTGGAAATCCATAGGGATAATTTGCATACCTTAAATGATTTTCAAAAATTATTGGGAGATATAAATTGGCTGCGGCCATTTTTAAAGATCCCTTCTGCTGAGTTAAAACCTTTATTTGATGTCCTGGAGGGGGATCCACATATTTCCTCTCCGAGGAGTTTGACTCCAGCAGCTATTCAAGCCTTACAAATTGTTGAGAGTGCCTTACAAAATGCTCAATTACAGCGCATAGATGATGCCAAGCCCTTTGATTTATGCATTTTTAAAACATTTCAATTGCCCACTGCAGTTTTGTGGCAAGATGGACCCTTGCTATGGGTTCATCCCAATGTGTCGCCAGCCAAAGTTATCTCTTGGTTCCCAGATGCAATTGCTCAGCTTGCACTCCGTGGGTTGAAGGTAGCCCTTACCCATTTTGGAAGGGAACCCAAAATTTTAATAGTGCCTTATACAATGAATCAGGTCCAAGTGTTAGCTGCCACTTCTAACGACTGGGCGGTGTTGGTCACTTCCTTTGCTGGGCTGATTGACAATCATTATCCACGACATCCGATTTTACAGTTTGCCTTGAATCAACCTATTGTGTTCCCACGCATAGTGTCTCAAGAACCACTTGCGAATGGGACTGTAGTGTATACAGATGGATCAAAGACGGGCGTAGGTGCCTATGTGGTTAATAATGAGGCTTTTTCTAAACAGTATAATGAAAAATCACCTCAAGTTGTAGAGTGCTTAGTGGTGCTCGAGGTCCTTATCACCTTCCCAGGCCCGATTAATATTGTATCAGATTCCTCCTATGTGGTTAATGCAGTTAAGATTCTTGAGGTGGCGGGATTAATTAAGCCCTCCAGCAAGCCTGCCCGAATTTTTCAACAAATTCAACACATTCTTCTCAACAGAAAATTCCCTGTGTTTATAACACATATTAGAGCTCATTCGGGCCTGCCTGGTCCGATGACTCAGGGAAATGAGCTAGCAGATCGGGCTACTAGAATGGTTGCGGTTGCCCTATCATCCAGGCTAGATGCAGCCACAAATTTTCATTCAAAATTTCATGTGACGGCCGAAACTTTACGCCGTCGATTTGCCTTAACCAGAAAAGAGGCTAGGGAGATTGTTACTCAATGTCAAAATTGTTGTCAGTTTCTGCCCACCCCGCATGTTGGCATTAATCCACGTGGGATCCAGCCACTGCAAGTTTGGCAGATGGATGTGACACATGTGCCCTCCTTTGGGAGGCTTCAGAATCTGCATGTCTCGGTAGACACATGTTCAGGTGTTCTTTTTGCTACTCCATTAACAGGAGAGAAAGCCTCACATGTTATCCAACATTGTCTGGAGGCATGGAGCGCTTGGGGCAAGCCCAGGGTGCTAAAAACAGATAATGGACCGGCCTACACTTCTCAAAAGTTTAAACAGTTTTGTCATCAAATGAATGTGACCCACTTGACTGGTTTGCCTTATAATCCTCAAGGACAAGGCATTGTGGAGCGTGCTCACCGCACGCTCAAATCCTACCTCATAAAACAAAAAGGGGGACTTGAGGAGTCATTGCCCCCAGTCCCGAGAGTCGCTGTTTCTATGGCGCTCTTTACCCTTAACTTCCTAAATCTTGATGCACACGGCCATGCGGCCACTGATCGTCATTGTTCAGATCCTGACCGACCTAAAGAACTGGTAAAGTGGAAGGATGTTTTAACGGGACAATGGAGAGGACCGGATCCTATCTTGATAAGATCCAGGGGAGCTGTTTGTGTTTTTCCACAGGAAGAAGAAAACCCCTTCTGGGTTCCAGAAAGACTTACCAGGACAATTCTGGGACCGACACAGGATGACAAGACCAGAGAGATGGGAGCCCCCCCTGATCCTGTTGATATTGACCCTGACCTTGTTTGCGACGGGGGAACCACGCTGGGGAATCCTGTCGGTGTTCCCTCTACCGATGCCAATTCACCATGATGCAAAATTGTTCCCTCGATTTTTTAGTACCAATAGAACCTTAGATTTGCCTTATTTACCTATGGATGAGGAGATAGCTAGTATTGGGGGGAATAGGAATTTTACTCTTGATGGCAGCCTATGTTTTTTGATCGTTTCTAACCGATCTACAGACGAGGCTCCTTGTATAAAACTGTATAACCAAACTGCAGCATGGTTTGATTTCCCAACACAGTCAGCCTCAGCCAATGCCACCTGGATATCAGGAATTTGGCCCGCCTTCGAGCCAAAGGGGAACAGCAGTAGCGTTCCCTCACAGGCAAAATGGGCCCCATATTGCTTGGGATCCAGAGTAGCAGGGGACACCCCGCCCTGGACGGGCTGCCAGTCTAAAAAGACGGGGTGGGCAAGAAAAGATAAATTTACCTTTTCACCTTATATGGGTACTATGTATAATGAGACCTCTCCAGGCTACAATTGGACATATCAAAATCCCTTGATGGCGACCCATACCAACCCATTTGATGTATGGTTGTTGTGTGGGGTGAATGGTAGTTGCACGGATCTTTCCCCGTTTGCCTTTGTTAAGGGGGGAAGTTGGGGGAATGCTACCTTTAAATTCAATACTTCTGACATCTTTGAATCCTCTGTGTCCATCATAGAGTCTGGGAAAAATGTGTCTGTGCCGCCAACACCAGTCTGCCTTTATCCCCCCTTTGTGTTTATTCTAGTCAATATAACGGTGGAGGAGAGTCAAATTGCTTGCAACAATGATACCTGTTTCTATGCACAATGCTGGAATGCTACGCTGTCTAATCAGTTGTCTCAGTATCTTTCAGGAAATTGGACAGGAGACTTTGATGCGCTGATGGACCAGCTACGTTCTGCCATTGTGTCCGTGAATTCAACAAGAGTGGATGCCTCCTTCGCTGATGGACTGTCCTCCTGGATTGGAGCCGCCGTGTCCCACTTCAAGGAGTGGGCGGGAGTAATTGGGGTTGGCATGCTTCTTTGTGGTGGAATTGTGCTCTTACTATGGTTGGTCTGCAGATTGACAACCCAGATACGGAGAGACAAGGTGGTTATAGCCCAAGCGCTTGTAGCTCTAGAGCAGGGAGCCAATCCCGATATTTGGCTATCCATGCTCAGGAAATAAATTTTACCAACTCCCCCTTTTTTGTTTTTCTTCCTTTGGCTGGCCTCCCTGAAAGTTGATCAGCGGAGTTCGCCCTTGCTCGTATTGGCCTCATCTTTCAAAGTCCACTCCAGTAGATCCCGAGACGGGCAACTTCCCCCAGACATGTACCGACCTAAGACATGGTGCCCGGTGGCGATAGGGTTAACCTGTGACGGGTAAGGTCATAGTCTGAGACAGGTCGACCTAAGACAGGACTGCTGGTGAAACAATTTTGTGGCCATTAAGCTTGTACCAGCCTCTTTATAATAAAGAAGGGGGAGGTGTGGGGAGCCGCCCACACTATGCTGTAACCGCCATTACAACATGGCGCTGACTTCCGACAAGTCACTAGACTAGAGCGCGCGCTGGGAATTCCCCTACCTCCGATCTCTTCCTCTCCCGTGGCGTCATCTGGGCTGATGGCGCCACGCCAATCAGGGAAGGACACGTCCTAAGCGAGGGACTGAATGCTATATAAGGGGATGGGTTTTCGTTGTTCGGGGTCTCCGCCCTAGTAGCTTGTGCACTGCCTCTCAAGTTGCATTAAAGCTTTACTGCAGAAGGATCCTGTGTGTACCGCGTCTTTCTTGCTGGCGAGAGAGCTGCGCGGGACAATTACTATCCTCATTTTATAAAAGAATGAACTGGGGCTTAAAACAATTCTGCATAAAAAATGGATAAAAGCATTAAGGAAACAGATCTAAGCAGATAGCATCAAGAAAAGGACCTTCTTAGACAAATATTTTTAAACTGCTAGAGAAGGAGGTATCCTCCCACATCCTTTTTTTGTAATGCAAGAGACTTTATCATCATGAATTTTAAAAGGTAGAAATTAGCATTTACTATTTGAAAACAATTCTTCAAAAAAGTTAGGATCACAAGACTCTATGAAGTCTCCCCCAAAACTGGAGATGTGATTCTAGGACCCCATGTGGCCACAAGATGTTTAAAACAAATGAATCAAATCATTGAGTAAGAAGTCTCATTGATTACAATATTTTTAACGCTCCAATGCATGTCACTTTGGGTCCCTTCCTTCACACCCACTGTCACATAATCACTCTACTGAAGTTTTTCCATTTGTGCTGTGACTTCAGGGAATGAAAATAAATGAAGTGGAAATACACCGATGGCTATGGTTAGTGAAGAGGTCAAATGAACTCTCTGCACTTCACAGCCACAGACAGCAGTCGCCTCTACATCAAAGCGTTCTCCTAAAGAAATCTGCATCACAGAAAGTGAAAATAGGGGGTTCTTTAGGGACACTAGGGCCAGAAAGAAATATAAATATTGTTTTCATCAATTGTATACCAATGCATTTCCTATTTTAAATAATCAGTAGAACTAAGGAGAGAGTGATAGGTTTGGCTAACATAATCATATCTTTAAAAAGTGTATGTAGCTTTTCTAAAAATTACTGTGTTTAGGATTGCCAGATTTAGCCAATAAAAACTACAAGATTCCCAGCTTAATTGGAACTTCAGATGAACAGTGAATGATTTCTTTTAGTGTAAGTATACCCAAAATATCGCACAGAAAATACTTATATTTTAAAAAATTTATTAGTTGTTTATCTGAAATTAAAATCAACAGGAAGTCTGTATTTTTTTTGTCAACCTTAACAGAAAATGTAGCTAACAGAGGACATTTTGGGAATATGGAAAATAAGATGATGGTCTAATAACTCTTCAGAAAGAAGAATGGATATATCAAAATAAAAATCTAATGTATTATCCTGTGGATTAACATTTTTCTGAGCCAAAGCACATTAGGCATGAAAAGCAAAGAGTTTCCTGCAAATGAGAGCAAGGTGGCTAGTCTCTTTCCACTTCTGTAGAGGTAAATGCAGAGACTTCTATAAATGCTATTGCTTTATTCACTGAAGATACAAAGGCCCATGTATTAGATCCATTTTATCTTCTGAATTTTCTAACCTTTATTTCTGAGAGGCATTGGCCTGATCTTTATTTAGGTTTGACTGCTGACTTCATTTCCATCAGTGTTTTTATGTATTCATAAGCTTTGTTTTGAAGGACTTCTAGGACTTAAAAACTGTTACAATTCCTTATTTCCTGTGTATAACTGTGTCATTTACATTTTGTAATGTTGACACCTGAGACAATGAACAAAAAGGGCAAGTTTTCAAGAAACTAAATGAACCTAGTAGCTTTAGAAATTTAAGATAACAATAGTGCTGAAAAAGTCACCCTAGCTAGAAATTAAAAGACAAGGGCTATCCAGTATCATGCTTTCAAATGTACACTTATTTTCTAAATTTAAGAACAATACCCCACCCCTTACCTCCATTTTCTTATTGGTAAACTAGTGTGCAATACAGAATGTCAAAGCTCTGTACATTCCATGGGAGTTGCGGGTTTCTCTGAAACATTTGCAGTCATGTGTCAAGAGGCAGAACACTAAAGTGGTTTGTTGCAACAGTCTATATAGAGAGTTGGGATTTCACGCCTCAAAGATATACAAAGCATTTGGCTACTGGTCTGGTGAATGAGGTGCTAAACTGGAACTAAGGGTCTTGAATCCTGTCTCCCAGTAGCATGGCTTAGGTGCTTTCACATGTCCCTTCTGGCAGAGGTCTCTGAAAATCTCTATCCTTCAGTTTGAGATATTTATAATTACATCATCATCTGCCCTGTTTTCAGGGTACACTTTTGTTTATAAATAGTATCAATGCTTGGGGATTGTGTTTGAAGCCACGCAAAAACTCTATGTCAACTTTCTCTTGGTCATCGTAACCAAAGGTTGAAAATGTTTTTCCCTGTGAATATTTTTTGTTGTTTTTCTCCCTCATAGACTTCATATTTCTATATAGGTAGATATAGATATAGATATAGATAGATGAAAGATAGATAGATAGACCCACACACATGTATATTAAACTCTGAACTTAATACTCTATACATGTAGCCTTACTCTACTAAGAGAAAAGTGTGTCTCCACTAAAGAAAGTGTGTTGTGGAATTGTTTCTGACTTGTTGCTATCACTAATCATTTTCAATTGATTTTGTAAACTTCTAAAATGACACAGACACTAATCCGCTCTTGAAAATCCACTCCCCCTTTGAGGATCCAGAACATGCAGAAGAAGAGCACATTTGTCACATTTTTGTTTGCCTCATTTGGTTGGTGTTTGCCTAGCAAGCTGCAAGTCCTTAACAAGAGTGCAAGGCTTTCCCTGGGCACCGTAGGTGCTCAATGAATAATTAATCATCAAATGAAGCTGCCCCAGTTGCCAGGAGGTTAGCCACTAGGCATGAACTGCTATGGTGTGCTAGCTTGAGAGGAAAATATCTGGCTGACATAAAATCAGGTATTTAATCGACTCTAGGAAATGAAAGAAAAAAGATCTGCTGCTGGAATAATTCAATAATAACAACAAAAGAAAGAGGGGAAAACAATTCCACTTTTTTCAACTTTTCAATAAGTGAGTTGGAAAAAACCCATATACTTGTCATTCATAAATGCATTTCCAGACTCTATCACTTTTTCAATTTCTTTGATGCTCTTTTGGCAGTTTTATTCCTTTTTTCCCCAACTGTAGCATATCACCATGCTGTAGGAGCTTTGAGTTACTGTATCAATGTGAGACATTGATAATTCTACCTAATACTCATACATCGCACTGCTTGTGACTAGGAAAGGAAAATTGTGATACATCATCATCTTGTCTTTAAGTGATTTCATTTGCAAAATTGTCTTGGTGTATAATTTACTCTGATTTTTAGTTAGATAACTAGAACACCACATTACAACCTGGAAAGTCCTAAAATTCTCTAAATTAGGAGAATAGGGAGATAAAATAAAGGATACAGAAGTCTGCCAGTCTGTGGGTAGGTTGGGTAGGAAGGAGAAGAAGACAAACAGAAATAATACATGTTAGAAATTTTGTTCCTTAAATAAAATTAGTATATTGGAAAAACACTGTAGAAACATTAAAATGCACTAGAGATACAAAAAGAGTAGGCAAAAGAAGACTGAAGATAAGTCTCTTTACCATATCACCTGGAAAATGCAGAAAAACATGTTGAAATATTGTTAAAAGCATATTCAAAAGTGTTTTAAAATCATTTTATCACCCCAAAACTTTTGATTCTCTGAGTTCTTTGCTAGTCAATTGTATGAGTTGCATCATGTTGCCCTATTTTCTGTTTCCAAAACAGATAGATTTTAATTTCTATTCAGTATAAAATAAAAATTAAGGCTTCCAGTCAAGATGGTGGAATAGACAGCCCCCAGCATCACTCTCTTCCACTCTCTTCAACCAATTTACAACTATAAAAAGCAATGACAGCCAAGCTGGGGCTGCTAGAGCCCAGGGGAAGAGGAGGAGAGACCCACGGAGTGAATGAAGGTGGGAGAAGCCACAATGAGAGAAAAAAAAAAAAACCTCTTTGACTGTTTTGAGCCCTGGCTCTGTCCAACCTGGAGCTGCTGAGTGCATGGAGCAGGAGCAGGCAAAAGCCACAGATTTGCCCTTTGGATGAAGTTACTTGGAGGCAGCAGGGGAGAAGAGGGCCTTGGTGGCACCCAGGCCAACAAGACAACAAATAGGGTTCCCATGGACCCACATAAGAACAAGGAGCCACAAAAACTGAAAAAAAGGAGCCACTCAGAGGCTGGTGAATCATCGTAAGGGACCAAAGCACAGTCTGTCCTGTGGGAAGTATTTGCAGCACAGGCTGTGGGGGAGAAGGGCCCACCAGGAGAACATGGGGGCACAGCAAGGACAGCTGATCTGCACCCCAATCAGCGAAGGACCACTCAGAGGAGACTGGTCAGGAATATAGAGTTGCATGGGGTGCAGTTTGATGAAAAGACTCAGGCCAAGACCGGAGTTTCTACATAACTCAGGTGCACCAGATTGCGTGAGAGCTGCAAGTACCTACATAGTCAACCATTAAAACCCGAGCTGCACAAAAAGCCTTCCCTAGGGAATCAGCAGCAAAGCAGCAATTTACAGATACCCACAGGAAGTTCCCCCACAGAAGTAAGCAAAGGACAACAAATTAGTTCCAGTGCAGAGTTTAAATGGTGGGAACAGCAAATAAACCAACACAGAAATGAAAAAAAAGTACCTGCAACCAGAGACAAACTTTCATATTAACTAGTAAAGGTCTCATTTCACCAAAGAACACCTATAACACCTAGAAGGACCAGAAGTCCCCTGGGCTACCAAACCAGAAAAGGGGTGGGTTGGGGGCCTCAGCAAAGACCCCTGACACCCAAAACTAATCCCAAGGGTGGGGAATGAGGGCCTTGGCCATGCCCACGACCCCCAGACATGTGCAGCCAGCCCAGCAGTGACCACCGAGCCACCACAGGAAGCACCCTGGGTCTCCCGAGCCAGGGTGGAGAGGGGCCAAGGGCCTTGGCTATGCCCCCCCCCCAACACCTGCATACAGCCCAGCAGCAATCACTGAGCTGCTGCAGGAAGTGCCCCTGGCTCTCCCAAGTGGGGTGGTGGGGAGCCTCAGGCCTTGGCCATGCCTCCCTGACACGCTCAGCCAGCCCAGCGGTGACCACCAAGCTACTGCAGCATGTGATCTGGGCTCTCTCAACCCCGGGGTGGTGGAGGCCAAGAGTCTTGGCCACCCCCCCTCCCCGACACATGCAACCAGCCCGGCAACAACCACCAAACTGCGGCAAGAAGGGCCCCAGGTTCCCAAGCTGGGATGGTGGGAGGTGAGGGCTTTTGCTTCACTCCGCTGACATCTGTACTCAGCCTGGCAATGACCGAGCCATTGATGAAAGCCCCCCAGTCTCCCCTGTGGGAACAAGGGGGATGCCACAGGCCTCAATCCCATCCCTCCTCCTCCTTCCTTCTTCCATCACATTTCCTTCCCCTTTCCCCCTGCCCCTCTCTCCCAACTGTTCTGAGGCAACATCCTAGAATTTAAAAAATAATATTAATAAAATTACATTTTCTTTAATAAAAAAGGAAAAGTTAAAATTCACATGAACCATTCAAAATTGCCTTCTTTGATCATTTTTATCTTGATCTTCACCTACCAACACCCTCCCCTCTGCATTCTCCTTTTTCATGATTACTCCTCTGAGATGTCTTTTTCCATGGGAAGCCCAAAAGATGTCTTTTTCCATGGCTTTGGGCTCTTTGACACATTGAGTATGCTACTCCACTCTCTGTACATCTTTCGTTTCAATTCAAATCTTTTTAGTCTTTTACCCTTTTTGTTCATAGTCCAAAATAACATGGATAGAAATGCTTGAATATGGGATTTCTCATTCAATGTTTAAGTCAAAGGCTGAAGCATATTCTTAAAATGTCAAATTCAAAACTTTGCAAAAATTATTTGAAAACCTGTTATTTTATTATATTCTATGACCCTAATTATTAACCAAGTCAGAAGGGTAGATGAGAAAAAAGTGAGGTATGCAGGGACTTTTTTTTACAGAAATAATTTGAAAATGCGTTCTTGTCTCTCTCTTTTTCACTCTCTCTTACCGAATATCTTAGAGAGTCTTAAAATGTATACATTATTTTTCTTGAGTAAAGGCTAGAAAATATTATTTTAAAATCTATCGTGCGTTCATTTCTTTAAGTATAAAATGAACATTACCTTACCAAAGCAAGGGTATAGAAGAAATGCTCCAGCTTGACTTTTGATCTAGAAGGGATGATGCAGAAGCTGCCATCATCTTATTTTGATAGTGTTTCTTGTCCAAAACCAAGTTCTAATTAGTAATGTTAGGTTTCTCCACCTAACTTCCAAAATGTAGATGTCAAATGAATTAACATGATATTTTGGTCCAATTTTAAATCATGTTTTACCATAAGAACATGCTAATGTAGCTAATGATTTTCACTCTTGATATCAGCCCAAAGTACCACTTTACATTGTTCCTTGAGGAAACAGCGTTGAGAAAACTTTAATCTTAGGGAAGAATCCAAGTGTTTGCATTACATGGTTTAATTTCTTCCTTGAATATCTAATGTCAAAACAAAATACTTCTTGCAAAATTGTCTGGATACACAGATGACCCCAGTCATCTGGACATTGTCTTTAAACCTCTAATGATGAAGTGCTATAGTCGTATACACTCCAGTTATGCACATGTCCTGTTTACTATTATGTAGAATTAAAAACAAAACCTTTATTAAAATTTAATGTATCAAGGCTTTACTGAAAAGATAAGTTAGAAACACAGCTTGAAAAACCAGAAGGTGAGTGCTTGAAAGCAATACAAAAGAACAAAAAAACAAATAAATCAAGAGTTTAGGGAAGTATTAAAATTAGTCTAAATAAAAATTATGCATAGACTGAAAAAATTATCACTCTTTTCCAAATGGATGAGAGCATGGACATGTACTTCTCAGGAGATGGATAAAGATTTCTTTTCAATAGTCTCAAATGCAGCCATGTACATGTAGGGACTACCAAATGGGTGAGCATTTTTCCATTATCAGGAATTTTAAGGACACTTGTTCTTAATGCAAAAGAATTAGAATCATATGGAAAAGCTTTCTTACTAGGCACTTGTTTCTGCCTAGAAATTCAGTGTGAATGTTTCCTGAATTACTCAGAAAGGGTTGCAGTATAGCAGAGGCCTGTTCCTTATCCTAAATCCATCCTGAATCTTGTTTTTGTAAATAATATCTTATTGGAAGCTGGCCATGTCCACTTTTTACTATCGTCCATGTGGTTATCATCCTAAGATGCAAAATTGAGTAGTTTCACCGGAGACTCTATGGCCCCCAACTTACAATATTTACTCTTTGGTTCTTTACCTAAAGTTAGCTGATACGTACTGTATGGTTAACTGTTCATATGACTATTTTATTTGGTTCATTAGGTTTTGTCATCTCAGTATATTTAATTATGTGCATGTTAGCATAGAAATGACAAAGGTAAGAAAGGAAAATAAATAAAAACCTGATTGCTTTGGGACACTGCTGCTAATGACTAATTTCAGGTTTACAATTACAAAACTCTGCCACACTCCACCAGACATGGTCTGCATTTGAAATAAGGATCTGGCAGTTAGATCTAGTTGGAATTATATTTCCTAGAAGTTTGATATTTGGCCCCCAAAATGGGTGTGGAGAGACCCAGGGCTAAGCCGAGACAAGTTGTTTCTGTTTAACAGCAGGCCAGACACTCATGTTAAAGGTGCTGGCCATTGTTTTTCTCTCTCTTTGTCTCTCTGTCTTGCTCTCATTTCCTCTGATTTTCTCTGTCTTTCTGTCTCTCTCCCAGTCTATCTTTTCTTTCTGTGTTTTCCTCTTTCTGTGTCTGGGTTTCTCAATCTTTTTGTTACTTCTCTTTTTCTGTCCATTCCCTTTATTTCTTGTCCTTCTCTTCTTGACTCCTTAATCTGCAGAAGTCACACAAATTCAATAGCTACAGCTGTGCCCCTAAATTGTAACTTTCAATATTTTATTAGGAAATGAAATTGAGAGCTGCCTAATGATCCCAGGAGAAGACTCTCCCAATTTAACATAACCTCTAAACAGCATTTGAGAGGCAATTTCGTAGGGCCACAGTGGAACGGGTGTTGCAAAGCCACCGGTGCAGGGGCAGTTTAAAGTAATATGCATTTTGGTTCCTCCTCTTTGCTTTTAGCACAGCCATGGGGTCCTGCAGACATTTGCTCTTGGTACTGCTGGCTTCTCACTTTCATTTTTATTAAAAAACTAACAAGGAGCATTAAGCAGCTCCCTGTTTAATTTCCCATAGAAAAGCAATAGTTTCAAGCAGCCCACTGGTGGAGGGATATTTAAATGCAAAACGCACAGCTGTGCCAAATGTATGCGCCAGAGCAAAAAGGGTTTCTTAATATGACAGGTTAATACCATGGATTTTTATTTCATCTGCCACTGAAACAGCTAATCAGAGAGAATTGGACGATGGAAACAGAGGTGAAACTGGGTAGTTGTTAAGAGACAAAGGACACAGCTTGTCAACCTTCTATGGGTTCAATATCATGCTAGTGAAGTGGTGCAGAATTGACCAAAAGTTACCCCACTGGGGAGATCTGCACTGACCTGCCACACTTCTCTGGGGCATGTAGAAGCTTCCTACACAGGCATGTTAAGTGAGCCAAGGTACCACCCAGCCATGTGCTCATGCCCTGCCTCTGTCCCACCTGATGAAAACAAAATTATATTAAGGCAAAAGCTAGAAAAAAATCATACAGAGAAAACCTTTAAGACTTTATACCAATTTGAACACTTGGCTTCTCTTTGGCTCTGAGTAAATGGATACATAGTAATGTGAGTAAGTGTAGAAAAGAGAATGTCCTGCACACAGATTTCACATAAACTCTGTACTATCCAGGCAGCCATGTCAGATGACTGGCTCAGCCCAGCTTAGCTACATAGGAAAACAATCCTTAGAATTATAGTTCTGTTTTTAATGGATGTAGCTCTTAAGCTGATCCTAGTTCTTTAGGCCAGGTTTCCATATGACCCTTCCTTTTCTTCAGTTCATAGCATATGCATCCTTGTAAAACACTGTGTAGTGAGTCATGATGATTTCTTATAGGAAACTTGGCAAAATAATCAATGGTCTTTGAAATCCTAGGTAAAGTTTTAATTAATATGTTCATGCAAGTTAGGCCTGTTTTTTCTCTTAAAGGCCAAGGCTTTTTCAAGAGATAGTTAAAAAATATATAACTTTTTGTGTCAAGATAAATATTGAAAAATATGCTCTGAATTGTCGAGAATTTTTTCTTCCACTTGAACTGAATTTCTGCTTGGAATTTCTGCCACCTTCTCTGATCTCACTATTTGAGTTCTAGCATTCAATTTTTAAAGTGCAGGCCCACTGTTACATAGATGCCATTAGAATACAACTAAGAAATTTTAACAGATATGTTTTAGTTTTTAAACAGTGGAAGGAATGTCAAGGGGTTCAGGTATGAAAGAGGCCCTAATTCACATATCTGAAGAAAGCAAGGAGCTAGGAAAATCCAAAGCAGTAGACAGAATGCCATAGAGTGAAGGAAGGAGAAATTTTCCAATAATTTGTTTATTTATAGCCCAGGGAACAGTTCCATCGCTTTCAAATTAAATCATTTCTGCTCTGCTTCCCTAGACAATCATCAGGAAGGAACGATCTGAGGATCTGAGTGATGTTTTCAACAATAAATTGAAATTGTCCATTTACAAATGACTGCTTTCATACAAGTCCTACTTCTGTTAGCTAAGGCATGAGAGGTTAGATTTCTAAGATGGTAACAAACATAAAAATGAAAGAAAGAAGAAAAAAGAAAGGTAAAAGGAAAATGTGTCTGTAGAAATAAGCTGTTAAAGGGTTGATCAAAGGGAAAAGGCTAGTACATTTCCCAGAGAATAAAGCCAGCAGATGACCTGTAGTTTCAAGTAAAGATGTGATATGTGAATGACTCTAAAAAGAGGTTTCCATTTATTGTGGTTAAATGGTGCTGTGTGTGTATAACGCAGCACCTGAACGCCAAGCCCAGAACACACGTGGATGGCATTACTTGCTGCGATTTTTTATCTACTGCATGTCAGGTACTACGTTACATGCTTTGTAAAAACCGAACTTCAAAATCTTGCTTACTCTTCATGATGACTTAGCCATAAGAATATATGGAGAATGGTATTCAGATGTTAAACCTTGTAAGTAAAATGTGACTACTATCAATTTATAGCTTTTTCTATTTCAACTTTTTTCTCACAATCTTTTCTACTGTCCCTTTGTTACCGAGTGTTCTGTCTTCTCACTCCTAATAACATAATCTGCATGCTGATGAAACAGACCTTGGTTCAACTCCAGACAGCACAGTTGAGAATTTATTTAAGTTCTGAGTATAAAAATAATAGTTTACAAATAAATGTATCTCATTTCTCCTTTTGTCTTCTAATACCTTCCTATCTTTCCTACTTTTTAATTAATAAATGTAGACAGGCTGATAGTGCTTATTCACATGCCTAAAACCACTATTTTTTTTCTGGTAGAGAGCTATACTAATAACACTTCCAAAACTCAGCTTGTGCCTTTACTTTAAATCATAAATGCTAGAAAATAAATCTTCTTCTGATCAACTTGCATTAAAAATGGCTCCAGAAGGAAGTGACACAGGCAAAATGGCAGAATAGGGAGCCCCGGACCATCCTTCCCACTAAAAACACATATATTCAGAACATCTTATGGACAAATTCCCTTTGTGAAAAATCTTTCAACTAATTGAAAGGTTCCTGTGTTCTAGGAAAATATGAAACCAGATTTACTGAAGCCCACGGGGAGATTTAAGACATTCTGTCACCAGAGACCCTGTCCTCAGCACAGAGTCCTGCAATCAGGACAAGCCTGTCTCTCAGCTTCACCCAGAGGAGGGAAGGGCTTGGTTCACGTGTCCAGCAACCCAACTTTTCCCAGTGGAACTGGTTTCTGTCTTGCCAGTCTTGGAGCTTTGACAATTTTGGTCTAGTCTACCCACCCAGCACAGAATGGAGGAGGTGGCTTGATTGAGTAGATTCAATTGTTTCTCCCTTCTGCTCAGTAAAGTGAGCAGATAAAAAGCCCGAGCTCTCAGCTTCCCCTTGTGGAGGGAAAGAGTTGATCCATGTGTCCAGGGTCCCAATTTCTCTGGACTAGCATCCAGAGATTTCCCAAAATTTCCCAGAGAACTAGCATCTGTCTCACAAATCTTGAAGCTCTGATATGTTTGGCAGATCTAATAGGTCCAGCATGGTTGACCACCTGGGGGAGAACAGAGAAAGCAGCTCAGGCTGGTAGACACTATAACTTTCTGCCCACCCCCTACCTGCAAACTCAGCACAGAGCAAGCAGAAAACAACAGAGATGCTTCTTTCTCCCCGGGGGAGGGAAAGAGTCTGTAGAAGACCCCAGAGTCTCTGGCCAGGCTGAGTGGTGGGGTCATCTCCTCTACATGGCCAGTTTATGAAGTTTAAGAGAGGTACCTGCTTTGTTTAATTCACAAAGACTAACACAAAGAGTTAAGGAAAATGAAGAACTGGGCAAAATGTTCCAAACAAAGTAACAAGATAATCTCCAAAAGCTGTCCCTAATGAAATGGAGTTATGAGATTTACCTGACAGGGAACTAAAAATAACACTCATAAAGTCAAGAGAACAATGCATGAACAAATGAAAATGTCAACAAAGAGACAGAACATATAAAAAAAAAGTACCAAACAGAAATCATGGAACTGAATAACACAGTAACTGAAGTGAAAAATTCATGAGAGGAGTTCAACAGCAGACTTGGTCAAGCAGAAGAAAGGATCAGTGAACTCAAGATAGGTCATAGGAAATAATTCAGTGAGAGGAGCAAAAAGAAAAAAAGAATGAAAAATATTGAAGAAAGCTGAAGGACTTAGGGGACCCATCAAGCAGACCCACATACACATAATGGGAGTCTCATAAAGAGAAGAGAGAGACAGGACAAAAAAGCTTATTCAGAGAAATAGTAGCTTAAAACTTTCTTTTTGGGAAAAGAAATGGACACCCAGATCCCAGAAGTTCAAAGGATACAAAATAAGACAAACTCAAACAAATCCACACCAAGACACATTATAATCAAATAATCAAAAGTCAAAAACAAAAAGAAAATCTTGAAAACAACAGGGAAAATCTTGAAAGCAACCTGTCACATAGAAGGAAACTCTGCAAGATTTTTCAGCAGAAAACTTGTAGTTCAGAAGGGTGTAGGACAATATAATTAAAGTGCTGAAAGAGAAAACTGTCAACAAAGAATATGAGGGTATTTCAAAAAGTTCATGAAAAGATTCATATTATGTTTTAATTCCATTTTTCCATGAACTTTTGGAAGTACCCCTCTATTATACCCAGAAAAACTGTACTTCAAAATTAAAGAGAGGTAAAGATTTTCCCAAACAAAAGCCAAGGGAGTTCATCACCACTATACTTGCCTTACAAGAAACACTAAATAGAGCTCTTCCAGCTGAAACAAAAGGACACTAAACAGCAGCACAATAACGTAAGAAAGTATGAAACTTATTGGTAAAGGTAAATACGTAGATATGTAATACTAATGATGATGTAATGATGATGGTGAGTAAATCATTTTTAATTCTAGTATAAAAGTTTAAAGACAAAAGTACTAAAAATAGCTATAACTAAAATATATTAAAAATATACAATATAACTAGATGTAAAACCTGATAATAATAACATTTAAGTGTGTGTGAGAGGAGATAAGTTAACATGTGGAGTTTTTGCTTGTGATTGAACCTAAATTGTCATTAGCTTAGAATAGACTCATAACTGTAAGAGGTTTTTATGTAAGCCCTAAAGTAACCATAAAAAAAATCTATAGAAGTTACACAAAAGAAAAAGAGAAAAGAATCAAAGCATATTGATACAAAAAATCAACAAAACATAAAGGAAGACAGCAAGACATTAAAAGAAAGAAAAGAGAAACACAAGACTAACAGAAAGCAACTAACAAAATGCCAGTAGTAAATTCGTCCCTATCAATAATCACTTTAAATGCAAATGGATTAAACTCCCTGATCAAAAGACATACAATGGCTGAATGGATAAAAAGAAAGAAAGAAAGAAAAAAATCTTACTATATACCATAGTAGAAACATCTACTATGTTTCTTGTAAGAAATTCATTTTAGACATAAGGATACAATAGATTAAAAATGAAGGGAAGTACAGATATTCCATAAAAATGGCAACCAAAGAGAACAAGGGTGGCTATAGTTATATAAGATAAAATAGCCTTAAGTCAAAAACTGCCATAAGAGACAAAGAACATTTTATAATGATAAAAAGATCAATCCACCAGGAAGATATAACAATTATACATACATATGCACTTAACATTGACAACTGCTGGGAGGAATAGAAATATTTCTTCAAAAAGTTAATGGAAAAAGTTTATATTATCTCGTAATTCTATTTTTCCATGAACTTTCTGAAGTACCTTTGTATAATAACAGTAGGAGACCTCAATACCCACTTTCAATAATGGACAGACCATCCATAGAGATGATCAATAAAGAAATAGGGGACTTGGATAAATAATATTATAGACCAAATAGACCTAATAGATATTGCACAATACACATTATTCTCAAGTTCACACAGATGTTTCTCCAGGAAAGATCACATGTTAGGTCACAAAACAAGTTTTGACAAATTTAAAAGATTGAAATCATACCAAGTTTTTTAACTGACTACAATGGAATGAAACTAGAAATTAATAGCAAAAGGATAACTAGAAAATTTACAAATATGTGGAAAATAAACAGCACACATTTGAACAGCCATTGGGTCAAAGAAGAAATCAAAAAGGAAAGTAGAAAATACCTCAAGAAAAACAAAAACAAAAACACAAGATACCAAAACTTATGGGTTTCAGTAAAAGCAGCATTGAAAGAAAAGTTCATTACAACAAACACATACATTGAAAAAGATGAATGATCTAAAAAACCCCTTAACTCTACACCTCAAGGAACTAGAAAAAGAAGAACAAGCTAAGCCCAAATTTAGCAGAAGGAAGAAATAAAGATTAGTGAAGAAATAAGCAAAATAGAAATTGAAGAAAATTTAAAAATAGACAAAGCTATGATTTGGCTTTTTGAAAAGATAAACAAAATTAACAAACCTTTAGCTAGACTAAGAAAAAAAATACTCAAATAAAATTTGAAATTAAAAAATATATATATTGTGCTGATGCCACAAAATTTTTTTAAAAAATTATAAGATTAACATAAATAATTACATGATAACAAACTGGAAACCTAGAAGAAATAGATAAATCCTAGAAACATACAACCTACCAAGTCTAAATCATGAGGAAATAGAAATTCTGAATAGACCTATGACTAGTATGGAGATTGAATTAGTAATAAAAAAAACCCAACAAAGAAAAACCAAGGACCATATGGCTTCACTGGTGAATTCTACCAAACATTTAAAGAAAAATTAATGCCAATTGTACCCAAACTCTTCCAAAAAATCAAAGAGGAGAGAATACCTCCCAACTCATTTTTTGTGGACCAGCATTATTACCCTGATACCAAAGCCAGATGAAGATACCACAAGAGTAGAAAACTACAGGCCAATGTTCCTGATGAACATAGGTGCAAAAATCCTCAACAAAATACTAGAACACTGAATTCCACCAACACATTAAATGAATCACATGCAATGATCATGTGGGATTTATCCCTAGGATGCAAGGATGATTATGCATATGAAAATCTATTAATGGGATATACTGTATTAATAAGCTAATGGATAAAAATCACTAGTGTTTCAACAGATGCAGAAAAAGCATGTCACAAAATTTACTACCCTTTCATGATAAAAACTCTCATGAAACTAGGTATAGAAGGAAATTATCTAAACATAATAAGACTGTATGAAAACTCCACAGCTAACCACATAGTCAATGGTGCAAAACCGAAAGCTTTTCCTCTAAGATCAGGAGCAAGGCAAGGATGTCCACTCCCTCGACTTCTATTCAATAACGTAGTACTGAAAGTCTAGCCAGAACAATTAGACAAGAATAAAAGTCAAGGAAGAAATAAAATTGTTCCTGTTTGTAGTTGATATGATTTTATAGATAGAAAACTCAAAAGATTCCACATACAAAACTGTTAAAAAAAAAAAAAACTGTCAGAACCAATAAACATATTCAGTAAAGCTGCAGGATAAAAAACCAACATAAAAAGTCAATTATGTTTCTCTATGCTAACAACTTACTATCTCAAAAGAAAATTAAGAAAACAAACCCATTTACAATCACACCAAATAATGGAATAAAATCCCTAGGTATAAACATAACTACGGAGGCAAAAAACTTGTATACTGAAAAATACAAAACATTCTTGACAGAAATTAAACAAGACACAGACAAATGGAAAGACATCCCATGTTTATGTTTTAGAAAAATTAATATTGTTAATATTGTTAAAGTGTCCATACTACCCAAGTGATCTATAGATTCAATAATAATTCCTATCAAAATCCCTAAGACATTTTTTACAGAAATATAAAAAACAATTCTTATTTATTATTTTTATTATTTTTATTTTTGGGACCGGTAAGGGGATTGCAACCCTTGGCTCAGTGTCGTCTGCACTACTCTCAGCCAGTGAGCGCACTGGCCATCCCTGTATAGGATCCAAACCTGCGGCCTTGGTGCTATCAGCACTGCACTCTCCTGAGTGAGCCACAGGGCCGGCCCATAAAAAACACTTCTAAAGTTTGTATGGAACTACAATAGTTCCTAAATTGCCAAAGCATCTTGAGAAAGAAAAAAAATTTGTGGCATCACACTTCCTGATTTCAAAGCATATCACAAAGCTACAGCAATCAAAACAACATGGTATTGGCATAAAGACAGACACATGTACCAATGGAACGGAGCAGAGATTCCAGAAATAAATCTATGCATATACGATCAACTGATCTTCAACATGGGTGCCAAAAACACACAATAGGGAAAGAATAGTCTCTTTAACACATGGTGCTGGGAAAACTGAATATAAACACACAGAAGAATGAAATTGGACTCTTATACCATTCAGAAAAATCAACTCAAAATTGGTAAAGACATAAATGTAAGGCCTCAAATTATAAAATTCTTAGAAGAAAACATAGTATAATATCTTTATGATGTCTCTCTTGGCAGTCATTTCGTGGATTTGACACCAAAAGAACAGGTAACTCAAACAAAAATAGACAAGTAGGAATAAAACTAAAAACCTTCTGTACAGCAAAGAAAAAAAAAATCAGCATAGTGAAAACCCAGCCTAAGGAATGGGAGAAAATATTTGCAAACCAAATATTTGATAAGGAACTAATCTCCAAAATATATAAGGAATTCCTACAACTCCATAATTAAAAAAAAATAGCTATTAATAAATGAGCTAAGGACTTGAATAGACATTTCTCCAAAGAAGACATAAAAATGGCCAACAAGTATATGAAAAAAATGCTCAATTTCACTAATCATCAGGAAAATACAAATCAAAACTGCAATTAGATACCATCTCACACTTGTCAGATTGGCTATAAAAAAAAAAAAAGACAAGTGTAGGTGAGGGTGTGGAGCAATTAAAACACCTTCACACTTTTGGTTAGAATGCAAAATAGTGCAGGCACTATGGAAAGCAGTAGGGAACTTCCTTAAAAAATTTGAAACAGAACTACCATATAGTCCAGTAATCCCACTTTGGGGTATTTATCCAGAAGAATTGAAATCAGAATCCTAAAGAAATATTAGCACTCTTCTGTTCATTACAATTCAAATAGTGTGCTTTTACTATTCACAATAGCTGAGATGGAAACAATCTAAATGTCTGTCAAAAGATGAATGGATAAAGAAAATTTCATATACACATACAGTAGAATACTATTCAGCCCTAAAAAAAGAAAGGAATTCTGCAATATAGGGCAACATGAATGAACCATGAGGACATACACTAAGCGAAATAAGCCAGTCACAGAAAGACGAATATTGTATGATTCCACTTACATGAACTGCCTGAAATAACCAAGTTCAACATGAATGAGCCTGGAAAACATTATGTTAAGTGAAATAAGTCAGGTACTAAAAGATAAACACCACATGGTCTCACTCATATATGGGAGCTAAAAAAACAAAAACAAAAACAAAAAAACACAGTTGAACTTTTAGAGGTAGAGGGTAGAATTGTGGTTTCTAGAGTCTGGGAAGAGGAGGGGGAAGGGAGATAGTGAGAGTTTGGTTAGTGGATGCAAAATTGCAGCTAGATAGGAAAAATAAGTTCTAGGCATCTGTCATTAACAATAATTTATTGTATATTCTCAAGTGGCTAGAAAATAGGAGCTCAAATGTTCTCAAGACAAAGAAATGGTAAAGTTTTGTGATGATGAATTTGCTAATTACCCTGACTGATCATCACACATTGTGTATATGTATCAAAATATAACTCTGTACTCCATAAATACATATAATCAACTCATACCAATTTAAAAATAAATAAATTACTTTGAAAAAAAAAAAAGAAAAGAGTAGAATGGTGCTTGCCAAGGGCTGAGGGGAAGGGAAATAGGGAGCTACTAGTCAGTGGTTATAGTTTCAGTCAAGCTGTAGAGATCTGCTGTACAATATTTTAACAAGAGTCAACAATAATGCATTGTACACTTAAAAATTTAAGAGAGTAGGTCTCGTGTTAAGTATTCTTACCAAAATAAAAATTTTAAAATGTCTCTAGGAGCCAATAGATACGTCTGGCCACTCTCCTCTGAGCTCCTGCTCCAGCTCTAAAATACAGTTCGACTATAAAAACAGCTGTATCCCCTTGAGCACAGGTAAAAAATGTTCAAGATTAAGCCTTACAATTTATATACTTATAATTATTCCTGCCTCAACAGATTGCCTTTTCCTTAGCTTTTCAATGCCTGATTCTAAAGGAATAGTGTGCTTTTACAGCCTAAAGTGCCTTTTCAAACTTTTCTAAACTGTATTTTAGTGGTTCTACTGACAGGAACGTATTCATCCAGACAAAGTCAATAGCACAGGAATAACCAAACAAGCAGGATTCTAGATGATAATAGAAATGAAGTTCCGATTTGGCAACGTCAAAATAGATGCTTTCTGTCACTTTATTGATTACATTTTTTTGTTTGTTTTCTTTATTTCTTCAGGTCTACACTTTTATATAAAAATTCCTCTCTAGGAATGTAATAACTAGGATGAAAGACTCCAAATTTATAAAAATTTAAGAAGAATCTATTATTCTGTAGAGAAAAAAGAAGTTATTATCCAGTACTAGTTGGAAATGACACCAATAATGGCAAAGGGAACATGCTGTATATATTTTGTTTTAGCAGATGAGACTAAAATGAAACTTTTGAAAGTTAATCAGAAGCAGAAAACTTTGCTATGCTTTTCTTCCTATTATAATCATATCTTTTAAATATATTCACAAATAATGTAATGTGAATTCTATTTCTAAATAGTTTGATTTTAGATATGCCCACGTTTTAATTTAGTTGTATTCATCTGACACTTTTTTCTCATGCGTACTCCTTATTTTCTCTTTTCTTCCCTTCTCCCTCCTCCTCACTTCCTCCTTTCACTTTCAGGGTTCAGAATTTGTCAAGTGTGCACCTCTGTATGTTTATGTATATGTCGAAATGCATGCCTTTTCAGAGATCAGCCTTTGAGAATCCTCAAGATTATGGATCAGTTCAGAACCTGGAATTCATTGGAAAGAGCAGAAGAAGCTGTTAGGCAGCTAACTCTTGAGTCCCTGGAACTCACAATATTGTCTAGCATTGCAGAACTGATAACTAGACTTGGAGAGCTTTTGTCCAGGTCACTGTGCAGAAGAATCCAAGTGTGTAGATTCACTAGTGAAGCTTCTGAAAGGCTGGGCTTCTCAACTAAGAGCTGCTTGTTGAGGGCAGATGGAATAGAGAACAAAACAGGGTCTGAGTAGTAATACAGCTTCATTTCCATTATCAGAACATGTGTTCACCTTGAGCTTCCAGGGAAAGTAGCCAAACCAACCACCAGTTTGAATTGGACTCAAATCAACAGGAATTTAGTCCAGGACACTCAACTACAGCAACCTTTTGGTGTTTGTTTTTATTTATGTTTTTACTTTGTTTTCTCTTTTAGCAACTTGAGAATTCTTACCTGGATAACTTCTTCATTTCCAATTTTTAACATTTTCTCTCTCTTTTTTTGTCTGTTATAAAAGCATTGCATGTTCCCAATAAAAATGTTGAAAATGGCAATGAGAAGCAAAAAAATAAAATAAAATGAACAAGACTGATCCATTTTCTGATTTACTAATTTTCTCCAATTGAATTTAATCTGCTTTAAAATTCACCTTTCCTTGAGTATTTAATTTTATGTGTTGTATATTTTAGTCCTAAATTTTTCATTTGATTCTATTTTTATATTTAGCTTCTACATTTTTGCTAATTGTTTTTATCTTTTCCTTTAATTTTTTAAACAAATTTCTCAGTTATTTTAAAATTGGTCTGATAAAACCAATATCAGCATTATGTTTTTTCTTCTAAATTTTCATTCAGTTCTTGCTTTTTCCAAAGTATTTTTTTATTGAATGCCAGCCTTTGTCTGTAAATTTTAAAAAATGTATTGATAATTTGAATCTCTAAATACTGTAAGTCTTTCCCAGAAAAAAATTTTCCTTCTGCTGGATCATGGGGTGGGATTATTCAAATGTGGCTTTCTATCTTTGTGATGGCTAGTCTGCTTTTGGTCCATTACTCTGAGGTTTGGGAACTCAGAAAATCACAAGTCTGAACTGTGAGTCTGAGGTATTCACTGGATAATTTTCTTGGAAGACTCAAAACTCTAATTTTCTTTCTTCCAGTATCCTACCTCAATCCCAAGAGGTACTTAAAAGCATAAAATTAACACACTAATAATTTATCCAGTATTTCTATTTTTTCAATGAGATCATTGCTATGAATTAATACATCATCGGTAAACAGTTGCACTTCAAATCAATTAAATTCTATAAGACTAAAACAAACTTTCTGAAAAGAAGAGCAATCATTAGCAATCTGGTAAATTTGGCCACCCAGAATAAATTTCCTCTGTATCTCGTTTAATCAAGTTTTTACTTCTGTATGTATGTGAATACACATTTGAAGAAAAACTCAATTTGTGTGACTTTTGTAATTTATAAAGCAGTTTTGTTAAGAAAATGTCTTTATTACTTATAACAATCCTGTGTGCTTGTATAATATACGAATAATGCTACTAAACACTGTGTACAAATTATATGCTTGTATTAAGTGCCTATAACTATTAAATTTTACTGGATTTTATTTTATTTTATTTCATTTTTATCATCAATCAAATGCCTTTATCTCCAGTTAGGCAACATCCCCATCCTGGGCAGTCTATCCATATTTGCAGAATTCTGCTTGTCATGTTATTCAGTATGTTGGGTCTGTATAGATTGTTAGAAAAAAATCAATCCTGTCATGAAAAGACTGCTAAGATTTTTTTTCTTAATTAAAATGCACACAGGGCGTTTTGCAAATGGGCTGAAAATGCAGTATTCGGTCAATGAAAGACTTGGGGAAGTAGAAAAGTGTGTGAGAGGGTAAGCAGGCAAGAAGTTTTTAGAAAATGTTTAACACTAACCCAGCTTACCATTTTAAAGTTCTCTTTTATGTTTGTGTCTATTTTTCCACCTTTTTCTTTTTGTAGTGTATATGCAAAGAGACAGGGCTAAATAGGTATTCCAAGAGCCCTTGTTTCAGACTTTCACAGCACTCATATAGCTAGGAGATCAAAAGCAAGACTTCACACACATTTCAGCTGATCTGATGTAAAGTAAAGCATCAAACAAAAGTTGTGTTTCGCTTCTTTTTGTTGCTTTTTCTTTTTTTCCACAAAATAAAACTATAATATGGTTAAAATGCCATTGTTGAAACTGTGTTCCACATCTTTTAAACGAGCATTGTACTCTGAGGAGGAGAGCAATGTGTTTTATTTTAACTAATGCAATGACATAAAGCTTCCAGTTGAGTCATGAGAAGAGTGAGAGAGAAGGAAAAAAATGAGCCAGACAGTGAGACAGTGCTGAATGCACAGATAACAAGGAAATGGTTTCCTTGGCAACAACAGCACTTTGGAAGGTTTCAGACAAGAGTACAACTGGGTACAAAGTATCTGATTAAAATTTACTGCAGGAGAAGGAAATTGTACAAATGTAAAAGTGCCAGAATATGCACTGTAAATCTGAATGTGATTGCTGAAAATTAATACATAGAATTTGTCTGATTGAAATTATTTTCTCTGTTTTGGTAAAAACCAGCATTTGGGTGGCCATGTCCATCTGGCAAAAAAGGTTTGAAGTATACAAAGGGCACTTATGCTTGATTTCTGACAAAAGAATCAAAATCCATTGACAAAAGCAACAAAATATAGATATAACAGAGCAACTACAGGTACCTATTTTGGGGCACTCCTAATATCTCCTTTAAACTCCATCTCTTCAGAGAAGGGTAATATTAAGTCTTTTTCATTTCCAACCATCAAAAATAAGAATTATGATGGTTCATTTTCTGTACATTTTAAATAATTCATATCAAGCATTTAGTTTCCAAAGCTAAAATGGTAATATAGATCATCATGATGAAAATCTATTGTGTATAAACTTTGGATAAAAAGAACCAACTGGCCACCCTGATGGACATATTCTACTATGTATAATGCTGACAACTCAGTATTCTACTTTCTTAGGCAATCTCCTATATATCACATACTACAGGGAAGGGTTTTGGATCTCAAAAATTTGCCAAATATGGGAGAAAAATTGTAAATGCTTTAGTCTAAAATGAATTATCAACAACATTTAAAACAAAGCCTGTTTAGTTGTCTACTTGTGCACAAAATAATGTTTGTTATTATAATGTTATAAAGATAATCCTGTCTTCTAAGAATTCTTTCATTGGTACCAGCATGTATGGAAATGGCACCATTCAGTCCTCATTTATTTCATGTTACATACTGGAGATAGTGGAAGTGCTTAGTGAACTTTAATTTATTTTTGTTGTGGTTACAACTAAGTTTTTGTAGAACTCAGCATACCTAAGATGTTCATTACTAAGGTAGTAATCAAAGAGATGTTTCTATAAAGAAATTGACAGTAAAGAAAATTCATGAGTTTTTCTAAAGCATAGGTAATGATTTGATCAAACACTTGGAGACCTTCGATGAAAAGGTCTAGGAAAACAGCATTTCTATTTAACAATTTTGTCCTTAGCTACAGCTAATAGTAAAATAAATTAAATCTAAAAAAAGAATATGCCTACACTTAATTTGAATTTTGACTCTATAGAAAAAAAGTCAGGTCAAAATTTTAGTGAGGCCCTTGCCCGTGGGCAAAACAAGGCAAAACTTTCACCCTTAACTACTTAATTCATTTAGATTCCCATGTTAAAAGACTACTGTTTTGAGAGAAGAGTCCTCTGCTAGTGTAAAATTGCAAACTTTTTTTTTTATTTTGTATAATTGGAACAGTGCACAAATTATTATTAACAATGCTAACTGTCTTGCAGATGAAAATCAGATGATTTGTATAGAATTACTTATTAATGTGCACATTTCTAGTAATTTTGGGCCTGATGTCTAATTTGTTTCATTAAAACTATTGAGAGCCTACTATGGGCTTAACATTTTCAATGGATACTTAGAATCCGAATAGGAAGTCTAGAGCAAGAAATTTGCTCTAAAAGAGATTACACATACTTCCTAGGGAAGAAGACGTGGATGTCAAATTACTTCTACAGAATCCATGCTGTCATATCTCTAGGCTTTTGAGGACAATACAAACTAATAGTCTATTTAGTCATTAGGTCTCTTTCAAATGCCACTATCTCTATACCTGCACTGATTTACTCAGCTAGATATAGACTCTTGTACTATCCTCCCCACCGTATGATTATTCTTGAACTGAATGTCAATTCTGAAATGCATATTTCTTTTCACATTCTATGATTTAAGATCAATCTGATACAGGAGGTGCTCTGTTTCCCCGGGGGCTGGGTTTCAGGACATGCTCTGGGTTTCCAGCCATGCCCTGAGGTCTTAGGCCCCCTCCTCTGAGCTCTCCCCTGAAGGAAAATTACTGTTGCCAGTGAGACCTATTTTCAGCATGAACACGGGGAAAATGAGACAGCATGGGGCTGGCTTATGCAAGTCCAGTGGTTGGGCATGCTCAATAAAGAGTATAGAACATTCTTGAATATGCCTGGTGCATGTGATAGGGTCTGACCAATGAACATGCTCCAGGAAGGGACTGACTGAACATGTGCAAGACTAAATGTTACATAAGTGGGAGCCACCCCCTTAACTGAATATTCATTAAGTAGAGAAACTATAGTTATTCAGCGAAATAAAAAACACAACGGAGAGTTTAACCAGCAGGCTTGTCGAAGTTGAAGAGAGAACCTCTGAACTTGAAGATGGGCTGTTTGAAATAACACAAGCAGACAAAAAGAAAGAAAAAAGAATCAAGGACATGGAAGAAAATCTGAGAGAGATATCAGACAACCTCAAGCGCTCAAATATCCGAGTCATGGGTATTCCAGAAGGGGAAGAAAATGGAGATTCCATTGAAAACATATTCAACAAAATAGTGGCAGAAAACTTCCCAGGTATAGGAAAAATCACAGATCTTCAGATCCAGGAAGCTCAACGATCTCCAAACGTATTCAACCCAAAAAGGCCTTCTCCAAGACATGTCATAGTCAAATTGGCAAAACTCAGAGACAAAGAGAGAATCTTAAAAGCTGCAAGAAAGAAGCGTCAAATCACCTATAAGGGAGCCCCAATCAGGTTAACATCAGACTTTTCATCACAAACCCTAAAAGCTAGAAAGGAATGGGATGATATTTTCAAAATACTAAAAGACAAAGATTGCCAGCCAAGAATACTCTACCCTGCAAGGCTATCCTTCCGAAATGAGGGGCAAATAGTATATTTCTCAGACAAACAAAAACTGCGGGAGTTCACTACCACAAGACCACCCTTACAAGAAATCCTCAAGGGAGTACTGGGTTTGGTTCCTGAAAAATAACTACCACTGCCATAAAAACCTAAGAAAAATCTAAACCCGCTAGTACAATAAAAATGGCATTCATGAAGAGAAAACAAGCTAACAAAAACACTATCTACAACCTAAGGAACCAACAAACACAGAAACCAAACAGTAAATCAGAAAGCAAGGAACAAAAGACACCTAAGACAACCAAACATCCAATAAAATGCTAGGAATAAATCAACACCTTTCAATAACAACTCTTAATGTTAAAGGCTTAAATTCCCCAATTAAAAGACACAGACTGGCTGACTGGATCAAAAAGCAGGACCCAACTATATGCTGCCTACAAGAGACCCACCTCACCCATAAAGATTCACACAGACTAAGAGTGAAAGGATGGAAAAAGATTTACCATGCAAACAGAAAAGAAAAACGAGCTGGAGTGGCTATTCTTATATCTGACAAAATAGACTTTAAACTAAAAACCATAAAAAGAGACAATGAGGGACACTACTTAATGATAAAAGGACTGATCCATCAAGAAGACATAACAATCATAAATATGTACGCACCCAATGTTGGAGCAGCCAGATTTATAAAACAAACTCTATTAGACCTAAAGAAGGAAATAGACACTAATACCATAATAGCAGGGGACCTGAACACTCCACTGTCAATATTAGACAGATCATCTAGGCAAAGAATCAGTAGAGAAACACAAGATCTAAACAAGACTCTAGACCAATTGGAATTGGCAGATATCTACAGAACATTCCACCCAACAACCTCAGAATATTCATTCTTCTCATCAGCACATGGATCATTCTCCAGGATAGATCACATATTAGGTCACAAATCAAGTCTCAATAAATTCAAAAAAATTGGAATTATCCCATGTATCTTCTCAGACCACAATGGATTAAAACTAGAAATTAATAACAAACAAAACTTTGGAAACTATACAAACACATGGAAATTAAACAGCATTCTACTTAATGACATATGGGTCCAAGAAGAAATCAAGCAGGAAATCAAAAAGTTTATTGAAACTAATGAAAACAATGATACATCATACCAAAACCTGTGGGATACTGCAAAAGCAGTATTGAGGGGAAAATTTATTGCATTAAATGCTCACTTCAGAAGAATGGAAAGATGGCAAGTGAACAACCTAACACTTCACCTTAAAGAACTAGAAAAACAAGAACAATCCAAACCTAAAGTTAGCAGACGGAAAGAAATCATTAAGATCAGAGCAGAACTGAATGAAATTGAAAACCAAAAAACAATTCAAAAGATCAACGAATCAAAAAGTTGGTTTTTTGAAAAGATAAATAAAATTGACAAACCATTAGCATGGCTAACAAAAAAAAGAAGAGAGAAGACTCAAATAACAAAAATTAGAAATGAAAAAGGCGATATTACAACTGATTCATCTGAAATACAAGGAATCATTCGAGACTACTATAAACAACTATACGCCAACAAATTTGAAAATCTGGAGGAAATGGATAAATTTCTGGACACACACAAGCTCCCAAAACTGAACCGTGAAGACGTAGAAAATTTGAACAGACCAATAACAATAAAGGAGATTGAAGCTGTTATCAGAAGGCTCCCAACAAAGAAAAGCCCAGGACCAGATGGATTCACAGCAGAATTTTACCAAACATTCAAAGAGGAATTGACACCGATTCTTTACAAACTATTCCAAAAGATTGAAACGGACGCAAATCTCCCAAACTCATTCTATGAAGCAAACATCATCCTGATACCAAAACCAGGTAAAGATATAACCAAAAAAGAAAACTACAGGCCGATATCCTTGATGAATATAGATGCAAAAATCCTCACTAAAATACTAGCAAACAGAATACAGCAACACATACGAAAAATTATTCATCACGATCAAGTGGGATTCATCCCAGGGATGCAAGGTTGGTTCAACATACGCAAATCAATAAATGTGATACACCATATTAATAAACTCAAACACAAGGACCATATGATCATCTCTATAGATGCTGAAAAAGCATTTGATAAAGTTCAGCACTCATTCATGACAAAGACCCTCTATAAGTTAGGTATAGAGGGAAAGTATCTCAACATAATTAAAGCCATATATGCCAAACCCACTGCCAATATCATCCTGAATGGGGAAAAGCTGAAAGCTTTTCCTTTAAGAACAGGCACTAGACAAGGATGCCCACTCTCACCACTTCTATTCAACATAGTGTTGGAAGTACTAGCCAGAGCAATTAGAGAAGAGAAGGAAATAAAGGGCATCCAGATTGGAAAAGATGAAGTCAAACTGTCCCTGTTTGCAGATGACATGATCCTATATATCGGACAGCCTAAAACCTCTACAAAAAAACTGTTGGAATTGATAAATGATTTCAGCACAGTAGCAGGATACAAAATCAACACACAAAAATCAGTAGCATTTCTTTTCTCCAATAGTGAACATGCAGAAGGAGAAATCAAGAAAGCCTGCCCATTTACAATAGCCACCAAAAAAATAAAATACTTAGGAATTGAGTTAACCAAGGAGGTGAAAAATCTCTATAATGAGAACTACAAACCACTGCTGAGAGAAATTAGAGAGGATACAAGAAGATGGAAAGATATTCCATGCTCTTGGATTGGAAGAATCAACATAGTGAAAATGTCCATACTACCCAAAGTGATATACAAATTCAATGCAATCCCCATCAAAATTCCAAAGACATTTTTCTCAGAAATGGAAAAAACTATTCAGACATTTATATGGAACAATAAAAGACCACGAATAGCCAAAGCAATGCTCAGCAAAAAAAATAAAGCTGGAGGCATAACACTACCTGACTTTAAGCTATACTACAAAGCTATAATAACCAAAACAGTATGGTACTGGCATAAAAACAGACACACTGACCAATGGAATAGAATAGAGAATCCAGAAATCAACCCACACACTTACTGCCATCTGATCTTTGACAAAGGCACCAAGCCTATTCAGTGGCGAAGGGACTGCCTCTTCAGCAAGTGGTGCTGGGATAACTGGATATCGATATGCAGGAGAATGAAACTAGATCCATACCTCTCACCGTATACTAAAATCAACTCAAAATGGATTAAGGATTTAAATATACACCCTGAGACAATAAAACTTCTTAAAGAAAACATAGGAGAAACACTTCAGGAAATAGGACTGGGCACAGACTTCATGAATACGACCCCAAAAGCACGGGCAACCAAAGGAAAAATAAACAAATGGGATTATATCAAACTAAAAAGCTTCTGCACAGCAAAAGAAACAATTAAAAGAGTTAAAAGACAACCAACAGAGTGGGAGAAAATATTTGCAAAATATACATCTGACAAAGGATTAATATCCAGAATATATAAGGAACTCAAACAACTTTACAAGAAGAAAACAAGCAACCCAATTAAAAAATGGGCAAAAGAGCTAAGTAGGCATTTCTCTAAGGAAGATATCCAAATGGCCAACAGACATATGAAAAAATGCTCAACATCACTCAGCATCCGGGAAATGCAAATCAAAACCACATTGAGATACCATCTAACCCCAGTTAGGATGGCTAAAATCCAAAAGACTCTGAGCGATAAATGCTGGCGAGGCTGTGGAGAAAAAGGAACTCTCATACATTGTTGGTGGGACTGCAAAATGGTGCAGCCTCTATGGAAAATGGTATGGAGGTTCCTCAAACAATTGCAAATAGATCTACCATACGACCCAGCCATCCCACTGTTGGGAATATACCCAGAGGAATGGAAATCATCAAGTCGAAGGTATACCTGTTCCCCAATGTTCATCGCAGCACTCTTTACAATAGCCAAGAGTTGGAACCAGCCCAAATGCCCATCATCAGATGAGTGGATACGGAAAATGTGGTACATCTACACAATGGAATACTACTCAGCTATAAAAACGAATGAAATACTGCCATTTGCAACAACATGGATGGACCTTGAGAGAATTATATTAAGTGAAACAAGTCAGGCACAGAAAGAGAAATACCACATGTTCTCACTTATTGGAGGGAGCTAAAAATTAATATATAAATTCACACACACACATACACACACACACACACACACACAAACCGGGGGGGGGGAAGAAGATATAACAACCACAATTATTTGAAGTTGATACAACAAGCAAACAGAAAGGACATTGTCGGGGGGGAGGGGGGGAGGGAGAAGGGAGGGAGGTTTTGGTGATGGGAAGCAATAATCAGCTACAATGTATATCGACAAAATAAAATTAAAAAAAAAAAAAAAAAAAAAAAGAAACTATAAAAGCCAAATCCCAGCTGAAGGCAGGGTTGTTGCTCACTTTCTTGGAGTCAACCCACTCTTGGATGGCTGAGGTGTATATACTTTACTTTGCGTAAAACTTACTTTCAGTGAGCAGCTGCTTATCCTGTTCAGCCAGCCTGCACTTTATACTGAAATTTAAGCATGTTTTTCTTGCCTTTGCATTAGACTTGACGTCTGTACTGAACTTACTCTTCTGTTAAACTTGGTGCGGGCCCTGCTCAGTCTCTGGAGCTATGCTGCACTGTCTCTGTGGAACGAGTATTTCTTATCTGTTATATTAAACTTGTTCTCACTTTCTATTATGAGTCTGCCCTTGAATTCTTTCCTGTGGCAGAGTCAAGAACCTGGCAAGAGGACTGGGTTGGTTCATGCTGACTATCGGGCCCTGTCGAGCAGGAATCCGAGATCCTACTGCCCCTTTCTGTGCAGACTGTGAGTCAGGTAACTGAAAGAAGATTTTGGCAGCTTTATACAAGGTAGACCTACTTTTATTCTTGAGTTGTGAGCTTCACAGACATGCTTTTATTCCTCCAAGACAAGCTCAGGCTCTACTCCACTGACCCTCCATGTTCTGCTGACCAGCAGTTCAGAGCAGATACCTTTATACTCTTAGTACACAATAGCGGCCACAAGCCAAGCATTACATAATTACAGCAATCATGCTGAATCAGTAAATGGGCACAAATGCACAGTCACACTACTTTTATAACTTGTTTCTAGTAAATGTGCTGCATCTTGACCATTTGAAACAGATGTGAGATGAGAGATCCTGGCTAAACTTCTTCGACTTTCCTTATAGTCCCCCCGGACCCCACCTCCAACATCAGATCAATTAAAATAATGATAACAACTGTAATGATAATAAAGATATAGCCTTTATTATGTGTCAGATATTTTCTAAGTGACTTACAGATATTAATTCATTTCATCCTCCCATCAATCTCATGTGGTAAACTCTATTATTACACACATTTTGCAGATGGGGAAAGTCAAGTGTAGAAAAGTTAAATGTCTTTCCCAAGATCCTGCTCCTAGGGAGTGGTGCATTCAGTATTTGAAGAGATTTGGCTCTGGAAACTGTGTTTTTAAGCACAGTATTTCACTGACTATTCTGAAACAAGAGTGCTTTTGACCATGAGACAATGAGTTTATTAATTATACAACCCAAATCTGATATAAATCAATGATGTCTCTTACAACAGTTGATTTGTTAGCTCTAGGGAAATGTGGCATTTTTCTAATGCATTTTTTACAATTAGGTATAACCCATCTTATACTTATCTTCTGGACAAAATATTATTTAAAGATTGTCTGAATAATCCTATAATATCTTACAAAATTGAACACAGAGTCTGTTGATGTTAGTGTGTAATAAATATTTATCATATAAGAAAATAAAAAATAATTATGATTGTTATATAATCAAGTGCCAGAAGGAAAGGTTAATATTACATGAATTTAATAAGAAAGAAATGATAAATTAGGGCTGATTTTTTTTTAAAGGAAAAATGTTGAGAAGTCATACTTTAACTGGACTTTGAAGAATTTTTTGGTATGAATAAGTAAATAGAATAGGAGGAAGGTGTAAAAAAAAGGTTCAGAGGTAGAATTACATATTCAGAATAAAATAAAAATAATTTTAGCAAAATAAAAGATTCCCACTATGGAGATAAGCTAGAATATACAGGCAGAGGTAAAATCAGGAGGGTCACTGGAAGTCAGTTAAGGAGCTAGGAATCTGTCAAAGCAGATAGAAGGGACCTATACAAAGTAGGTTTTCAGAATGATTTATCTAGTGGCAATTTGTAGGACAGATAAGATAGAGATTTATAACCTAGAGCAGTGAACTAAAATAAGTAGTGAGCTAGTGAAAAACTGTATAAAGATGATGATAGTGACAATACAAAAGAAATGACTGATTTAAAAAAGAAATACAAATTTTAAAAGAGTGGATGTACAGGGAAAATGAAGAATCGAGAACTGAAGATAGCCCAGTCAGAAAGCAAGAATGTAGAGTAATGAAAAGTGAGAGTTACAGAGTCAGATCCCCTGGGTTCAGTTCTCAGTTACTAACTGGAGATTTTTAGTAATTTGCTTAGCATTGCCTCAAATGTAAAATGGAAACAAAAATTTATTTCATGTGATGGTTATGAAGACTAGGTGAGACGGTAAATATAAACTTAACACCGTATGCCAGGTACAGAACACTCAATAAATACTAACTTATTATTAACTTAGAGTTATATTACTAGTAATAATAATAAAATCACTAACATTATTCTGCTGATTCAAGCCTAAGTGACTCAAAAAATGGTATTTAATGTGAAATCCAGATAAAAGCTGGTTTGAGAGAAAGATAATATTCTAAATGTTTTTTATTTTTAAGAATTATGAAGGGACTTGGAAAACAGTCCAAGGAGTTAGAAACAAGGCAAAAGAAGAGACATTTCCATAGCGGGGGGGTGGGGGGTTGAGCTGAAAGTGTTGCCTCACCTGACCCTATGATGTCTCAGGATGGACAAAGTCAAAAAAGACCTTTTAAATTTCTGTAAGCGAAACTGACCTCTGCCTTTAGTGTGTTGCCCTACATCTGGGTGGTTTTTGTGGAGAATAATATCTGACAATGGTACATACTTTGGAGAGAAGACATATAATCCTAGGAGAAAGGGAATTTCAGAAGATTTGCATCAATAAACCATAACAGGCAAAAATTATAAAAAATAGTCACTGGACTATAAGCTTCCTGAGGGCAGAGACTATGTCTGTTCTATTCACAATTAGATACCCCCAAACATGCTTACACTCAACAAGCACATTTAAGTGAATATAATATTTTTGAGTTCATAAAAATTTTATTACTATTTATTATGAGCTTACTCAAGGCTGCCCATTTTGTCAGATTTGGAACCAAAAGATAATTACAAAACGTACGTTGTCTTTCCACATATGTGTCAGTAACTGAGAGCAATGTTAGGTGATAATTTTCTAATACTTTTCATGATATGTGAGGGAGAGAATGTGATTGGTTGGATAAGGCTAATATCTGGCTTTTATTCTCTACCTAGAACATGTGCTTTGGCTCTGAGAAGTAGCATCAAAAATTTTAATGAAAATTTAATATTTCTGGAGATCTTAAATTATGTTACATAAATGCTAATGTTATGGTTATCAAAGTATATTTTGAAATCTGAACTCTCTAACTAGAGGAGTTTTACCTTGATCCATAAGCTGTACTTTTCCCGAACCTCTTACTTTTATGAAATTAATGTAAAATATTTTTGGAAGATGGGGATATTTATTTGCCTATATTAAATACAGAGTCACTTTCTGTTTGTCTTCAAGATAAGTAGAACTATCGCTCTGAAATTCAGTTCTAATGAAACACTTTACTCAAAGGCTTCATGAAATTAACTCCACTTACATTATGTACTTCTGGAAACAGAAGGCAACTTCTGAATGTCATAAAGCCTCAGAAATATTGTTCAATTTTTTGGTAAGCATCAGAATTTTCCAAGGAATCTTCAGAATTAGTATAAATAAATATCAAGAATTCAGTCCCGAATACACATTGAATTAAGGACATTGCAAAGCTAAAATAGGTAAAATACATTATTTTATTTTATTTTTTTTACCTCTATTAGTTTTCTGAAACTAGCATATACAGGCAAATATGTATTACATTTCTGGAGCAACAGAAATGTATTTTTTAGCTTCTCAGTATGTTACACAATTTCTTCTATATCGAAGTTGATGCTGAAAATAAACTACATATTTTAAATATATCAATATATAAATCCATCTTTTCTAAAACAATATTAGACCTTTTTATCTAGCACTTTTGATATTAGTTAACAACCCTTCTCTTTTCCATAAATTCACTTTTTAGACATGACATACAACTACATTTTATGCATTGGTTATTAGCCAAGTGTTTTTTGGTTGGTTGGTTTGTTTTAATTTTCCTCAGTAACTTTATTCTTTCATTTAAAGGAACACAGTGACAACTGAATGTGGATAGTACAATTTTTTTATTGAGGGTTTGAGTACTCTTACTGTTTTGTTTAACATTATTTTACTGATAAATAGACTAAGCTTAAGGAACAACTTATTTTTGCAGCCTCATCAATTTAAAAGCTACATCTGATTTAATTAATAGGGTGAGTTTATGGGAAAAGCTTTTATCGATGGACATTGCTTTAAGATATCTTGGCCTTTTGAGAGAGATGCACTATAATAATTGGTCTAAGATCATGTTAGAGAGGGCAGGTCACATTATACTCTTTTCCAACTAATAGAGAAGTCAGGTGAGGTTGTTTCCTGACACAGCTACTATTTCATTATTTTGGCTGATATTACTGACCCCAAAAAGCTATTTCCAGTATTGCTTGGGCCCAGCAGAGATAGTAATTGGCAAGCACAGTACAAATATAGAAAACAAGTTGTTCTAGTCACATCAGAACATCAATTTACCATTAATTTTCTACTCTTGATTACATGATAAATTGTGTCTATCAAAGCCATCATACTGTGATGTAAAAACAATATAGGCAATTCTGGTGTAGCCACCAGGGTGAATTATTATTCTGTGCATAAGAAGAAGCTATATTCCAGACTAGGTTTTGATACAGTAAGACTTTGATCGACTAATTTTATCCAGTTTCACTTTCACTCAATTTTCACTGCATACTACACTCTCCTGAGCATTTTAAAGAAAAAAATAAGAATCCTGTTGACTGGGTATTACTCCCAGAATTTTATCCTAATGATTTTTTTAGGGTATCAAACATTCCAAGCATAAACTTAATGCATTTGTGTTTTTCTGTTTGCAGATAGGCAGTAGTGTATTTAACCTAAAGTTAAAAAGTCAAGAAGAAATACCTTACTTAATTCATATAATTTTTAAATAAGAAAAATGCACTTCTACTCCCTTAAGTGATTCTGATGCTATAGATGTCTTATACTTTCCTTAAGGCAGTTTTTTTCTCTCAATTTCTTCTTTAATAAAGTTCATATAACCTAATCTAAAAAACAAATAAATTAAAATCCAATCCTGAACAAAGTATTTTTAGAGGGTTAGACCCTTCAATCCTTTATGCTTTCAGTTAAAGACAGGCTTCTAACTGCAGATTGAAATGTATTTTTAAAATTGCTACCCAAAAATAAGAATATTTGATTAGTTGGTTATTACATAATATACACATTATTGCTATTGTTCCGTTGAATTTCTGGGCCTTTTAATATTCAAGTTGCAATAAGGAGAAATAATCAGACTAAACCTCTTCTATTTTCAGTATAGTAGAGAAAATATACCCTAATTATAGTAACTATATTATTGTTGTGTTTGACAGATGAGGAGTGGATGGCCTTTAACCTAAAACCTCACTAGAGAAGATCCAGCTGTTGTTACTCTAGAAAATGACATGAAAATCTGTGATTAGACAGGTAATTAATTTAAATTATACAGTTAAGGGGTTAAACCTAGAGATTTTCAGTCTCAGAAAGATAGAAAAGATACCAGAGGGAAACTGAAATATAAGGATTGAGAAAGAGCAGCTCTCTAACTAAAATTCTCATGCCTTTAAAACCCTGATACGTGAAGCTGTATTTGTCATCCTGACCTCGTGATTTCTGGCTGTGCCTTTTCTCTCTCTCTCTCTCTCTCTCTGTACACAACTATGAGAATTTGCATTGGGCATTCATCTCAGTCTGCCTTACGGTGGTTCCAGACTCTCCTGAATTCCTACTGAGTTTGTATATCAATCACTGAGGTTGACCAAGAAAGACAGACCAAGGATCATATTTTCAAAGTTTATACCAAGGAAATTAATTTAAACTTGAAGATCAGATGTAGAGGGTTGAATTAATGGGACATTCAGAAACTGTGAGAATCTCATCTCCAAAGCAGCAGAAGGAACTTAACATAGACACATTTCATCTTCACCTGATAGAAAAATTTAGGACCCTCTGGAGATAAAAATGTTTTTGCCTCTTTGCTATTTGTCTGTATCCTTTTGTTTTCCTGTCTCCTGTCTTCATTGTATCAGTCACTATCAAGCTAGTTTTTTCTTTATACTACACACAATCATAAATTTATGACAGTTGGGAAGACCTTGAGGTATCAGTGATACCTCTTCTTCTACCCAAACAAGATTCTCTCGTCATGATCATAGGCTGCAAAAGATGTTCAGAGTATTTGATGAAGGGTCTCACATAGGCCAGCACCAGATAATGTGTCACTCCTTATTTCTACAGTCTTTAACAGAAAAATGTCATCCTTCTTGGAAATCTAACTATCTTTTGATACAAATTTATGTTGTGTCATAGAAACTCACAGATTTATTGACTTTTTTCACTTTGAATGCATTATTTTATTAATTTTATTTAATCCTTTGTAATATTTATTTGCTTTCTATTTCATTTCTAATCAGTTTGCCCTTATGTGTTTTTCCTCCTTACATTTCTCACCAACTAGAATCTAGAAGGCTCTTATCTATTGATATTTCAGAATCCAGAGGTTACCATTTATCTCAGAATAAAAAGAAACTCAAGCTTGAATTGTTATATTTATATTGTCTACCTATCTATGGATCAATCACAAAATTCAATATTTTATACTTTGTTTCTATTGCCGTCACTTATTTTATCTGTTGAATCCAACTAACACTATTAATTCCCTTCTAATTGATGACATTGCACTATAGTTTGAAATCATAGAATGATTAGCCCTCAGGAACTTTGCAGTCATTGCCCAAAATGTCAATATGAAAATACCCATCAATTTAATTTGAAATAATTTGGCTTTTGCTAGTTACTTGAATACACCAACAGTTAATGGTTCTCTTCTGTGAGCTAAAGAATAGTTATTATCCTGCAAGCATTTCTCCTGAGGTGAAAGAAAATGTGAGCTCTTATCATAGATACACTCACTAACCTTGCCCACAACCTTCTGAAGACCTGACCCTACACATATTTGAAAGATATTTTACCATCCTTTCTAGCAGATAAGAACTTAGATTTAATTACAGTAAGTCCAAAATTATAGCTTTTGGGAAGGAGTCACACACTAAATCCAGGTTTATAGATAACCATAAAATTGAAAAAGTTGGTACTTAGACCTAACTTAGAACTGATTTTTAATACCAAGTTATTGAGCAGTCCATTTAGATTAAGGGAAAAAGCAAAACATTTCACTTATGAATTTCCATCTCCTTTTGAAGTTTGATGGCTTATTTCTAGGTCTGTTTTTTCCTCTAAGCTACTATAAAACTTAGTGTAAAATGTTTTACATGTATAATTGGCCAAGGTCATAAAAAAGCTTAAATGTAATTCAGAGCTATTTGTCAAATGCACCATTCCTAATTTAATATTCCACAGATTATAAATAAGTAAAATGCGGTCAGCCAAAATTTCTTTCCTTTTATATCTTATTGAATGTGAACATCACAGTAAAAACCTGTTATATTCTTCCTTATTTATTTTATTAAAATTTTGTCTTGAATATATTTTATTTCTGAAGTGAGAATTCTTTCACATTCCACTGACTATTACTATTCTGTGGAAAATAAATAAGAAAAACTTAAGAAATATTTAATAGAAAGTGAAATAAAATTCTGTAGGATAAATCACTTTTCAGAAAAGAAAGTAATGGGAAATGTTGACTTTTCCATCAAATAGTTTATTTTTCCATCTGCAGGATGTAGCCTTTTTGAAAACTTAACCTTTTTATGGTTCCACCTTTCCTTCTATTGCCACTTTCATTTTCATCTCAATCATCATCACAGCAAACACTAATTGTGCTAATTATGATATGCCTGATGCTGCTGTCAGAGCTTTCATGCATTATCCGACTTACTATTCATACTTACACAAGGTAGGTATTATTATTACTTGCCTTTGCACAGATTAGAAAAGAAGTATATAAAGATTTATAGTTCTTCCCATATCCTTATTTCATGAAAATCCCCAGGCATCTTAAAATAGATGAATTTTGCTCAAGCTTTTCTTGCACAAAACAATTTACATAGGATTTGGAATGGAGGCAAAGTTGCTAATCAGATATGAACACAACTTATACATCCTGCTGTCCTTGCTATTTAAAGTGAGTCTGGTCCTCATTTTCACAAGTTCAAGAACTCAGTGTTTTAGCTCACTGAGAAAATGATCAGACCAGACTGTCTGGCATAAAAGTTTATACTCATTACATGCATAAAAGTATGAGAGTACTTCAACAAGTTTGTGGAAAAATTGAATTAAACGACAATACAAATCTTTCCATAAACTTTTAAAGACTCCTCTTGTCTTTGATAAAACGAACTGCAAATGAATTCATTTGCAATGAGAAATTTAATTTTCCGAGGTATGGTGATTTTTGTGCTGACCTATAAAGATAAAGACCAGATTTATCCTTGAATAGCAAGGAGGGAGGGGCGTGTAAGTTGCATTCATAGCTGATTAACACCAATCCCACTTTTCAGTCACCCTCCAAGACTCATTCTAAACTGAGTCTAACCCGACTGCCCTTTCATTAAAGAGATGTACTATTCATAATCTCCTCTGACTCCAACCTACTTCTCATCTCTATTAGCTTATTTCTTAACTATCTCTATACCGTCATCCCAGTCAGGTAACGTCCCTATAGTAATTTTTCACTTATTTGTCTCCTTTCTTCCATGTATCTCCTTTTCCATCAAGTGAAGACTTTATCTTCTATTTTTTCCTGTATCTTCTGTAATGTCCCTTGCTTTCCACTCCTTATGTTGTCAATCTAGTAAGAAATTTCATATATCCTGCCTAGAAAGTTTTAATAGTCTCCAAATTGTAATATTTAATAAACTGTTTTTATTGCCCAAAGATTAATTGTTTTAAAGTATAGCTCAAATAATACCATTTCTTCTCACAGGCTCCCCTCTGCCTACTGAATGAACAAACACATATTTTCTTAAAAACTTATAATTGTATATTTGAATAATTTAGTGCCTTCCCAATTCCTTCATATGTCATTTATGGTTCTCTAAATCAACTCTACTCATTGCTAACTTACCCAGTTCCTTTTCCTGGAATAATTTCCCTTCCTATCTCTTGCCTACAAAAATGTTTTAGCACTCTACTGCTGGAGACCAGCTCCACAGGATTTGTTGGACCTGAATAGGTGGTGTGGTGTTGGCGAAAGAAAGAGATGGACCACAAATGTCTAGTGCAAGTGTGGACAACAATCACAAGAATCTTGCTTTATTTATATTTTTTACTTAATCTTTTACATAATGACTTATCTTTTAATCAAAACATTTCTTATTTCATTTCGATTGAAAAGGAAAGGTCAAAATGTTCCAAAGCACTCATGCTCTGACAAAAACATCTACTCATGCATCAATAGTTCACCCCAAAGCCTATGGCTTGTGGCCAGGAAACTATACAATAGCAGCATGTTTGGCTTTAAAGAGTGTCAAACTTTTAGTTTGAACTAGAATTCTTAACCTTCTTAGCTTACAATTTAACCCTTTTTAAATGTTACTTATACTTACTATAGTTGATTTAATAACATTGATTAGTTATGTTTGACAATTATTTATACTCTATATAATATAATCATTTTAATTTATAATCAAAATCACAATATTTATACCATGATTTTTTATCATAAAACTTAACTATAAATCTCTATTAAATTTTATGTTATTGATACAAGTTTTATGTTACAAACTGATTTAAACAAAACCTGTTAATATCAAAATTTATGTTTTTCTACTATCTAACTTATTCATCTTTGCAACAAAACTTCTCATCTCCCTGACAAGAGACTCCATGAATAGCACAGGGAACAAAGTGAAAAGTTAAATGACCCTACTCAAGTACACTGTGTCATTCTTATTGCTATTATGGAATGATATGTTTTTGTTGAGTAAAGTGAAGCCGTGGGAGTGGAGAAGGAACAAAGAAATCTGTAACTGGTTGTGATCAATTAGTTGTAAACACCACTGCACTCGGACCCACTGTCTCCCTAGGAGAGGTAGATTTATAAAATTTTAGCACAGTAACTTCATTCCACACATACAAGAGCATGGTCACAACTACAGAGCCAGTTATTCTAAAATTATGGGTCAATGCACACACGACTAACAGGAAAGATCAACAACAAAATTAAATCAAGCCAACCCATACTGGGAACATGCATGAAAAACACCTTTAGTACTGACAATGTCCTTTAAATAAACCAGTTAATTTTGATGTATTTTAACATGTCCTTTGAGAAACTCCAAGGCCCTCGGAATTTCCCAAAGCCATACCAAGCCAAAAAGTTAGGCTGTTTAATTCCAGGAAGCCTTGTCAAGCAACCAAAGGTGAACAAACAGGAAATTCCATGGAGCCATGCCACACACATGGGACCCCCCTGTAGCCTGCAGAACAAGGGGTATCACTCCTCAGGCTCCCATGCCATTCCCTATAGCAGGATGGCTCTCGACACTCTACAAGGCCATTTTAAACATCACCTTCTCCATGTGCTCTCCCAGAGCTTCAGTGGATAGATACCATTTATACCTACTTTAAATTCTGAGAAGACTACAGTTTACCTTTGTTGTCACACTATTTTTCTTCTTTATGTCAGAGCTACTTGTGTTATCATGTATGTTTCCAACATTCCACTGGATTTAACTTCTAAATATGATGAATTATGTCTTATTCATCTTTCCCTCCCTATGTAGCATCTATTTACTAAGAGAGTATTTAATAAGTGCTTGTTTCCTTTTAAATTAAATAGATTGGAATGAACCACTTGGAGCCCCACATTTAGTTTTACTTAATCTTAACCCTTTACTTCTTTGACACTTTCCCCCAAATGTTTATACTCTACGTTTCAGCCTATTTACCCATCAGTCTACAGTTTCAACTTATGTCTGAAAAGCTGAAGGCAACAGTTCATGTCCAGAGGTTATTTCATGTTCTCCACTAAGACTTAAGTCTAAGCAGATTGCCTATACTGGGTGGATACTATAAAGAAATTCAGTTTAAATGGAAAATTAATCACTTAATATTAGACAGCTAAAGAGAAGAACCAATAATGGTTCTTCTCAATTTCCCCTTAAAACACCTAATATCTTTCAGCATTCAAATAAATTTAAGATTAAATTTAGCTACCCTTCTACTCAGACACTATGGGCTCTTTGGAACATTTTTGTTGATGGATTTAGTACAGTGGCTGTTCTTTGTAGTTCTCCAAGTAAACACTTGGGAAGAAAATATTGCTGGTGGGACTCACAGCATACGTGAGGAACTGAGATCAAGCTCTGCACTGGGCATCAGGATGCTTACTACTTATGCTCAGATATAGCGCAGTTTCACCACTGATCCCAGGAAAATAGAATGGCTATTCAGCATCTTCCTTTTCAATCTGCTTCAGAATGTTTTATTCATGGTATGGAAAATTTGGGAATTTTTTGTTAAAGTGATGAAATCTCGCTGTACACAAACATAGGGAATTATAACATGTCAGCTAACTTACAAAGATGTCAAACTAATAAGAGCACCTTCTGTTACAAGCACATGTGGAAAAACTCTTCTTGGAAATGTAATTTCTACTCCTTAAGCCAATAAGATTTCTCCACTAGAAGAACCTTGATTATGTGTTGGAAACCCTGTACAGCTCCTCCTATACAATATTCTTTATGTGGTTAAATGTGTTTTCTCTGTATATCTGCTGAAATAAAATTTGGGGCTTATACTATACTTTGTTTTCTTCACTTTTTGAAAGGACATTTTAGGCAATAAACCCATGTGCAATTTTATTGTTTTGTTTAGTTTTGTTTTCAGTTTGCTTTTTACTTAGATACAGAGTTCATAGCTTTTTTTTTTTTTTAAGTTTTGGAACTTGGAACTAAAATTGTGAAGTACTGAAGGGTCAAGGTTAGTAAGTCAGAAAATGGCAGTAGATCTCATAGTATGTGGACATCTTCCTCTTTTTCTTACTTTACTTGTTCTACAACTTCTAAGGCAAACAGTTCTCACCTGCAGGAATTAAACTCAGAAAAAGATATATGGCATTATAGTCCAGTGAAAAGGAATGAATCAAGAAACTATGTCCAGTCTTCTCTCTGTTATAACTAGCTGCATGAGCTAAGTCATATTATTTTCTTTATGGTCAAAGAAGTATAAAAAACATAGTTGCTTCAGGTTTTTATGAGGTTCAACTGAAATAGTAGATCCAAAAACATTTTAAAAAAGAGCCTATGTACTGTACAAATTCAGGTGGAGGCAGCAAGCTGAATTATAGAATAGAGGAGAAAAAAAAAATAAAGCAGTTGAGAAAAGGGAGATGGGTAGAACATTTAAGAATATCTCCACTAAATAATTATATTCTTGCTCAATTAAAAAGTGCAAAATTATGTTTTACAAAAGTATTTCCAATGCCTAGTCCCTTTTGGAGGTCCATAAGGACTGATAACATAATGTAGTGATGATAATGATTATGATGATGGTGATGATGTTGATACAAGATAAGCTGAAGCACATGTAAGGGCTGGAATACTGAAAAGGACAGTGAAGACAAGGTGACCACGAGACTGAAGAGCCTTTAAGTTCCAGAAGCACTCTTTAACATTCCTTGTTTTATTTTTCCTTTAAACTCAGAACCTTATAAAGCCAAATAAAGTATTCTTGAAAAGCTGTAAAGTCATATTAGCAAATAAACAGCTTATTAAAAAAAAAATGTGTTCAGTGGCTAATTCCAAACAATATATAGCTATTGTTATACTGTGGATCTCAAGATAATTTCTCCTAATCTTTTAAAAATATTTCTAAAGCAAAGAGTTACTAGGATTTTCTGTGTCTCGGTCACAGTCTGAACTTTTCTCTCTTCTTATCATTCTTTCCTTCCCTTCCCCATCCCTCAAGCATGAATCAATTACTTTTTCTTATTGTTGCTATACCAACAATATTTTTAGTTTCTGACTACAATTCATCAAAAGTCAGTATTTTAAGTATAAAGTCTTTCTGCATCATTTCAGCATACATTGACACATATTTCTGCTGTTAATCAATGGTTTCTTTCTAGTCCTAATTGCAATTGAACTAATTTCTGCAAAATAAGGATTTCGAGAGATGCACGTGAAAATGTTTTCAAATATGAGCATGCTAGACAAATTTCCTTGCCTGTAAATGCTGTCCACTGCACCAGAGAGAGGCATGTTATAAACATCACTGGCTTAGGCAGGCAGACAAAAATGTTTTGGAATCTGTGCAGTCTGTAACACTGTCTTCCATTACTCAAGTCTTTTCCCATGGCTCTCTTCCACTAGCAACTACTTTAGGCACTGAGGACCCAAACTAAACAATCTGCAAAGATGATGCTGTTTTTCAGTGGCCACCTTATTTCATGCACATTAGATAATGGTTGCAAATAGAGTAATGATGTGAAGCCTTATCTTTTGTATAAGTGAGGATGCATAGGATCTCTGGACAGTAACATAAATAAAAAAACCCAAGATTTTTTGGAAGTAATTTACACGTTTGGAAATAAGATTTTGGCATATATGTAAAAGCAAAAGAGTACTGCAGAGAAAAAAGGACACAACCTATGGAATATTATGATGGAGAGAATCAAGGGATTCCAGATTCTAGACATTTTTCTTCAGAAATATGTTGGTGTGATTTTATAAGGTGATGCATCTTAATTGCAATCTCCCTGCCAGTGGAGAGAGAGAACAATTTCTATGTAACTATGTAAATGGTCTCTAAACATTTTTTGTAAGTAAAATAGACACCTTCTTCTCGCTTTTTTTTAACATGCTTTTTGGAATGAATGATCATATATTGTATCCAGGTGGTATTTTCAATTTAAGTTTAAAAGTTACCATGTAGCTGATGGGTGGGCAAGATGAAGTCACCAAAATTTATCTCAAGCCGCAACAGAATCAGAATATTTATTTTGGGTTCCGTATTAATCTGTTTTTGTTTTGCTGTAACAGAATACCTGAGATTGGGTAATTTATGAAGAACAGGATTTTATTTGGCTCACAATTCGAGAGAGAGAGATAGATGCCAGGGTCCTATAAACAACTAGCTGTAGGGGGAACTAATAGACTGAGAACTCACTACCTTCACCTCCCAGGGAGAGCATTAATCCATTCATGAGGGATCCGCCCCCATTACTCAAATAGTTCCCAACACTGCCACATTGGGGATCAGATTTCCACTTGAGTTTTGGGGGGACAACACATCCAAACTCTATTAGGCAATAGTGTGTGGAGTGACAGTGTCAAAGAGAACACTTGCAGTGTTGTAAAATAAGAAAAATAAGTGCTTCATAAATTGCTCAAAAATCATCTTTTTAAAATAGAATTGCTGAGTTGTATCTGCTCTGTTGTTCCTTCTGCATTTGAAGCTAATGTTTTAAATAGATCACCTAGTCACCTCATTCAAACATTCTACTTTTTGGTGCTTTACCATATGTTGTGCTGACTTTCAGCTCTAAATTTAGTTTTGAAAATACGAATTCATTAGTTTACAGAAAGCCTAAGGAGACATTTAATTCAAACTACTGTATTAGGATATTCAGAGTAAAAATGTAATTGTATTTTTATACTGTCTTTTCCTTTGGCATCTCTGGAAAATCCATGTCTTCAATAAAATCCACATTCCGCAAAAAACGATAGTATGCCCTCTCAATAATTTATCACTCCTTACATGATGGAAAGCCCCATTTTCTAAAAGAAATATCAGAAAAGTGAAGAAAAGCACTTTGTACATTATTTCATCATTTTATCAAGAACAAAAAGTACAGTTTAATACTTCCTGTAATTCCACTTCCCCCTTCTGCATACAAAGTAAGTTGCACAAGTTCAAGATTAACAGATCCTAATTGAATGCTAAGAGACAAATATACAGTGTAATTATCCAGTTTGAAGTTTAACATTTTTGAAGATATTTCTATGTGAAAAAGTCTGTTCAGAGACTTCTTAACACATGTCATATTATAGGAAGAAATGAGCACTGAGTTTTCTAGATATTTTCAGTGCCTAACAAAATATGGTATTTTGTCTTGACTTTGTAACCAAGTACCATATTTTTTAACAGATGCCATTTCTCTTCTGATTACTGTATCCCATTTTGAATTACCTCTGTTGGGAAAAAGGGAAAAAAGCTTTCATCAAAACATAACTCTATGCACTGAAATACACTATCTTCTGAATACAATAAAAAAAAATTATACACATACAATAATCTATCTTTGCCAATTTGAAAAATCATCAAACCTTTAGAGCAGAAATACTGAGGTCTTGGGAGACAGCATAAAACCATTAGAGCGGTATATTTATACTTCCAAAGGTGGTATTCTTCTACCCCAATAAAACCTTTTCATATGTGCAAACAATAATGGCAGCAATGTAAATTGAATTATCTACAAAAATATTATTGTTTATAGGATCGCTAAAAAGATGTTTTAAGCTACAAAGTGCTGTGATGTTGCACGTACCAAGGCTTCTAATTAGACTTGTCAATCACTGATTGATTACCACCATAAGACGAAAGAGCAATTGCATCCAGCAATTATATTATCTTAAGGGTACAAAATGCAATGTTCTGCTCTCAGCTGTCAGCAAGATTTCACTGAATGAAGGTCTGTTCTATCACCACAGGCTGTTCAAAGGCCCTTCTGAGAACCTAAATAGCACTTAACTCTAGAAATATTGCTATTCAAAAGAAACAATGTAGTAGAGGGAAATTGACTAAATTTTAATTGGTGCATGAGAAATCACATGGCTCTGTAGCTTCATATTCTGTAAGTTTAGGAAAATACAGTCTATGGAAACATGCAAAATTACTCTGTTTTCATAATTCCTACACTCCCTTTCTCATCTCTCCCTTCACCCTCCTTTGCTCCTTTTCTCTCTTTCTTTTCCTCTACTCCATCACTCCCTCTCACTCCCTCTTCTCATCTCCACCCCTGTTGTCTTGCTCTCTTTCATGCACACACATCTCTACTTCTGTGAGTTGATACACGTGTTTCATATACTGAACTTTCCTGTTTGGTTAACTAAACATTTAAAATATTCAGTGGATATTTATATCTCTAAATGTATTATAACATTTAGCAACATAAGTATTCTTTTTCTCCCCTGTTGCCAAGAATGAAATATTGCCAGTTCAGTAATTATCTAATAGTGACTCAAGAGTAAGTGCCAAATATTATTTTGCATTCAAAATATATTATTTTGGAATTATAGTCTTTCCAGTAGCATCGTTACAGATGTCTCTTTAAAATACCAAAGTAAAGATGATAGTAGGATGTGGTTAGAAACTCAAAAGTCATAATAGTTGCTGTAGTGTCTAAACTTTGGGAAAAAATAAACAACAGCTAACTGATTTGGAATAGAGAGGAGAGGCTATAAATTGAGACTTATTTTGAATTTAACGCTTTTATTTGCAGCTTTTCTAATTGGGAATATGGGATGACATTCCAGTTATTATTGCTATATAATAAACTACCCAAAACTTGGAGTTGAAAACACCACCATTTTATTATGCTCAGGATTCTGTAGGTCAGGAATTAGGACAGGGCCCAGTGTGGCTAGCCTCTCTGCTTCACAATGTCTGAGACTCACCTGGGAAGATTCCAGGGGGTCTGGAATCATCTAAAACCTTTTTCTCATGCCTTTCTGGCATGAGAAAGGGCATCCCTTTAAAGGACAGTCTCATCTGTGGATGTCAAATGGAGCCACTATATGAGGCCTTTGCATGTGGCTTGGGATTTTCAAAACATAATGGCTGGGTTCCAGAAGAAAGTGTCATCAGAGTGAGCATCCCAAGAAGTTGCATGTTTTTTATAAACTAACACCAGTTGACATAGAATCACTTGTGCTGGGCTCTATTGGTTGAAGCAAATACAACCCCACCCATATTCATGGCAAGGGGACATAGAACTACCTCTCATATGATGAGGGTCAAATAATCTGCCATTGTTTAAAAAAGCTACCAAGTTTGCATTTGCCCACAAAGTATATTTATCACATCTTCAAAATAACATTTAGACACTACCAAGACTCCAAAAAATGTCTTAACTCTTTATGGAATTAGGTTTAAGTTTATATCCTGGGGTGGATAGAGGAGTTTAGAGCCACCGTCAATTACATAAAAGATGCAGAGGAGATAGCACTATCATATCTCCATTTAATTCACCAGTTTGGTCCCAGTAAATACTTGATAGATCCTGGATATTACTATAGACGACTGAAGTCTTAACCAAGTAATAATAGTCTAGATCACAGCTGCTGTGCCAGATGTGGTATCATTGCAAGAGCAAATTATTAAGACTTTGGGTCTTAAAAATTGAGTGGGCCACTGATTTGGCAAATGCATTCTTTTCCATTCAGATTGGAAAAATGTATCAAACAGTTTGCATTCATGTGGGGTAGATGACAATATTTCATTTGCAGTTTCACCTCACAGTTATGCTATTATTTCCATTCTCTGCCATAATATGGTCCGAAGAGATCAGTAACACCTGGACATCCCAAAGAACATTACACAGATCACTACTTAGCTTACATTTGCTGATGGATAAAATGAGCAAGGGATGGCTAGTATGCTGGAGGCCTTGGCAGAGACACAAGAGTTTCAGAACCTGAAATATAAATGCTACAAATTCAGAGACTAACAGAGGGACTTGGGGGTTTCCTGGGACATTAGATCTCTAATGCTAAAACCAGGAAAGTCCTAGACAAACCAGGGTGGTTGTTAACACTAGTTGGGTCATAAAATCTACCAGACCTGATGATTATGGTGATGCCAATGTTGGGAAAAGATGAAAGATAAAGCTTGTGGCAGGCTCCAGTGACAGAATCAATATGCAGAGCCCTGGAATTCTGGGAAAAGGCCATGCTATTCCCAACAGCGAATTATATACCTTTCGAGAAATAGCTACTAGAGTGTTACTTAGTATGGTAGGGATGGAATATTTGACCTTGGAGCACAACGAGACTATGCATCTGGAACTTCCTATCATGAGTTGAGTTCTGTCAGATCCGCCATGTTATGGAGTTGAACAGGCTCAGCAGCAGTCTATCTTAAGTTGGAAATAGAAAATCCAGACTTCAGACAGAACAGGACCAGAGGGCATGGGTAAGCTGATGAGCAGGAAGTCCATACCCTCATGTCATCTACCACATTGGCAATAGCACCCCTATTCCAGCTTTCACTACGGCCATATGGGGAACTTTGTAAGACCAATTGAAGAAGGAAAAATTACAGCTTGATGTACAAATAGGTCAGCTTGATACATGGATGCAAACCAAAAATGGATAACAACTCTATTACAGTCACATTCATAGGTGCCCATGAAAGACCAAAGAGAGAAAAAAGTCTTCTTAATGGGCAGAGCTTTGAGTAGTGAATCTGGCCATCTACTTTTGCAGAAGTGGTGATCTGGTGCAAGAATATGCATAGATTCCTGGGAAGTGCTCAGTGATCTGGCTTTCCATCTGGTCAGAGGCCTAGAAGGAAAATGACTGAAAGATCAGAAACAAGGAGGTCTGGGGTAGAAGCACATAAATGAGCATACAGGAATTGGCACAAGCAGTGGAAATTTTTGTACCACACTTTAATGCTTATCATGAAACATTCCCCATGAAAAGGCAGTGAAAAACCAGGGAGACTAAATGACAGTTGACAATAAACAACCTTTATCACTGGACACCCTGGAACTAGCATGATGTGCTCATGAATGAAGTGGCCATGGTGAAAGAGATGAAAGCTATATATGGCCTTGAAAGCACAGACTCACACTTAACATAGCAGATCTAGCTACTGTTGACTTTGAATGTCCAACTTATCAGCAATAGGGACAAATGTCTTGCTGCCAATATGGCACTATTCTTCAAGGAGATAAACCAGGTTCTTGGGGGCAAGTCAACAGCACTGAGCCACATCCATCCCCAAAAAGCCAATGGTTCATCCTCCTAGGTATATAGACCTCCTATGAATATGGGTTTGCCTTTTTTTCCATAAAATCCTGAGCCAGCACCATTATCTGAATGTGTATGAAATCTTACAGAATGATTCAAAGCAAGAAATCCCATGTAGGATAGCATCTGTCCTGGGGACCAACAGCAGTGGAGATGCTGGAGGGGACTTATGACTATAGGATCTATCTCATCACATACCACACTCTCCAGAAGAAGATGGACTGATAGAATGCAGGAACAACCTCCTAAAAACAGCTGAAATGCCAACTTGGAGGAAACACTCTGAAAGGATGGAGTGTACCACAGAGCATTTGGGAGCACTTGTGTCTTCTTGTGTCCAGAGGCCAGTAGGTAAAAAGAGGAGTCACCACCTTTCTAAGGATAATTGACCCTGGTTAGAAGAATAAGGTAGAACTGCTTTTACTCAGTGAGGACATGGGGAGATAAGTGTGGAATCGGATGATCAACTTGGGCACCTCGTGGAATTCCCTTGTTCCATTGTAACCGTGAATGAACACACACAGCAACCCACCTTCTAGACAGTATGATTGCCAAGGGTTTAGCCCCTCAGGAATGAAGTTTTGGCCACTAGTCAGCCACCAAGAATAGCCAAGGAAAACCTAAGAGTGAGGGGAATTTAGAATGGATGGTAGAGGAGAGAGTTTTAAGCTAAAGTGATGGGAACTATAGTTTATCCGACTAACTTTCCCCTATTAAGTTTATCTGCATAAAAGGAGGCCGGTGGGGACCATGGAGGAGCAGCTCTCTGAACACACGTACAGAAGTATATCTGTGGTGGCTAAGAAAATGCATGACCCAGATTTTCTGCTGCAGGGATTGTAATTGACAGATGCCCCCTGCTGCTGCACCCTGAAATTACCACCATTTTTGTACTAGAGTCTTGATTCTCATAAAGAAATTTTGACCTGGCAAAAATTTTTTAACACTGCTGTCTTCTGAGACTCTGCCTATCCAACCCTCTTTTCTTCCCTCCCTCATTCACAGGTGTCATACATGCATCACGATCTACCAGCTCTCCCTCCCAAGGCTTTCTCTTTTTACCTCACCAGTATTTTACCTTGTAAATATATTATAGTTTAATTCTGTCTTGACATCTGCTTCTGAGAGGATCCAAACTAATACACTGGGAATGAGTTTGTTGTCTTTTATAGCTAGAAAGTCCTGACTTTTTAATATTTTCTCTAAGTTCTGCTTGATAACTAAATAAGTCCTTCTGTAGTTCATCTCTTTCTATTATTATTTTATGATGCACAGCTAAAAGAAAACAATTGACACATTGAATATGTTGCATGAAAATCTTAGTCCAATGGATCAATTTATTAGGTACATTGTCTATTTTCCTCAACACTACAGGTGCCTGTTGTGCTTAATTCCCCATCACTACTTATCAAGAAATCTGTTTTCCTCCATCTTCCAGTAAGAGCTTCCTTACTTTCCTTTAAGTCTTCCCAAAAGTCTCTTCAAGACTTGCTCAAGCATCCACCCATGACTCAGTCACAAAACTAACAACATGTTTTAGACTTTTGCTTTATGTTTTAGATTTTGGTGCTCTATTTATTCTAGTTCAATTTTGTGTAATGGCTACACTCCACCTCAAGGCACCAGATTCCATTCCAATTATGATTGCTGCCTAAGAATCCATCTCAAATCGAGGGTACACACAAACCATTATTCATGCATTCATTTCTGCTCCATCCTCATGTTCAAAGTCATCTCTAAATGAATTCAACTTCAAGGAAAAGAGAGAGTGCCAACAAACTTGCAGCCATGTAATAAAACTTCCACAGATGATATTCATCAACTGATTACTATGTTTAAAATGTGTAAGTTTAGTGAGAGAAAATGCGTGAAGGTAAGATTGTAATGACCCCGGGGAATTTTTTCAGAAATCTTTGTATCTGTAAGAGTATTCACTAACCTTCTCTATTGGTAGGATTCCTCCTTTTATGACTTACTATACTCTTTTCAGTAAAGAGCTAATGTTTTAAATAGGTGCTCTACTGTCCTGTGACACATGTCTCTTCTCTGCTAATGAGCCTACAAGCATTTCCCATAATATGTTAGCACAAATCCAAATTTCCAAAACCATTTTCATTTGTCTCTGCTTGGAATTTTGATTATCTTTCTTTTCTCCTCTACACCAATTCTCTGTTCCAGAAAGTTTATCCCTTTCTATATGCCTTCATAATGTCTGAGTTCTCATCACTTTTCTAGTTTTGGTGGAATGGAATTTGTCTTTCAGGTAGAGTGAAATTTGTGTTTTCTTGGGCATTTTTGTGTACTTGACTTTTTTTTTTTTTTCTCTCTCTTTCTCTCCTTCATATTGATCTTCCTCAGATGTTTGCTGATCATCAGTTGTGTTCTTTTGTTCCATGACAGAATTCTGTCATTCACTTTCTGGGCTATGCTGATCTGTGCTATCTCCCTTGTGGGCTGTGACATTCTATTTGGGTCCTTAGATTATTGCTATTGTGGTAAATTTCAGTTGGATGCATTTTTTCTTCAAACATATTGCACAATTCAGCAACTCTGAGAATTCTCCTTTATTTTGGTCATGGCTATATGCTTGTTAATCAGTTTTTATGTTTCTTTTCCTGTGCTTTTGTAGATTTGGTGTAGCAAGCAGTGATTTCAATATGTGCTCAGTCTGCCTGTCTAATAGTGAAATTGTCCACTGTATACTTTATGCTGTCTTCTACACAGATGGTAGGGAGCATATGTTCATCATCGTGGCTTACACAATAGCTAAAAGAGTATCTTAAATGTGGAGGAGTTCCATTAATGTTTGTTGAATGACTTAATTTAATGTCTTGGTTCTAATTTATGGCTTAATTCTGACAAAATCTTGGGAATATAGTTTCAAAGTAGAATGAAAACACAATGTCTCCCCTAGGATGTAGAATGTAAGAAAATATTCATAATCAGAGATAGATTTGGGAATAAGGATTCACTTCATAGAAAACAATAGTTTTAGATTCAATCTAGATTTCTCTAGCCATTTCAGCTCAGACTGAGGTTTATTTCTTTATTCAACAAAAGATTTGTTGAGTAACTAATGTTTTGCAGGTATTATTCTGGGTGCTGAGCTATAGAAATAAACAAAATGGAAAAAAAAAAAAAAAAAAAGCCCAGCCATCAAGAAGACTGTAAGTGTCAGGACACTGAAGTGTAGTGAACCTCCTGTTTTTGAGGAGGCCAGTGTGGCTGGAATGGATGGCGTGACAGGGACAAGGACAGTACCAGATGATGTGGGCAGAGAGGTAATTAAGGAAAGATTGTGTATAAGTTTTAGACCATTATAAAGATTTGGTTTTTACTATGAGCCCTACAGTGAACCACTGGAATGTTTAGGCAGGGGAATAACATTATTTTACTTATATTTTATCAGTACCGCTGCTATGCCGACATCAGCCTGAAATGTACATGTTAATCTGGAAGGGCAGAAGCCTGGGGTTCAGTATGGATGGCATGGTCATTATATACGCAAGAAGTAATGGTGATTTGATCCTTTCCAGGCGTAGTAGTGATAAAAGTGGTGAGAAGTGGACAGACTGTGAGCTAGTATCTGAAATGTGAAAGACAAGTAGTAATGGGTTTTGGAAAAAGATGAGTATCTATTTTTGAAATGTCCCAGAGTCAGTGCCAGTTTTATTAACTAAAACCATGAAAGTGAAAAAGAGAGTGTTCTAAGAGTCTGATAACCATGAGAGAATTTCTCCCTTCCATTTTAGAATACATTTCAATCTTTAAGCCTTTATTAGAATGGGGTTGATTTATTGCTACATGGATAAGTACTTCAAAGGGTATTCTTCCCTAGTTCCTCTATTTGGTGGCCATCGCCTGCATTTACTTCACTACACCCTGTAGCAGACAGTCTCAAAGTTTTTGGTCTCGGGACCCTTTTACCATCTTGGAAATTATTTCAAACTCTGAGTCCAATCAGAAGTCAGAAACCCAGTTATTTAAACAGGGAAAGTTTAATGTAAAGGATTATTACCAAGCTATTGTTGAGTATGGAAAGATAACTCTACGAAGTACCCTAGGGCTAAGGGAGAGTTCCCAAAGAAGGACAAATTTGGAAGGGGAACTGTGTCCCCAAGGCTCAGGTTCAGACTGAAAGTCTGGTCGCAGCCCACTGGATGGTGGAAATATTTGCAAGTGGCCTGGGATGAAGCTGGTCCAGAGTCACTGAGCAGGTGGAAAGAACCCTCTGGGGTACAGGTGAGTTGAAGCTCATGGCCAGCCTCTTAGAGCACCACTGCATGCAATGTTGAAGCCAGGACCTGGAGAGGCTGCCCTCTGGAGGAACCTAGCACACTCTGTGCTTGGCCTTGGCTGTGTGGGACAAAGGTAGAGTGGTCTGTTGATTAGATGGCAACCTAATGGAGCCTCGGGTGTGTTCATGTGTGCACAAGGCTGACGAGAGGATGTGCAGAGCAATGACTTGGGCTGGGCTGCAGATCTTGCAGTGTCTGGGGTCCTGGCTATGCTGCCACTGACTAAGTTGACAACTGCAGAAAGTGCATTCTCTGGGAGCCTGACAATGAAGCCACACCAGAAGGAAGGAAAACCTCCTCCCCCACCATTGTCACTGCAGTGCCTTTACACATAAAGCTTAACTCCTTGCTGATTGGCAAAAGTGAAATATTTACAAGGAACAGCTCCATGATCACAGAGCAGGTAAATACTTGTAGAATTGGAATTTAGAGCTAAGAGACAGTAAATCGATTACTTACACAAGAATCCAAATGAGCTTTTTTTTATGTGGATTAAATCTATTATAAATTTAAAAGTTTAGTAATTTATAAAATAGTTTATAAACTTATTTAGACTGGCAATTCAATCCACATTGACTTAGGTACATGTTTTAATGAATGATATTTTTTTATAATAGTGTGAATAGTGGTATTATTTTACATTTTGAAAATTTCTTTGATGTCTCATTTAAAAGAAGACAATTCAATTCTCATAACTGTTTCTTCATTCAATCTGTTGCAATATGTTGTTTTGGTTGCAGAATACTAAAAAAAAAAAAAAAAAAAATCAAATTCACCTTCAAAGATATGTAGTTGGAAAATAGCCTTTTCATATAACTGTGGCTATTGTTCTTTGATACAACACCAAAAATTGACAGGTGGCCATTCCTTAGAAATTTGTTGCACTGTGAAATCCAAAATGATATCAGTGAACTTTTCAGAGTCTATTACACTAATACTCATTAATAAATCTTGCATTCTGCATGGATGTTTTATCTACACATGGTTTTGTAACAATGTATTCATCATTTGAAAAGTATTAGTTCATTGATTCATGTAGATCTTTTAGATGTTGACACATTTCATTATACAATAGCAAAATACTACATTCATTAATAGCACTGCTGATCTCATCAGAAAAGTCTTTAAATATGGTGAAGCTGACAGGCTCATAGTCACAGATAAAGGTTTTGCAAAATTTTAATTTTCCCTTGAAAGCTCAAATTTTACCCTTGGCAGCATATACTGTCAGTTGCTTTTGTCAGCTGTTTATTTTTGAGAACAGATCTGACAAATACCTAAGTCAAAATATCCATAGTTTATCAGTTTGTCATTCTTTCAAGTAAAAATGATGTTCCATGAAAAAAGCTGTTAGTTCAACTCATCACTTAATCACACAAGGGCTTTTCCTTCAGGCAACCACCCCACCTCAGTGCGCAGACGCACTGTTCAATGGAAGACATCCGTAAAAGTGATGTGATTGCATTACTTAAAAAATGTGACTAAAAAAATGCATAGACTACTAGTAGGAGGGTAGTTCAAAAAGTTCATGGAAAGATTCGTATTATGTTTCAATTCTATTTTTCCCTGAAATTTTTGAAGTACCCTCATTTATGCATTGTTTCCTACTGAGGCACCATCAGTTTTACTTGTCATTACCTTTGAGCTATTATGTCTCCCTTTTCTGAACTTCCTTAGCTCTTTCAATGTATTTTTAGTGCATATACTTTACTCATACTTGAATTATGTGCCTTTAAGTCCCAAACTGCATTCCCTGCCCCATTCCCAAGCTCCCTGAAGTCAGAATTTGTTTTGATTTCTCTTTATATTCCAACTCCCCACCCCCAACCCAGTGCCTAAATCCGTGACTTCCATATAGTAGTAGTATAATAATTATTTGTTGAATGGATAACTAAATTAACATATTTTAAGAAGAGACAATATTTGTTATAATCTTGTCGATGATTATTCCTGATAAGTCTTTCTGTACTTAAGCTGTATAAAATGTCAGATTGTGATATATGTGTGCATTATAATTTATATTTACCAATATGCAAGAGTTACCATTTGCCTTAATGAATATATATGTGTGTGACTTCATTTTAATTATTGATTTATATTACTGTATCACTTATGATAATGGAGCTCCTTGCGGATAAGGAATACCCATATGTCTTATTTTTCATTTTGAAAGCTAGTGTCTAGCACAGTGTCTTGGATGTATGAGTCACTCAAACATTGGTTGCTGATGAAAAAATGAATGAATAAATGACTAATTTTGGATTATAAAAAACTTATTCACACATAAAAAAGAAAGTAACTTTCCTTGTATGCTCGTGTTCACTAAATAAAATTTTCACTTTATAGGTGACAAAACATATTCCCACAGAAAATTTTGTTTGTCCTTATGATATAGCAATTAAGCATATAGCTAAGATGTTATTAACCATTTTCTACACTTATTACTCCATGTTTATGCTAGTGTTAACCAGTCCTTTTAACTCTTGCTTAACATCAACTTTTGGTCAACATTTGGCTGCATGATGCATGCATACTCATTGATGGATTCATAATTAATTGACCACTTGGATAGCCTGATCATACTGTTAAAATTTTAATAGGAACAATAGTGAACATCTATGGACTATGTACTAAAAATTGTGACAAATGCTCAATATTGTCTCGTTTATTTCCTCAACAACTATGGTAAGGAGGTTGGATAAGTATTCCCACTTTGATACAAGGAAATAGAAGCATAGAAAAATAAAAAAATTTACAGAAAGTCTCACAGTTAGCAATTAGGGCCAGTTTTTGAACCCAAGTGAACTGACGTTGTTGGGCTCATATGCAATTCAGTAAGGCCAAAACAGCGATTTAGGCAAGGCCCTCTCCATGCGGCCACCTAAAGATGGCTCCTAGAGGAAGCAAGGTGGGAGGAGACAGCTGGGTTCCTCATTTTGTTTTTGTTTAATTCCATTGGCAGCCCTGGTTTTCCGCCCTCGTGATCAAGGCATGATTGCTTAGTATAGCTTAAGGAACCCCCATGCATGACCACGTGATCTTTACCCTGATTGGCTGCGTGGAGGGAACTCCCCCGCTGGCAAAGCTTAAATACACTTGCTTAACAAACAATAAACGGAACTGCTTGACCGAACCCCTGCCACGTCTGAATGTCCTTTCTATGGGGCTGGGTTGGCGGGCAGATCACTCACTCCCCCCAGGGAGATCCCCTGGCCGTCTCTAGGGCCGAGGGGTGAAGTATTAGGGCAGCTCACTCTTGGGTTCGGTGTGGGAGAGGTTAGGAAAGAGAGGAAAAACCTGCTGGTGGAACCCAGCAGACTTCATCATGCTTTTAAATACTGTAACATAATGCCACCCTCTCCACAAAAAGAAGCATGAGATATCATTAAAAACATGATACTTTGCTAGGCATTCTAAATCAGACACTGCCTAACCCTTTAATAGTTTATAACCCAAGATGCCTACTGTAATGTATGAATGAAAAAACAACATGTAACTGGAGTTTGTATTGGCCTTAATAGTTTGTTTGACATGATGGTGTAAAATTAAATAACTGTAATGATTCAAATTCCACTGCTCTTGTAATAGTCTGACAACCTACAGGGGCCTTTCCTCACTCACTACTAGTTTCTGGAAGCCCCTGGGGATATTAAAAATGCTCATAAGCATGTCTTCTCCCATCAGTTGTTGCCAGGTATGATGCTAAATTTTATGTGCCAACATGGAGAATGGTTTTTGGTGAGATTAGCATTTAAGCCTGTGAACTTTGGGTAAAGCAGATTGCCCAATGTAATGTAAGTGGGCCTCATGCAATCACTTGAAGCCCTAAATAGAACAAAACAGCCACAGAGCAACAGAAAATTCCCCAGCAGACTCTTCTTGGACTTCATTAGCACCATTGGCTTTCCCTGGTCTCCAGCCTCTGGGGCAACACTGCAGACTTTGGACTTCCCAATCTCTATAATTGCATGAGCCAGTTTCTTATAATAAATCTCTTGATGGATAGATAGATAGATAGATAGATAGATAGATAGATAGATAGATAGATAGATAGGTAGATAGACAGATAGACAGACAGACATAGACATAGATAACTCTGATCGGTTCTGTTTCTCTGGAGAACCCTGACTAGGACATCAGGCCCCACTATCAATGACCTTAGCCTGTCATGGTGCCCATGGTGATTTGTGACAAAGTGGAGCAAAATACTCTGTCATGCTACATTCTGCTGGAGAGCTCCGAAATCAGAGCTGCTTGTGCCCCAGTGTTTTACAGAGTTTTTTCTGTAGGTTTAGTTTTATAGTCCTTTTTCTCCCTAGGATCTGTGGGAGTGGGCTGGAAGTACTCACCATGGTGTAATCAGAGCCATGATTCCCCTTCTACAAGGATGATTCTGGTTTAAGTATTTGTCTCTCGTGCACAGCTACTTCTTCCCTTGGAATGAATTATCTTCCTCTGTTAGTTTCAGGTTGGCCTGTTACATGATTTTTTACATGCTCCAGACAATTTTGCTTCTAAATTGTGTTCTTTCTCAAGGGTCTCTTCAAATGCCATGCAAGGGAATTCTCTTAGGAATGCCGTACCACGACTCCAAGGATGCCCAGACATGCCAGACATGCCTAAATCCCCACGAAGATAATGTTTCATCAGCACCCTAGAGAAATGTTCCTGATATTTATTCTAATTCCCTTGGTGTTTGTATTCTGTGGAAAAATCATCCCTCCTGCACCTTTCTACATTTTTCTATTTGACCAGATGCCAATAAGCACACGATACTAAAAGTCCTACTAACTTCACATATGGGAAAGGGGTGGAAGGGACTATAATTTTACCTAAATTTTGTCTCTGTAAGAAAAGTCCCCTGCATGAGGACTGAGGACATATTCTACCCTTGTATGAGGCAGTTCTTGGTACACATGTACTATGTTTGATCTGACCAGTAAGTGCATATATATGGGATCAATGGAGTTGAATATTTGATGTCTGAACTGGCCAAAAAAGAAAAAAAAAAAGAAAGAAAATCTAGCATATACAACTGTATTTATCATCATTCCCTTGAGAGGTGAGATTGGGAGGGGAAAGCAAGGATAGGAGAATATACAACCTAAAAAAAAAAAGAAAAGTTCTGTTTAATTTTTTTGATAGTGACCAACAACAGCTACATTAGGGCTTAATGTTTAACTAGGTAAAATTATAGCTGTATTTTTGGTTTTTCTCCTGTGATTAAATCTCTAGAAAGAGGTAGAATTTCATTACCTATTTAAGGATCAGAGGATAAAATGTACTTAGCACTCTAGGAGATAAAAAGAAAATTCTCCAGACACAAAGACAACTTCAGTACTACGTACACATTATCTGTCCTACAGCAATAACCACCTAGTTAATGACTCACCCAAACCAAATGTGCAATGTGTGTAACAAACTTTGAATCTTCTGGCATTAAAAACAAAGGTATTAGGCTTGAGAAGGTAGAAAATAAAAGGTGATGGAAAATTTAATGTAATTGTTTGGCTGTAAGGGGTTTCCAAATGATCCAACCTCAATCATCTATTTTTCAAACAAAGTCACATCAGTCGTACCCTCAGAGCATGTCTACTGGCCAGAAGGGTGCCCTCTGGGTGATTTCAAGACATAACAGTGGGGCAGGTCTGCTTGTGAGTTATGCTAAATTTCTGCCACATTGATATTGGATGTGTCAGTATCTAACTGACTTCATGGAGAATACTTTCCTGTTATTAAATTCCCTGCTCACTTTTAAATCCCAAGGTATTACTGCTATAATTATTAAGCAAAAATTAGTAACTACAGTTTTATCCTTTTATTTTTAAGGCTGTTCATGATTTTGTTTGCTAAACCTTCTGGACCTAAAAGTTACCCTTTAAATTAAAATAATTAAGTGTTCTTAATAACAACTTAGTGATGATATACTACTATTGAACTTTTTCTTCGTGGTAGTGCTAATTTTGAACCAGGAAATTTAACACACACTGATAGAATTTTAAGAGTAGCATGTGGATGCAACCCAAACATGATATTTATTTTATAATGTAACAGAAACTACTTATTGTGCCAATATTTTTACACTATCTTATTCTCTCTTTACATGAGTTGAGAGTAAGTACATCCCATGCTTGTTGAAAAATGCTTCTCTCTATATACTCCAGTCTTTCATGATTGAAATAGAGTTTTCTTTCAAATGCTCGATCTTAATATCTGTAACTTACTATTAATTTTGCAACAATACTAATCATTGGAATGACTAGCAAGAAAGAAAAATGATGGCGATTTTTCTGCAAATGGGAAACTAGCAAAATTCTTCCCCAGGCCTTCCGAGCACAGTCTCTTTTCTTGTCACACTTTTCCTGTATTCATTGCCTACCCAATAGCAAGCCTTTCTCAACTTTTGTTTGTTGATCTAAGAACAGATCTACTCAGATATCAGGTCGCAAACCTGTGTTAGAAAGACAGGCTCTTCCTTAGACCTTGCTAGAAAGTGAATCTTGTTACTGAATATCATGGCAATTCTAGCCCTCTCAACCTTGATTAGGTTAGGAAAGATTTTGTTATGCAATTCCAGACAAGTGCATTGTTGAGGAAAACATCTAGGGGCTTCTGGAAAAGCTTTCATCCCTCTTAGAGAAATCTGCACCCTCTTTGTCCCTTTTGGCACTTAGATGGTTGCGTGAGGGTGGGATGCTGAGAGCTATTCAATTATCTTGACTTCAAAAGAGGTGAGATCTGGGGGCATCAGCTGACAGGGTAAGGATGCCTGCACAGAAAGATTAAAAGAATTGAGTGTTTGAGGTTTTCATTACGCCATTGATACAAGGAATGTTGGAATCTCCTACTTGGAATTCTTGTTACATGAGGTCCTCACTGTTTAAGCAGTTTTGAGTTGGGTGTGGTGCTACTTGCCGAAAAGATTTAAGGGACATACATATCCTGCATTGAGGAGCCAAGTGTATTTATTATCTGCTTTCATGTTAGCTCCAAGACCTTAGAATTTTGAGAGGAAGTGTTGAGCCTTACCCTCGAATAGACCAAAGTTCTCCCAGATAACCATTGGTGAGGCTGCAAAAGGGCACATTCTAAAAGAATATAGACTTTTCTAGGTATTAAATTTGAAGTCAGGAATTCAAACTTTGGTAGCTATTCAGTTATTTTAAAATCTTGGAGGGTTTACACTGTTGAATTAATTAGACTTTACATTTCGATAACTTTTTTAGAAGGTCTAGAATTATCTTTACATATGCATATTGTTACATATTTTTATCTTATAAATAATATAGACTAATCTATAATCTTAGTCAATATTATGCAGATGGTAAGATTTGTAATCTAGACATCTCACTAAACTTTCAGACAGCAAGTTGGGAAACTACACAGTTTCCTGTTAGAACAGATGGTTTTTGATTGATGCTATAGTGCGTAATTCTACCTCTGTTGAATCATTTTAACAAGAAAGTGTTTTAAGCATTCTACCAGTTGGCGGGTCAAATTAACATCAGGCACCAGTTAAGATGTAAATCACAAGTATAAATTCATCTAGTGACCCAGGAGCAACTGAAACTGTATCTGCAAGAGTCTTTCTAGTAGAGAAGATCATAAATTAAGGTCTTAGAGAGCTGCAGGAAAATGAAGGTTTCCCATTGCTTTCAATTTCTTGCCAACAACAATTATATATGATACAGGTCTATCTTAAAACTAGTCATCCAAATATTTCAAAAAAATCACAATAACAACCAAAGTAATCAAACTTTTTTGGATTTTAGTGTTCAAAATATTCTGAGTTAAAATGTACTGCCTGAACACCAGATTCATACCAATTGAATGAATAAAGAAATGATGTTTTCAACTCACATATTCATAGTTCATTAAGTTTAATAGTGTGCAAGCATCATATTTAGAACATCATTTGTATCACCTATGCACCCCTCCCAACAGCAGCCCAAAATTTTGCAGACAAATAATTCTAGTAAAGAACTTCAAATTTGAAATGTAGTTATGAATTCATTTATCCTCTCAAAAAATTTAAAAGCTCCTGTAAATTTATCCATTCAATTCCTATGTAGCGCCTTTCAAAGCCCTTTTATAAAAATAAGCCTTTTAGGTTAAACTTTCCATTACTACTTCTTCCACAGTTTTAGCATATGATATTAATTTCACTAAAAATAAAATAATATAAAATAAAATAAGAAGCTCTTGAACTTTCAACCCTGTCCTATGAGCTAACTAGAAAATTGTCATAAATTACTAGTTCGCTTTTATATAAATGGAAAGAAGATCAATAGACAAGTTTGGACTTCCTTAGAATGCTGCGGGCTACCTCAGCTGCTAGTGGACCTGCTGGATATGAAGTCTAGGGGAAACATATCACTTCCCAGATGTTCTGCTTATAGCCTTACTTGTTTCCTCCAGTATAATTATTTAACGATAATGTAATTATTAAAGACTAATGGTCCACCAAGAGCCCTACTCCCTTTTCAGCAACTTATTTACACACACATATACCTGTATCTTCCTAATTTTGTAACTGATTTTAGTTCCCAAGTGTACTTTGATATATTTACTGGATGGCTACCTGGGCAATATAAGATTTATAGGGTAGGTTATGCCAAGGTAACAGACAACACCAAAGTCTTTGTAGTTTAGCAAAACAAAGTTTGTTTCTCCCCTGTAGGTAATCTGTTATAGCTTTGGGCAAATGTGAGAACAACCAGAGCCCTCCCTAGCAATCCAAACTTCAGTGCTTTTATAACTCTACCATCTGAGCAGGAGGCCCTATCTGTTGTTGCCTCAGGGGAAGAGACAGCAGGAGAGTTGTGATCTGGCTTTTCCAAGCTTCCTCTGGGAGTGACACACATCACTTGTGCCCACAGTCTGTAGACCAGAACGCATTACAGGGTGCCGTCTAAATACAAGGGAGACACTAACTCAGATGTAACTAACTCAGATATAACCAGTTACCACTTGGTAAATTGGAACCTATCTGATATATTGATTTTATTATTTTCCACAACAAGGAATAGATTGATTTTTAGATTCAGAGAGTCAAGAAATATTAACACACCAGATGTTAAATACAAGTTAACACTCCATTTGTCTTTATAGAACTCCCTTTCTTCTTCTTTTCATTTGTACTGTATTAATAGAACAAAAACTTAAAAAATAAAAGTTGTCTTTATTTTTTTAAAAGCATATATTTTGTACATACGTTTAATAAATCATGACTTTTAGATCTGTATTACAGCTTACGATTGTATGACCCACCCTTGTTCTCTATGGTGAGAGTACTGAGGCAGCCCACGGAGTTTAAGTGACTGGTACTACTCCTGCTTGAACTTCAGCATACAGAGGGCTCCAAATCTTCCAGGTCCAATCCCTGTCCTCATATCTTGCTCTCTGTGTACTGTATTTTGAATAGATCCCTACATTGTATTCTATCCCACCCACTAGACAGAGAACTCCATATGATCAAGCAACATGTCTTTTTGATACATGCTTGATCTGCATTGTATGGATTACTTTTTGGTACAGAGGATCTAAGCAGGAATTCACTGTCTTACGCACTCAAAAGGTCTAAGAAAGCACCAGGAATGTGTTTGCACTTAAGTACATACTGATGTCATGAAGTTCAAGTTCAATATTTTTGGGAGATACCTGATATTCACTAGTGATTAAAATCCATACCACGATTATAATTCCCTAGATATAATTTTCAAGGGTAAACCACTGATGATAAAACAAAAGAGAGAGAGAGAACAGAAGAATGGGAGAGACATGCTCTGGGCATGACGCTAGCATAAAATTATTTAACATTCACAATGACTGTATTTATAAATGAGTTAACTGGCTCAGAGAGGCTCAGTAATTTTTCAACGTCAGTGTTAAAGTTGAGATTTGTGCCCACATCAAACCGATTCCAAATGCTGTGTATTTCCTCAATCCCACAATGACTCACCACATTGAGAATATTTAGTAGGTTAGTAAATAAAAACATTGTGAAAAATTGCATGTCCCACTTCTCCTTTCCTGTCTCCTTGTCATGTTATTTACTTTTACATTGGACAGGGATTACACCCACCCATTCCAGCAGTAATAAGATTATAGTGCATGAGGGTTACTGATTAAGTATTTTCCCTAGAACTGATGTCTGCATTTTTCTTCTTTGGCTGGAAAAAGTCAGAGGGCATAACTGTTCTCAGACTAGGGAGACACATTTTTTGGAAATCATAGAATTTGTGAGAATAGTTACCTTTCTTACATGCACACCAAAATACTCTAAAATGAAGCATGTTCTGGTATGAAAAAGGAAGGGGATATCTTGCTTTCTTCTGTGATTTTCTAGCCCCCTTTTGCATCCCAGGAAAGTCTCTCATGGCAGTTTCTTTTCTGTTTCTTCACTGGACATCAGAGACATTTCTGACAGCAAAGAGACTTTAGATATTTATTAATTTAATCTTTTGGTAAATATATATTTATTGAATAAATGTTTATTGAATTGTTGAATGCCAGATACTCCAGGCATTGTGTACAACTGAGAGCATATTTACTGTTCTCTTTCAATTTACACTCAAGAAAGAGAGGCAGATGGAGATGGCATGAGGGCAGGGGAAAGAGCAGTTATTTCCTCTACATCTCTTAAAATATCACAAGATGAGCAGATTTCGATGTTCTAATAGAACTTGAAATTTGAAGGTGTTGGGACAGAGAGCACATCCAAAGCCTTTTATTGGAGCAGAATCCTGGCCTTCATTCAGCTCTCCCATTTTTGATCATCCTCTGGGCCAGAGGAATGAGCCAAACTCTCTTTCTGTTTACTACCCACATGATTGGTGTCAAGTTTGTGTGTCAGTCTCTTATGTTTGTCGTTCCATCTAAGCAGCATATTTTTCCAGTCAGTAAAACTTGCTACTGATTTTGGTGGTTTTGGATGGGGTTGAGAAAAATGTTTTAAGTGAATTTTTTTGTGCCAAATGGGAAGTGGTAGAATAGAGAGGCAGGCAGAAAGTGATTTACATTAAGGAAGACATTTTCTGACTATTGTTTCTGGGTAAAAATTGAACGGACTTCCTACAGGTCAATTATTACTGTGTGTATTTGGGCATAAGCTGCATGCCCATCTGGCAGGGATCTTGTCAAGGGGGTTCAAGTTTGAAACAGAGGATTAGACTAGATAATTTCTAATGTGTCCACCCTGAGTCATAAAGGATCAAAATATCAAGGAGTCCTAGATTTAGAGAAATCTTTTCTCAGTGGTAGTAAAAAAATAGATTTTATTTTAAATTTGGGGAGAAGAAAGCACTATCCATTGGTAAGAATGCAGATATTTTATTGAATTGGAAATCTCAAAGCATACAGAATACCAAATTAAATATATTCAACAATTAAAATACCTCCACTGTTTTGTGTTAATATTTGTAATTTGGGTGAAGCTGGAGTCTACTTTTGATCAAAAAAAACTTGATAAAAGAACTGCATTAAGAAATGTGGTGGTTTTTTGACATTCTCCAGTCAAGAGGTAAAAATCTGTCTTCTCCCCTTGTAATTGGGTGGACCTTGAGACAGTCTTGGCAAATAGAATATGTTCAAAGTGATGCTGTGTGACTGCTGAGGCTAATTTAGATGAGGTCATGCACATTCTGCTGTTTTGGGACACAGGCTTGGGGGCATTAGGCCATTATGTCTGAAGTCCAGCTACTCTAAGCTGCTATATGGAGATACTATATAGGGAAAGAGAGGGATGCCTGAAAAGACCAACACCAGACACATGAGTGAAAAAGACTTCTAGATGCCCCAGTCCCAGCCATTGTCCAACTGCTCCCCCACTAGGTACTCTGAGCAAGAACTGGCCAGGCTGAGTCCTGTCAACCCCATATTTGTGCGCAAAGTAAATGATTACTATTGATTTAAGCAACTGTTTTGGGGTGGTTTGTTAAACAAAAACAAACTGGAACACACAGACATTTCCTATTGTTCTTTCTTTATACAATCCTTAGTCATTGACTTGGAAAGAGGAAAACTCAAATGGTCAGTATGTTTGTCTTTCTTGGCTCTAAACATAATTTTTTACTAACTTGCTGGAGAAAGTTCATTTTTAGTTATTGTGTAGAACTGTACTATATATATATATAAATTTAAATAAATAAATCTTTTCTTTTGTTGTCAGAAGTTTGTAATCTGTGATACATTAACTCAAACCAGAAAAGGGTACACTTTGTGTGTCTGTGGGGGGTATGTCTATGTATGTATGTATCTTTCTATCTAAATTGCCCAAACATGAATCAGATTCATACATTAGTTAAAGAGAGTGTTTCATTAAGTGCAAGAATAAGACAAAGCAAGCTCCGTAGTGCTGAAAAAAACTAATGCCTTAGTTTTAAGAGCCTGGAGATAAATCACCACTGCAAGAAGGAATAAATGCTGAAAGAATGACTAGTGAGCCAGTGCCCAGAACTGTGGGTGGGGAAATAGCCCATAAGTCAGGTTAGTGGAGAAACTCCTTCCCACCTGAAGCGATCCATATGACACATCCTTTTCAATATGTAATAGGACTAACAAGAGTTTAAAGATCTAAAATCTCATTAACCTTTTGAAACATGTAGCTTGTTAACACATATATGAACTCTACCTAATTTTCACTATTTATTTCATGCACAAACATTCTATTTTAATCAGTATTATCTATTAACAGTTGATAAAAATATTGATAAAAGTAACATTTTGATGTTGTAGTCTGAATGTTTCAATGACAATAATAGTACTCAGAATAAAAACATTAAAATATTCCATGCAAAAATAATAGAAAAAAATGATTACTTCTAATGTGTTCTGTTATACAGTTTTAAAGTAAAATGAGATAAATATATATATACTTATTCAGAATCATCTAAATATATTTTAAACAAAGAAAAGTATAAACTAACTTCACACATAGAATTTTTGTACATATTTTAAAATAAATTAACATTATAAAAATGACCAAAAATTAGACAATCTTAAATAATATGATCCCCCTTTAAAAATTTCTTACCAGCAGTTGATAGCTATAAACTGCAGTTTTCTTGTGCAAATCAGTTTTAATTTACACCACTGTACCTGCTATTGTATTCCATGAGATATTTAACATAATCCTGTTAATTCTCTGTATTTTTTTTGTAATTCTAAAAATTGATTAGTGGAGATTGCTTTTCATCAAGAGTCTCTGAGTTCTCATTGATTGTTTTGTTTACAAAAACAGCAAATTTAATTAAAACTAATTTAAAAAACAATTGTAAAAATTACTAATTTACAAAATAGGCATTAGCTTGCAAACCAAAATTTATCCTTAAGCTTCTTCTTAGGTGATGTCCTAACATCCTTATTTTACTCCTTACAGGTATAAATGAAATCTGCTATTTTATATGAACAGGGGATTATTTACACCAGTAAAAATTACAAGGTGCTAGATTTGAATCATGTCACGGTTTAAATACCACAGCCAGTGTTAATTACCCATCCTTGAGTGATTATTAGAATTAAAAAAGAGAAATAAAAACGAAGTTTTAGTCTATGACATCTTATATGTAAATCATTCACTAAAATAGTATAAGAGTGCCTCCAAGTGGCATTTGTCAAAACTCCATACAAAAAATTTACATACAAGATCTCAAAGTTAAGCCTTAATAATCATAAACTCTAAAGGAAAGCTCTCACTCTTTTCTTTCTGCTTGTTTATGCTCTACTCTTCATGTTTATAATTTTGTTTTATTGAGAATACCTATACGGCATTAACTACTCACACTTAAACTCCATTAATTATCAGATCTCTAGATAGTTTCTTAATACCTTAATTATCCTGCTTTAATATAGTGTTTTAGGTGTCTGATGAGTAATTATTCCATTTCCTTAAAATTTGTACAGTAAAACCTGTTTTGGTTAGTTATGCTATGCCCTTCTTTTCAATATTCTTGTAGAATATGAGAGCACTTTAAAAAGTTCATGAAAAGATTCATATTATCTTTTAATTCTATTTTTTCATGAACTTTTTGAAGTACCCTCATACTGTCCATATTTGCTAGATCTTAGAGGATAAGAAGGGCAAAAGACTTCTCTCCCACCCACAGGATTCTAGAGTTGTAGGATATTGTGATTTTACCTTTCCAATTATAAAATTAAATCCGAGTTTAAGGGATTTTCCCAAGGTCATCCTAGTGACAAAACTAATAGACTCTGGCTCTCCAGACTTGTGATTCATTAGTCTTTCAAATATATATATGACACCAAAACAGAGCTTTTCTTCACGCTCTATGCAAACATATTTTTAGTACCTGTTTTTAAAATTCAACCAAACTATTAGAATATCAAATAAAATTTAGAAAATGCTTAAGGCAATAAGTGATCAAGAACTGACAAGAAAAAAAAAAAGGATAGGTTTGCAGTAGATTTTGTTTCAATTAATGAATATGTAGTGTTTGGGAATTATTCCAGTGTTATGTCACAGATATGCTTAAATCAGTAGAGCAACTAGGATTCCAGGACAGTAGTAAACAGGCCAACTGAGCTTATAAATCAGAGACTGAAAATTTGTGTGTTCTGCAAATTTAATCTTTGTAATGAAAGTTATTTTCTTTTCTTTTCTTTTTTTTTTTTTTTTTGTCTTTTTGTGACCGGCCGCACCGCGCTCAGCCAGTGAGCGCACTGGCCATCCTTATATAAGATCCGAACCTGCGGCGGGAGTACTGCCGGGCTCTCAGCGCCGCACTCTCCCGAGTGTGCCGTGGGGTCAGCCCATGAAAGTCATTTTCAAACTAGTTTCATTTGTAAATGTTATTTCCATCATTTTACCACTTTTAGAATATTATTTATTCTAAGTTTCATGTTTTACTGTTTATTTTCCTTTCTTTCATTTCATACAAATGATTCCAGTAAGGCATTCTTTTTTCTCTCAGTGGTGTCATACCATGACATTCTTTCCTAATTCTTATTACTTTTCCACTTCTTAACTGCTTTTGATGACTATTTTTCTTTCTTTCCTGCCCTTAGTCTACAGCTCTCTTGAAATGAGTTAGCCAATATCAATAACAAAATGTAAAGTTCAGCCTCTGAAGGGCTGTTAAGTAGACATACCTAGAGTATTAAATATCGATAACGACTTATAGATTTTCAAGTAGATACATGAATTTCTGTGTATATAATTTGAATTATTAACTTTTTGAACTTTTGAATGTAATGTAGTATCTATGGAACTATTTTGCTGTGAAATTAGAATACATGTTCTGACTAAACATTACTCTTATCTATTTCCAAACCACCTTGAAAAGATTGAGCTCACACTCTACCATTTCCATTAATTTCTTCAGATATATTCCATTTAAAAAATTAAATGCATTTTAACTCTCTTGCCAAAATTCTACTCATTTAAGGTAGTTTCAAGAAGTGACCTTTTTTTTAGTGGTGTTTTCACTACCTGCCAATCTGAGCTCACGTAAGAATTCAATTAGAACACTATTTGCTCCATCTCTCAGATCATTGATGAGGTTTCAAGTAAGACCAGGCTGGTATTCACTGCTATGGCATTCAATGAACATGATATTGTTTACCATCACTCTTTGATTAAAGCCCATTGCCCACACTTTAAACCTTACAACAATGCTCAATGAAAAGCCTATTTAAATTAACCTCTCTGAATAAAATTTGTGACTGAAATTTAATGAGACACATCAAAACTCGGCTATAATTAATACTATAAGATTTTCTACATATCTATAGCTCTTAATCTTGTGCCGAAATTAACTGATATGTTTATTTTTCCCACAGCAAGTCTGTCAAATATTTTCCTTGATATTTGTATTCATTCTTTTAGTGATACATATCAACCTTCATAAATACCTCAATACCTTTTAGTCTGGTAAAGATTGTTTAACTTTTCATATTGCATGCCAAATACATCCAGATGGTGTGCATGTATCAGAACTAAATACATATAATTATAAAATCCATATTAATATTTTGCCACATTTTTGATGCCTTACTCCCAGAATCAGAAGAAGTGATAAACTGAAAATAAGTAAATCACATATTTTCTGGGTTTAAAGCTAATTAAATATAGCAATAGACATAATCAGTTTTAAAAGTCAAGGAAAAAAAAAAACCCACCAAAAACAAAAATTAAACTGGTTTGCAAGATTTTGTTTTAGGTCTAATAATAATAATTTATGTATTATTATGGACTATCAACTTTTAATCAATTGACAATATTATATGACACAATATATATGTTACATATAGAGAAAGATATGAAATTACCTATATTTTATATTTACCCTAACTGAGAATGGCCAAGGAAAATAATGTTGAAGGTAATAAGGAATATAAGCATCTGAAAATTATGGTCATTAGAAACTATTGAACAATTACTATTTGATGATTGGTCTACAAAAGACCAAAAATGTGTGTATGCGTACATATTTTATCTTTCTAAACAGATTGAAAAGCACTCAAAGACAGGAATATATGCTATTCAAAGTAATACACAAAATAAATATTACTTTTTATTTTTAATTCCCCAAATAAATATTATTTGCTACATGACTGATGTTAATAAGCTATATTCCCTATAATAGTGTGGTCCTTGTATTAACCTGCTTCAGAGTTACTGGATTTTGTGTGTCCATTACTGAATCAGAATCTCTAAGATAGGCTGGTTATAAGCTCCCCAGATGACTTGTGCAGTCAACAGTGTTTGAGAACCATTGTCCTACAAACAACATAAGGAATAGTGAATAAATGAATGAATGAACGAAACAAGAATATTTAGATTCTGTCCAAAGGTACATGATGAAAAAACAACAACAGCATTTCTATTGAGCTAAGGGAGGATTACTTCATAGAAAGCTTTTGAGTTGGTTATTAGCATTAATAAATTTCGAAGTACAGACAATTGATCAATGTATCTGATTATGTTGTCTATACTGACTGAATATGACATGTATTATAGCTATTTAATGTCATAATCAAATTATCATACTATAAGTTACATTCCATCAGTTAAAATGAAAGTAAAATCAGCCTAAAATGATCAGAAAAGTACTCATGTTTATATCTAAATGTTTATGAGGGGTCTTCAAAAAGTTCATGGAAAGATTTGTATTATCTTTGAATTCTATTTTTTCATGAACTTTTTCAAGTACCCTTGTAGGTATATCTATATTGGTAAAATTGATATCAACCATTGATCTGGAAACTTAAGTCAAAACACTTTCACAAGAACGGTATTCTAAATGCTTTGGCTTACTGCCTCTGTGTTCCAAAATTAATATTCCAAAATGGAAATTACCTGATTTCTCTAACTGTCACATTAGGACACATGTAAAGAAAAAATGCTGTAAATTTAAAAACATCTTTTATTAGTTTATACTTTATGTTTGAGAGGATTTGTGGAAGCAACATGGTTTGGTTAAGAGTGTGGGTTTGAAGAAAGACAAATTTCTGCTTTAATTTTCATTATAGAACTTGTTAGTGGAGTCACCTAAGCCAAGTTATTTTAACTGTATTATCTATAACAGAAAAATAAGACCTACCTGGGGTAGGAGGAGGATTTCATCATAAAGGATGATTAAATGCAATAAAAACCCAATGTCTGAAACATAGTGGAGTCCTCACAAATGATTGTCACTATTTTCAAACTATATGAATTAGAGCAATCACAATGACAGGAACCTAAAGATACTCCAGTTGAGCATCTGGTTGCAGAGGACAACTGAGATTCTTCTCTAATGTAATAAAACACTCAATTCTCTTCTTATGTGGGCAAAACTCTTTGAGTTCAAACCTCCTTATTGACTTCAGTAAAAACTTAGTGATTCGTAATTTTGTTTTAGCAGAAATATTACATGGAAGAAGAAGCAGATGTCAGGGAAATCTGTGTGCATTCTGTGAATTGTAGCCTCTGGAGTGAGTACATGAACAGAAGGAAAGTAGCTGTGATTAGAACAGCCATGGGGAAAAGGGTCCCTTTTGTACTGATGCAGATAGCCTATCTAATGTTTTAATTATTAGATGACTGGAAATTTGCAGTTAGGCTGTTTAGTCCCAGCTAAAAGGATACTAAAACTAAATAATACACATGACTGTGGTATCAATCTTAATCATTACTGTTGACATCTAGATTAAATCAAAAATAATTAATATTTAGAAGTTGTAAATTATTTCTATTCATAATGCCCCAAAGACGGTCCATAGAAGTCAAATAAATAAAAAATACTATATAGAACTTATTTAATCAATGTGCTCAGTACCTACAATATATGATCACAAGATGACAGGCATTTTCAAATATGGAAAACACTAAAAAAAGTACTTTAACCATACCTTCAAGTATTGTACAATTTTATCCAAGTTTATATTAGTACTTGTAAAACAATTAGAAGAAACCAGAAGAAAATATACACATAGAAATAGATTGTTACTTGGAAAAGCTTCATGAGGAGATGAGGCCTTCTTTAATTAACTGTACGTTTTCTGTGAAAATGAGGACCAGGCAATACTTTTAATCATACTTTAATTTTCTGACTTTGTACTTATATTCACATTTCTAAGAGCCTTTCAAAAATGTACAATTTGGAGAGCCATTTGACTCTAAAGGACTCTTGAGTTACCACTACAAAGTGTAGATTGCGTGTCAACAAATTTAATAAAGAAGAAATAATTATTCAAGATCAGCCAAAGAAAGTAAGAATAAACTAAATTGATAGACTTAAGCAGCAAGAACAGAAAACAATATAATAGAAGTGAAATTCATAATTCCAATAGAAATTAAATAATAATATTTTAAGACCAAGTTCCAATTACAGAAGAAATCAAATATTCTAAATATGTAAAGAACAAAGGGCAGACAAAATGTTAGGAAATTTAAAATGCTAACAAAAAAAGATTTTAAAAAACAAATCTAAAAGACACATTTTTCCTTATAAAGAGAAAATATATAGTAAGAGAACAACTCTGACGATAAAAAATAAACAGAAGACTTCACTGTTATTCATGAAAATATATAATATATACACAGAGGAATTATCTAATAAAGACAGACAAAGCTATTTGTTTTAATAGAAAGTTTTTGACCTAATTTTTTTTTATTTTAAAAGAATGACCCCATAAATATAGAGGAAAGAGTTCATTCATATTTGGACAGAATAAGTCCATGATACTGTGAAATAATTTAGTTGCAAAAAACCCCATGTTGACACATCACTAAGTTTGGCAGAATGTGTTTCATCAGCCTTCATTTTATTTTAAAACTTCCCCCCCCTCTTAATCTGTAAAAGAAGATATGAAATAAAAATAATGTATTATTCACAAGAAAATTTAAAGTTTATTTTAAATTTTTTCTTTCAAAGTGTAAATTTAAATCACTTCTAACAGGAAGATCCAAAAATAGCACAGGAACAAAAAGTAAACAGTCAAAAATATTTAAAGTTATCTGATTTGATGATAGGATCAAAAAGAAAGAAATTGGTAGGGTGACATCATGAAGATGGTGGAATGGAAAATCCCAGCATTGCTCTACCCCACAACTGGTCAACTTGCAACTATTAAACACAAAACCTGCAGTCCTGTAATCGTTGAAACTTGGGGGAACAGGAGGGGAGACCCACTGAGTCTGTGAAGGTATGGAAAGCCATGGCAAGTGGGAGGAAAAATTACCCCAATCAGACCCAGCTCTAGCCTCTCACGAAGTAGCTCCTAGCACACAGAGTAGTAACAAAAGATGGCAAAGCCACAGCAGTGCTCTTTACATAAAGCTACTTAGAGTCTGCAGGGGAGAAGAGTGCCATGACTGCTTGCAAAAAAAAAAAAAAAAAAGTAAAAGAAAATTCAACTCAGAGTACACCATCCCATTTCCCAGGCCAGGAAAGCTACTCACAAACTTTTCCTGTGCCTGCATAGAAGGGAGGGGCTGCAGCCAACACAAGGAAAAAATATCACCCTGAAGTAAATGAGTCTTTGCTGGGGATTTGTGCAGAGTCTGCCCCATGGGCATCATTTACAGTGTGGGAGGGTGGGCAGGCAGATCCACCAGGGATGCATTGGGGAGGAGCATAATAAGCAGGTGATCTGCCTTTTGATCAGCATGGGAGCCAAACAGTGGAGACTGGTTAGTGTGATAGAACTGCAGAGGGCATAATTTGTGGGAAAGACTCAGTCCCAAGTTGTAATTTTTACATAACCCAGTGACATTTGTGGTGACCTCACATGACCCACAGGTGACTAAAAGTCTGACAATTAAACTCTAGTTCACACAGAAAGTTTTTCCCAGTCTGAGAAACAACAGTAAGGCAGCAATTTAAGTCAGGCACAGAGTTCAATTTCCAGTCCCCAAAGGAAGTTTCCCTCAATCTGGAAATCAACCACACAATAGCAAATTAGTTGCAGTGCAGTTTTTAAGTCATGGTGGCTGCTATTAATCCACCACAGAAAAAAGTTCTGACATTGAGCAGTAAAGATCTACCCCCAGCCAAGAACATCCCTGAAACCTGAAAGAGGTAGCCATCTCCTCAAATGCCCAGGCAGCAATGTAAAGACACAAAGATAAAGATTGGATACCACCAAAGGAAACCATCAAAGTGCCATCAGTGAACCCAGTAAAAGAACATATTTATACAATGTCTGACAAGGAATTCAGAATGCCACTCTAAAAGATATTCAGGGAGTCACAAGAAAATACAGATAGAAAATTAAATAATATTTGAAAAACAATTCAGGAGAAGAGCAAGGAACATGACAAAGAAATAGGATCAATAGAAAATAACCAAATAGAAATTCTAGAAATAAAGAATATATTTTCTAAACTGAAAACCTAGATAGAAAATTATAAAAGCAGACTTTATCAAACAAAGGAAAGAATCAGTGAGCTTGAAGACAGAACATACAATATTATCCAATCAGAAAAGATAAAAGAAAAAAAGAATAAGAAAAAAATGAAACAGAATTATAGCAATTATGGGACTCCTTCAAGTGAAATAACCTCTGCATAATTGGCATACCTGAAGGAGAAGAAAAAGGAAGAGACCTAGAATTCATACTTAAGGAAATAATGGCTGAAAATTTCTCAAGTATGGAGAAAGATGACAGCACTCAGATACAGGAAGCTCAGAGGTTACCAATGAAATTCAGTCCAAGGAGGGACACCCAAGGCACATCACAATCAAATTATTAAACACCAAAGACAAAAAAAAAAAAAAGAATACTGAAAGCAGCAAGACAAAAGAAGCACATAACATTCAACAGGGCCCCAATATGGCTCTCAGCAGATTTCTTAGTAGAAACTCTATAAGCCAAGACAGAGTGAGATGATATATTCAAAGTGCTGAAGGAAAAAGAGGGTCAACCAAGAATTCTGTATCCAGTAAAACTAAGCTTGATGCCCTGAGTCAGCCACGCTGGAACAGGCTAGCACCATGGGACCTGCAGCCCAGGTCAGTCCCCCACCACCTAGAGAGGCCTGAGAGCTGTGGGGCCCACATGCCCCGAGTCAGCCATGCCAGAATATGCAGGTGCCATGGTACCTCCAGCCCAGGTCAGTCCCCACTGCCTAGAGAGGCCCTAGAGCCACCAGGCCCACACACCCCAAGTCAGCCATGCCAGAACATGCAGGCACCATGGGACCCGCATGCCAGGCCAGTCCCTGCTGCCCAGAGAAGCTGAAGAGCTACTGGGCCCACATGCTCAGTATCAGCTGTGCCAGAACAGGCAGGAGCCTTGAGACCCCCAGCCCAGGCTAGTCTCCACTGCCCAGAATTGGCAGTCCCTTCAGGATCCAGGCCAGACATCAGGGTGGAACGAATAGACCATGATACCTCCTGCCATGATGACTAAACACCAAAAGAAAGATACCAGAAATATGAAAAATCAAGAAGGTAAATCACCACCAAAGGAAAATAATAACTCTCAATCTCTAGATCCTATAGATCAGGAAGTCCTTGAAATGACTGACATGGAATTTCAAGCAACAATTCTAAGGAAACTAAATGAGACACAAGAAAACTCAGGCAACACAATGAAATGAGAAAAAATACACAGGACCTGAAAGAAGAAACATATAAATAAATCAATGTCCTGAAAAAGAATGTAGCAGAGCTTGTGGAGCTGAAGGATTCATTCAATGAAATAAAAAACACACCAGAGAGTCTAACCAGCAGGCTAGAACAAGCAGAGGAGAGAATTTCTGACCTTGAAGACAGGCTGTTTGAATTAACACAGGTGGACCAGAAAAAAAGAAAAAAGAATTTAAAAAACTGAAGAAAATCTAAGAGAAATAACAGACAACCCTAAGTGGTCAAATATCTGAATCATGAGTATTCCAGAAGGGGAAGAAAAAGGAAATGGCATTGAAAACATATTCAATGAAATAATAGCAGAAAATTTCCCAGGGATAGGGAAAGTCACAGATCTTCAGATTCAGGAGGCCCAAAGATCCCCAAACATATTCAACCCAAAATGGTCCTTTCCAAGACATGTTATAGTCAAACTGGCAAAACTTGAAGACAAAGAGAGAATCTTAAAAGCTGCAAGAGAGAAGCGGGAAGTCACTTATAATGGAACCCCAATCAGACTAACATCAGACTTTTCATCAGAAACCCTAAAAGCCAGAAAAAAATGGGATGATATATTCAAAATACTAAAGGACAAAAATTTCCAGCAAAGAACATTTTACCCAGCAAGGCTATCCTTACGAAATGAGGGACAAACAGTATATTTCTCAGACAAACAAAAACTGCGGGAGTTCACTACTACATGACCAGTCTTATAAGAAATTCTCAAGGGAGTACTGGGTTTGATACTTGAAAAACAACCATCACTGAAATGAATACTCAAGAAAGAACAAAACCTACCAGTAAAACAAAAAAACTAACAATAAAGAGAAAAAATAGTTTATCTACCACCCCAAGAAACCAACGAACACAGAAGACAAACAGAAAATCAGAAAGAAAGGAGCAAAAGATATTTAAGACATCTAAACAAAAATCAACAAAATGGTAGGAGTAAATCAACAAATTTCAATAATAACTTCAAATGTTAAGGGATTAAATTCCCCACTCAAAAGACACAGACTGACTGACTGGATTAAAAAGATGGACCAACAATATGCTGCCGTCAAGACACTCACCTCACTTGTAAAGACACACATAGACTGACTAAGAGTGAAAAGATGGAAAAAGATATACCATGCAAATAGAAATGAAAAACGAGCAGGAGTAGCTATTTGTATATCAGATAAAATAGACTTTAAAGCAAAAACCATAAAAAGAGATAAAGAAGGCCACTATACAATGATAAAAGGATATATCCATCAAGAAGACATAACAATCATAAAAATATATGCAACCAATGTTGGAGCAGACAGATTTATAAAGCAAATACTATTAGATCTAAAGAATGAGATTGACACTAATACTATAATAGCAGGGGACCTGAACACTCCACTCTCAACATTGGACAGATCATCTAGGCAAAAAATCTATAGAGAAACACAAGATCTAAACAGCACTTTAGACCACTAGGACTTGGCAGATATCTACAGAACATTCCATCCCAAAACCTCAGAATATTCATTCTTCTCATCAGCCCATGGAACATTTTCCAGGATAGACTACATTTTACTCACAAAGCAAGTTTCAACAAATTAAAAAAAAAATTGGAATTATTCCATGTATTTTTTCAGATCACAAGGGATTAAAATTAGAAATCAATAACAAATAAAACTCTGGAAACTATGAAAACACATGGAAATTAAACAACATTCTTCTTAATGACATATGGGTCCAAGAAGAAATTAAACAGGAAATAAAAATTTCTCGAAAGTAATGAAAATAATGATGCATCATACCAAAACCTGTGGGATACTGCAAAAGCAGTACTAAGAGAGAAATTTATCACATTGAATGCTTACTTCAGAAGAATGGAAAGATGTCAAATAAACAATATAACACTTCACCTTAAAGAACTAGAAAAACAACAATCCAAACCCAAAGTTAGTAGATGGAAAGAAATAATTAAGATCAGAGCAGAACTAAATGAAATAGAAACCTGAAAATGATACAAAAGACCAATGAAACAAAAAGTTGTTTTTTTTGAAAAGATAAATAAAATTGACAAACTTTTAGCAAGGCTAACTAAGAAAAGAAGAGAGAAGACCCAAATAACAAAAATTAGAAATGAAAAAGGTGATATTACAATTTATACTTCAGAAATACAAGGAATCATTAGAGACTACTATAAAAAACTATATGCCAACAAATTTGAAAATCTGGAGGAAATGGATAAATTTCTGGACACATACAAACTACCAAAACTGGGGCAAGAAGATATAGAAAATCTGAACAAACCAAAAACAATAAAAGAAATTGAAGCTGTTATCAGAAGGCTCCCAACAAAGAAAAGCCCAGGACCAGATGGGTTCACTGAAGAGTTCTACCAAACCTTCAAAGAGGAATTGATACCAATTCTCTACAAACTATTCCAAAAGATTGAAACACAGACCGTTCTCCCAAACTTATTTTATAAGGCAAATATCATCCTGATACCAAAACCAGACAAAGATACATCAAAAATAGAAAATGACAGGTTAATATCCTTGATGAATATATATACAAAAATACTCAGTAAAATACTAGCTAACAGAATACAGCAACACATACAGAAAATTACACACTGTGATCAAGTGGGATTCATCCCAGGGATGCAAGTTGGTTCAAAATATGCAAATAAATAAATGTGATACACCAAATCAGTAAAAGCAAAGACAAAAACCATATGATCAGCTCTATAGATGCTTAAAATGTATTTGACAAAATTCAACATTTGTTCATGATAAAGACTCTCTACAATTTAGGCATAGATGGAAAGTATCTCAACACAATTAAAGCCATATATGATACGCCCACTGTCAATATCATCCTGACTGGGGAAAAACTGAAAATTTTTCTGTTAAGAACAGGAATTAGTCAAGGATGCCTACTCTCACCACTACTATTCAACATAGTATTGGAATATTAGCTGGAGTAATCAGAGAAGAGAAGGAAATAAGGGGCATCCAGACTGGAAAAGATGAAGTCAAACAGTCTCTGTTTGCGAATGATATGATCCTATATATAGAACAGCCTAAAGCCTCTACAAAAAAACTCTTAGAGTTGATAAATGATTTCAGCAAAGTTGCAGGATACAGAATCAACACACAAAAAATCAGTAGCATTTCTACACTCCAACAGAACATGCAGAAAAATAAATCAAGAAAGCTGGCCCATTTACAATAGCCACCAAAAAAATAAAATACTTAGGAAGAAAGTTAACCAAGGATGTGAAAAATCTCTGTGAAGAGAAATACAAACCACTGTTGGGACAAATTAAAGAGGACACAAAAAGATGGAAACATATCCCATGTTCTTGGATCAGAAGAATTAATATTGTGATAATGTCTATATTACCCAAAGTGATCTACAGATTCAATGCAATCCCCATCAAAATTCCAATGACATTTTTCTCAGAAATGGTAAAATCTACCCAGACATTTATTTTGAATAACAAAAGATCATGCATATCCAAAGCAATACTGAGCAAAAAAATAAAGCTGGAGGCATACCACTACCTGACTTTAAACTATACTACAAAGCTATAATAACCAAAACAGCATAGTACTGGCATAAAAACAGACACATGGATCAATGTAATAGAATAGAGAACCCAGAAATCAACCCATACACCTACTGTCATCAGATCTTTGACAAAGGCATCAAGTCTACTCACCGGGGAAGAGACTACCTCTTCAGCAAATGGTGCTGGGAAAACTGGATATTCATGTGTAGGAGAATGAAACTAGAGCAATACCTCTCATCATATACCAAAATCAACTCAAAATGGATTAAAGAATTAAATATACATCCTAAAACAATAAAACTCCTTAAAGAAAACTTAAGGGCAACACTCCAGGAAGTAGGAGAGGGTATAGAATTCATGAATATGACCCCAAAAGCTCAGGCAACCAAAGGAAAAATAAAAAAATGGGATTAATAGAACTAAAAAGCTTCTGCATAGTGAAAGGAACAATCAACAGAGTGAAAAGAAAACCAACAGAGTGGGAGAAAATATCTGCAAAATATACATCTGACAAAGGATTAATATTCAGAATATACAAGGAACTCAAACAACTTTACAGCAAGAAAACAAATAACCCATTTAAAAAATGGGCAAAGGAGCCAAATAGGCATTTCTCAAAGGAAGATATATGAATGGCCAACAGACAGATGAAAAAATGTTCAACGTCAGTCAGCATTCAGGAAATGCAAATCAAAACCACTCTGAGATACTATCTTACTCCAGTTAGGATGGCTAATATCCAAAAGACTGAGAATGTTAAATGCTGGCGAGGTTGTGGAGGAAAAGGAACTCTTGTACACTGTTGGTGGGACTGCAAAATGGTGCAGCCTCTATGGAAAATGGTATGGAGGTTCCTCCAGCAATTACAGATAGATCTACCATAGGAACCAGCTATTCCACTGCTGAATATATACCCAGAGGAATGGAAATCATCATGCTGATGGAGTACCTGTACTCCCATGTTTATTGCAGCACTATTTACAATAGCCAAGAGTTGGAACCAGCCCAAATGTCCATCATCAGATGAGTGGATAAGGAAACTGTGGTATATCTACACAATAGAATTCTACTCTGCTATAAAAAGGAATGAAATACTACCATTTGCAACAACATGGATTGACTTAGAGAAAATAATATTAAGTGAAACAAGTCAGGCACAGAAAGAGAAGTACCACATGTTCTCATTTATTTGTGGGAGCTTTAAATAAACAAACAAACAAACAAACAAACAAACAAATAAAGGCGGGGAAGAAGATACAACAATCACAACAATTCCTTGAACTTGTTAAGACAAGTGAACAGATATGATGTAGTGGGGGTTGGGGTTGGGGAGAGAGCGAGTGGGTAAAGAGGAATGGGTAAAGGGACATGAAAATCGATAAAAACAAAACAAAACAAAACAAAACTAACCTTCAAATCTGCAGGAGAAATAAAGTCTTTCCCAGACAAACAAAAGCTAAGGTAATTCATCAACACCAGACCTGCCTTATAAGAAATGCTAAAGAGAGTTCTTCAAGCTGAAAGAAGATGATGCCAAAATTAAACAAGAAAACATTTGAAAGTACAAAATTTGCTAGTAAAGTAAGTACACAGACAATAGAAGAATACTCCAATGTTGTAAAGGTAATGAATAAACCACTTACATTCTTACCATGAAGACTAAAGAACAAACCCAATGAAATAATAACAAACTCAACAACTGTATAAGAGATAGGCAATATTAAAAAATGTAACTTGGAACAACAAAATGTCTAAAAGTCAGGAAAAATAATATCAAGTGCAGAGTAGCTTTCTTTTTTTCTTTTTTGTTAGCAATCAAAGTTAAGTTGTTATTAGTTTAAAATAATTTGTTATAACTAAAACATGTTTTTTTGTATGCCTCATGATAACCATAACACAAAAATCTATAATAGATACACTAAAAAGAAATAGTGAGAAATTAAAACGTATCAGTAGGGAAAACCACTTAATCACAAAGGAAGACTGTAAGACCAGAAAAAAAGATAAAAGGATCTAAAAATCAACCAGAAGGAAAAAAATGGCAGTAACAATTCCTATATATCAGTAATAACTCTAATTGTTAATGGATTAAATTTCCCAGTGAAAAAACACAGTGAAAAAAACACAAGAACCAACAATATGATGCCTGCAAGAAACTCTCCTCACCTCTAAGGACACACATCATCTGAAAGTGAAGGGATGGAAAAGATATTTTATGCAAATGGAAATTTAAAAAAAGGAGTAGCTATAGTTATATCAGAATAAATAAAGCCAAGGAAAGTAGAAAAAGAGAGGGAAGGTCATTATATAATGATAAAGGGATCAATTCAACAAGAGAAATTAACAATTTTAAATATATATTTACCCAACATTGGATCACCCAGATATATAAAGCAAATACTACTAGACCTACTGGGAGAAATAGACTACAGCATAATAACAGTTGGGAACTTTGGTACCCAGCTTTCAGCAAAGGACAGATCAGTCAGACAGAAAATTAGCCAAGAAACATCAGAGTTAATCTCCATTCTAACCAATTAGACCTAATGGACACATAGAACATTTCATCCAACAGCTGCAGAATACACATTTTTATCAGCAACACATAGAACATTCTCTATAACAGACCACATGTTAGGTCGCAAAACAAGTCTCAATAATATAAAAATATTAAAATTAAACCAACTATCTTGTCTGCCTGCAATGGAATAAAATTAGAAATCAGTAACAGAAAGGACATTGGAACTCCATAAAATCATGAAAATTAAACAGTGTGCTCCTAAACGACAAATGGGTCAAAAAAAAAAAAAAAATCAAAAAGGAAATTAAAAAATCCCTGGAGACAAAGAAAAATGAGAACACAACATATCAGAATCTATGAGATACAGCAAAAGAGGTTCTAAGTGGCAAGTTTATAGCAACAAATGCCTATATATAAAAAGTAGAAAAACTTCAAATAAACAACCTAACATTACATCCCAAAGAGCTAGAAAAACAAGAACAAACCAAATCAAAAATTAGTAGAAGGAGACAAATAAATGAATTAGGGATTAAAAAAACAACACAAAAGATCATTGAAACAGAGTTGATTTTTTGAAAACATAAAATTGATAAAGCTTTAGTTAGACTAGCAACAACAACAAAAAAGAAGACTCAAATAATTAAAATTGGAAATAAAAAGGGGATATTACAACTGATAGCACAGGGGCTGTCCAGTTACCTCAGTTGATTAGAGCATAGCCTTATAACAGCAAGGTCACAGTTTCGGATCTTGGAACCAGCCAGCTGCCAAAAACAAAACAAAAAACTGACACCACAGAAATACAAAGGATCATAGGAGAATACTACAAACAACTATCTGCTAACAAACTGGATGACCTAGAAGAAATGCATAAATTCCTGGACATATACTACTAACCAAGGATGAATCGTGAAGAACTAGAAAACCTAAACAAACCAACAACAAGTAATAAAATTGAAGCAGTAATAAAGAATCTCCCAACAGAGAAAACCCCAGGACCAGATGTCTTCACTGCTGAATTATACCAAACATTTAAAGAAGAACTAATACCAATTCTCAAACTCTTCCAAAAAATTGAAGAGGAGGGAATTCTTCCAAACTCATTCTAGGAGGCCAGCATTGATCCCACACCAAAACCAGAAAAAAGACAAAACAAGGAGAAAAAACAACAAACCAATATCCCTGATGAACATAGATGAGAAAATCCTCAAACAAAATACTAGCAAACCTAATCCAAAGACCCACTGAAAAAATCATTCACATGATCAAGTGAAATTTATCCCAGGGATACAGGGATGGCTCAACATATGCAAATCAATAAATGTGATTGCATCACCATCATGAAGAAAAAAACCCATATGATCATTTCAATAGATGCAGAGAAAGCATTTAATTAAATCCAGCACTGCTTTATGATAAAATACTAAAAAAATTAGGTGTAGAAAGAACATATATCAACACTGTAAAGACCATGTTGGACAAACCCCAGCTACCATCATACTCAATGAACAAAAATTGAAGGCTTTTTCTCTAAGATCTGGAACAAGACAAGGATGACCACTTTCCCCACTCTTATTTGACATTGTACTGGAAGTTATAGCCAGCATAATAAGGCAAGAGAAAGCAATAAATGGCATCCCAAATGGAAAAAAGGAAGTCAAACTATCCCTATTTGCAGATGCTATCATCATATATATAGAAAGCCCTAAAGACTCCACAAAAAAATTACAAATTACTAGAACTAATAAAATAAAATAAGTAAAGTGGCAGGATACAAAATCAACACACAAAAATCAATAGCATTCTTATACTCCAAAAACAAAGTATCTGAAGATGATTTCAAGAAAGTAATCCCATTCACAACAGCTACTAAAAAAGTGAAATACTGAGGAGTAAATTTAACCAAGGAGTTGAAATACCTCTCACATAAACTATAAAACATTGGTGCAAGAAGTTGAAAAGGACACAAATAAATGGAAAGATGATGGGTTGGGAGAATTAACATCATCAAAATGTACATTTTACCCAAAGCAATATACAGATTCAATGCAATTCCTATCAAAATATCAATGACATTCTTTATAGAAGTAGGAAAAAACAAGATTTCAAAATTTGTGTAGAACCACAAAAGACACCACATAGAGAAAGCAATCTTAAACAAAAAGAACCAAGTTAGAGGCATCACATTGCCTGCCTTTAAAACATACTACAAAGCTATAGTAAAAAAAACAGCATGGTAGTGGCATAAAGACAGACAAACAGACCAGTGAAACAGGATAGAGAGCCCAGAAGTAAACCCACATATTTACAGCCAACTAATTTTCAACAAAGGTACCAAAAATATACACTTGAGAAAGGAGAGCCTCTTCAATAACAGGTGATAGGAAAACTGGATATCCACATGCAGAAGATTGAAACTAGACCCCTATCTCTCACCACACACAAAAATCAATTGAAAATGGATCAAAGACATAAATTTAAGACTCAAAACTATGAAACTACTAAATGAAAACATAAAGGAAATGCTACACAGAATGGGAGTGGGCAGCACTTTTTTGAACAAAACTACAAAAGCACAGGCAACTAAAGCAAAAATAAACAAATAGGACTACATCATTTTTTTATTGATTATGAATATTCATGGAGTACAAAGCAAATTTTCACCACTTGTGCCTAAGATGTGAGGGCCAGAGCCATACTGGCAGCATGCCCATTACCACAAATTGTGATTATACCCTGTGTCCCCCACCCAATTATTCCCCCAATTATCCCCAACCTCCCTCCTCATCCCCCTTTCCCCACTCCACTTTGTATCCCTAGGTATGTTCTCTCCCTCTGCAAGTCCAATGCACCACTGTGGTCTTTCTTTTCTTTCTTCTTTATCTCTTAGCTTCCACTTATGAGTGAGTACACATGGTATACAAATAGGACTACATCAAACTGAAAAGCTTCTGCACAGCAAGAAACACAGTCAACAAAGTGAAGAGACAACTTATGGAATGGGAGAAAGTGTTTGCAAACTACACATCAGACAAGGAACTAACATCCAAAATATGTAAGAAACTCAACTCAATAGCAAAACAAACAAAAACAAACAAACAAACACAATTTAAAAAATGAGTAAAGGACTTGAACAGACATTTCTCAAAAGAAGACATACAAATGACCAACAGGCACATGAAAAAATTCTCAATATCACTACTCATCAGGGTAATGCAAATTAAAACCACACTGAGATATCATCTTACTCCAGTTTAAATGGCTTTTATCAAAAAGACAGAATATAACAAACACTGGTGAGAATGTGGAGAAAAGGGAACCCTCCTACATTGTTGGTGGGAATAGAAATTGGTACAGCCACTGTGGAAAACAGTATGAAGATTCCTCAGAGAACTAAAAATTGAACTATATTATGACCCAGCCATCCCACTACTGGGTATATATCCAAAGGAACTGAAATCAATATATTGAAGAGACACTTGTATTCCCCCATGCTCATTGTAATGTTGTTAATAACAGTCAAGAGATGTAATTAACCTAAATTCCCATCAGCAGATGAATGGATAAAAAACTGTGGTATATATACACAATGGAATACTATTCAGCTATTTAAAAAAATGAAATCGTGTCATTTGCAGCAACATGGGAAAAACTGAAGATCATCATGTTAAGTAAGCCAGCCACAGAAAGATGGATATTGCATGACCTCACTCATATGTGGAATCTAAAAAAAATAAAAAGTGGTTCCCATAGAAGTACAGAGTAGAATAATGGTTATCAGAGGCTGAGGGATGGGGGAGGGGAAGTGGTGGATTAATTGGTACAAAGCTATGCTATCTACCCTAAGTTAATCAACGTATAGTATATGCATGTATTGAAACAACACACTGTACCCCACAAATACATGCAAATAAACACTTAAAAGAACACAGAAATTTGAGTGTATTTAATCATTTGTGAGTTTGTGTAATAACATGTACATATTGGTTGATGGCAATCAATTACATTCCGTGCTATGCAAATAAAATTGCTTCAAAATTCTGGTAAAGCAATATATAAAATCTTGCACAGCAGAAGAAGATGTAGCTTCAATAGGTTCCCAGTGTTGCAAAAAATGGAGTTTTCACAGTTCAATCACTCATAGTCATTTTCAGGGCTGGAAAACAATAATATCATAAATTATTTTACAGCAGGGTATATCAACCATTTACATATATGAAATAGAGATTACTTTTAGCAGCAGGACAGCTAATTTATCTTTTATAAATTAGCAATTAGGAAATTATTTTTCCTCCTCATGACATCTATTTCTGTACATTTTTCTGCCTCATTTCCCAGGTGATCTTGTTCTTCCTCTTTTGAAATTGTTCATTTTCTAAGCATAATTACCTCAGATTAAAACCTTTGAATACCTATACCCATTTTAGTGTGAATTTAACACAACAAACATTTATTGAAAATGTATTATTGCTAAGAAAAATGTTGCCTAATATGAGAACCTCAAAGATTAACTGGGACAGTTCTTCACTTTCAAGGACACAGAAAGGGGAAAACATATGTATAGCACAAAGTATAATTTTAGTGTTGACCGTATAAATGTTTTCAGTTTGTAATACAGAACTAGCTATGGGATCTTAAAAGAAATCGTTTTGAATCTACTGGGGAAAATGCATTAATTATGGCATATGTAGCATTTGAGATGGCCCTTAATGGATGTGTAGAATTTAATTTTGTTGACAGGAAGAATTCAATTAGGAAATATGAATGAGAAAGAAGGAACTTCATACATTTTTTTAAAGACATGGAGAGAGAAGATGGAATTTATCTTTGGGGGTAGAGAGGAGGGGTCTGAAGATATTTTAGAGCCAGAAGACTTTCCACTGGCCATTGCATAATGTTTTCCAGTCAGGATTGCAGGAATCAATCATTTCACTCCTCACTTAAATATTGTGGCTATCTGCTCTGTACTGTTTTCTATTTTGATGTATCTTTTATATATACAACTCTTCTTTTCCTGCCCATTCAGAAAGTTGACTATCAAATTGAGCAAATTCACTTAGATTACCTTTTGCTGTAAGTATTTTTATTTTAGCTAAGGTTCAACATTTTCTTTGGTTAGGTTTAAATAAAGATTGCAAATCTGTATTTAATTTCCTTGTAGTTGAGCTTCATAATAAATTCGACTGTTTTTTCTTTCCCATGCAATCTCTATTTTTTCTTTTTTTTTTTTAGATTTCTTTCAGCAAATAGCCTTCAGACTTACATAGAGTAGATTAAATACTTTGTATATGGCCAGGTAATGCCAATGAAGCTCTCATTCAAAAACTGGAGAGGCTTTACTTTCTCGAATTTGATATTTACCATATCTTAAAATATTCATCTGCAGAATTGTGATAAAATTGCCTTTAAAAAAATCACAGCAAGGCATTTGCTAACTGCTCATGATTTAATTCCAGTTTTTAAATTCCTCCTATATAAAGTTCATAATTATTTTCAGTTCATAGATTTTGGTAGTATAGTATAAGGGTAAAATTCTATTGTGCTCGGAATAGATTTTTTAAAAACATGAATTAATATGAGGTTGCATTTACAGTCAAGCCTTCACTCCAGACAGCAACTCTTTTATGGCCTTTCTATTTGCCTCTGCAGAAATTTTGTGCAGCATTCAAGAAGGATCATATTGTTAGCACATGATCACACTTACCTTCCAAATAAACAGTTTGCCAACAATTATTTTCTAAAACAAAAAGATGTGTATTCTTTACTAGTCAATAATAATAACAGCCTCTTTTATGGAAAATATTGAATTTTTTGAGAAGGTTTATCATTTTTTCAAATACATGATATCATCTCTTTGCTTCTTATTTTAACTTTGGAATAGCCACAGACTTAAAGTATTTTAACAACTATGTTCTATTTCCTGAACTTTAACAGCAATCCAAATCAACAAACAATTGAATTTTTGCATTTTGAAATATCTTATAAATATATACAGGACTAAGGTTCTCCTTAGTAGGAAACACACACACACACACACACACACACACACACACACACACACACACACACACACACCCCCAAAAAACTACAATAATAAATATCTTATAAATATATACAGGACTAAGGTTCTCCTTAGTAGGAAACACACACACACACACACACACACACACACAAAAAAAAAAAAAAAAACTACAATAATAGGATCCCAAGGAGACTGTTTGCTAAACTAAACAGAGAAGAGGCAAAAGAAGCTTCATAGATGACAGGTGGATCAACGCTTGTTTTCACTCTTGTTCATGAAAATACAATGAAAAGAAGAAAAAAATTTACAAAGAATCCTCCTTTTCAAGAAAATACAAAAGGCAAGAGCTTTCTAGCTCCACTTTATTTCGAATGTGCTGGGATTGACACTCAAATTTTCTCTATGCCTTACTGCCTTTTCCTCTGCTCATCCACTAAAGACAGCGGAGTGTTTTAGAATTTGTAAACACTTTGATTAAAAATAATGATTTTGAATAAAATTTACTAACCTACAACCATAAAGGCAATATTATTGAGACCATAATTAAGAAATAATTTTTAAGATCTGACGATGTCTCTGAAGCAATAAAAATAAAAGAAAGAAACTCAACAATTACTGTGTATCTACCATTTTTCTTCACAAAAACCTACAAATAGCCATTATTATTAATACAAAATGAGTGAAGAAATTGAGGCCCATATAGGTTATATAATTTGCCTAATATTACACATCCAGTAAGTGGAAGAACCACAGATACTCCAAAATCTATGTGTTGAGAGTCAGGTCACATTTCTTCTTATCTCCAGAGATGTCATTACATTTATGATGTCACAAAATCTTTAACCTCTCTGGATTACAATTTATGCCTTCATAAAATGGGGCCATTTGAGTAGAAGCTCTCACTCTAATCTGTAATTCTATGATATCATGATTCTGACTGGTGGCACAAATTGATAGAACACATGGTCAGGAATATAAGGCTGTGGCATTAGCTCCAAAGCTTGCCATAACTGACCAGAATAAAGAAAACCCAAATACGACAATAGCTCTGTTGTTATTCACCCAACAGTGTTCCTTTGACCTGAGAGAGTTAATATACTGCCCTGAATTTTTTGTCTAGCATCAGACAGTAAATGAGGCATTTTGAAGACGGAGATCAATGACATCCCTACATGTACATCAATTGTAGAATAATTAACTAAAACCTAAAACAAGGAAGTTCAGAAATTGAAATGCTCTCCAGTGCACTGTTCCATCACTAATCATTGTTGTACAATAATGTACAGGATGTACTACTAGTGATTGAGGATAGCAGCCTTGACAACTTAATGAAGAAAAGATAGAACACAGTAATCCTATAGAGAGCAAAGATGGTCTCCTATTTATCAACAAATGCATTAGAAATCTTCCATCATTAAGTTATACATCAATAATGGTATGAAATGAAAAGAAACAAGTGCCAAATAGGTTCCCTGGGGTCACATGGTGGAAAATCTCGGCCCTGATACTTATATAAAGACATCCTACTGATATGACCTAATTGTGTAGTGATATTAATAGAAATGGTTCTATCGTTCTTAATCAAGCAAAAATTCCACTGGAATAGATAAAGGACTAGCTTGAGTAAAACCTGCAATTAAGGCCCAACAGACTGCACAAATAAAATCCAGTATTTTTTAAATTATAAAGAAATATAAACTAAATACTTCTGTTGAAATCATGTAGTTTTGCAACATAGAAAGCAAAATGGCTTAACAAACAAAACAAACAAAATTAACAACTAGAGGTTATGTATATTTAAAATATAGCTTCTTTAATTAGACTTTTGGAAAAAGGGTTGGGGGTCTTCGGATTAAATTCCAATGACTATAAAGTAATTTTCTAATAGTTTTCTATAGAATTAACAGATCAGGTGAGAAGATGGGAGTTCCTTTAACCTCAACTTATCTATATTATTATCTTTTTATAAAATTAAATTGATTGCAAAATATTTTGCTTTACTCTACACGTATTCAGTATCATCTACAAAATCATAGCCATGAAATTGTTCATGTACATAACTATGTAGTAAAAAATAATAAATATTAAAAAGATTTTTTTAAAAAGATTGTTATTAAATCTTGATATTAAAATGAGTGATATCTTTTTTCAACATCCTTGTTTTGGTAAATTTTACACTAATTCTAGAAATACAACAAATGTTCAAATTTTTGAGAAAATTTTCTGCACAATTATAATTCAAAACTACAGTGGAGAAAGTTTGCACTCTTCATTTTGTTTTGAAAAATTGTAACCACTATCCTGGCACATGTCATTCACAAAAATTGGACACAGTTGACTGCAGAATTTCCAAGAGATCATATTTAATTTCAGTGAAGATGCAATAGACAGAGCAACAGAGTATAGTAAAAGTATCTTCCTCTCTCTGGATGGATAATGCTGGGCAAATTTCTTAAACTCCAAAGGACTCTATTCTCTTCTTTTCAAAATGGACATAACTCTGACCTCAAAGAGTTGTGAGAATTGCATAATAACATATGTAAAAGCAACATTATGTGATCTGCAAAAATATGTAAACCATAGTTATTAATTTTAAGGAAAATCAAGAAAAGCTTTTTGTTAATAAGAATACTTCTTCACTGCATGAATTTTCTCCTTATCAAGGGGGAGGGTTGTCCATGGATAAAAAATTGTAGCTACTTAGGTAGAATAAATTCTAGTGTTCTATAGCACTGTAGGGAGACTACAGCTAACAATTTATTGTATAATTTCAAAAGATTTTGAATGTTCTCAACCAAAGAAATGACAAATGTTTTAGATTATGGGTATGCTAATTATCCTGATTTGATCATTGCCCATTGCATGCATGTACCCCATAAATATATGCAATTATTATGTGTCAACTGAGAAAAAATAAGTTTAATAAAATGAAAAATAAAAAAGATTGTTCAATAAGCCAACACCCAGACTCTCTGCTCATGTATTCACTGTCTTCTGCAGAGATGAAGTGACTTACCCGGTAGTTAAATTTGGGAACAATAACTGTACACACCAGGCCCAGTGCTACCTGATTTCCCCTTCTTCTGGCAAGAGCATAAGTTCAGCCTTCTTCCCTGTGCTTTAAACTTTGAGGAGTGATTTGAGGAGGGCTACCCTGCAGGCAGAGTCCTGTCCAGATCCAGCAGTGCCATTCCTAGGTGGGAGAGCCCCCCCCCTTTCTGAAATCTATTTAGTAGGTGAAAAAGTTTGGACATGTTGTCCCCCAAAAAACTCATGTGAAAATCTGATCCCCAATGTGGCAGCATTGGAAGCTGTTTGAATCATGGGGGTGGATCCCTCATGAATGGATTAATGCTCTCCCTGGGGTTGGGGGTAGTGAGTGAATTCTCGCTCTATTAATTCCCATGAGAGCTGATTGTTTAAAGGACCCTGGCACCTCCCTTCTTTTGCTTCCTCTCGCCATGTGATCTGCTTGTACCTGCCGCTTTCTGCGATGAGTAGAAGCAGCCTGAAGCCCACGCCAGAAGCAGCTGTCCCAGAATCATAGGCCAAGTAAACCACTGTTCTTTATAAATTACCCAATCTCAGGTATTCTGTTATCGCAACACAAAACAGACTAATACAGAAGGCTGATTTGGTTTTCACTCTATGCTCTCTCCTACAAATTTAGACGTTATCAGTGATAAGGTGACAATTTAGCTTCCATACTCATATTTTAAAATACAAATTATCATCTTGTTCAGAACCTAGGCGAAAACTTTTAACATGGATATTGAAAAGAATATACTATAAACTCAGGTAATTTGAAATAAAAGTCACAAAATTTATAAAGGCAAAATTGCTGTAATTTGTTGTAGCCTCTCTCAGTGACTGCTGATAAATTTAAAAATCACCTATTGTATATATCCTGTTACAAAATTAATTCAAAGTTAAAGTGATCTTTTAATCTTGCATGTAGATAAAAGTATTTTTGGAATCCTATGTTCAGAAAAATAAGAAAATACTATGTCGCATATTATATGTATTATTGTAATTGTTAATTGTGTTCCAGAGCAATCAAAATTCAATGTTACCCATAAATGTGGCCACATATATAATTTAAAATCTTCTAGCAGCTACATTTTTTTAAATAGCAGAAATAAAAGGAATTTGTGAATATATTTAAGCTTTATGAATATATTTAATTTAACCCAATGTATCCAAAATTTTGTCATTTAACATGTAGTCAGTATAAAACATTAATGAGATATTTTACATTCTTTTTTTTCATACCAAGTCTCCTAAATCTGTAGTGTACAATTACATGGTATTTTACACTTACAGCACCTCTCAATTCAGATTAGTCACATTTCAAATGTTCATTGGCTGCATGTGGCATGTGGATATTGTCTTTAGCAATGTACACCTTGACCTTTAACAGTATGCTATGTCAAAAAATCAGAAATACACACACATACACACATTCATGGATGTTAAAGTAAAACCTTCATTAATAAAATTGAAAGAGAAATAGATTACTCTGATTAATTGAATCCTTTCAATTGGCCTACATATATGTGTGTGTGTATTTTTTCGTAATATACAATTATGTGTCACTTAATGGCAGAAACATGTTTCAAGAAATATGTCCTTAAGCAAGTTCATCATTGCATGAGCATCATAGGGTACTTACACAAACCTAGATGGTATAGCATGTTACCGTACTGAATACCGTAGGCAGTTGAAACACAATGGTAAGTATTTGTATATCTAAACTTATCTAAACATAGGAAAGGTACAGTAAAAATACCATCTTACAGCCTTATGGGATCACCATCATATTTGTGGTCTGTCATTGACCGAAACGTCGTTACTCAGAACATGACTGTATAGCAATTCTCTTAATTTTCTTGATTAGGTGCCATTTAGTAAAAATTATGCCTGAAACTTAATTTCTCTGGTATTTTTCTTCCATTTTTTTCCCCACTGTCTGCCTTATTCCTAAGCACCCCTTCCAAGAGGACCGAAAGGGCCAAGGTAAATGCCTGCAAAAGTCTACCCCTAATTTATTTGCCTAAACCCAACCTGTTCTCGTACTTTTAAAAATTCCTTTGCTCCTCACTGCAGAACTTTCAATATTAAGACTGTCATTGTTTTGGGTCAGAATACTTAAACCCTTTTTCAAGTAACTTTTCAAGCAAATCTTGTCTTGCTTATCCTCAGTCTTTTGCTTCTAGGAAAACATTGCCTTTCTACTATTGTATATTCTTCCATTTTTTACAGTGATTGTGATTAAAATTGTAAACCTGAACATGAGAATGCAGCTCATCCTCAAAACTAATCACATTAATATTTAAAAAGTGTGGCTACTGAGGAAAATTCTTAATACTTTTCTGTGCATTCATTTATTTGGACAGGCAGGCAGGCAAGCAAAGTTTCTATATTTTGTGTTTTTCAATTTTAATATCAAAATGTTTTAAGCATACAGACAGAAACAAAGAATATTGTGACAGATACCCATGTTCCTACCATCCGGATTCAACAACTGTTAACAGTTTATCACAGTTACTTCAAGTCTTTATTCTAAAGAAATAAAACATTTTAAAAATAGTTAAATCTTTCCATTCTATTCTATGCCTCCTTTCTTCTTTATCCAAAGTTTAATAATTATCTTCCATTAGTGGTATATTCTTCTAGGCTGTGGTGTCAAATTTTTAGTATTTTGTTTTTATAAACAGTGAAAAATATTGTTCTGTATTTTTAATTTGAGTAAATTGTATATATCTTTTTCTAATTCATTTTTAACACACATTAGGTTTTTGAGTATTATCTCAGTTAATCTAGTGGATCTAGCTTATTTAATTACTTTTTAATAATTTATTTATCCGTTCTCATACTGACAAGCATTTGGATTTTTTTCCAAATTTTTTCCAATACTGTAAGAAACATCATACCATTAGGGTCCTTATGTGCATGTGCAAGAGTTTTGCTAAGGTGTATATATTACAAAAAGCAATTCTAGATTGTAAAGCATAACCATGATCACTTTTACTAGACATTGTCAAATAGAATTTCAAAATAACATAATTGGAATAATTAATATACACTCCTCCAGACTTGTATGGTTTTCCATATAGTCAAATAAATTTGCAGAGAGTTTGGACTTGCAATAAACTCATAAATTAATTTGGGGAAATTACATATATTGTTTTCATATATCCTTTTTATATGAACATGGTATATGCTGGCAGAGACAGTTCTCCTTGTGCCTCTTGTACTCCTCCTACACATCTTTTTGGGAATACCAAGAATGCAAGTTCATGACCGATCTTTCCTGGGCTTGACAGGCCATTTCTTGATGCTGTTTCTCGGTCACTCTGAGAGATGAGGTGATGTCTCCCCTCAACTTGAAATCAAAAAACTAAACAAGTCTACCTACTGCTTACTATGAAAGTAGTGAATTCCCCAAACTCAGCATTTCTTTCCTATAATCCATCCCACTCCATGTGCAGACATCTATCTGGGCATCACCCTGTGTTCTGGGCAGGGTGGGACAAGGGGACCGAGGCTAATACGGGGATACTCATGCTGCTTCCTTAGCTGTGAGTAACAAAGCTTCTTTGTCTCTGACTCAGGAAGGATTCTTGTCTCTCCTGCCAGAACCCATGAAATAGTAATAGGCTAATTTGAAAGTTTTTGAAATAAAATCTCAAGAGACAACGTGTACATTTTATTTATTGAGAACTTTTCTTATAACCCTCAATTCATATTTATAATTTTCTGTATAAAGGGTTTGCACATCCCTGTGAGATCTGTTGTTAATGCTAATCATAATAAATCATTAAAATTATCATTAACTTGATAATCACATCACTATGATTATCATTGATTTTTTGGATGGAACATTTTTTATGAAACAATTGCATTTTATAGGAATGCTATGGGCATATATGTATTTAGATAGATACATTTATACATATAGACAGATAATAGATGACAGATAGAGTGAGCTATATTTAGGCACAGTAACATTTTAAAATTTCTTATTAATTGCAGTATTTTTAAATTGTCATCTAAAATAACTTATTCCTTTCTAATCTGTAATCCTCATGTCTTTTCCTTGTCTGATACACTGGCTAAGTCTTCCATTAAAATTCTGAGAAAAGAATGACTATATTAAGCATTATTTTTGAAGTTTTTATTTAGAAGGCATGCTTCTAAGTTCTTTCTGAGATATGATAGTGAGATTGGTTTTTGGTAGATACTCTTTTTGTGAAGGTTAAAAGATAGTCTTTCTCAAAGTAGATTTCTAAGATTATTTTTTCCTCATTGGGAGATGTGGAATTTATCAAGTTGAATTTATTGTGTGAATTGAGAGAATAGTATAACTTTTTTTCTGTTATCTGTGAATGCATGAGTTGTATGAATATAATAGCTAACATTAAATTAGATTTTTCTAATCATTTATTCCTAGGATAATCCCTTTTGGTAGATATAATGTATTTTTACATATTCCTGGATTAAATTATGTACTATTTTAGCTAAGATTTATTTATATCTCTATTCTTAATTAGAATAATTTTCCCCAAGCTTAGTATACCTTCCTGTAACTCTCTCTGCTGCATGTGCGGGCACACATCTGGGCCTATCTCTTTGTCCCTGTGAGTCTTGAGAGGCAAAGCAAATGACCACAAATGTAGTGCTTGCTGTGTAATTTTATGACTAATAAAAGCTTTCATCTTTAACCTTGGAGTCCTATGTCTTCTGCCAGCATCCAAAAACAGTAACACACTAACTTAGTAGTTTGTAAGTATTCTATAGTAGTTAGGTATATGTCTACTGCAAATAAATCAAGTTGTTCATAATGCTATCAAAACCTAAAATACCTTCTTCATCATCACTTTCTGGGATGTGTAAAAAAAATTTCTTACCAGGATGACCAAATAGTTTAGTCTCCTGTATAATTATAACCAGTTTGTCCTTATAAAATTTATAGACATTTTTCTATATGCATATGAGTTCAGAATTTTACCTTCTAGTGATTTTTCTCCTTAGCATTAACCGCTAATAATTCTCTCTCTAATATTACTTTGCATCTTAAAATTTCATTTGTTAGTATTGTTCTGCCATATTTCTTTTGAATAAAATTTTCCTGAAAAATTTACTTTCAACCTATCGATAGCCTTCTGTTCTAGGTGTATCCTCGAAAACAACATCAAGCTCTTTTCTTTTCAGTACAGTCTGAGAATTTCTGCCATTAAATAGAGAGCTCAATCTAGTTATGTTTCTTGTTAATACTGACCTATTAGAATGTATTTGTAACATCTTATTTTGTATTTTCTATGATATTGCACATTTCTTTTTTATTTTTTCTATGTCCCATTGAATTGATAAAATATTTGCTTTGCTTCTTTCTACTATCTTACTTTCCCCCAAATTGGTTTTGAAAGTACAAAAAACTGGTTTTGAAATACATTGCATTTCTAGTGTTTAATCCTTCAAATTAATTCTCCTTTTGGACTTAAGGTCTATAGAAAGTCAATATCTATCCCAAACAATACAAAGCTCTTTCATTGCTTAAAGTTGCTTACCAACTTACATAATATCCTTGACTAGTCACATAGCTTTTTTCCATCTGCTTCTCGAACATATTTTTACTTTCTAGTCTTATTTCCTTTCATAAAGATTACCTTTCAGTAATTCTCTCAGTATTGCTTTGTAAATACTAGATTCTCTTAGCCTTTGTCTAAAATGTCTAAATTTTGCTCTTACTTTTGAATGATACTTTAACTAGCTATGAAAGTGTAGGTAGTTGTCAGTCATTTTCTCTCATAATGTTGAAGTTATTATTTCATTGTGTTTTAACATTTATTATGGCTGATGAGAATTTTGTTGCCATTGATAATGAATAGAGGAAGGAAGATGTGACCCCATAGTGGCCACATAAAACTCATCTTTCAAATAAATTTGGGATTATGGTCTGTCAAATTACCACCACTTTGCTAAACTGTCAACCTATGTGTTACATATGATTTGTGCAAACACGTATTATTTGGCTTTGCCCATTTTATTGCAGCTATTCAGTTACATTTGTTTCTCTTACTGTTTCTCAAGAATAAGTACTCTCAATCTTGTCATACTTCATACACTTAGCATTTGGTATATAATACGCATATGTTATCTTTCACATATTCACTTAAGATTATCATGTGCTCCTTTTAAATTGTGAAGTCTTCCAGAAAACACAGATTATCTATGCTTTTTTTTCTATCTCACAAGTTGGCATAATATAGAATTTTGCATGTGTATGCATAAAATAAATGCAATTGACTGACAGACTGATTATCATAGTTGGAAGCATATTTTAAGATGTTCACAGCAGTTACTCTCACTATTTAAGATGATTATAATCATAATAATTACTTTCATTTGTATAATGCTTTATATTTTTCAAAACTCTTCATATACATTTTTAATATGATCTTATAACAACCCTGGATCTACAATAATCAACATAATAGTATTCGTTTAGCAAGATAAATTGATTATATGTGCTTTTTTACACATAAGATTAAAATAAGCTAACATTATGCTAAAATGAAAAGGCAAAGGATGCATTTGCTTGTTATTTTACCTATGGTGAGCTTTAATCCAAATCATTTATGCTGACTTTGATCAAGCTACATCTGTTTGTAAACGTGCTTTGATCTGTCTTGCAAAGCAAATTGCCCCGAGGGTATTAATAGGCTGAGCAGAAGAGGGTAGAAATATCCTTTCTTTTCAGATTTTGAATTAGATAGCTTTGATAGCCAAAATGTCTCAGAGCTGGGAATATTACCATTCTCAATTTAATTTATAAATGTATTCAAAACTTATTTTCTTCTTCTTTTTCCCAGCCCACTTATAATATTGCTTACTTCATTCCAGGTCTAAAATGATTCCATGCTCAATCATATTAAAGTGTAAAATTGTCTCTCAATTTGAAGATCACTAAGATGGACTGCTTCTCTGAGAATAATTAATATCTGGAGACCCAATTTAGTTCTTTTTGCTTTAATGTTCAACAAAGATCCTCATTTATCAATGTATGTTTCCCATGTGTCACATTGCTATCTGGAAAGTAGGTCAGAGGAAGAACAGTGGTGACTTTTAAGGTCTAGTATTCAAACATCCCGTTCCAGTGAAATTGCATGTCCCCAAAGCAATAACGTCTAAAAGGTCATTGTAGGGACAACCGCGGCCAACTAATATGTTGACAAAAGTTCATGAAAGGCTTCCAAGTGGTAGAAAAACTGTTTTCAACTAAATAATGTACTATTATAAACCCTAGAGAATATATTTATCTTTCTTCAAAAGGCCCAATTTGGGGGTATAGCTCAAGAGGAGAGCATTTGACTGTAAAAGGCCCAATTTGCTTAAAATAATACTATACTTGATATGACTATGCTGCCTACTGAGATTTTAATTTAGGGACTATGTTTTCAGTAATACAGGTGAGGCCACCGAACTACACAGTGAGACCGACTAATGATGACTGTCTACATAGGAATGTGTTGGAACCAGGGATATCTTTGACATAAGTAATTTTAAATTACGGGTGAAAGAAATATTAAAAGACATGAGGGAACAAGGGAAAGAGGAGAAGGCAGGAAGGAAAGAAGGAAAGAAGGAAGGAAGCTGACAAGCCTAATTCATATATACTCTATCAAAATGCTAATCAGAGCAATACAGGCATCTAAAATGTTTTCCTTGGTGTAACCTAAAATTTTATAACATCACCAGTTAGCTGCCACTTTTAAAAAGTCTTTTCAGGGGTCTATTCCTGTTCATTATAAATGTTGCCAGACTTCATTTACTTCAAAAGCCTTTATCACATACGAAGAACTACCATTATTCACAAAAGTAATGCTGCATATGATTTCACTGGACAGGCAAGAGTTTTGAATTTTACGCTTTTCCCAGTAAAAGAAATAAATTGCATTGATTAATTTAAGACTGTTGCCTTGTAATTCATCTATACAACAAATTATTGAGTATCTATCATATGTCTCACTACAGGGATATAGAGAGGAAGAACAAGTGAGAACCTTGAGGAGATCATAGTCAAGGGGAAAAATATAGAAATGAGAGTAATTCTATATAACAGATACTAGAGGAGAAAAAATATATAGGTTATTTTGGAGGACCCACCATGGTTTCTCCCTCCACAGGTTTCCAAATGTGGTCATTACTATGACATTTTACAATATGGAACTATCATCTTAAACATTATGGCAACCATTACAAGGACTAAGAAATTTCAAGTCCAAATTGTGCTATTTTCCAGTAAGGAAGAGGATATCCTATTAAGTCCAGTAACATATTTACAAAATGTTTCTACTAGATGTATTGGAGTTCTCCAGAGAAACAGAACCAATAAGAGGAGTGTGTGTGTGCTCGTGTGTGTGTGTGCACGTGCACATGTGTGTTGTATGGAGAAAGCGATAAAGAGATTTTAGGGAACTGGCTCAGTTGATTGTGTGAGCTTTCCAGTCCAAAACCTGCAGGGCCGAACCCAGGGAAGAAGAGCTGGTGTTGGAGCGCTAGTCCTAAGGCAGTCGGGATGCAGAATTCCTTTGCCTCAGGGGACCTCAGTTGTCTTCTTCAACTGACCGGATGAGGTAATGAGGTATGTGAACATTATGGACGGTAATCTGCTTTACTCAGTCTACTGATTTAAATGTTGATGACATCTAAAAAGTACCTACACAGCAACATCTAGGCTGATGTTTGATCAAAAAGTGGGTAACATTATCTAGTCAAGTGGATGTATAAGATTAACCACCCAAGTAGCTTAGGTTTTCTGTCTGTATTTATGGTGTTAGGGCTAATATTTTTTTTTAGAAGGGTCAGAGAACACTTTTTATTAAAAATAGTCCCCTACCCCCATCTCCAGTCCCTCTGTATTTGTATCCTTTGTGGCACTTATAACCATCTGAAATTATCTTATTTGTGTACTTGCTTACTTGTTCGCACCTATATGTGGAGGGAATTCTGCTAAAGTAGCCATCGATCTTTTCTCCCTAGTACTTACACCTTACAAAAAACTGAAGTAAGTTATCTGATTGCTGGTGGCATGAGTCTGTTCATGCTTCTAATGGATGGAATTAATTTATTAAAGATCTGAAAATACTAAATATTCATTTTGCCTTTCTTTTTTTCCACCCCAGGTATGAAGCAACCATTCTTGGCTAGTGCTGTGGGTGGCCTATTCCAGGATTTAAACTATAAAGAGGTACAGGGTGTTGACAAGTTCTTTTCACCTTAGATACATAGCTGTGCTCTCCAATGAGCTGTATCAGTATTAAAGTTGATATTTTGAATTCTACTTGCTGTCTAGAAATTGCCACTCGAATGGTTCTAACTTCAGAAGAAAAAGGGGGTATTTATTAGTGTTCTAAAACCATAGCACCTTGATCTTTGTCTAGGACTTTAAAAAATAAATGAAGATCAGCACTTAGTGACCAAAATAACAAGTGGACATCAATGTTTTGGGGGAAGATATGTGGGTTGCTTTAGGTTTTCACTTAAATAAGTGCAGTTGACATGGGATTGTCCTCAGTGGGTCATTGCAGTTTATGAGCAGTCTATCCACTAGTATGTGGCCATTATTATATGCTCAGGGCCATTTGTTAATTAAAAGAAATTGACCATAGTGAGGCTAGTTCCTAACAAGGGTGGATGTCTTCAACTGACTTTCACTTGATTCTTGTGCATATCAAAATAGGTACTACTGAGACCAATATTAGTTTATAAAGAACGGAGAGCCTTGAAGACCTAGTTAAAAGCTTTTACGTAAAAGTCTTTCAGGCATTAATGGATAGAACAATTTTTGGCTACTGAATTTTGGCAATTGCATTTCTCAGTCAAGGCTATAGGCCTGGACTTTAATTTACAAAAGCAACTAAATTACAGAGCAATGTGGTTCTCCATACTAGGCTTAGTTAATCAGCTCTAGATCAGCTGTATGAATTTTGCTCATCTAATATCCTTTGGAACTGAATTCAGGACTAGTAGAAAGACTGGAGAAACTAAACTTTTGGACTTATGTATCTCATTCACAGATTTAGGAGTTATTTTTCTACCATGTGATCTCAAGTTGACTCTATGTAAAATATATAATCATTGACAATAACTTCAGATTTCAGGGATGTAGGTAGTTATGCCTTAATCCAGAGATCAGAGAATGAATTTACTAGTGAACATATTAAAAGAAATGGGGACACTGTATGGAGCACTGACCTTCAAGTTTTTGTCCTTTGCTCATTTGTCTAAAAGAATTTAAAAAACTATATACACTCTAATATAATATTAGATTGACACAAAATTTTATTCATAGGTTAAAATAATTGTGAAAGCTATAGTTTCAGTTATATTGTAGGTATTGAGATTTTTAAATACAATAACTTGTCTAAGTAATACCAGTGGAATCTAAGTGGCATAGCACCATAGTATCTTAATAGCTATCATCATTAAAAAATAAAATAAGTTGATTTTTAACAATGAAAAATTTAACATCATTTCTTATTTTCCTTGAGATTATATTTCCATTATATTTCCCTCATTTAATTGTATTCAGTATAACAATTTCATGATGTAATGACTTTGCTGATCATCCATCTTATATCCCAACAATAAAAAATATACATGTAATTTAAAATGTTAAAATTTCTATTTGCCATAGTCTTTAAGTTAATTTTTTTTAATTAAATGGTCACCGAATGTAGCCTTAATTTCAGTTGATCAAAACAATAAAAATACATTATACAATCTGGCAGTTACTTGTTAAATCTTATTAAAAATTATTAAACACCTTATTGAGATGATTGTGACTTGTATTTTTAACAGTTTTTGCATATGTATATGACTATTATTTGTGGTATATAAAATAGGATTTAACATAAGCTCCATTCCTCTACTTCATTTGTATTGATGTGCACACTGATGGTCATATTAATAAATAAATGTGAAGGAGAGAATTTGTCTTGTGTTGTTTTTAATAGTAGTAACACTCAGTTCTCTTCTTCCAAGGAGTGTGCCAAAATTCATAGTAATTTATGATTAAATGCTATTAGTAATGATATATCATTGACACATTGTTTACTTCCTCCTTTAATTTTACAGATATAAAAGAAATTAGAAATGCCCTCACTTGCAAAATGACTTGTTGACCTGTCTTGAAAGGTGTTTACTTAATCATTGGAAAATATACTAATGAGACATTGAATAATTGATCAGATAACAATCATTCTGGTTAGTTAATACTATTTATTTTCTTCTTTTCTTTCTACCTCCTTTCTTTTTCTTTCTTTCTTCATCTTTCTCCCTCTCTCCTTTTCTCTCTTTTTCACTTTCAGAGCCTTGTTAATTTATTATACTCCAAAGCGGTTGAAGTTGTCTAAATATTTCAATATATTTTGCCAATAAAATATACATGATAAAATAGTTTTATTATTTCTCAAAGTATATTTTTATCAAAATATTACAGCCATAGATTTGGCTCCTCTTATTTGTGGAATATGAACCCTACCTACCATAATTAACAAAGCTAGTTTTTATTGTCAAACTAACCAGCCAATCAGAATTACTTTTGGTTATGTATATAAAAAAAGAAAGTCTGACATCATTTTCTAATTCAAGTAAGTGGATTAGCATTATGTAGACGAATGTAAAAACCATTAATATATAAATTTTGGAGTCCATCTTATAGCATAGGTTGCTAAAATTAGCTGAATCAAGATTAAAATTAGAAGCATCTAACATAATTAATTTCTACTTTTTCAAACTATGTTAAAAAAAGAAATAAGCCAACCTTCAGTTTCTTATAATTTAATTTGTAGTACTCCAATACAATAAATAGATAAAATTATATTTCTAAAGTGAGGAGTATAACTGTCATCATGTTCATCGGATAAACGTCAGTGCATAATTGTGGTGACCTCTGATGTTTAACTTTTGCAAGTAGTTAAATAAGAACCATGTTTGAAAAACAAACAAACTCAGAAACAACCACATTAAAACATCACAACCAATCTGTCCCTATGTATTTAATAAAAAGGAAAGATATTACTATTAAAAATAAGATATGCACTGAGTTTAGTTTTTGATAATATGAAGTGGAAAAAAATGTTAAGCATTTTACAAAATGAAATGATCATTTCATTATAAGTAGAATAAGTATTTCATGATATAATTTGATTAAATACCTGATTAAAATATATTCACTTAATCTAGACAGAATCTTGCAAAATGTCTGTGAGTTTTCTTGAATGCAACCTGGGATATTTGATGGTTCTTGAAAAATATTCTAAATTTATTTAAAATAACCGATACCATACATAACCTGTACTTTCTCTTAAAAAATTTATTATCATTATTGTTATTATTTTTGGTGGCCAGTCAGAAAGGGGAAACAAACCCTTGACCTTGGTGTTATAAAATGATACTCTAACCAACTGAGGTAACTAGCCATCCCTTATTAGTATAATTAATTGACACATAATAATTGTACATATTTGTTGGGTACAGAGTTATATTTAAATACATGTATACAATGCATGATGATCAAACGAGGTCAATTAGCTTATCTATCATCACGAAAACTGTATTTCTTTGTGATGAGAACATCTGAGCTCCTTTCTCCATGCAATTTGAAAACGTGCAATAAATTGATAATTATAGACAACTAGCACTACTGTAGGCCACTAGAACTTATTTTCGTATGTTACTGTAATTTTGTGTCTATTAACCAACCTTTCCCTATCTCCTTAGCACCCTACCCTTAGTCTCAAATAACCACATTTCTACCCTCTACTTCTATAAGCATAACTTTTTTTTAGCTCCTACATATGAAGAGAACATATAGTATTTATCTTTCTGTGCCTTATTTATTTCACTTAACATGTGTTCCAGGCTCATCCATGTTGCCACAAATGACATGCTTTCTTTTTTTTCATGGCTGAGTAGTATTCCACTGTGTATATATACCATGTTTTCTTCATCCACTCATCTGTTGATGGACACCTAACTTGATTCCATATCCTGTCTATTGTGTACAGTTCCACAAGAAACATGGGTGAACAGATATGTCTTTGGTATACTGATTTTCTTTCCTTTGGATAAGTACCCAGTAGTGGGATTGCTGGATCATATGATAGTTCTATTCTTAGTTTTTTGAAAAACCTCCATACTGTTTTCCACAGTGATTGTGCTAATTTACATTCCCACCAAACAGTATATGAGTTCCCTTTTCTCCGTATCCTCACCAGCATTTGTTACTTTTTGTCTTTATGATAATAGCCATTCTAATGGGGATGAGATGATATCTCATTGTGGCTTTGATTTGCATTTTCCTGATGATTAGTGATGTTGAGCATTTTTTCATATACTTGCTGGCCATTTGTATGTTTTCTCTTAAGAAATGTCTATTTGGGTCATTGCCCATTTTTAAATTAAATTATTAGGGGTTTTTTTTGTTTTTGAGTTGTTTGAGTTCCTTGTATATTCTGCATATTAATTCCTTGTTGGCTGAATACTTTCCAAATGTTTTCTCCCATTGTGCAGATTGCATCTTCACTCTGTTGTTGATTGTTTCTTTTGCTGTGCAGAAGCTTTTTAGTTTGACGTAGTCCCATTTGACTATTTTTGCTTTTGTTGCCTGTGCTTTATTTAGAGTCTTCTCCATAAAATTTTTGCCTAGAATCAATGTCTTAAAGTGTTTTCCCTTTGTTTTCTTTAGTAGCTTCATAGTTTTAGGTTTTACATTTAAGTCTTTAATCCATTTTGAGTTGATTTTTGTATATGTTAAGAGATAAGGATCTAGTTTAATTCCTTTTCATATGGGTAACCAGTTTTCTCCACACCATTTATTGAAGAGACTGTCCTTTCCCCAATATATGTTCTTGAAGTCTTTTTTGAAAATCAGTTTACTGTAGACACATGGATTTATTTGTTTTCTCTATTCTGTTCCATTGGTCCATGTATCTATTTTTATGCTAGTACCATGCTATTTTGGTTACTATAGCCTTTTAGTATATTTTGCAGTCAGATAGTGTGATGCCTCCAGCATTATTCTTTTTATTCAGGATTGCTTTGTCTATTTGAGGTCTTTTGTGGTTCCATACAAATTTTAGAATGTTTTTTCTTTTCTATTTCTGTGAAGAACATCATTGGTGTTTTGATAGGAATTGTACTGAATCTGTAGATCGCTTTTGGTAATATGATCATTGTGAAAATATTAATTCTTTCAATCCATGAATATAAGGTGCCTTTCAATTTTTTTAAGTAAACTACATATGGACAATAAAAGTCATAAACTCTTTAAATAGAAATTGGGATCAATCTTACCACTCACACTATGTAGAATATCCAATTTTAGAATATCTCAACAAAGGCCAAACTACCCCAGATCTAAGAAACAAATTATGTAAAAGATACTAAGTTTAAGAAGCACTAGTATAGATTTATGGAATCTTGAATTGTCATTAAAGAACTTTTTCTCCAAAATATATTGTTTGAATTGTCATATGGTTAGGATTTCTCATTTTTACCTCCAGAGCAGAGGAAAACAGTGAGATATAGGATGGAAAACCTTCTCCTTTTGTAAAGTGGAAAGACTACTGTGAAGAAAAATGTCAGAAAGGGGAACTTACTAGGAAAGTAAGGAAACAGAATACATCCTACTAGATAGGAAAGAGAATACATGAAAGTTGAGAGGCCAGACACTACGCCCCTTGGAAGATCTTTGTGTAGTTCCAGGAATTCACATACCCCCTTTTAAAGGCCTCTGCAATAGAGAATACTCCATCTTCTTTCATTAGAGAAGGAAATAGCTTTATGAAATTATTGCACACAAAAAGATGAAAAACCAATTACCTGCGTTTGGAAATCTCTATAAAACAGGTTTGCTTAGGGATTCAAATTGTAACTGGATTAGTTTTAAAAATATGCTTCAGTACAACTCCCAAGACAAGAGCAATGAGAGGATGACAGAAATATCATGGAAGAGAAAGAAAAAAGGTAGATTTCCTTAAAAAAAAAAAAAAAAAAAAAAAGGTTACAATCTGAAAACACAAGGCTGAAATGAAAAATATCCAAGATGAGGTGCCTGGGTCTAACTGTAAGTAAAGATGGGATAACAAAAGAGGGAGCTGTTTTATTCATTATTATGTGTGAAAAGATGAATGAGGACCAATGTCATAAAACAGAAAAACAAAGGCAAGTTTTCAAAGAAAAGACCAAAAATGACTGAGTATAGCCCAGGGTACCATACAGAGATCCAAATGGGAAATAGATATTAAGAGATTTTGAATATGTTGAATGGAAAGGAAGGCATATTGAGTGAGTCCTGGTGACTGTAGTTGCCATAATTATAAATTTCTCAACTTTGCAAGAAAGTAGGAATGTTTTGGGGGCCACTCTCAGACAGTAGAAATAATATGCAAAAGTAAGTTTCCTCCCCAAGGAAGCATTAAAATAAGATAAATGTTGTGTTACAAGTAGTCTCTTGATGAGATATTTCTTCCCCACTGAGTTTTTGTTCATAAGCCATGACCTCTGGACAACTGCAATAGGCAGACTGATGAGACTGAACCCTAGAAAGTTGATGTGGCTTGATCCTTTTCACAGTTTTCTTTGAGTCTTTCCTGTGGTTCCCGGCAGAATGAACATTGATTGTCTGGTTTATATGATGTACTGAATTCCGGGAACATCATTTTTGCCCAGGACAAGAATCTAACAACTAAAGAGTCACTTGCATTTCTAAAATATATGGTGGGGGTTTATATTGTGCAGGTTGTGTATCTTATTACAAGAGTTAATGCTGTTAACATTCTTAAAAATTTTTAAAAAATTAGTAAATTTGGGTTGGATTAATTCAAATTTTGAAAGTGCTGAAGAAACCATACCCAGTCTATGTAAAGACAACCCACGTTGCCGCTGACATTACTCAGACTTGGGGTCAGGGGGAAGCAATCTTTGGCCAAGACAGAACAGAATAAGCAAATATGCAATTTAGGAATTTAATTCCAGACTTTAATTTTTCTTGAATCTGTAATTAATTACTTTGGACTTTGATCATACTTTACTTTCACTTACTAAGGAATAAGATTACTTTTTGGGTTCTTACTTTCTGAGAATTTCTTAATTCAAACCATTGGCATCTCTGTGTGGTTGACGTTTATGTTGCATAACCTCAGATGAGCTCTATTGAGCAAGGTATCTGGACACAATTTGGAATGAGAATTAGAATAGAGAATCGAATTTTGATCTTTTGTTAATTATGTTAAAGTCTTTTTATGACTTAGAGTTTTTTTGGTGATAAAAAGTAAAATGAACACTAGTGTCCTCAGAAAAAAAGTTTAAAATTACAAAAAAGCATAATACTAGGTATGGTGAGGAGGCCTCTGCTAATCCACTGATCTCTTTCCCTAGTGGGACCCAGCCTTGTGCTTGATTGACTGCAAACCTAATCGTTATGCCTAATAAGTTAAGAGACAGGAAACTGCAAAGTATTAGGTAAGGGTATGGAGGAAGGACAATTAATCATTATTCCTCCTGGATGTAGAGAAGAGACCAAAATTGTATTCCATTGCCCAGGTAGAAAAAAATAATGGAAGAGGCATTTCCAGCGGCTTTGTGCCCTCTCTCACTCCCCCACCTGCAGGAGAAATGCCTTAACTGATTAATTACTTTGCCAGAAGAAACTTAGTTTCTTTGTATCCTGTCTCTTTCCACATCTGACATCCTATGAAGAGGTTCCATGTTGCCTATTTCTTTGGGGCAGGATATGGTTGTCCAGCAGCTTGGTTAATAACTGGGTAGATAAATCTGTTTAATTTAGGGAAGTTATATCATTTTTCCTTTTCATACAAAACCAAGTTCTGCAATCATCTTTATTAGCAGTAAATGTAAATATAATTCTCATCTTCTGCTGTTTGATCCATTTCAACTACTTGTGAATTCAAGATGCAAGAGTGCGGGAGTTATTTCTATCCAAGATGAAATATGGAGGTTTCGGTACCATATGTCAACCATCTGAGTTTACTGTTTTCTGATACCTTAAAAGTCTCATTGGTTCCAGAGTAGCCCTGCATCTACTTTACAATTTTGCCAAGATCCTTTCTTTAACCACTTAAAAATACTTTTATTTATTTATTTATTTATTGGGGGGGTGTTGTTTTTTTTAATCTCAACATTTATTTCTACATATTTATGGGGTACAGTGTATTTTCTGAATACGTGCATATACTGCACATTGATTCACTTAAGGTACATAGCATAGCTTAGTACTCTTTAATCCACCATTTCCCTTCTGCTCCCAGCCTCTGATAACCATTATTATACTCTCTGCTTCTATGAGAACCACTTTTTTTTAGCTTCCACATATCAAGGAGGTCACATGGTATTTGTCTTTCATGCCTGGCTTACTTCCCTTAACATGATGGTCTCCACTTGCATCAGTGTTGTTGCACATGACAGGATTTTATTTATTTTTTTTACATAGCTAGATAGTATTCCATTGTGTATATATATCACAGTTTTTTAATCAATCATCTGTCAACAAGCATTTAGGTTGATTTTTGTCTCTTGGCTATTGTGTATAGTGTTGTAATGAATATGGGAGTGCAGGTGTCCCTTTAATATATTAATTTCATTTCCTTCGGGTTTATACCCAGTAGTGGGATGGCTGGGTCATAACATAGTTCAATTTTTAGTTCTCTGAAGAACCTCTATACTGCTTTCCACAGTGGCTGTACCAATTTCCATTCCAACCGACAACGTAATAGAGTTCCCTTTTCTCCACATCCTCACCTATCTTTGTTATAATCTGTCTTTTTGATAATATCCATTCTAACTGGAGTAAGGTGGTACCTCATTGTGGTTTTAATTTGCATTTCCCTGATGAGTAGTGATGCTGAGCATTTTTTCATATACTCGTTGGCCATTTGTATGTCTTCTTTTGAGAAATGTCTGGTAAAGCTCATTTTTTAATTGGTTCATTTGTTTTTTGCTGTTAAGTTGTTTGAGCTCCTTATATATTCTGGATATTAACCCCTTATTTGATGTGTACTTTGCAGAAACTTTCTCCCATTTTGTAGTTTGTCTCTTCACTCTGTTGATTATGTCTCTTGCTGTGCAGAAGCATTTTAGTTTGATGTAGTCCTATTTGTCTATTTTTGCTTTAGTTGCCTGTGCCTTTCTAGTCTTGTTCAAAAAAAGTGGTGCCTATTCCCATTTTGTGTAGTATTTTCTCTATCTTTTCTTCTAGTAGCTTCAGAGTTCTGGGTCTTAAATTTAGGTCTTATTCCATTTTGAGCTCATTTTTGTGTGTGATGGGAGATAAGGGTCTAGTTTCAATCTTCTGTATGTGGATATTGTTTTCTCAGCACCATTTATTGAAGAGACTGTCCTTTCCCCACTGAATACTCTTTGCACCTTTATCAAAAGTCAATTGACTGCAAATACATGGCTTTATTTCTGGGTGCTCTGTTCCATTCCATTGGTCTGTGTGTCTGTTTTTATGTCAGTACAATGCTGTTTTGTTTAATGTAACTTTGTATCATGTTTTGAAGTCAGGTAGTGGGATGCCTACAGCTTTGCTCTTTTTGCTCAGGATTGCTTTGGCCATTTGGGGTCTTTTTCATGTTTCTTGTGTCCCTGCATTGATGTCTGTGCATCTGGTCAAACAATTGCCTCTTATAAACTTTCCAGAGTGGCTTCCACAGAGTCTTTCACCCATAGCTGGGTCTTAGTGTGCTGGTTGAAAAGGGTGTGGTGGTTCTGTTATTGTGTAGATGCAGTGGTTTAGTCTCTGGGCAGGTTCTTCAGCTGTAATCAACCTTGCCACTAATGGTGGGTGTCTCAGGGACCTAAGCTATAGAAGTTTGTGGCAATAGCAGTGGCATGGGTTGTTTAGATCTTTGGTGGCAAGGGCTTTTGTTGTCCTCCTATTCTCATTTTTCCCACAATGGGGCAACTTTGTCAAGGGGCTACCTCTTGGTGTTAGAGCAACCTACAAGCAACTCCAATGGTACTGGGTTCCAGGTGTAGGTGCTCAGAGCAGCTGTGGATCCAGAATCCTGGGCTCAGTGTCTCACAAACCTAGATCTTGGGGCACAGGTCCACTCTCTGTGGCACAGCTGGATCTTGGTTGCCCACAGTGCCATTGTCTGTGGCTCTGAGCTCTCCCTGGGAGCTCAGACTCTGTAAGCCAAGTTATAGCTATAACTCTGACACTGGGGGGCTGATCATAGCACTGGCTCCACTCAGGGGGAGAAATGTTCCCCTAGAGGTTCGGGCCCAGGGAGCAGAGTATGGCTGCATTTCAGAGACCAGAGTAAATTGGTCTGTTATCACTCGATTTCCAGGGTGTAGTGGTGCCTCTTGATGAGGACTGCTGGGATCCTCTTGCTTACTGTTTCTCCTCTTCCCTGCTGCTCCTGGCTGGGGCATGGGGTGGTGGAGGCTGGGTGTTTCCTCCCATTCTCTATGTGGCTATTCTGAGTTTCTGTGCTCACTAGCATTCCTGTTACTCCGTTGATGTGCTCCAGTGCTCTCCTTTAGTTATTTCTGTCCAAGTGTAGTTATTTATTTGTGGTTTTGTCTTTGTGGGAGAGATGAGTGGTATTCTTCTCGTCAGCCATCTTCCTCCACCCTCTCTCTAAAAACACTTTAAAATGAGGCATCCTGATTTAGAGAGAATGGCACTGAGGTTGAGTGAACCCAGGAGCCAGTATTTCATACTGACTCAAAGAATGAGCTTGGGTGAATCACTCTTTCTAACTGCCTGAACCTGGATCTGCCCCAGGGAGCAGGATCTGCTTCTCTGAGAGGGCTTTCTCCAGCACTGGGGTGGTGGCGGGGTGGGGTGAGCATGTGAGGTGGGAAATCCAGCAGGGCAGCCTTTCGGGCCCTGCCCAGGAACCGTGGTGATCTGCACAGCTCACTGCACCCCTCTTGGCTCCTCACTGCTTTCCCCCAGAATCCCTTTTTAATGACAGATAGCAGTCAGCACAAACCTGAAGTCTCCTGCCCAGATATGTCAAAACCATATGTGAATGGTAATAGAGAATAAAGGAGGTCAGTGGACTTGTAATACAGGGGAATGTATGAGTAACAACAATGAACCATATTGGCAATAGAGATAACTGAATTTTTGTTTAAATAATAACAATTTATAATTAAAGAGTAATATTTGTTTCTCTCCATTCATATCATCCCCAAATAATCAGCAGTGCAAATTCTTTTTGACAAATTAAAGTGTTTGATGCAAGTTTTAAAACTTTTTTTTATAAGCTCTACCTGCTTTCTGTCAAAAAGACAATGATCACATCTGTTAGATGTCAGAAATTTTTAAAAGTCTAAAGGAATTAAAATAAGTTGCACAGCATTTACAACCAATAAATGATTAATTGAGAGTTTCTTTTCTATTGAATACATAAAATTATTTTAAACTAATGGCTTTTAATCTAATTAATAATTATCTTCCTAATTCACATTTTGTCCTTAAATCAAGAGATAAAGTATCTTTTAATTTACTGTGCTGTATGGATTATCCATTGTATCAGGTTGATTTTGGCTACAGCAAAAAACAAGCAAAAACTCTATAAAAAGAGACTTGAAAAATAAGAACACATATGATCGATACAACGAAAAAAAAAGAGGTTGGGTGGTGCCCCCAAATAGGAACCTTTCGACAATATCATCAAGGCCCCCAGTTCGTTCTATGTCTCTGCTCAGCCTTTTGCAATGATTGAGTTATCCTCTTAGGCTTTCTCCCCTTTTGATCCAAAAGTAGCTACCATATATCCAGGTGCGACATGCAGATAAAAGACCCAAAATGTCTTTCTTTTCATGCATTACTTTCAAAAATAAGGAAAATATTTTCCAGAAATCTCCAGTGGAGCTCTTCCCATTACTTATTGGCAGAATTAAATCTCATGTACTCTTCTAAGCCAATAAAGGAAAAAAAATTTGAATTTTTTGGAGATAACATTTAAATATTTAGCAACTATTATAACATGGTCACCTAGCAGTTAGAACAAAACATTACTAATGAAAACGGACAAAGATCATCAACAAGTATGTACGAATATTCAAGTGTCTATTATCTGCCTATCTGTATAGCACTAGGAATTACTATTATTGGCTTAGACTAGCGGTTCTTAAATTGTGTTCTCTGAACTAGAAGCTTCATCATCATTTGGAAACTAGTTAAAAATGGATTTCTCAGGCCCCACCTCAAACCAACTGAGTGAGAAAACACTGAGGGTGAAACCTAGCAGTCTGTACCTTAGTAAGTCCATCAGGTGATTACAACACATGCTAAAGTTTGAAAATGATGGCGCTTAGACAAATCATCATCTCTAACCTGAAACACAAAGTCACCAAATAAATACCTGACCTAGATATTTATGAGAGCCAGAAATTATGAAGATATAACTAGTGTTCTATTAGGAAGAACCAAATGGAGGGAGGGAACAGATATTGGATAGGAATCCAACACTGTTTATGCCAAATCCATTTTATCATTAAAGACCTGAGAAATACAGAAGAGTTATAGAGATAGGTCAGATAATACACAAATTAAAGTGGAAAATTGATACTACATTGTGGTTAATTATACTGTACTTGCTTTTAAAACTTTGCAGTGAAAATACACATAAACATAAAGCGACATAGTTCTTTTTCCCATGATTATGGTAAGCTGGAAAATGATGGAGATATTTCAAATACAGTTGACAAATTATGTAATTCTATGAATAATTATTAAGCACCTACTGATAGGCCTGGCTCTATGGTATACACAAATTATCTTGCATTTCTTCTTAATCCAGTTTGAAATATATCTTCAATATAGATGGGAGAGGGTAGACTTATGGTGGGGGAGTTTCTTAATTCCAAGATGATTTGATTTTAAGAGCTCAAGTTTTCTTCTTTGAGAAGAGTTATTGCCTCATCATTGATTTGTTATGGATTGAAACGACATTGATAGTCTTGGTATAGAGTGCTTTAATGTTAATGCATATAACAAGCAGTATTTTACTAATCTATAATCCCTTCAATAGGTTCCATCACCTTTTATGAACTCCCAGGAGCAAGTCATTTGTGATAATGCATCCAGAGTGAAAACCATTTTCAGATGTTCAGATTTGCACTTCATTGACATATTCTCTACAGAGATAGGAGGATCACAGTTTTCTTTAAAAGAGATGTATGTTAAAGAAAAAAAGGCAAACTTTAAAGCTTTCAGGACATCAAACAGAATAATCAGATATTTTATAAAATATATACTGTATCTTGACATGTCAGCCAATATGTGTTTTCAACAGAAGAAAAAAGATGTGAAAACCCTCGAACAACAATGATTTTCATGCATGCAAACATAAAGGTTAAATTCGGGATTTTAAAAATTCTACTGAAATATTTAAATTAGTTTTATCATATTGCTTCTTTTTTTCCAACCCTTCTGACAAACAGACTTTACACAAAAAGTGAGACATTTGCAAGGTGATGAAACATTATCAATTCATGAGGTATGAATATGCAGTGAAATTTGCAACTAAAGGATATTAATAACTTACAATTTTACAATTATTTATTATGTTTCTTGTTCCCAGCAGGTAACAGTGCTTTGAACATTTTGAGTTTGTCATGTATCACATAATCTACCAGAAGAAAATGAAAATTTCTGGATATTAAGTATAAAAATCATATTCACTTATACACTTCTCCCTCATTTAATCTTATTTTAAGAACTACATGTTTTTGATATAATTTTATTAAATTATTAAATAATAATTAATTATTAAATTGATTTAGTTACTTAAATTATCTAATATTTTAAAAAGTAAGAGTCTTTCTTTTACCAGAGAAATGCTAGTAATTTTAACTTGCACTTTTGAAGAATATATAATTTTTCTATTTGCAAAAATATAGGAAATCAAACTTACAGAATTAATAACAGTGGACTCTACACTCTCCAACCAAACTTCAGAGACTGCAAGTAAGTGAACACTTTGCTCCTGTTTGCAGAGAGGCTAAATATATAGAGGATACTCACCAGATACGGAACTCCACTAAATCTGAGATGATTCATTCTTATTTTGCATACTGCTGAAAAAAGAAAGAAACAAACTGGGATTAAAATTGTAAACTGGCATTGATCGTAAGATACATCCTGATTTTAGAGATGTTAAGATGTGTGAGTAAGTGGACTTTAGAATGATGAAATCAATTACATCATATATATTTCTCTTACTCTTGGCATTATTTCTGGAAGTGAGGGGGTTTTATACAAATTAAGGGAGTTCACTCTCCGGCCAGTTCAGGGATCCAAACTCTTGGCCCTGGTGTTATATCACCACATTCCAACCAACTGAGCTAACGAGCCAGCCTGGTATCTCATATCTTCAGAAAACTTTTGATTAGAGCAAATATTAAACTTTACAGTATAGATTTTTAACTTGGCTCAATTCATTATTTTATTTTGGTTAAAACCAATACTAACTACTAAAATGTTTTGTGAGTTATCTTAAGGTTCAGGTCTGAAAACACCACAATAACTTATTAACAATTTGGAACATAGGCCTAAATCACAGATCTAAATAAGGAATATCTTGATTAATACTTATCAATGGCTCCACATTGCCTACAGAAGAAAATGCAAACCTTCAGCACTACCCATAGACAGCTTCAGCCAATCTCTTACCTACCCTATAGCGTTTCATCTGCAGCTCCCCTAGAGACTTTACATCACTACCAAACAAGATACAATAATGGCTGATGTCCTCAGCTATTTCATACTACTGTGGTTGCACAGATGAACTTCCTCTTTCTGCAATGTTCTTCCCATTGTAGACTGCATGGAAAATTCCTCTTTATTTTTTAAGATCCTCTTCAAGTGGCTCTTCCTCTCTGAAGACTTTTCTAACCTACTCTTTCAGTCAGGATTCTCCAGACAGACAGAAAGACAGAGAGATAAGAGGGGATTTATTAGAATTGGTTCAGTCAATTATGAAGGCTGAGAAGTCCCAGGATAGTCCATCTGTAAGCTGGAGAAGCAGAAAAGCCAGTAGCGTGGTTTAGTCCAAGTCTGAAGGCCTCAGAACCAAGGAAGTAAATGGTGCAACTCTCATACTGAGGCTGAAGGCCCATGAGCCCGGTGGGCTGCTGATGTGAGTTTCAGAGTCCAAAACCTAGAGAACCTGGAATTCCAATGTCCAAAGGAAGAGGAAGGCCATCCCAGCTCTGGAAGAGGGAGAGAGCAGAAGAATTAGCCCTTCCTCCCCCTTTTTGTTTTATTCAGGGCCCTAGACACTGAGTGGTGCCTGCCCACATTAAGGGCAGATCTTCACCACTCAGTCCACTGATGCACGTAACAGTCTCCCCTGGAAACACCGTTACAGACATACTTGGGGTAGCGAATCTTCCTAATCAAGACACCTGTGTTTCTCTTTCAGCAGAAGAGGAATGGGCTCGGTGCCCACTGAAGCATTGAGAAAAATTAATGCAATGATTGATAATAAATAATGCTTTATCAGCTGTGTGGGTATTCCTTAATCCAGTCAAGTTGACACCCAAAATTAACCACTACACTGAAAGAAAGTGAGCTGAGATGCCGGTACCATTCAAGCTTTATTAAAGGAAGGAAATCTGCTAGGCTGTGCTCAAAGTAGCAGGCAGCCCAGGGCTGCCCTGAAAAGGGGACAGCACCAGGTGTGGGGTGGTAGAGCTTATATAGCGTGCCAAGGGCTGGCTGATACCATCTTGGAGGGTCATTATGCTAATGTGGATTGGAGTGGAGAACTGCATCCTTGCAGAAGCAAAAGGGGTTTCTGTTTAAGTCAGGAGGGTTCTCATAAAGGGAAGGCGGAGGGGAGGGGAGGAGGTGGGCAGCACCATTTTGTACTTGGGCTTGTCTAAAGTGGCGCTGGTTATGTTGCAGATCTATTACATACCTTCCTACAAAAAAGCTAGTCTTTAGCTACCACTGTTTCTAGCACCTATTTTAAAGAATTATTATATGTGGTATGTTTGTGTGTGTGTGTTTATCTCTGTGGATTTCTTAAGTGGCAGAATTATGTCCTTCATCTCTGTTTCTCCTATAACAATTACTGTGCTACACACATACATGGTGATGAATAAAAGTTTGTTGAATCAGTAATTATTAAATTAAATGGAATCTATAGAAATGTTTGTACTTTGGTCAAACTAGATTCAAATTCCTTTTAGAAAGCTTTATTTCCAGTGTCTTTACTGTGAAGATGATAAGACGTGACCATTGTTTCTTTTCTATTCAGAAAGGGTGATTCTTTTCCATATGAAGAAAGTGAGGTTCTTGGCTTTTAGTCTTCTTTTTTGAAAGGAAAATTCGATTTTCTGTTTTTGAATCTTCTGTCTTTTATTTAGATAACACATATGGAATGGTAAAGAAATAATATGTTTTCAGTATGAATTTTAAGTGAAGTAAGGAACAGAAAGCTCCCTGAAATGTCTTAACAAATACTCTTTCTTTACCAGCTAAAAAGAATAACTCCCCAAAATTGTTCTGACTGCATTTGAATCAGTTCAGATTTTCTTTTCTTCTCTTCTTTTTTTTTTAACAGAAATGCAGATAACACAGGAAGCCAGGTAGGAATCTCCATTCAGTATTGATCCACACTTGCTGTGACAGTGACCATACTTGGCTTCATTTCCTTCCATTCACCTTAGTTTTAACTTACTATTTATTTTACTTTATTTTATTTTATTTATTTATTTATTTATTTTTCCCTCTGATCATTCATTTTGAAGTTCTGTACTTTTGCTTTCTGGTTTTGGTTGTATTTCTTTCACTAATACTCCTGACCATATATCCTTGGCCACTGTATAAAAACCAACTACCAATTCTTTGTCCAACAGCCCTCTTCTTACACTCTTTCTCTCCCATAAAGAAAAATAAGACATTGAAAATGCTTTTACTTTTTTATATCCCCATCAACAGATAAAAGTTTGGGAAGTTCCTTATTTCTTCTTCTACCCCCTGCCATTCAGCAGGTTTTGCTCTTATGGCTTAGAACTTTTAGTTCCTTACATCAGTTTGTATCTTCTATTTTAAAAAACCATGACTAGAACTGATTACACATTATACTCACCATATCCTTGCCCACCATTCACTCCTGCTTTTTTTCTCCTCTCCTCCTCATTGAGATCACTGATCTGATTCATCTATTATTTCCTAAGAGTTTTGCTTTAATATTCCACTCTAATTAAATTGACGACAATATATCTAATGAAGCAAACATATTCTCTGATATTTCATTGCCAGGTCAAGCTTTCTTACCTGGGTAGAAATTCTTGGGTTGAAGTCCATTTCTCTCGAGTCTATATTATATTCTCTTATAATATCTAGGGTCACTGATGAAAAATCATTTTTTCCTTTGTACATAACTTCAGCCTTCTGTGTGGCATACTATAAATAAGATTTTTTTTTTTTTAACTTCAGAGTTCAGGAATTTTGCCAGGCTACACCTAGGTCTGTGTTCCACAAAGCCTGTTGAAATTTAGCTAACAATTTAAATTTGCAGACTCAAGTAATTCTTCACACCGGGGAAATTTTCTTCTTTATTTGTTTAATTACTGTCTCTCCTCCATCTGTTCCTTTTTTCCCTTCTGAACACTCTATTATTCACATGCTATGTCTTCTGTGTCTGTTCTCCATGTCTCTTTTCTTCTACTTCATGATTTTCATCTCTTCATATTTTTGCTGTGTTTTGAAGTAGTCTTCTACTTGATTTCCCAGACCACTAATTCAAATCTCAACAGTGATAATTCTCCTCCTTTATTTATTTTTCAAATTGCTTGGTAGAAAAGGATGTTTTTTTACTTCCAGTAAGTTATTTTTTGTGCTGTGTGGACTCTCCAGTGATGACAGATTGATCAATAGGTAGATGGATAGCTAATACATAGATATAAATATAGGAATAAATATAAATATATGAAACTGGAAGTATAATATGTATATATTTTCTGTACCTTTCCAAAGTATTAAATATGGTCTTTAATTATCTCTTTAACGTTTGCCTTGTATCTTATTGTTTGACTACATCAAATTTAACTAACCATTTGGTAACCATTACTAAGCTTTTTGGCTATTGTAAGGGTTGTGTTGTTTGAAATACTGCTCTGGTAATCCTCTGCCTTTTGCATATTCTAGAAGTCAAGATACATAAGTGTTAGTATCTAAATTTTGAGTCAGATTATGGGTGATTTTTTTCTTGGCTTCATTGTCTACTTTACGAAAAGTTTCTAAAATAAATGCATATTGCTTTTATAATTAAAAAAAACCCATATTTTAAAGTTAATTTAAGAGCCTAAAGAAAGAAAACAAGTCTGTTTATAGTGCAAATTTAGATATTTCAATGTTTACTTATTTCTCAACTTGTTTCCTGACCGTCCACATGTTCAGCTTCTTTGATTGGTTCCTTCTTATCATTTGCATATATTCATATAATCTCTTTAGAATGGAACTTTCTTCTTCCAGGGGAAGGACTGTTTTATTCATTTATGTAGATCTCACAATGTTAAAACTGCTTTGAAAAATACAGACAAGCAAAAAATGATAAATTAATGAATGGAAGTCATTGGTTTAAGTTCCATTGCTAATATCTGCTGAAGTCCAGCTTCAGCAATGGGTGGGTACCCGAAAAGGGACAAAGAGGGTTGGCGAAAATAACAAACAGAGACGGAGACCTCAGTGCATCAATATGCACATTCTCTCTCTGCGGGCTGTCGGCATGTTGCAGCTGGAGCCCAGTAGAGCATGAGACAATGCCTTTTATTTAGATTTTTCTCTGCAGGGGAGTTTTGGGTACTATTTTATTGTATCAGCAAGCTTAAGTCAATAGTCCAAAAAGCAGGGAGAAAACTTTTTTAGAGGTCAGCCAGTCCTTTCCCTTTGTCAGCATGTCTCAGGTGATCAACTCATGCTTCTTTTTCCTGGAATCAGGTTATCAGATCAAAACCATCCCTTCATTGTCTTGAAGTTATCTTGTGACCTTTTTCTGTTAGCAAGTTGTGGTTAATATCCACCCTATTAACAGGGTGGCAGCTATTTTGTAAATAACCTATGTCTATTCTTAAATGTAAATAAAACTTTGCTAAAAGGAAAAATGTTAACATTTCTGTGGCCCTGTAATCTTGATCTAAATGTCAAACTGTCATTGTGCACAGCACCATCCCTCACAAAACTAGGTGTACTCTCTTATTCTTCTAAGAGCTAATTTTGCAGGTTTAATAATTTTATAGCATACTTTTTTATCCCAATACCTGATTTTTAATGATTTATTAAAACTGGACACCACCAAGTAAAGGGGGTTCTACGGTTTCATTCCCATATACTTAATTTGTCCCAATCATATAATTTCTCATTAATGCCAACCATTCTCTTGCCATTTATCTCCAGTAAATGATGTTTGCCAACTTAGATCATACTGTGGACGTCCCCTGGGAGTGTACCAAATTCTTCCCTTTCTCATATTATATCCCATGTAACCATTTACCCAGATGGTGGGAAGAGGATGGGGACTTCTTTTATTTATTAATTTCTCTGGTAAAGGCAATTGCTCATGATTAATCGTAACTGATGTTTTTGAAACGTCCGTTGGCATAATTAATTGACTCAAAAGGGACAATTTGGAATTGTTCAATCTTCCCGATCTTTGGTGGGACTATCTAATTTTATGACAACAACTGTTGTGTGTCATTTTCTGCATCTTTTGGAAACTCAGGAAACCGCCACGCTGACCAAAACATCAAAAGAGAAAGCAAAAGCAGTACCACTATGCCGAGGCAGAGATCCTTACAGTGAAAGCAAGTGCTCGTACCCGCGGTCCTGCCAGCAGCTCTCCCTCTGGCGGCCTTGCCAACTCGGAGAGGGCAGCTCAAGCTATTCTTTTCAGGACTCCACCATGGCATGGACCATGCCAAATATTGTGTTCAATTTTCATGCAAACTTTTGTCATTCAACAAAAGTGAAATTCAAAATTTAGACACTCATTTCAGCAGAAGGGACCAGGAAAGTACATTCATACATTCATTCATTTTTCCATTCCTTATTTATTCATTAATCCCTCAAACATTTATTCAGTTCTGATTATGCTCCAGATATTCAGTTTGAAGCAAGATATCCTTTCCTATTCTTTCAAAATGATAAATGTCACAAAAGCATTCTTTCTCTCCCTACTATAAGTAACTAGTTTGGTCTCAACTAATGTTATCTATATTCTGTTCTTATTCACTCTGTTTTTCAGTTAGGAGCACTACCAATTCTATTGTTGACATAACATTCTACTATCTTTTGCATGTGCAGGTATAACTACTTTGCTTATCCAAAAAAAAAAAGGTTTCCTTAATCTGCTGCATATGATGCTTGGCATTTATTAGGTTAGGGAAAAAAATCTTACTATTTACTCAAGTCCACCTTCACCTACACTCTAAAAAGATTGAACTTTGGGGTAACATTAACTGTTATGAAGTCAGCAGAGTTTTATAGAGTTTTATAGTTTCAGAGTTAGAGGCTCTAATCAATTTGGGTAAGGGTACAAAATGGAAAATAGCCTAAATCTTACCATTAATTGTTAGCTGCAATGATATTCCTGTGTGCAGACAGACTGAACAAATACCATAAGGGCTGTGAATAGCCTCAAGTATCATAACAGTGATGTGGGCTAATGAGAAGCAGATGTTGCCATCAGATCATGGGCAAGCAAAAACTACTATATTTTAATACTCAAAAGTGTTTCACCATATACAAGAATATTAGTTTGCACCCCAATTTGTATATGATATTTTCCTGATTAGGAAATAATCAATCAAGCCCATGAACAAAATACACCTCTAGAGCTATGAAGGCATCATATTTAATCCTTTGATCTTAATTCTCTGGCTGATTTATTAAAATTGAAGGCAGAAAAAATTTACATATGTAGTATGAGGCAACAGATAGGAATAAGCCTAATAAAGGCTACTGTGTCAGTGCACTGATTGTTGTGTTTGCCTTTCTAGGATCAACAGTCTGAAGGGAAATATGATTTCCCTGACAGCTCTCATTTGTACTAGATGCTTCAAAAACAAAACAGAACCCCTCATATATAAAAATGCCAAACAACTCATGAGAAAGACTATGTTCTTACTATAGAATGACAACTATGTAGTTAACTTGAGTCAAGTTCATAAAAAATCAACTAATTCTTTGCAGTGTGATACTGAAACTGACTTGTAATTATGTCTCACTAAGGAATAAGTGAAATTCTTTGCCAGGCTAAAGAAATGCTCTATAATGGCTCAGTCTGGGTTACCTCTTTGATTCACTCAATATTTCATTTTCTTCTGGTGGGCTCTCTGTTGGAATGGTAGGTGCTTTATATCAGTGCATTGTGCTAGTTGAAAATAATTTCCAGACTCTGGGTTTGCAGATACTCAGAATTCAGATCCTAAATGCTCTTATATTTCCAGCTATACATCATAAAGTTCCTTGCCTTCTGTTCACACTGCAGAAGGTTAACTCCTTTCAGCTTAGGAATTGTCTCCTTGTGTACACAGCTGGTTCTTCTTTCCCAGCTGTGTCTCTGTGGGCACATCCTGAATTACTTCTATGTTTCCTCCCACCTGTAGAAGATGAAAAGTTCTGTAGTCCCTTGTTTTGTGATTCCAACTGAAAGTCTTACCAATCAAACGAAGTTGTGACCTTATTAATATGAGTGTCACTCTATCAAATTATCCCCTTTTTGAATTTATGTTTTACTATTTTCTTCATTTTATATCCACAGCTGCATGTCTAGGTTAAGGTTCTTTGGTTTGCTGGTGGCAGAAACCCACCCAGCTGAGCGTTAATAAAAATGGGAGGTGTATGATAGAACTAAATCTGTAGCTCCTGGACCTCAGGGATGGGAGTGAGGTAAACCTTCAGGGGAAAAGAACTTAAAAGTTTCAGAATTAAGGCAAGTCCTCTGTTGTCCTTCTGGCTGTCTTCATTCATTTCATCTTGTTCTTCCACCGCCCCCCCTCCCATCACTCTTTAGGGCTGCAGTCTTTCAAATCTGACTCCTTGTGACTATCTTAAGTTCTACTCTTCTGCCCAAAGTCTTTCTCAGCTCCTCTTTTATGAGGAGAAAATGTCTGCCTGACTGCTTTATAGTTTGTGAGTTTTGGGTTAGAAAAGAGCCAAAATTGACTATTATCTCTGAATCTCTATTCAAAATCCCTGCTCTATCCAGGTGTCTAAACCAATTGCAAATACCTGTGTCCGGGAAAATGAAGTCACCTAGAACAATCACAGCTTCCAGGACCCCCGCTGGGAGCTTGGCAGACAATCTGAAAGGTCTCTCTTACACTATCTAAAAACAAACAAAAAATGTTTGCTTGTTGGCAATGTATTTAAAATATAAGCACTCCTGGACCATGAGGGGAAAAAAAAAGAGAAAAAGAAATTGCTTCTAGAACTGCTACAGTCAAAGAGTATATTTATGCAAGTCAGTTTTCAGACCTTGAATTTATACAACAAGGATAGGTTTATAGCTTCCTCAGGAAAAATGTATAACTAAACAGTCTACTGAAATAGAGGGCTACTTTATAAGATTGGGGATCTTTTGCTTCCCATACAGAAATAGACACAGAAATAGTGCAGGGAATGTAGATAATAGTTTCTTCCTTTTAAAGAAGCTTGTACTCTAGTAAGGGTGTGACAAGATATATACATTTGATATGTCAAGAGAAACATATTAATCAGTTCAAAGTCAAGTGCTAGCTAGTGTGATGAATTATTAGGGATACTAGAAAACAATTACTAATGTAGGTTGTAATCGTGAAAAAAAAAAGTTTTTAGGTGTAGACCAGACCTTACCTGGGCCTTTTAAGTGTAGTCTCAGCAATGCAGAAAGGGAAGGTTGGTGGAGAAACAAGAGAACCAGAATTATAAAGGTGGGAAGAGGAATTGCTCAGAGAATGACTAAAAGAGATAATAAGTCACTGTCACAGAAAATGTTGCTAGGGCAAGCCTGTTGTCAGATGTAATATCCTGATTACACAAACAGATGTTTAATTTGATTCCTCTTTAAAGCAATTAGAGAGAAATCATTTGTCTTATCAGATTAATGTGACAACTGGTTTTTGACATCCAAATGTCATAACCTCATACATAAAGTGTTACCAATATTATTTCAATTATTACTAATAGACATCTGGGAATAGATAAATGTTTTCATAAGTTTCAGAATGGGAAATTGATATATTAGTTACTAAAAAAGATTTAGTTTTTTATTAAAATCCTCAGAAAATTATAAATGCATTAACTTATTAAACAGATTGTTCATAAGCACTTAGAAAAGAATGTAGTTTCTACAGAACAAGCGAAGTTCACCTCACATTTAATGAAATTACTGGATAAGAAGACAAGAAAAGTACCATAAAATGATGCTTCTTGATCACAACCAAAGTTTTGATAGTGGCATACCATCATTGAGATGAGCGTATCAGTCTTAGTTGTGAACAACAAAGTCTAATGCTGGTTGATTTTTTTTTAAAGGAAAGGAATATAAGGGATATCACAAAAAATAGTTGATTAAAAGGAAATCAACTTTTCTAGGCTAGGTTATCACAATTATTGGGAGGGATGGAGAAGCAGGCTTGAAGTTCAGGTACCCACCAGACATCTAACCCAGAGCCAAACCACAGATCTATTCTTCTGAGGAAATCATCTCACCGGCAGTACTGACACCACTGATCATGTGATAGAGTTCTCAGTATTTTAGTTAGGGAATGCAAGATTGCTTAGTGGCTAAAAACATGAGCTTTGAGATGAGGGAGTTCAGGCTTTCACTCTCTTTTGTAGTTGTGTAACCTTTGGCAGATTTTGGTTTCCTTGTCTGTATTTCATGAATAAAACACTAAAGTAAGATGGTTTTTGTATAAGTAATTCAAACCACTTAACATGGTTCCTAACACAAGATAAATGACTGGGAAGAGAAGTAGTATAGTTGTTAATTTACCAGTTTTGACCAGCAGACTGGCATGACTGAAGGACAATGATGTTAGCACGAATATACATTCATGGTTCATAGAAAAGAAAAATAATTCTATTATTCATTGCACTGCTCAGGTAATATATATAACACTGTGTTCAGTTCTGTGTATTATATTTTAGGAAGAATTTTGAAATCTGGATATTTAATATTTGATATTTGGAAGAATGTCATGTAGAAATAGAGTAAAATTTAATCTGGATAGTTCTATATGTGAGTGGGAAATGATGAGTTGGAATTACAGGGAAACAGACTTTAGATCAAGTATAAGAAACAACTTCATAATGATTATGGAAATAAGGTGCTCTCTCAACTCCAGAAAAGAATGGAGTGACTTTCTTTGAAGTAATGAGAACCATAGACATCTTCAAGTGAAAGTTAAATGAGTATTTTTAGTGATATTATGTAAGTTCTGGTATTTATAGGATTCTTAAAAGAGCCTAGGATTTTTTCCCATGATGAATGGATTAGTATAAGAATGTTTACCTACTCTGTGAAACTTATTATACAAGTTAATTTTGAAAAGAAAAATCAGTACAGCTGTATTATTCCATTTCCGTTGCTTATAACAAAATATCTAAAACTGGGTGATTTATAAGAAAATGAAATTTATTGCTTACAGTTTCTGAGGCTGGGAAGTCCAAAGTCCAGGGAACACAGCTGGTGAAGGCCTTGTTGGTGACAGTACTGCAGGAGTCTTACATGGCAGAAGATGGCAGAGTAGAGAGAGAGAGACAGACTCTCTTCTTTTAAAGCCCTCAGAGCCACACCCCTGACCACCATTTTTAATCCATTCACTACTGCACAGTCCTACAATCTAATCACCTCTTCAAGGCTCCACCTTTCCATTACCATAATAGGATTTCCCACCCTCTTATCAGTCACAGCGGGGGCTAAGTTTCTAATGCATAAAACTTGGGGGACACAATTCAAGCTTCAACGAGGGTAGATATAATTCAATCCACTACAACAGCAAGCTACCAACAACCCAGAGTCTATTTATACCAAAAAATCTACTTTGTAATGTATCAAATACCCTTTCTCTTACTTAAAAATTTCTATTAATGCCCCAGGAAAAGTAATGACAAAATAAAGTCACCCTAAAAATCTTTTTTTGATTAGGAGGTCAACTTTGGGGTTGTTGTGTTAGCAAGAGTAAAAGACATTTTTTATGAACATTTTACACATACCAAAAAATCAACAGTGAATCTTTCAGCTGCCTCATAAAATCATAAAATAACGTCAGAAATCGAAGGAAAATAATTGAGGCTCTTAAAGTTAGGAGCAATTTTTTAAAAGTTGATATTCATATTAAATTTTACTGCTCTCAAATAACAGCAAATAGGTATATCTAAAGCAATAAAAAATAAACTAATAAAGGAAACTTTTTTCTAGTAACCTTTTAAAATAAGACAAATTCTATCATGTGAAAAAAAATTCTGATTTCAGAAAAGAACTGGAAAGATTGTTTCCTAATCAAAATGTCAAGGCAAGCTATGGGTAGTATGAAATTAACATCCTATTGATTTTCGAGACAATTTCCCTTTCACATGAAGAAAGCATACATGAAGGTGAAGTTGTTTTAGCATAGGTGAAGCTTCATTTTCTTCTAACCTATTTGTAAGGGAACGTACTTAAATCTAAGCATGTGCAATTAACTTCTAGAAATAAACATGCAAATTTCACCTACCAATCTACTAATGCAGGTGAAGTTAGATCTCTACAAAACAGAATCAAATATGACAGAAATCCAATGAAAAACGAAGTAGTGCAGTGTAGAGAAAAAGAGCTAATGAGGTGCGCAGTTTGGGTCTTGAATTCTCCACTCAAAAATCCTTTGACCTTGAATAATTTGCCCTTTTCTCCAGCTTTCCCCACCCCAGAACCGAAAATGAAATACCTTCTTATTACATTATATCTCTATAAAGATTTTGGCATACTGCAAATCACTATGTAAGAATGAGAATATTCTTATTTTAAATAATTGCAGTAGGGAAGACACAGAGGTACATATTTGTTTGGTGGAACAATTTTCTGAAACTCCTTTTCACGGTAGGGACTCAAATGCTCAGAATTTCAGACACACAAAAAAGTTTAAAGTGAAAAAAATAGTTTATTAAACTTTCCTAAGTTAAATTCAAAACCTAGCATTAATTTTTTGGTGTTGTTGTTTTATAGCATCAAGTAAATATTGAGAAAAATGGAGAAATAAGCATAAAGTGACCTTTACCAGAGATGTCACACAACTGTCATTTGTCTCACCTCTTCTGGTCAATAATTACATATGGGAAGACGCAGAAATAAATAAAAGAGCAGTTTCATTCCTGCGGTGGATCCTGTCTATGCATTATTTCCAGCTCTCAGAAACCTTAACGAATGGTACAATTATGCCCATTTTGGAAAGGAAGAAATGAGTTCAGAGTACCTGTGACTTGCCTATGACAATATAGTCAGTAAAGAAAAGAAACGAGTTTTATTTCAGGCCTGTTTTACTTTGAAATCTAGGTTTATATTATTCCAAGTTTTTTTTCAAAATACTGTGGCATCTCCTTATTTAGGAAATGAACCCTCTTCTCACGATTGTATAAAACAAGCATGAAAAAGATCATTTGCTTCTCTGGTCCCTTACACTCCATGTCTTTCTTGACATCCTCAATTATATTCATCCCTGGACAAAACTGTTTTTCCCTCTTTCCTAATTGCCCATAAGAAAATATAATAGAATAACTAATTCTCTCTTTTTCTTTTTGGTGACAGGTAAGGGGATTGTAACCCCTGGCTTGGTGTTGTCGGCACCATGCTCACTGGCTGAGGGCACGGGCCATGCCTCTATTGGATCCGAACCCTCAGCCTCTGGTGCTATCAGTGCCGCACTCTCCTGAGTGAGCCACGGGGCTGGCCCTAGAATAACTAATTCTTATGCTCGAGCAACATCTACATTTCCAAGTGCTGAGATACTAAATGCTTTAAGACCAAAGATAGGGTATTAATCACTAAACATGTCTGTGGAAGTGTCAGTCAAGGCATAAGGAAAAGAAATTCAAAGAGTAAAGAGAGAATAATCATAGTTCACAGCCAAAAAAAAGGACAGATACATAAAGAGGATATAGACAGGCTGCCTAAGAGACAGAACAATCTTGGGGTGTAGGTGAACAAAGGAAGAGGAGAAGAAAATAAAAAGGGGTATGTATAGAGGGCTAGTGCCATTAAAAATTTGTTCTGGTATGGTAAATGGCACCATTGCCAACTCTGCACTGGAATGCAACAGGGGTTATCTGCAAGGACAGTTGTTTTGTTGAATATTGTATTATAATCTTCAGTCAAAAATAGGATGTCATTTCTGAACTGAAATATGGTCATTATTACTATTATGTAACAATTCAAATTGTTTTTGTACATGAGCTATCCATCCATCTATTATCTTTCTATCCACACCTGAAATAGGTAAGTTTAATTTGATCATAGAATCAATAGAATTTTAAAAATTATTAATAATTGTTTTCAGTTTAAAGGTAAAAAATTATTAATTACTTATAAAAGTGAAGTACAGGAGATGAAAAACTTATTTTATTTTAAAAAATGGATCTCTATTTAGTGAAGCAAATATTGCTCAGCTCAAGTTAAGTTAGTTTTCATTCGATCATCACAAAATTATGAAGAGAACGAGAAGCATCTTTATTTTCTATATTTGGTGTCATCAAGATGTTCCAATTGACTGAATATATTATGTTAATACCAAATCTGGTTGGTGAATATTTTATCCAACAACCTCCGCATTCTTGACCCTACCATCTGTTTTTATTGGTCCTTAGTTGGAGAAAAATAATGTATAATTTTTACAACATCCATATCAAGCTAACCTAATGACATACTTCCATTGGCTTCAGAGAATACTCAGCATTTGGAGTTTTACCCAGGGTGTGCAAAGAAAGATGTGAAAATGATTCAGAGAATTATGTAAATGAAGCAGTGTCACCATCGGGAGCAGATACAGAACTTCTACACCCTGGATTTCAGTGAACTGAGGCCAAACATTCTCATGTATTGAAACACATTGCAAAATAAGCTATTTTAAGAGGAGACTGGGAGTACAAACTGACTCTCAATGATGTATTCTAGTAGATATGTTTTCACATATCATCAATTTGATTTGACAGCTGCAAATCAAGTTTACCCTTGTAAATATATCAATCATTAAAATTGTTACCAGTCTATATGTGACTTAATTACAACCAACACATTGGCCTTCAATTGCACTTAATAACTTCTTTCTCCTACCTCTTTTTAATGTCTTCATACTCTAAACATATCACTAATTTGCATATGTTTAATGTTTATGAACACAGGCCTTACAACATGAATAATTTCTCATTGGGATGTGTGATTATCTTAGATTCATTCAGTCACCAGCAAGTTAATGAAGACCTTCTATGTCCTCTTGCTGTACTTAGGTCAAGATGTAGTCTTGGTTCTCAAGCAGCTTTCAAACTCTTGAATAGGGAAAATACATTGGAACGTGTGTATTTTTCTCTTCTAATGAACTGGAAACTCTTCTTTGACAATAGCAGCTGTTGTGAATTCAAGATGATCTCAATAGTTTCTTGAGAAACTGACACAATCCCTATGCCAATGGTGAAAAGCATAAGCTGGTCATGTGAATGGCTATATTTAGAAATACCTCGCCTCAGCCATACCCATGTTCCTGTGCTCTCTTGCTTATGCATCATGAACTTTCTCCCCATCGGAAGTAATTTGAGGGTAGAGATGAATTCTATTCATCTTTATTTCCTTCCTTGATCCAGGAGAGTGCTTGACACATACAAAAAATATTCAAGAAACACATTTTCATGAGTATGAAGGAGAGAAATTAACTCAATTAAGCGTCTAAATGATTGCCCCTCAATCACCCATAGCCTATATTAAATCAATTTTGTGATTCTGTCATATTTCTACATATATTACCCTACATAGTAACAGCATTCCCTTTGTTGTTTTTCCCCTTGAGTAGAAGTATTTGATCAAAAGATCTATAATTACAAACAACTATTTGTCATCCTGACAAAAGAACATTACTATTCCATTCAGACAGCAACCTTTGCAGCTGAGAGTTGCAACAGAGTTCTAAGAAAATAGTCCACATCAGTTCCAGTCAAGGCATCTGTGGATTTATTGGAAGTACTTTCAAAATGGCTGCATTGGTATATGAGATAGTGATAATTGTCGGACAAAGCATTTATGGTTTTCCGCAGTCTTGACTACTTTAGAGAACTTAGTAATCATCCAAAGTTATGTCTTATGAATGATTGCAGCTTTCTTCCAGGCATTCAATGTAAGCCTCATTGATTCTCCTCATGATTTATTAAGCCAGGGCACTTCTGCAGTTAAGCCACAGAATTCAGATTTCACTGTAATATCTTTTGTAATGGTTTTTAAAAAGCTTTATGGAAGAATATGAAATTTGTATATTGCTTAAATTAAGTGTCTACTTATTCAAACAAATGTGACTGGTTTTCAAACAATTTCAAAACTACTCATATCTGGTGCTTGCATCAGAGAGAGAATTATTTGACTTTAGAGTATAATTAAAGCATTTATACAAACATTGTGTCTATAGTTTGTATATTATTTTAACTAGGACTTGGTTGGAGATAGGGTGATCCAGTCAATAATGACTAAGCCCTGGGAACTAGATGGGTTAAAATATTTGGAAAAACTAAGATAGGCACTCATTCTCATAGAGGAATAATGTTTAAGGAGTTCCCTTTGCCACTAGTGAAGACTCTGTCATGGAGAAGGAACAAGAAAGAAATTATATCCCATTAAGTATGGAGGGTGGAAAATAAAATAAATGTGGTTCAGGAGAACTTGAATATTATCCAAAGAACTAAGGAGCAACCCAACTGTATGTTGATACAACAGGATTCCAATAATTAGAAATGTATAAATCAAGGTCTTTATCATAGTCAATGAAAAGCCCTGTTATTAAGCCTAGTGTATAAAGTCAAAGTAGGATCAGAAGCCTGGCTGACTTGATCCTAAAGAAAATAAATAATAACCCAGAGATTTATTATTACTTTTTTATTTTTTAACCTACCCAATGGTTTCAGATTCTGTGGAAGAGCTAAGTTTACATAAGAAACTTAAGTGACTCCAGCATGAAGGTTGGGAGTCTGCAGGAGCAGAGGGCCCGACCTACCCCTGCTCATTGCACTTACAGCCTCATCTCTCCCTGTACTCCATGAAGGTTATAGAAATTGAAGGGCGTTTAAAACAGAGGAGGCTATCTAGGAGCCATTTCAATGGCTATCTAGAACTTTTTGTGTGAAAATGTGCAAAAAAAGTGCACCTTGGGTTTGCTAATGTGTTTCACTTTTTTAGAAAAAATACAAAGAAATCAGGTAGTTTTTGGCCTTTCCAACAACTTCCAGGCAGAATGTTGGATAGAGGAAAGATTTATCCTGATTTAGAATAATGATGAGAGAGTTGACATTTTCACTGTCCTTAACTTATCAAGGCATTCAACTCACTACCTGAAGAAAGGAAGGGAAGTAGAGGGGGAGGGGAAAACTGAGAGAGAGAGAGAGACAGAGAGAGAGAGAGAGAGAGACGTGTGATTTTATTGTCCTTGACTACTGTATTATTGTGTATCACCTTTTCATTTACTGTGACATTTTTCTTTTAAAATGTCATTTTCCTTGAAATGGAGGGAACCATAAGAAAGAAAAAATTTAAAATGATGTTTTGAAAAGGAGCATTAATATCTGTCTTAGGGAAATTATTCTGCCTTTTCCTTCTTCATCTTTCTTTACCTCCCTGAACAGTTTAAAGCTGAAAAATCAATCCACAACTATGCTTTGGTCCTTCCTCCCCTCTCCCACAGGTGTGAAGGAATCGGCATGTGGTATGTGCACATAATACAGAAATCAGATTTCTGAATGAGATCACTGCCACCATGAAAAGGTTAATGAAAGTAGGGCCTGCTAGGAAAAGCACATTCCTTCTGCACAATAGGTATAGGGAAGCTTAATAATAAATTGTAATTAGCTGTTTCGTAATACATTTCACAAATACCATTGATTTGGATAATCAGTTTTTTTTTGAGAAACTCAGTATGTTTCACAATTCAAATATCTAAAACATAAATAAGTGGAGTAAGTCTGTACTGACCATCCAATTTCAGCTCTGTAAGAATTGATATATGGAATTAGTAGAAGCAAAACCAAAGACAGGGGACTCCTGAAAATTTTGTGAGTTTATAAATATTTTATAAGCTGATTAATTTGCTTGCCCTTCTTTCCAGCTGCCCTGAGTTTTCTCTCTCCTCTGCAATCACAAAGATACTAATATGGTAGTCTCATTTGGATGCAAAAAGAGGAATCTAGGTCATTAAATAATTTATACTATTTGGGCAGATTCACACTCTTCTGAACTCTGTGGGAGGAAGTTCAATTTCTTGCTTAGGTTTTTGACTTCAGTGTATGACCCGTAAGCCAGTGTCTTAAAGTGCCTGAGCCTATTTTGTCATCTGTAAACATAGAAACAACAACACCTGTTTCACTACTCTATGGGTGTCTCCATGAATAACAAGAAAATGTACATTATATAGCTCGACTAGGTTAAAACTTCATAAAAGCACAAAGTGTTTGGATTAATCGTGGCATTCCAAATAATATATTTCTGACTCCCAAGATCATTAGAGTCTATTCCTGAAATATTATGAGAGCATGCAGGGATATGAGTTGCCCCTGCCAGCCTAGAAAAGGATAATAATTACAACAGTAAGAATACAATCTTCATTCATTCAATAAACATCTTTTGAACACCTGCTATTAGGTATCAAGCATTGTTTTAGTTGCTTTGTACAATGGTGAATATAATAAACAAGATTATTACCCTAATATAGGTTACAGATAATGGTGAAACAAAAAGTATATTATTTCATTGTGCTTTTCCTTTAGAAAACAATCTTCTTTTACTAAGGAATAACAATAGATGATCAGTGTGAATAATCGATCTGCATTAGGCCAAGACCCCTTTCTTCCTTGGATTCCAGAGTCTTGGGGATTGTAATTTATGATTTAATTATCTTCCACAGCTCTGGATGTTTTTTCATTTTTTTTTTTTACTTGCCTAGACCCAGATGTGTGTTCAGATCATAAAAAGTCTTTTTATTTTTACGACGTAAGACAACTGAAGATGAGCTAAAACCTTGGTTTTCACTGACTCTATATTCTGAATACTATTCTCAAGGTCAGAGTGCTGAACTGCTAAATTGAGAAGCAGGTACATATAAGCAACTTTTGAGGTTGACCACCTTCCACAAAACATCTGGGGGCAAGTCACCATGTTGCCAAATCATTGGAGAGTTCTGTGACATAGTAGACCATGGCCATTTCTGGCTGGAAATATGCTAGAGGTACAAGTTACCCTGCAGAGTTCTGACCTAATGCCAAACTGCCTCCAGAGAAAGTACAACCGTCAACAAAGCACTTAACAAGAATTTTACTTAAATTTTTCCCCTGTGAGATGTAAGTTTTCCTATAAAATGAGACTATATTTTTAATTAGTCCTATGAATAATTCACAAAACCACAGGGTATTTGGAGTCATTCAGTTTTCTTCTCTGTGTTAGATCTTTGATTACTTTTATGTAGTAGTATAAATGAATAGATCACAGTGTGTGTGTGTGTGTGTGTGTGTGTGTGTGAATGCATATCTCTAAAATCAACAATTTATTCTTTTTCTCTGCAATCTTTGAATCCAAAATTGTCAAAATTTCTCAGCTATTTCTGTAGTCTACCAAAAGACAGACTTAAAGGGGAAAACACATTGAGGCTGATTTATAGCTCATCAAAATCATCCCACTAGTAGAGATTCATCAAGATCAATTGAGTAATGGTCCAACCGAATTGGTGAGAGTCAACATAGTGTTGACAGGGTACAACATAAACCTAAGAATTATTGCTTTGAATAGTGTGGCTAAGAGACTTGGTACTACATTTGCCTCATTAAAACCTCAATTCACCAGAAGTTAAAAGAAAGGCGACTCTGTTCATGTCAGATTTTCTGATTAACAAAAGCCTAAGTGAAAAATTTTTTCTCGCAAGAATTTTCCCATTTTCCTTTTTTAGTAAGTACATAGATGGTTGACTCTTTGATAATTCTAGTTCTCATTTTGCTTCTAGTCCCACAGTCTATACAGGAAGGGCCACGGATGAAGCTACTTTATATAGTAAAGACACACACAACAAAATTTAGAGGTATTTCATACCTTGTGAAAAATGTGGTTGATGATTTTGAAATAAAAGTTTGATGTAAGAGGTAATGTGATGTAGTGATTAAGAATGTTCTATTGGGCCAGACTTCCTGAGTTCAGTCTAAGTCCCTGACTTCTTAGGTGTGTAGCTTTGGGCAATGCTTTGGTTTCTTATCTATGATCATATTATTTATCTCAAGATGTTGTTGTGAGGATTAACATGTAAAAAGCTTTTAGGGCAATGTATGCATCAGATTTAGCATATATGTGTTCCTTAAATATATAATACAGAGAGACAAATAATTTTCTCATTATTGGGTTCCAAAGCCAAATGAAAACAAAACAAAACAAAAAAGCTTTAAAAATATTTTGAATAACAACAGTATCATTAGAATAAATAAATTACCTTTCCCAAGGTGACCACTTAAAAGAAAATATTAATTTGAATATATGAGTTAGTAGAGGCAGGTTTCTTAAAAACCATTTGATTTCTTTTGAATCCCACTGTATATAATGGCCTAGATCTGTCTGCTAATCATATCAAAGATTTTGTTTTTGTTGTTCAAATTCCTCTAGAACAGGAAAGCAGCTTTGAAATCAGAAGAGAAAAGTGAGATTTAGGACATTAGATACAATAAGAGATTCTTCTTTTTCAAGCTAATAAAATATAATTAACATTGTAGCTGAAATAAAAAATAAAAAAGATACAGTATAACTAGTAGGAGTGAAAAATAGAATTTATGACAAATAACTAGAAATACATAAAGACTAGAATTATTTAGGTGTTGTGTGCTTGTGTGGTTAACATTCTGCAGAAAACTTTCTTTTTAAAAATGCAGTGTATAACACAATTCATATGAATTTTAAAAAATATTGGAACTTTTGGTGGCAACGCCAAAGAATCAAAATTTTGGAAGCTTACCTCTAAATTTGAATTGTGAGGAAGTGGCTAATTTAGAAATATTTTATATTTTAATTTTTTACATATATTTCCTTAAGCCCAAGTAAAGCAACATGGAAAATGGATATTTGTTAAATAATGTGGCGGGGGGGGGCTTTTGTTTGTTTTGTTTATTACACAAAATGAAGTAATCGATCAACTTTACTTTGCTTTATTTTTATATTATTTTATTTTTATTTTTTTATTTTTATTTTTATTTATTTATTTATTTATTTATTTAAATTTTATTTTGTCGATATACATTGTGGCTGATTATTGCTCCCCCTCACCAAAACCTCCCTCCCTTCTCCCTCCCCCCTCCCCCCCAACAATGTCCTTTCTGTTTGCTTGTCATATCAACTTCAAGTAATTGTGGTTGTTATATCTTCCTCCCCCACCCCGTTTTGTGTGTGTGTGTGTATGTGTGTGTGTGTGTGTGTGCATGTGTGTGTGAATTTATATATTAATTATATTATTTTATTTTTGATTAAATTAAATCAAATTAAATTTTACATGTTAGCCTGTCAGAGCAAAACTTAACCGGAGAATTTTAAAATGTTGAAATAATATGTGCACCTTATCATAGAAAGGTCTCAACGTATGAAGTCTGTGCTAAAGGAAGAAGTGATATAGAAGTCAGGGTGGTGGGAACTGTAAGTGATTTAATGATTGTCAATTTGCTGAATGAGCCACCTGCGCCCTACAAATAAACATCTCTGTCTATGAGTCAATGCTAATAAAATGCTGACATCATCTCCTATCACTGTCTCCCCTTACTCACTCTGCCCCAGCCCACTCTTGCCTCAGTACTGTTTCTTCAATTCACCAAAAATCCTGCTGTACTAGTCAGGGTTCTGTGGGGAAGCAGAACCAACAGGATGTGCACATAGGGAAAGAGAAGGGGGTTATCTTAAGGAATTGGTTAACATATGCAACCTCCCCTCTCTCTGGTCTCTTCTATCCCCATTATCCGTCTTCATGGTATTCATCACCATGTGACTGATAATATAGTCACTGTTTTTCTTTCTTTGTGGGTTTCTTTTTGTTTAGTACCATCTTTTCCTAGTAGAATGAGACAAGAGACATTATTTTGTTCACTACCACTGACTCCCATGGTTAGAACAGCACTGGCATATTATAGGTACTCCCTAAACATTCATTAAAGAATAATAGTAATGACTGAATATACTGTTTTCAATCAACTCATTCATTATAGGGAGACACATAATCTCTACAATAAATGAAACAGCTATATTTTATACCAATGTTGAGGAGTATATAGATAACTCTCTTCAGTATGCCACATTGTCACTCTCTGCCACTAAGTCCATGGTTTAATCTATGCAACGGTGCCTTCCAAATGGAACCCTCTTTGAAGCTCTGTACTTCCCTGACAATTCACTGCTTTATCTAAAATACATTATATTAGTTTGAATTATAGTGGTTGATTGCAAGGGTCACAACTCTAACTGGTGTAAGCAAAGGGAGGAATTCTCTTTTAAAATTTGTTTTATTGTAACATAGTTTATCATACATATCTGTGGGGTACAGAGTTGAATATCATTATCTGTGTACAATATATGATGCTCATATCAGGATAATTAGCATATTGAATATTATGCAATGTAATCGTTTTTCATGGCTCTTTACCAATTCCTCCCTTACTCTCCCTTATCTCCCCCTTTCTCACCTCTGGTAACCTCAGTTCTGTTCTCTCCTTTTGAAAGTTCAACATATTATTGTGATTGTTTATCTTTCTTTCTTCTTTTTATTTATTTGTTTATTTTTTAGCTCCCATTTATGAGTGAGGACATGTGGTACTAATGAGGAAAAATTCAAAAATTAAATTCTGACTAACGTGTAAAATGTCTCTGTAACTAAATGTGCTTATCCCCCAGCCCCCCTCCCCCCAACTCAGCCTAGCTAAATAATCAACTAATGGCAGGCATTTCTGCTTCTGTAATATTGCTAAGCCTGCCCTGCTTGCCTTTCTAATTTTGCCTGTTCGCCTACATCTCGTGAGTAAAGTAAAACTAAAATCAACAGCTGTTTGTCTAAGATACAGGATTAAACCTAAGTTTATGGCCCATAAATACCCCTTCAAACTCATGTTCAGGGTCTCAGGCTTTCAGGATGTAAGTCCACCTGAGTCCCGTGCATAATAAACTTTCTGACTCTCCAACTTCTCAAGTGTCTGGAGCTTTCTTGCCAAGATCGTTCCACAAAAGTATTTCTCTTTCTGTACCTGGCTTATTTCACTTAACATTATTTTCTCTAACTTCCTCCATGTTGCTGTGAATGGCAGTATTTCATTCATTTTTATGTCTGAGTAGTATTACATTGTGTATATATACCACATTTTCCTTATCGAGACATCTGATGATGGATATTTAGGTTGTTTCCAACTCTTGGCTATTGTAAATAGAGCTACAATAAGCACAGAGGTGCAGGTATCCCTTCAACATAATGATTTCCATTTCTTTGGGTATATAACCAGCAGTGGAATTGCTGCATATGGAAATTCTATCTGTATTTGTTTGAGGAAACTCCACACTGTTTTCCATAATGGCTGCACCAATTTACAGTCCTGCTAACAGTGTAGGAGCGTTCCTCTTTCTCTGCAACCTTGTCAGCATTTGTTATTCGCTGGCTTTTTGATAATAGCCAGTCTAACTGTGGTGAGATGATATCTCAGTGTGGTTTTGATTTGCATTTCCCTGATGCTGAGCAATGTTGAGTATTCAAAATGTCTGATATTTTATCCAACCTTCATTGAAAAGTTACTCTCCTCCACCCCCCAATTTTATACTGTACTCTTTGGAAGAAAGTTAGTATGTGTCATCCATACTTAAGGAGTGGAGAGTTATGCTCCACCTCCTTGAAGGTGGAATGCCTGCATGAACTGTTTGGTCTTTTTCTGCATGGTAAACGTGTCTATTTTTTCCAACTTATGTATTTATTCAATAATTTGTCTACATCAGTATAAACTCATGTATATTTATTTTATACTTCAGGTTATAGTCCAATGCTACGTTATTTTGCTGCTTAAATTGTTCTAGCTTTGGACATTGGGATGTCTTTCAGTTGGCTCCTGTGTCCCTTTGACATACTCCCAATACTGTGGGATTTATTCATTTATTTATTTTTTGAGCACTTTCTTATTTTCTGGCACTACAAGATGCTCTAATAGTGAAATTTTAAGGACAATGATGAGATGAATGATCAGTAACTATATGCAAAACAACTGAGTCCAACCACAGGTATCAAATCCTTTATAAATAGACCAAAAGAATTTCTGTGAACTGAGCTCAGATTCTGTTCCATGATATATGATGGTTTGTTTTATTTTTTCTACCACAAAATTCAAACTTAGATTTTGAGTTTACATATGCCATTGACGTTTTCACAAAAATAGTTTAAGAAATGTCTTTACATAATTTAAGCATTGAGGGTGACATTCCAACTCAAATGCTAAGGTCCATATTGACTGTGTTTCTTTCCACTTACATATCCATTTTAGTATTTAATGTAGAAAATGTTAAATGGAAGCTCACTTGTTCAAGCCAGTACACAAAAAATTCTTCCTTATTCATCTTTAAGTTTTCATGTAATTCAAAGCTTCCATTTTTTAGAAAATGTTGTATTTCATATCAGATCCCCAAATCATGGATTATCACAGTTTGATAGTAAATCACCCATTTTATTGCATCAATTTCAAAAAAATAGTTTCAGTTCTGGATCCTAGTGTGTAAATGCTTACTGTAGCAGAGCAAGGATAAGGCAGAGAATGAGAAACTTACTGTACCAAGACTAATTATGTGAAGACTATGATAAACTTGATCTTTATCATTTCTCTAAAACCCAGTCCCCTCCTGTATTTCTCCATTCAGTCATGCTCTGACTCCTATAAATGATTCAGGCTTTAAAATGGCTATCTTACCAGCAATCTCTCAGTCTAAAGTCACTTTTTTTCAGTACCATATATTTAAAATCTCTTAACCAAAGACTATACTTCCTTAGAAAATGTCTATTATCTTCAAATAAAATGCTTCCTAGCTTAATAACATTCAACTGTATTTTTTCTGTGTTAAAATCATTATTATTTCTTGTTATAATTTCCTACTATAGAAGTTTCAGAAATTTCTTAACATTATTTATTACTTGGAGCCAGTAGAAAGAGAAAAGGTGCATCTCTGGATTCCTGGCTAGGACTGTTTTTATAGAAATCTATATGGTCTTTGAGAGGGCTGCTAAGCTCTGTGTATGTAAGATTCTTATAATTGCATGGCTATCTCAGATCATATATTCCCAGCATCAACAACCTGTAAGCTTACAGCCACTCTGATAGCCAGATCACAAAATTCATGCTCTGTCTTTCCTCTTTTATGTGTTTCTGTTTCTGAGTATCTTTACATAAAACCCTGGCTGAGCCTCGTGGTGACCACTGAGCTGTCACAGGAAACACCCTGGGCTGTCCCAACCTGGGATGGTAGGGGGCTGAGGGTCTCAGCCACACACCCCCGATACCCTCAGCCAGCCTAGCAGTGATCACCGAGCCACTGCAGGAAGCACCCGGAGTTCCTGAGCTGGGATGGTGGGGGTGCGTGAGGGCTTTTGCCACACCTGCTGACATCTGCACCCAGCCCGGCAATGACCAGGCCACTGCTGGAAGCCCCCCATTCTGTCCTGTGGGAATGAGAGGAGTGCCGCAGGCCTCAATCCCTCCCCTCCCTCCTCCTTCTTCCATCCCATCTCCTTCCCCTTTCCTCTCTTCACCTCCCTCCCAACTGCTCTGCAACAATATCCTAGAAAGTACAAAAAAATTAATAAAATTACATTTTCTTTAAAATAAATAGATAAATAAAAGCTCAAATTTAAACAACAACAACAAAAACAAGAACAAAAAACCCCTGGCTGATGACTTACAATTCTTCCATCCCTCTGTTTGGAATTTGCTGACAACAACCCCTAGATGACTGACCTCACCCTCAAATACTCTTTCTATCTCTAGCCAGCAGGTAAGATCCTTCTATTCATTATGGCAGCTTCTTCAAAGAGATTTACCAGAGCAAGGCAGGCAGAAGACAGTGATCAAAGAATACACAGATTGTGTGTGTGTGTGTGTGTGTGTGTGTAAGTGATACTTTAAACAAGATGTATCATATTACGGGATCAGAAAAAAAATAGTATTATCTCCTGCTTCCCCTTTAAAATTGATCTCCCTGCAAGAGTGGTGACGGGGTTAGGAGGAGGTTACACTTCCCTCCCCCAGGAATATAAAATCAGAGCAATCCCATCATTTCTGTCATCTCTTAAGAGTGTCCATAGGACACTCTAAATTACAAACACAATTTCAATTAAGTAATTCAAATTACAAAGCCCCATGTAACGACCAAATCTTCAAAATTTACTCAGATAAAGTCAGCTGTGAGGGGAGTGTGTGGGGTGCAGTCAGCAGACTCATCATCCCTTTTAGAAACATTCCCCCAAAATGCAGAAGCAACATAAATGCCACATAAGATTAGAATGGGCAAAACTAAAAAAGGTTAGTAGATGATGTAATTTCTAAAAATTTGAAGGAAGTGAAGAAGTTTGAAACACAGATTGAATCATTTCATCATCTCTACCTCACCCAGTTATAAACCTTTCAGTGACTTTGCTATCAAGAGAATTACAGTCTGCTTGTCCAAGAGGTTATACAAGATATGGTGTGATTTGGCTCTTGAATTCCTCCCCAGCTTCACTTCTTTTTTTTTTTTTTTTTTTGTCTTTTTGTGACCGGTAAGGGGATCGCAACGCTTGGCTTGGTGTCGCCCGCACCACACTCAGCCAGTGAGCGCACCGGCCATTCCTATATAGGATCTGAACCCGCGGCGGGAGCACCTCTGTGCTCCCAAGTGCTGCACTCTCCCGAGTGCACCACGGGGCCGGCCCCCCAGCTTCACTTCTCACCACAACTTTCCTTGCATCCTCTTGCTATACAGAATTGCCTGCAGTTCTCAAAACTCACCATGCTCCTTCAAAGCGGTCATTTTCTATCATGCTGTTTTCTCTACTTGGAATTAATCACCTCTAATTTAGCCATTCATTAAAAATCTCCGTTAATTCTTGTAGGATGTTTAGAAGCTTGCCTCTCCCATTATGTTCTGTTTCTTCGTTTGTTGTATCCTAAGTGTGTAGCAAAGTGTATGGCACCTACTAGACACAAAATAAATGCTTATTGAATGAATAACTGCATACATTCCATAAAGGAAAAAAACATGTAAACTAAGACAAAGCTTATGAATATAGAAAGGGGGATCATAATAAAACAAAAATCATAAAGGCAGTGAGACACATGTAATAATATACACACTTAGCTATTGATATAAATGGTGACAATTATACCTTTAGTAGGTTGAACTTATGTCCCAAAACTTATGTCTACCTGGAACCTCAGAATGTGATCTTATTTGGAAATAGGGGCTTTCTAATTAGTTCAGTTAAGATGAGGCCATACCGGGTGAAAGTGGGTCCTAAATCCAATGAGTAGTGTCCTTATAAGAGGACAGGAGATATAGAGACACAGAGGGACGAAGGCCATATGAAGATGGGACAGAGACTGGAGTCATGCAGCTGTAGGCCAAAAAATCACAAAGGAATTGCTGGTAAGAACCAGAAGCTAAGAAAAGGAAAGACAGGATTCTACCCTAGAGCTTTCAGAAGGAGCATGGCCCTGCTGACACCTTGATTTTGGACTTCTGGCCTCCAGAAGAATGTGGAAATAATTTTCTGTTGTTTTAAGCTACCCAGCTTGTGGTAATTTGTTATGTCATTCCTAGAAAAACAAACACAATTTCTAAAAAAAAAAGAAATTTAAATAGATTTTCATAGTTATTTCATAATTTTCATAATTAATATGATTTTTTCTAACATTCTTATTCATGTTGTGTATAAATGGCATTATTGAATGCTTTCCTTGGTGGTATGTACATTTTAGCACTCACCCCTCATTTGAACTCTGGCATGTAAATTCCTTACAAGCCAGATATTCCAGATCTTTTTCTTCACAGCCACAATTTCTGTATCTAAAGCCCCATCCCAATGCCTAGGGTGGAGATTCCTTATTTTTCTTCCCATAGATCCTCAGTCCATTACCTCTTGGTGTTCCCATCTTGAAAGTCTTAAAAAAAAAAAAATGTATATGCTCCCTTAGTCTTCTCTGAAGTAGCATACTTTTCAAACTCATTTTTCTTCCTAAAGCTTCTTATTTCCTTTCCTTTCCCCTGCAATTGACTTTGTAGTTAAAACAACTGCATTACCTTTTTTCCAGTAATAACATGTTGGTCTACACTTGAACGGTTAAAGTACCCCCATGAAAGAAGCGGAGAAAAACAAACAAGAAAGAAAAGGGAGGAAAGTGTGGAAACTAAAAGTTTTTATGAAGATTTGTTAAAATCATAATTTTGAAGATGATTGCCCTCTTTATTGTCAACACTGTTATGAGAAATACTAATATTGGGGGTCCTGTCACTCTTCAAATACAAAGCCCAGAGAGAGCGCATTGCTGTGAGGAGGCACTTAGAGCACAGCCCCGATGCCAGGGGCAGACTTCAACTCTGCCAATGGTGAATTAAGTGGATCATCACAAAAACATGAAGGAGCTCATGAGATAGTGAGAAATTAGGGGGCTAAAAAGCAAGAGAGTGATGGGGTTTAGGACACGTTATCCCAAAATACGACACCTTGGCATTTGAGAAAACAGCAGAATCAGGAAGGTCACTCTCACCCTCCCCTCACCATTTTCCTGTGAAGCAGGTCACAAATCCCTCATTCCAGAAATGTTACCTCTATACCCAGAAGAAAGGAACATTCTTATCTCTGAAGGAAGACACAAGGACACAGAGAAGAATCTGAGCAAATAGGCCCCCAGTCTATTATCATCTGATCATATCTTCTTTGTCCTCCAATCATACTTCTCCACGACTGTCCACTCTTCATCAAACATAAGCAAAAAAAATACACAAGTTTATCTATATCTTTGTGTCTTCATTTCCTTATGAAGGCTCTCATGTCATTTAAAACTTACATTAAATAAATTTGTATGCTTTTCTCTTGTTAACCTGTCTTTTGTTATAGGTGCCACAGCCATGAATCTACTGATGGGCCCGGAAAAGAAATCTTTTCTCCCCTACAAGAGGCAAACATCACAGGGACGAGCCCATTTAAGGCTGCTTTGGGCTATATTTGGTGCTTTTTAATAAATTGCTAAGATTGGTCTTTATTATTATTCCAAACTTTGAAGCTACCACCTTTTCTTAGTTTACTTCCAACATAAATTTAGGCTAAAGAAAACAAAACTCTGTTTTGGAGGAGGTCTTTTCTACGTGTTTGGAAATGGTGATATTTCAGCCTTGCACTATAAAAGTTATTTATAACTCCATAGAGGAAGAATAAGTTTTTTTGGCAGTTGGTTGGTACAGAGATTGAACCCTGGACCTTGGTATTATCAGCATCATGTGCCAACAAACTGAACTAACTGGCCAGTCTACACTTTTTTTCTCAGTATGAAGGCAGGAAAAAAATACCAGAAAATAAAATACAAATTAATAGATTATATTAAAATTCCCTGTCATTATTAATTCAAGTTATAACAACTGATGTTAAATTACATCAGTGTGCCTCCATTTTGAGGAAGATACCAAATGTGACATTTACTTCTGTAAAAACCACAGACACCCAAATGTTCTAATAAATGAAGCACTACTGTGGACAAACCTGTCTTTTTTTGTTTTATGTTTGTTTGTTTAACAGCATGTAGATTTAAGAACAGAACTAACCTTACAGATGATACTAAAAAAAAAAAAAGTCTATGAAATAGAAAAAAATTGCATTTATGTTTATAATTATTTCATAAACCACCAAAAGGTGGCATCAAACTTATCAAAATAGAAGAACAAGTTGACTGGGGCTGTTCACAGAGCCACTGGAGGAGCCCCATTTGGGGCATCGTCACGATTTATTGACACTGTTTCAAAAAAGAACATGGATTCAACAGGAATCCAATTTGTTGGAGGTTAATAACATTTAGCATTTGACTGCAGAGGTCTGTTAGCATAGGATTTAGAAAATGTACAGATAATTTAGACACTGATGAAAGGGAAACTAAGGATTGCCAAATTCCGGTGTTGCTTCTTTGATGAGCAATTTCTGTGAAGAAAAGATTATAACAAGATTCTGAGTATAGTTATTAGGAAAAGAATGAAACCCTGGAACCCTACACTTTCCCCAAATGAGAAACTAGACATGGCATGCCATTAACATTTTCACATTTTGAAATAGGGTTTTTATTTCTTTTCTGACATTCTGTTGAAAAAAGGTTTGGTCTTCAATTTCCTCCCCTGAATTACAGACAAAACGGTGCTCTTAAAACACTATATAGGAGTTGAAACTGATAGATTCAAGATGTGTGCCTTTAACAACAAGTTAATTAAAAAGAGACATCAACAGTACCGGGAAAATCTGTACAGAGAATTTACATCATTGTCAATATTTCCTATATAAATATAAGAGGAAATATTTGAAAATAGAAAATCAATTGATTTCAATATCAAACTTGAAGTCCACAAAGCAAGATAATATAGTCTATAAGTATTCAAAACCGTTAATTGCAATTACGCACTAATACTGAAAAAACAATATTAATATTGTCCCCTTTTATTAAAGGATATTAACGTTTACAAGTTAACACAGAGATACAGACTTTGACATTGTAACTGAATTCACTTACTATTCAACACATTGACCAAGAACTACCAAAATTTTGCTAAGCAAACCTTATTGAATATCTGTCTTAAAAATGCTTCAATCAGTAAGACAAAGTTTATTTGACTTGTAGTCAAATTCTAATTCTACTTTCACTTTTTCTACAGGCTAAATAATTACAATTAACAGCTGATTAATTCTGTAGTTAATGAGAAATTAAGGCCTTCTTCAATTTTCTCCCCAGACACAAAACAACTCTTAGTTAAATATATTTCATTGTAGACAGGAAAAGTAGAAAAGCAAGCAAAGGGCCATTGTTTTTTTAAAATTTAAACGCTAATGTCAATCTCTTTCTTTTTAAATTTTAATTCAGAAATATATTTTAAGACCATTAATCATTCTTCTCCAGGATTATACATGTTTCAATAGTAACTTTAGATTGTTTTATTCTAAAAAGAAAGTGATTAGACGTTTTTTAATCATTCAAGGTATTATTTTTCCAAGAAAAATCTATAATAATCAAAACAAAATCTTTAGAGAAACTGATATAATTTTTAAGGGATATATTTACCTCCTATTACATTTTCTTCCTTCCACAACTGATTGAATTGCATTGTTTTGCCTAACTACAAAACCATTTTAGCTGGTATAAAGTCAAGGCAGAAAATGTGTAGGATTTTGAAGATCAGCTTTGAAGATCTATAAAAGCACCAATTCTAATTATCACAAGAAAATGTTTAGTGTTAGCTCAATTAACTGGAGAAAGATCATGATCTTAAGATATTCTCTTCATTTTAACCATTATAAACTTTGATTGAATTAACTGTTTGCCATGCAAATTAATTATCTAATTTCGGTGACAGGGTAGATGAATGGATAGCTTACAAACACCATTCTTTAGCACCAAATCTCTTGTCACTATTAATTCCACTATACCACTTATCCTAACAGATGTCCAATTCAGAATTCAAAACAAACTCATGGACTAAATTGATAATGTATTGTCTCCAATGTCTTTGTTCCATTTTAAGTTTTCATTGCAAGGTGAGAAAGAATAAGGAATGATGATATACTTTTAATCTTCTATATTTATATTTATTTAGCAATTTTAGTGGATTATCCAGTACAGTGCTAGGCAAGTTTTGGCTCTGGGTAGATTGACATTTGGCATGCTCTCACATTCCTATGAGACCTTCATTGCCTGTGGCTGTCCTATCAAACATCTGAGATCTTCATTCTGTTAATTGGTCCTGAGAATTTCCCATCATGATTACCAAGCAGCATTTTCTCTCTAGATAGAGCTGTGCTTTTCCTGACTGCCTCAAAAATGACCTACACTGCAATTATTCTTACAGAAGGTAAAGATTGACTCTCAGAGATGTTAAATACCTTGTCAGAGGTCACCCATCTTATGTGAGATGGAGCAGTACTTTTCCTAGATTACCAGATCCCATACTCTGTGCATTTTCCCATATTCCTCATTTCTGATCAGAGGGAATAAGAGAGTCAAAGAAATGCTTTAGGAAGATGACTTTACATCTTTAATGGGTACCATTCCCATCACAGAATATGTGAATAGAAACCCTGGAGTTTTGCAGTGTAAAAGTACAATCCGAGAGACCATATATGGTGGCCCTTGTGTTGATGAAAGAAAAGGAACAAATTGTAGATGTTTCAAATTTAATAGTAATAAATTATTGAATTTGGAAGAATACTGAGGAGACATCAAGAATGATTCTGAAAGTTTACTCTTGAAATATTTCAGCTTTCCTTTTACTTGTTAAAATATGCACCATCTTTAGAGTAAAGGACACAGAAAAAGTGGAAACTGTGAAAGGTAAAGTAATAGGTTCATCATTAGATACATTGGATTAGAAGTATACACAGTGCCTGCAGAAAGAGGTGCTCAGAGATGTCCAATAGTTCAAAAAGAGAAAGCATTGTTGAATATTCAGATATGATACTTGCCAGCAGAGAAGTAAGGATTGAAGTCATGAGGCTACCTGAAAACAGATTATGAAGACAATGGGATAGAGAAAATAGGAGCAGCCCAAGTATGGAGCAATGGGGAAAGGATGGTTTGCTGTTCAGAAAAGTGAGAGGGTTAGTCAGCAAAGTACTAATAAATAGTACAGAGTCAAAAATATAATCATATGGATCTTAATGAATGTAAAGTCTTTAAAGAAGAGATGGAAATATTTCTACAAAATGATACCAAGATACAAAATGATACTGAAAAGGAGCTCATTGGTGGAAACAAACTAAAATAAATATACACCCTAAGATATGAATACAGTCAGCTAGGCTCACTCATGTCACTAAGACACTTTTCCTTCACACTAGTCTCAAAACATATCAACTATTTTAGTATGTGCTGCAAACATTTTGTAGATAGGTTATATCTATTTGCTAAGGATGTTCTGGGTAGTTTGAGTTTTGTCAAAATCTAGAATTCACAAGATCTACAATATATGTAATTCCAGCATGAAAAGGAAAATAGACTTAACAATAAGAGCTAGTCAGAGGGGAAGGAAGGAAGGAAGAAAATGAAAAAAGAAAGAAAAGGAAGAAAGGAAGGAAAGTTTCCTTTATCCTGTTACTCTTTGCTACAGGAAAAGCTGAAAAACAAAGAGAATCAGAAGTGCATTGTTTTTCCTCTTAAAAATCATTACATAAAACAAAAATTGTTTCTCATTCTTATTACCTGCTGCCCACATGAAAATGTGAGCTTCGTGAGGTTAGGGATTTCTGCCATGTTGTACCTTTTGTATCTCCAGCACCTCAAAACTACCTGGCACCAAGTAAGTGCTGAATACATCTTTGTTGGATAATTAATTTCTTGACTTTGAACTTCCAAGGGTAAAAGTCCTAGAGACTTAAGGGTTGTTTAAAGGATTTTCAAAGTTTATTTGACCACATGTGATTTTACACCTATTCACTGTCTTTAGAATTTAATCTCTGCATAAGCTGGTTTACCATCATTTCGGATGTATGTTTATATGCGAAATTTGTGCAGGTGCTTCCATAATATACCTATAGCGCAACACATGGGAGGAGTCCACCTGTTCACAATCATTTGCCAGCATATGTGTGGAGTATGGAAATACCCACCAACAGGAGCTAAAGTCTAATAAATTAGAAAAATCAAAAAAGAAACATTAATATTACATTTAAATGTTAAAAATAGATTAAAATCTAGTCCCAATACTTTGGAATTTTAAGCAGTTTTGCATCTTCACTAAGATTTTTGGTATTAGATGGATTCCACGAAACCCAGAGGTATCTCATTATGGGCTGTCCTCTTAAAATTATATTCAAAATATGTAGATTTTCAAATCTAGATTGCATATTTACATTTTGTCAGGGAACAAATTCATAGGTTCTATTAAATTTCAAAAAACAAAGATAAGAACTACTGATAAATAAAATTTAAACAGACATCATTTTTTAACTTATATTTGGTCATTTTTATTTATTCAACAAGCACAAATATGCTAGCAGTATAAGCACAAATATGCTAGTGCATGCTCTGTATCCCAAGGAGACCCTGAAGGCACAACACCAAAAAGATGGAAGCTATTCATATCCATTTAGTTATAGTCTAGTAACACCAGGAACTGGCAAAAGGTATCTAGTTATGAACCGAACAGTCTTATATGTATTTTCTTTATCCTTTCTGATTTTGCTTCATTGAAATTCAAATGAAATAATAACCCAGTGGATTCAAAATGTATTAGCAGAGAGATAAGAGCAATTCTACTTATATTTCTTATTTACAAAAATGTATTTAAAGAAAATGAAATCATATATCTCTCCTTATGTGGTGTAATATCATACATTATTGATTGTCAGCTTTCCTTTTACTTGTTAAAATATGCAGCATTTGGTTCTCATATTTTAAGTGTTTTTCACATTTACAAAAATAAGTCAGCACTGGAGAGTCGTTATGATCCCCAACCTTGTCCTAATGCAAATGTATGCTGCCTTCTTGGGAATTAATAAGAAAAATACATAAGAAACAAACTCATTTGAAATCTCTTATTCTTTCACTTTTTATAGTGCTTCTTTACACTTTTATAAGAGCTTAATTTTAAGTGTTTAAAAATCTTCAAATCAAAAAAAAAATCTTTAAATCATATCATTTGATGCCAGAATGTCAGCTCTCTTCATGTACTTAATCTATAAGGGTTTTTGTGTCTCCGTTTACAGAATATTACTCTTCTGACACAAGACAATGTTACTCTTGTAGACAGTTTTCAAATTTCATCATTGTTTTCCTGATGTATGAATAATCAGGTCAAAGATCTGTCTAAAGTCTTTATGAGATAATGGCTATTAGTTTCAGATTCATTTTTCCTACTTTCCACAATTTTTGATCCCACACGGTGATGAAAAATAAGCCATGATTTCATCCGTTTTCCTTGTAATTCTCTTACCTAGTTGACATCACAGCACCTGTGATGATAGTCACAAGTGAGGCTCTATTATAATGGGAAGAAAGAGGCTTTATTTGACTTTTCCATAGACTCATGTAACTTTTTTTTTTTTTAAACAAACTAACATTTAAAGTAAGTAATAACTTAAGGCCATTCTTAGGTAGTGAAAACCAACATTAGCTACAGAGCCCTGCATTGCGTTTATTACCAAATTTGTACAATTTTTTTTCCTTAGTCTCGAGCATTTAATCAGTGGACTTCCAGCTAAATGGTTTCTATCAAATATGTACTTTGTCACTTTAAATACTACTGCTGATCTGCCTTTTAAACACTAAGTTTGTACTTTCCTGCACACATTTACCCTCTTGCATAACCCATTCATTAAGCACACGTTAACTCCATCTATTTGGCCTCTTAAATAACATTTTGTATACCTTAATGTTATATACTTTAAATCCTGTAATACTGATACAATTGCTCTATTTTATCAGCATTCCTTAGATTTACTCCCAGATTCATATTCTTTGCCTTTTTTTCTTGTTTCAGCTTTGAGATTTCATCTAGGATCTTTCTTTTTCTTTCTGCCTGAAGAACAGTCTTTATTGATTCCTTTTGAATGTGTCTGCTGATGGTAATTTTTTTGTTCTTTGTATGCAAATGTATTTGTTACCTTCATTCTTAAAAGTATCATTATCTATGGTGGAAAAATTCAGCCTGATGGTTATATCCTCTAGCATCTTGAGGAGGCTTTACTGTCCTCTGGCCTCTAATGTTTAGTTATCACTAAAGCATTCCCTTGAAATTAATCTCTGGCTACTTTTAATATTTTTATGCTTTGTTTACCTTATCAACTCTGAAAAATTTTCATCTATTATCTTATGAAAAATCTCTCTGTGCCCCATTTTTACTACTCTCTTTTATTGTTACGGAAATGGACTCAGCAAGGAAGTGACTGACACTTGGAGTGTTGGGAGAGTCAGGTATTTACTACACCAGAGGGCCCTGTTGGGAAAATGGAACAATTTGGTCAGGCTCCCCTTGCCTCGGAGCCGGTTCAGGGGTGGTTCGGAAAACATTGTGTGGGTGGAGTGAGTGCGCCCGCACTGTGCAGCTGCTTTGGCTGGTGTTTTACTGCCTCTGGCGCCTGCCCTGCATGGCCATGTTTTTTCCAGACCTGCAGCTTCCAAGGACTGTGTGGCCAGTTACCTACCTCATAGACTTGCGTGAAGGGGTCTGGTGACCCAGCCTGGCATGAAAAGGGTTGGTGACCCAGTCTGTGAATGGGCTTGAGGGGTCTGGGAGCTCCAGACCCAGCCCTAGCTCAACTATCGGCCTAGTCAGTGCAGGATTACTGGCAGGTAAAAGAGCTGCGACAACTAGCATGGCCACCTAGCTTTACAATTGGCGTCATGAACAGGATTAAGAGCTGGACCACTGGCAGTGTGAAGGATTCACGACATCAGCATTAGCCTCGCAGTAGCCAGACAGGCCCAGACGAGCTAAAGCTCCAGAAATCTGGACTCTGATCTCAGGTTTTACAGGGCTTTTTATAGGTGGACTCCTCTAGGTTTCTAGGTTTCAGTTTTTCAACACACATCTGAACAGGCAGCCAGGCAGATTCAAGTTTCAGCTTCTCAGAATTTATGTGGTCTAAGCAGATAAGCAAGCATGGTTACAGAGGTGAGGAATGCAAGGGGTTGATTAACAGCTGGGCTGAATTCATGTGGCCTTGTAGATAAGCAAACTTGGTTACAGAGGCATTACAAAGGCAAGGCAAAATTTTTAATTTTGAGTTTTCCCAACATTATTACTTCAGTTAAAGGGTATTAGACTTTCTCATTGTATCCTCTCTTACCTATTCTTCATTTCTGTTTTGTTTCTCCATGCTTCTTTCTAGCTCAGCTGTGTCTAACCTGCTACTAAAATCATACATTGTCTTCCTGGTTTTAGTTATTATATTTTTCAGTTCCATAATTTCTAGTTGATATGCAGTATCACTTTTTACAGTTTCCAGTTCCTTGCTCTAAATTTTAAATTCATTTTTCTTCCCTTGAACACAATAAGCATAATTGTATCACAATGTATATCTAGTAATTCCAGACTTCCTATGGACCAACTTCTATTTAATGTTGTTCTACTGGTTCTAGCTCATGTATTCTCATTCTGCTATTTGCTTCATTATTTTTGAGTATTTATTTGAATAATTATTTTCGGAAATAACTTGAGTCCTAAAATGCTGCTATATTCTTTCAGAGATGACTTTTGTTTTCTTCTGCCAGGCAAGCAAACCAAGACCAAAACTTGAGAATTGTGTGATTAGCAATTCGTACAGGTTGATGACCAGAAAAAGGGATATTGCACTACAGTTTTCACTTTTAGCAATCCCTGAATATTAACTCTAGTCTTTCCAGCTCAGTGAGACTGTTGAATGACAGTTTTCTTCTCAGATGCACCCTGAGGACTGGAAGAAGTTCCCAGAATGAAGGTAGCAGTAGAGTCCTATCTCTCACGAAGGGCAAGACTCTGACCCCAATGTCTGCTGTCCCCCAGCTGTCTGTTATGATTAAAAATTCCCCTATGGAAAAGCCGACTCATTATCTCCCTCACTATTATATGAGGTTCTCATCAGTTTTTTAAGATGCTGTTAGGTCCATTTTTTTAGGTGCCTTTGGCAGGAGCTGATCTAAGTCACCTTGTTCACCACTTAATGGAAATGGGTTGCCCTCAAATGTTAGTTTTTCATACACTTTCCCCATAGTCACATTATATTTGGAAGTTAACAATTTGTAAGTCTGTATTGAAGATCTTAAAAATGTTAATAACTTTTGTCCTAAAAACTCCATTCTGGCAGTTTAAGAAAAGAGACAAAAACAAAATAAAACAAAACCAAAAACCTATGAAAACACTTTGTATGCAAAAGTAGTAATTACAACATTTTTTAAGCTCTTAAAAAAATGAAATAAATCAAGTATCCATTATGAGAGAATAGACGTGCTAACTATGGTTTATCCACACTATAGAATATTATTTAGAAATTAAAAATAACATTTCTGCTATAATCATGCTATCTAAAATTCAAAATATAAAATTTCATAGCCTATATGATTAAAATTATGTAATTAAAAGAAACAGGAATATAAACCAAAAATACTAGAAGACAAATTACTAAAACTCTGTACTAATTATTTCTGAATGGTGATTTACATTTCATTTATATTTTTTTACATATTTTCCAATTACAAAATAGAAGCATACAACTTTTTAAATCAGAGGACTTTTTAAAAAATCCATCTGAAAGGAAATATAATCAGTAATTTTATTTAGGTAGTGAGAATTTCAGTTTTCTCTTTCAAGTTTTTTGTATTTCATAAATTCTCTAAGCATGCACTGCTTTTTATGATTAAAATAAAATGTACTCTATTGCTTAGTTAAATATTAAAAAATAAGACTCTTTATTCCTCCCTGGGAATACTGTTGCATAGACTCTTGTTTATAAGTGTTACATAAAATTGCCCCTGAAACAGGTTAAAATCATTCTAAAGGATGTATGGTAAAGTTCTGTGAAAAAATGTCCTCAACAACATGGCTGCCAGCTGGTGTTTAGAATAATAGTTCACAAAGGTAATTGACATGAAGTAGCAGAAACTTTAAAAAATTTTTCTTTTCAAGACAACCTGGTAGTAAAAAAAAAAAAAATTTTTTTTCATATTTAAATAAGACCTGAATTGAAAGATAATTTCATATCACATTATAGTTAAAGAAAGAAAAACAGCCTTTAAAGGTTTTATATCAGAAGTAAAATATCAAATGCTATTAGAAAGAGAAAACTTTCTAGAGCATACCTTTTTTGCAACAAACACTGTAATATGAAAGAGTAATATAAATTAATTGCATAAAGACACAGCCTCCAGCCCAGTAATATGTTCCTTGTCTTTCAGCATCAATTGCTTCTTGCAAAAAGGATTCTGAAGTACTTCACCTCTTCGTGAATGGTAAAAGAAAGGTGATTTCTAATTCTTCACATTATTGTCTTGGTCTCCAAATCTAATTGTTGCCTTAATCAATCACCTCTCATTAATTCTAGCTTTGTTTCCTTAGTCACTCTTGGCAACACCCACAATTCCATTTCTGATTCTGCAGTAGCTGTTATGCAGTATTCATCTTGCATAGCAGTTATAAATCTGCAGGTATTATTTTGTTATAGAACTAAAACAAATTAAACAAAAATGCATTATGCCCTTGAATTGTTTCTTGACTGCTCAGCCAGTTAAGTGTGTGACCTCGACATAAGGAAAGAATGGATAATTGAACTGATAATTAGACTACTGAGGGGGCTTGACTTGTGTGGAAAACAGAAGGTTGCTCTTTGCAAACTAATCCTGTAACATTGTAATTGTTACTTTTTTTTGTTACAGATCAATGACTCTCAAACCCACATTTGTTCACTCTTGATATTTAGATAAAGCGGCAAACGATTTTAAATTCTAAATTTATCAAGATTTTTAATACTGTTTTACTCAAAAAAAAATTTGTTGACCAGATGGTTCTATGCCAAACTTGAATATGAAAGCTTTAAATGCAAATAGCTTTTTTGTTACTTAAGATAACTTCATAAAATCAGTCTTTACTTACACCCATTTATTTATTTGTATTCCACTTTGTTTGAAAGGTTTTAAGATACATGTGTGTGCATGTGCATTTAATGAGATAAAAAAATACCAATAAAATTAATGGATGAGAAAAGTGGGATAAAGGGAAAATGAAATAAAGATAATGATAATAAGATAAAGCAAATGATAATAAGATAAAGCAAATATGACATTAATAACGTGAAAACACCAAGGTGTTCTGTACATCTACTGGCTGCAGAATACAAATTTGGCACTAAACCTTCCAGTAATTAATAAGAAATAAGAAATATGGTGAGTAGCATTATTTGGTAAGAACAAAAAAAGGGGGGATCATTCCTGTTGATACTAAAACCAGAAAAAAAATTTTTTTCTGTGAATTATAAAACAAAAAAGTGCTGTATTGACCAAACAATAATTCTTATAGTAAACAAAGTAACTTGTTTTATGGTACTTTTTTATGTAACAGGATCATTGGGAGCAGATGGGAAAAGACCATTATTTATATCAGGAAAAACCGTTCTATGGGGAGCCTGAGATAAGGCCAAATGTAGAGTTTTCTTCTGGTCTGGTTTATCAAGTGTCCTGCTGGAATCTTTTCTATAAATTATGGTTCTCTGTACTGAGCCTTTCACTTGTATTAAACAGTAGTCATTCCAGGATTTTAATCCTTGGCCTGTAGCTATTCTGTTTCAACTTAAGCTTAAAGCAATATCAGTCAGCTGAGCTGGCCTATGTATGACATGCGCTTTTGGGGATGGAACACCCCAGCAAGGACCTGCCTAAAGACAAGGCCACTGCACCCTCTGCCCAGAAGTGAGAAAATAAACATAAGCAGGATAAAGTTTCTCTTAGTAAGTGGGTGTGGATATAGTCACAACAGATGCTGCAATTTACAGCTGCGTCGGTGGTGCTCTGCGTAATGTCTCCTTGTCAGTATGACACCTAGAGAATTGCATCTATGGGAGTTGGGAGTCACCTGGTTTATAAAAATGCTTTCTAGAACTTAGCATTGGCCTGGTTAAGATATATTAACAAGTACAGGCAGTCCTTGCTTTTATGTGGTTCTGATATGCACAAATTTCAGTAACAATGATTTAGTTAAGTAACACCATTTCTCTAAAATACAGTTTAAATTTGTTACCATGGTTTAGTTAAATAACTACAGTCCCCCCACAACATAGTTTAAATTTCTGTTTTCGTGCTGTAAGAATTGTAATTACCTAAAGTACAAACTTTGCTACTAGCTCTTCAGTTTACAAATCACTAAGTAATTGATGTACATTGTGATTAGTCACCAATCACATCAGTTGTTTCAAAGTCTGTTGGTGACTGGTTCCTCAGTATCTATGAACAAGTCCACTCCCAAACAGCAAAGTATATACTGCCTCCTTGCTTCCCAGTGGTAAAACCATGTGACATTTTACAAAAATGAATAATTGAAAGAAGGAAATGACTAACAAAGATGGAAGTGCAGCCAAAAAAAGGAAGAAGAGGAGAAGGGGTAGGGGAAAGAAAAGAGATAATGCTGGAAGTAAAATTCAAATCAAATGTAAATGCATTTATAGAAGTAGCTTGGGCTGGCCAGTTAGCTCACTTGATTAGAGTGTGGTGCTGATAACACCAAGGTCAAGGGTTCAGATCCCCCACTAGCCAGCTGTCAAAAAAAAAAAGAACTAGCTGACTCTGGGAGTGTTGACACTGCCATTCAAGCAACTCTAAACACTAAACCAGAGAAAATTAGTAAAAGTGATCTTGTAGAGATAAATGAGAGAAGTGGTTGTGATGGGAAGGATAGAGATGTCTCTGAGGATGTGACAGTGGCAGAAGCCTCACCTTAAAGGAACTCTCAGAGATATTCCATAACAATGAAAGCAGAAAGGGTCAGATGTTGGAAGCATCAAAACTTTGAAAAGAGTAAGACAGTTCTCCAGAGCACGGAAAAGATGGTCACTTCATACCACAAGTTATACAAACAGAAGGAAAAGAAAGTATTGTTCAAACTACTCTTGATTAGTTTTTTTACACACAAAAAAGACATGTTGGTTCTCAATGTTCCTAATGTTTTAAATTACAGTATAAGAAAATATTAGTTTAACTAATTTTTCATATATCTATATGTTTCTAACCAACAGTAAGAAAGTTTTTAATACTTTGACAGAAAATCTTAAAGGTCACAGAACAATCATAATAACCCCATTAACTATCAAAATTGATTTATATGGTTGCTGATTTCATTTTTACAGTCCCAAACTACCATGCAAAGAGAGGACTATTTGCATAAAAAATTCCAAGTATGCAAATGAAAAAATTAGAATAAAATATTGGTAAAATGCAAATCAGTATTATGTATGAAGTACTTTGAAGTATTATTGAAAAGGCAGAAAACATATAAGAAAATGTATTCATTTTGACAGTACTAATAGCTTCCTCAAAAGTGACATAAGCAAAATTAAAAGGCAGCAAACTGGAAATACATATTTATAGCATATGTGGAACACAAAGGTTTAAAAACTACTGTAGAGACATCAAACCAAAAAAATGACAAATATTTCAAGTGATAAATGGGATATCATAGAAGGAAATAAACTCTGAAAAAAGATTGTGGTTGCAAGTAATGAAGTATACATAAGCTTGCACAAATTAAAAGGAAATAATCGAAAAGCAAGAAGTTCATTCAGTTTTCATGGAGATTAAAGCTTGAAACTGCAAGTAAGGAATTATTTATTCATAATAAAATTTGAATAACCAGGAAAAAGTATGAGAAAATTGGCATACCCATGAGCACTGCTTGAAAGACTGCAAATTAGTCCAATTTTTTTTTTTAGGGAGATATTTGTCAATGTATAACAAAAGCTTCAAAAATTTCTATTCCCTATGACCCAATTTTGCTTTTAGAAATTTATGTTCAATAATATTTAGAGTTTGTAAAGAAAGTTTACATACAAAGATGTTCATTGTTATGTTATTTACAATAGAGAATAAAGTGAATAACTTCAATTTTTAGTAAGACTAATAGGTGTTTGGGTTTTCATTTAATGGATTATCTTTCATTGAAATCAATTCATGGAAGTTTTCAAATTCTTTTCTGTAGGCACTGTATTAGAGAGACAGAACCAATAGAATATGTATACAGATATATGAGAGGACCTTTATTAGGAGAATTGGCTCACATGACTATGAAGGCTGAGAAGTCCCACTATACGCCATCTGCAAATTGGATGCTGGTAGCTGCTCAGTCCAAGTTCGAAAACCTCAGAAGCAGGAAAGCCAATGGTGTAATTCTCAGTACAAGGCCAAAGGTCTGAGAGCCAAGGGTGCTGCTGATGTAAGTCTTAAAACCAAAAGGCCGAAGCAACTCAAGTTCTGATGTCCACAGACAGGCTGGGAGTAAGAGATTCTCCTTCTCCTCCGTTTTTGTTCTCTCCTGGCCCCCAGCTGATTGGGGCCCACCCATATTGAGGGTAGATCTTTCTGACCTAGTCCACTCACTGCATCAACAAAAGCAAGGACAAAATCCAAATGATTATCTCAATAGATGCAGAAAAGCATTTGACAAAATTCAGTATCCCTTCATGATAAAGAATCTCAACAAACTAGCATAGAAGGAAAGTATCTCAAAACAATAAAAGCCATATATGACAAACCCAGCACCAACGTCATCCTGACTGGAGAAAAACTGAAAGGTTTTCCTTTAAGAACAGGAACTGGACAAGGATGCCCATTCTCACCACTCCTGTTTAACATAGTGTTGGAAGTATTAGCCAGAGCAATCAGGCAAGAGAAGGAAATAAAGGGCATCCAAATTGGAAAAGCTGAAGTCAAATTGTCACTATTCTCAGATGACATGATCCTGTAACTTTTACCAAAAAACTCCTAGAGCTCATAAACAAATTCAGTAAAGTTGTAGATACAAAATCAATACACAAAAATCAGAAGTGTTCTTATACACCAAAGATTACATTTTTAAAAGAAGGGGCATATTATTTTCTTTCATTTCTTTTTTTCTTTTTTATTTACTTTATCTTTTCCTGGACCTCATATACAAAGATTTGTATTAGCCACGTGCCTCAGCTCATAATACATATTGATCTGGGCAAGGCTTCTTTTATGTTTCATTTGAATTTTTTTTCCCTTTGAGTAGGAATCTCAATTCCCTACTCCCATTTCTCTACCCACCAAGAAAATATATATATATATATCCTTGTATTTGCATGAATTCTTGTAAGATATACATATTTGCGTGTTTGTATTTTTAATTTTTTTTTCTATGGGTGGTATGTTTTTAAGATCTACCTACCTGATTGCTTGTACAACTCGCTCATAGCTTCTGACCGAGTATGCTGCAATGTCCACCCAGGATGCATTTTAAGTTCAAGTGCTCTTTTCCTCTTGAAAGTCTGGATCAAAATAATAATAATCCACTTACCTAAAATAAGTCAACATAACAAAAGGGAAACTTTTCAATTTAACACTAATTAAACAAAGCTCTGTGGTGGCCTTCAGCTTTTTTATATGACATGCCAAAACAAATAAGAAAATTAAGATTTATTACTTGCTTTTGGTAAATTGAAATAATCATCAAGTGGTTTTACTTATGTAACCTCAGGATTACAAATAATTATTTTTCTATATGCAAGGTTTTGGGAGTATAAGGTCATTATATATGTAATTTTAAGGTTGTTCGAGACATTTCTAGAAAATTACTTGAAAAATACATATCTCAATAATAACCAAACTAAAACCTCAGATACGCTTAGGATGCTGGAAATACAAGACAAAAAAATAAATCTTTAAATTCAGTAAATTTGACATCGGGCTTTGGAGTAAAAAAAAATTGGATGATTGAATCCACTCTATAGAATCTTGGTATCCGAGGAACAATTAATCTAATTTTTGAAAAAATTCCACAGGCAGTTTTTTTTTCAATCTCTTTAGAGAGTAACTCTTTAATTTGCATCCCTCTGCGCATCTATGAATTCCAATATTCTCTAACAGGGATGGGAGGTCAACAATCAGGTATGAAAATCTTAAATTTATGCCCCTACAGTCAGACCCTTTCACAATCTTGCTCTCGGTTATGGTGTTCCAAATTCCCGACTAATATTAATCCTTAGTATTCAGGGAAGATAATTCAGAATTGGCAGAACTTTCAGTATTTTTCAAAGCTGTAAGTTGTTTTGTATTTTTATAACACCTTATTAACATGTTTTAAAATAATAATGAGTAATCATAATGACAAAAGTGAAGATTTTTCTGTGATAAGATCTAAAAATAGATCTGAATAGATCTAAAAACTAAAGATTTTGGAAGTTTTCTCTAACAAAAACAACATAATAACAAATGCATGGCTTGTTATTATATACTGATATATTGTGATGAATTATCTTCCAGTAAAATGTAAAACTCATTTCTTTCTGAAATGGACATTTAATAACTGAAAACAATAAAAGAAAGACATTTCACACACACGCAAATAAATAAGAATAAAATTTTAAAACATTAAAAGAGATTAATTTCACTTGTTTAGAAGACTAGTGCTCAACATTGCTTTAAAAAATCTTTAAAAATAATAATAAAAGTAATAAAAGTCGTTTATTTTGGTTTTCTATTATAAAAAATTGTTTAATGACATTAAGAAATTGACTACAGATAAATAAAAAATTAGTGGTAGAGCCAGGATTAAAGGCTATTGAGCCTGCCAGAGTGTGGGTCCTAAGAGGATCTATGAGACTGATCTTTGTGCACAACCAGTAAGGTTTGGTGAGCCTATGGATAATTCCACCTAGTTAGCAATATTGTCCATGAGATTTTTAGGATATTTGGACCATAGTAATAAATGTACAGAACTTGGGGAAAAAGAAGTATGTAATCTTTTGGAATGTAATATTTAATGGTGGAACTAACATGCATTCAAAAGAAATCTTAGGAAATGAAAAATGAATTTAAATGTACCTGAACAAAGCACTATATATGGTGCCTTAAGTTGCTAACAGTTTAGTATTAAATCTTATAATGACACAGAGGCATTTGATTCATTAAGTGCATGCTATCCTATCATGAGTAATAAGTTACAAATTTATAAAATGCTATTTTTTATATAAAATAATACTCTAGTCTCCCCAGTTTTTTAGGTTCATTATTGTTTTTTCTAGCCAAAGTAATGAGGTAATGATAGCCCATCTACATACTTCCTAGTCTTTATTGTAACTGTATTTATTAACTTTTTTCCTGGTGAGAAATAGTCTGAAAAAATTTTGAAATCAGTAGTTACATAGAAGCATGGTATACACAGGGACCAAAAGATAATATGAATTTACATAATTAGTGTCCTACTTTGATCAACTGTGTTTTCAGACACTGATACATGCTCTGTAATTAATTTTCCCATACCACTAATGTGCACTGTTTACCTAGCACTCTAGGTCCAAGCAGTATTATCAGGATCAGAGGAAGAAACATAGAAGTTGACTTCTTTTAAGGTGCTTGAAATCTAAGAGTAAAAAAGCAATATATTAATATAAGATTAAAAAATATGAAATAACAGCAAAAGTAATTTAAAAAGAGAGAGGTCACATCTGGCTAGCCTGGTTAACAGGATTTCTCGGAAGAGGTCATACTGAAGTCTGTATTGAGAATCTTTTATCAAGTAACACATATAACAGGATATATGAAAATCATACTCACCTCAATAGGGAGATCTGATGACAGACAGTGAGTGTGCAGTGTAGTAGATGTTAGGTCTCGATGCTCACCTTGGCAACACTGCATGAAGTATGTTACCTTAGGCACATCTTTACTTTTGCCAAGCCTCATTTTTCTAATAAAAAATGGAAAATAAAGTTCTGTACTACCTTAATTGGTGGTCAAGGGAAATAGCATTGATAATAGGAAGTTTATAGTAAGTTTTTTCTCCCTACTTCTCAAAATTTTTTTTTTATTTTTATAAAGTGAGACTATATATATATATGTATATATACAAGTAGTTTCAATACTTATTAGAAAACTCTGTATGTAAGATATTGTAAAAAATAAAACAGCAATCTGGAGGCAAAATCCCAAATGGAATATGTTAAACTGTTTTTTGTTCTAGTGAATATGACACACAGTCGCAAGGGAAAAAATATTTCCTGGGCTGTGAAGTCAGATTTTGTGAACTGAAATCCCAGCTTCACTACGAAGAGATGTGAGGCCAGTGATAATCTGTAAACCTTGGACTCCCTTCCTGTAAAGTGGAGTTAATAACACTTTTCATCTCTTAGCATTGTGAAAATTGAGATAATATTTTACATGCACTTAGCATACTATTAGTCATTACAGTGATTGCTCAATATATATATCTATTATTTTGTGTCCTTTGCTGATATACTGAAAATATACATCCAATTAGTTAAAGAAGAGATGAGTTGGGTAGGAGGCACCCTCCTAAGATCATTTTAAGGCATCTTTAGTGAGTGATACTATTTTAAGAAGGATGCTATACAAAGTGGGACAAAAGGTGAGATGCAATGCAAAGGGTAGCATAGGAGAGAGAAAAAGATGTTATTTAAAAAAACAAACTGGCTGCCCACCAATAAAAATTTAGTATGAGCACCACATCCTAGGGTCTGTCCTCAAGTTTGTAGACTAGAAAATTTGAGGTATCTGAATAAGAAGTTAACTCATGCTAATTAATCCATTTTAATTGAGGTTTCTCAGCTGGGGTTCCACATTGAACCACAGAACACAGAAAATGTTTTGAGTAACTATTTTCTTAATTGTTCCAATCAGTACCATTTTAGAGGCACAGATGAAAAGTTAATTCATAACATTCATTGGATGCCTTAGGGCACCAGGGCTTAATTCTCTCATTATATTTCAGTTGGGAAAGACTTAGATATATATGCGTATTTATTGATATATCTATATTTATCTATATTTTATATCTATATCTATATATGTCTTCATCTATATAACTATATCTATCTCATACCTACATATTTCTTTCCTCTTTCCTTCTTTTCTTTCTTCCTTTTTTCCTTTCTGTCATCTATCTATCTGTCTATCTATCTATCTAGAGAGAACACTGTTTTTTATAATGAGAGCTATAACTATTAGGTTTACTTGAGACTGTTGAGCATTTTTAATCCAGCAGGCAGACCTACATATGAAGGCCAATTATTATCAGAAAGACTGTTGTTGGAATATAAAGTAATAGAACCATTAAGTCATGAAGACCCAATTTATTTCTTTCCCCAATAGAGACAGACTTGCTGAAAAAAATGAACAATTACTTGTGGTACCCAGCACATTCTCTCTCTCTCTCTCTTCTGAGCCTTAAGCACAGTGCCATTATTTGCCTATCTGATTTTCTCTTTTTAATGATTTTCTGAAACAGTCTCTTCTCATGGAAGCTTCTTCTCTTTAGATATCTCTCATACATATGATTATGCTGAAAATGTGTTTGACTTTACTTTTTAAGTGTTTTAAGAAAGGGGATTCTCTTCCCAGGAACTTAAAATATTTTAAAATCTCTAATGGCATATCACATTTTAGATGTGATCTTTGCTGATATATTTCAAGCATTCCATACATTTTCTTACTTTGTTCCTTCCCTTCACAACTGAACACAGAATTGACAGACTTAGGCCTAATGAGCATCCGTTTGAATCAAAATCTTCTCCATTTTTGGCTTTCCTAATGAGTTCCACCTTTGCCTTGGTTGTAGCAAGATTATGAGACCTGTATTTCATCATTAGAACCAGCACTCTCATTTTCTGTTTTTGTTAAACTTATTTTAATGAAATAAAAAAAAAATTTAATGCGATATAACAGTAGTTTTAAGTGTCTCATGAGCAGAATGATCTTTTACTCAAATGGCATGTAAACGGGAAACTGGCGTGTTTGAGGGGTAGTGAGAGCCAGGAGACCCACCTGCTTGCTCCCTCCTCTCCTCCAGCCCTTGCTGAAAAGAAACTCCAGAGGCATCATTGTGGTGCCACACTGTGAGGTTAAAAAAACACTGCAACAGTAGATGGTAGTTACACATATTTAAATAAATGAGACAGGCAGATATCTGGTTGTAGTTCAGTGTATTAGTTTACGTCTGCTGTAGGAACAAATTACAATTTAGTGACATAACACAAATTTAGTATCTTACTATCTTACAGTTCTGTAGGCTAGATATCTCACATGGGTCTTACCTGGCAGAAATCTAGGTGGCAGAAGGACTACATTCTTTTCTGGAGGCTCTAGGGTTTTGATTCCCTTTTCTTGCTCTTTTGGGCTCTTGGCACAATTCAATTTCTCATGGTTATAGGTTGAGATCACCATTCACCTGCTAACTGTTAGCCAAGAGCTGTTCCCAGCTTCTAGAGGCCACCTAGATTCCTAGGCTGATGGCCCCTTCTTCCACCTTCAAAGCTATCGGTGGCAGTCCAGTCCCGCTCACACTTTGAGTCTCCCCTGCTTCTCTTTTCCTCTTCATCTCTTTAACCCAGTCAGGGTAGGTTCTCCACTTCAGGACTCATGTGATGATTAGGTAGGATTAGGCCAACCAGATAATCCAGGATGACCTCTCCACCTCAATATCTGCATTCATGGTCACATATTAAAGTCAAGTTTGCCATGTAAGATAACATATTCACAGGTTACAGAAATTAGAGTTTGGACATCTTTGGGATGGGAGGGAGGCTGTCATTATTCTACTTACCATATGTAGTGTTTGTGTAGTTTTCTGTGTTTGCTTCTAATGTGAAGGTCTTGACCAACAGGCAGGGATACCATAAAATGCTTTGGTTAGACATTTTGTATTTAAACCACTTCTTTAATAAGTTCATGACCTAGATATCATTTTGGCCTTTGAGGAGGCTTTACTCAGAACAGTTTGATTAATTATACACTGGTTTTCAGTTCATTCTTAAAGGAGAATCTCATGTCTCTATTTCGGATATCTTCATTGCACATAAGTGGGTGAAACTCACAATTGCCCTGTATACCATCAGCATCATAGACAGACTTGTATCCTAGACCAGGGGTTGTCAGATTGATCAGTAACAGAGTATTAACTATTCTGCCAACAGTTTAGGTCACTAGCACACACGCGCGTACACGCGCGCACACACACACACACACACACACACACACACAGCGAGTTACTGAGGTGATAGAATTAACCCAGAGCCAGGCTGATCAAAGTTTCAAATACACTGAAGGACCAAATTTTGACATGCTTATCTGAATCTAATTGGAAATTCAGATCTCTATATAGTCATTTATCCTTAAGTTCTAAGTCACTGCATTTCACCTCTTATTTATGATCTCATTTAGATTTTAGAAAAAAATCCAATACTTCATGACACATCTTAATTTGTACTTTACCTTTAAGATCTGGTTACTCTTTGAGCCAAGAGCACAACACTTACTCATGTGCAAAGGAGTTATGAACCACCACCAAACATAAATGCACTCTTATAATGATGATAGAATTATTGGCCCAACCTTGGTGTCTGAATGGTAATTTGAATAGTGCTGAAAATAACACTAATCCTGATAATTCCAGGGCAGACTCTTCCTATGGCATCATGGCTTTGGGCCAGCCACTTCCCAAGGCACCAGAGTAGCAGAAGAAGGTAGGTTTACTGATAGCCCTCCTAGGGTTGCTTTTATTAGCTCTGGTCTCTGGAGGCTGATGTGACTGTTGCCCAAGGCAGAACTTCTACGAAACCCAGCAGTAGAATGCTGCACGTGTTTAATGTGCTAATAAGAGAAAAACTAGAAGTTTCTAGAAATTTCTTTTCTCTCTCACTTGGGACACTTAAGGGCAATAGGGCAGCTCTCAGCAAAATGTTCAGCGGCACGTATCTAGCAACACAGAGAGAATTCAAAAGGTGCATTTCACAAATGGTAGACACATGATCTGTTTTCTTTGCATTCTCCAGGGGCTAGGCTATTTCTCAAATGCCAATTCCTATCATAATTGGCACTTTTGGCACTTGTGAAATACTTGGTGTTTTGCATTTCAACTAGGGAATTTATGTGTTAAGGAACCAGGGACTGAAAGAATGCAAGTGTCCAGGTCAGCTGCTGTCAATCACCATTCCCCACTTCATAGGGATTTATTCAGTGGAGAATACAGCTTTGAGCCTCCCCTTAGGAAAGTTTCTCTCTCATTGCTAGAGTAAGTCCGAGTAGATTTTTGACTGTCCTCTAAAATCCTGATGAGCAATATGGAAAGCAAAGAATGGAACATTTCTGAAAGTGGAAAATGTCCATAAATAATAACATCTATAAGGTAAGTCACAGAACTTATTGAAGACAAAGCAGTAATGCTACATGTGTTTGGAAATATCGCATTTCAAAGGCATTCTGTGTCAGGATTTTAATGAGACTCACAAATACAGTGAGGACATAAGTGAATATATTGTTGCATTCATAGAGTTGATACATTTCTGAATAACAAGAATGGCAAAGCAACCTCCCACTCCCAATGGGTTAAATTCAAGGGCATAGTATAAAATCTCTTTCAGATTCACCTCATGACAAATGCATATTAGAAATGACTAAATCAAAATGTCGTGACCCAAAGAGGAAAAATAACAAGCTCCCTGGTAAGCCTGTCATTGATGGGAGAAGAATGGGCTATGTGGATGATCTTTGAAACTAAAAATCTTTTAAAAGCATGATGGAGTCTACATTCAGCACAAATTGAGAATGAAGGAATAATTATCAAAATCCAACCAGCTATCAATTTCATTGGGCAAAAATATTTCTCAGATTCTGATGTAAGAAAGTGAAAGCGCAAGGATTTTTTTTTTTTTTAGGCTGTGCTAGATGAATTATAGCAGCACCATCAGCACTCAGATTAGCAGATTTTTTTCTTTAAGAAATGGGACTGAACACTAACTACAACACTGTTGAGACAGGCTCCGAGAGGTGAGCATACAAATACCAACTCATTTCATGAGCAGGTGGAAGGTCTGAAATTTCTATGCCCTTTGTATTTTCTAAGAGACATGGTTGCTTATTTCAGTGCACAGCTGTATGTATGGAAAAAATTAGACTCTTTAGCTGTGCAAACTTAAACCGACTTTTTGTGAAAGCCTAAACTATCCCATACTGATATAGTTTTGGAAGACCGTCATACCTATGGATAATCTATTTAGCTTGCAAAATTAACATAAAACCTGCATACAAATTCTGTACAATTTCATTGCCTTCGCAATTTTCTCTCTTCCCCATTAGAAGTTAAGAGGGCATAAGTATGTGCTGGCAATAAATACTTGTAGCATAATATGTGTTAGCATTCCCTCACAAATAAATATTCCCTTGAAGAACCAAAAAGAGTAGAAAGGGCAAGCAGAATGCATTATACTTATTTAGCTTCACTGCATCATTTTATTTAGGGCCCCCAGCTGATCCCCTTAGTGTGGCTATAATTCCTTTCGGTCTTACACAGTGTACATTGGGTTAATGAGATCAAGTCTATCTCTATATGGTACCCTAAACCCATGCCATCTCTTAATAAAACATAATTCGCTAGTGAACAGAGGGGAAAAGAGAACAAATTTATACAGATCAGACCTAAATCTGGGAAAATTCTGGATTTGCCCTTTTCCTCATGCCCCATATTTAATTTGACAATGAAAATGTCTCTCATATTGGCTTTCTCCAATGAATCTCCTACAGCCTCAGTTTTAATTCAGCCTGTCATCATTTTTCACCTGGTTTACAGCAGTAATCTAACTGATCCTCTGCTTCCTCTCTGTCTCTGTATGCATTCTACCATGTATGCTGATAACACAGTGATATGTCTAATGCACAGATTTGGTATTTTTTCTCTCTTGTTTAAATCCTTTTGTTGCTTGGCTAATTCCTCCATGTGCACATATACAGAACCTCCGTTAGGGCATTTACTGCCCCTGAGCAAGTAACACCTGAGCATACAAATGGGAGTCAAGCATCATATCCCAAGTTGCTCAGACTCAGAACTTTCATGAGAGAGAACTTGAATGTGGTCCACAGCAGGATTCCACACCTATACAGACATGTTCCAATTTCAGAATCATGGTCCTGAGGGAAAAAAATCTCCAAAAGAAGAATAAATTAATCAAGGTGGACTATACCTAACAGCAGTGTTTGCTAACAGCTATAAGCTAATTTTTAAAGATGCATTGTGAAGCCACACTTGAGTCCACTCAACTCAGCGGCTCCACTTCCAAAGCATCTATGCACTTTGTGAAGATGCATGCCATGTAATGAAATCCTAATATAATTATGCTGGTATGAAACTCGGGATATCTAAAGCTAGATATTTTCCTTCCTTAGACAAGAACTTGAGGGAAAAAAAGCCCTTTCTTTACTAGCCAGATAAAAATAGGCAATTGAGAAGAGTAAAAGAGATGGTTGGGGAAAAAAACAAAACAAAAATGCAGGTGGGAGTGGGGAACATACAGATATTTCTGATATTTTGAAACCAGGTTTGAGTCTCGAACATCCATAGATCCAGACAGAAATAGACACAGAGAATCCCTGGCAGACACATTAAATGCCCTGGGATCCAGAGATGAAGAAAGATGGGACCAAAAGTCATAGTTGGTCACTCGGAAAACATATTTGTCACCTCTGGCTATTTTTGAAAATTTCTAAAGAAACATGAGGTTATTGACAGGGCAACCTGACCTTCCATCAGTTAGCACTTGTATGAGTTAGGATGATTTGGTTGAAAGTGGTAAAAGATATAACTCAATATGGCTTAAGTAGGAAAGGTATCTGTAATTACATAACAGGATTCCAGGGACACACTGGTCTCAGTGTTGATGATTCAGTGGCTCAGCACATCAAGAACATAGATTCTGAGCACATTTCTACACACCCAGCTTCAGAATGTCACCTTGATCCTTTGGCTTGCTCATCACATGCTGATTCCAAACTAGCAGAATGAGTGCATGGGTGTGTGTTTAGGAGAAAAGAAATGGGGATATAAAGAAAATCAGTTAATCCAGAAGAACACCGAAAATGTACACACTGAGGAGCAAAGGAAAAGCAAGGTAAATAGAAATCACAGAAAGTTAGAAAGGAATTGTTTGAAAATAAAGAAATCACAATGTAGAATAGCTACTAGTAAAGCAGAATCCGTAGGTAGTGGCAACTGATTAGATGGGGGGCCAAGGACAGGAAAAGATAAAAAATCTGGCACTTTTCAATAGGATGATTAGAAAGTTGATTTTGACATAATTGGAGTTAGGGAACACAGGGCAGTTTACTGTTTAGTGAGAAGGCACAAGTTCAATTTTGAACAGTTTAGAATTGAACAGCATTTCCAGAATTTCTAAGTAGTGTAGCCTTATGTTGGCAATAAGGACAGATGGGGTTGCTATATCTGTGTTTTTACAGCATTTTACATAAGCTTGAGAAAATACACTTGCACATACTCAAGAGATTAATGTATGTGTGTGTGTATGTGTGTATGTGCGTGTGTGTGTGTGCATGTGGAAGAAGAGAGAATGGATCTAAAGTTCCTTTACGCAGTCCTTTATCACTGCTGGTTGAGACAGTTGCTTGGGAGACATCCAAATGTAGCTGTTTAATCAGACAGAATATAGAGGAATGGATGCCAACAATAGTGATAAGGTCTCTTGTCAGACAATCCCTGGGTAAAATCTCAGCTTTTACATTTACCAGCTGTGTTATTTGAATCAACACTGAAAATGTTTCTAACCTCAGTTTTTTCATCTGTATAATGGCTACAAGGGTACCACTGTTATTAAAATTCGTTCAATTGAATAAGATAATGAATATAAAATGCATAGAACAGTGCCTTAAACACTGTGTATGATTAATAAAACAGCTTTATTTACAAGTCAAATCCTGTTACTTTTAATGGCCATAATAAAAAATTCCAGCAAATAATATATCTTAAATTGAAAATTTAGCTTTAAATGAAATTACAAATTGACTTTAGTTACTTAAAAAAAAAACTACCAAAAACTAACATGCCATAATGTTGCAGCTGAAGAATCCTGTCATTTGGGTCATGTTTGTTGATATTTCCATGAGATTGTTGTCATTGAGTCATACAATTCCTTGACATCAATACCAGATTTCTTGTCAGAGTTCAGAAACACATTTTTCAATTCTATATACTAACAGATGAGCTTGCCATGAAATTAGCTTAACAATAATTTAATCTAAATTCCTAGACTATTTATTTGAATAGATCTTATATAATGCATGAAACTTGTTTATTTCTTCTACTCTGATCTTGCATAAGAGGATGTCAACATGAAAAACTTCAATGGATACGTTCTCTCTAGGTGAAAATATAGAGAGAACATAGCCTTAGATAAAGTCATCTAATGTAAGAAAAGAAATCTAATTAAATGAAAAAAAAGGAAAAAAAGAGTCACTGCAAGATGGCAATTGCATTATGCTGGCAAGAATACTGGGTATTCTGTGACATTCAATACCTAAGAGTCCATAGATAAATCATTTACTAACTCTAAGCCCCTTTTTCTTTCTTTTTACTGTGTCTTCCTTTTTAAAAAATGCTTTGAAATAATTTCAAATTAGTAATTTCTTAAAACAGAGATATTCTCTTACATAATCACAGTACAATTACAGAATTCAATGTATTTTTCATCTCAGATATTGTAGTTTCCATCTCAGACATTTCTCTAGAAGTTTGATTGTGTCATTTTTATGTCTTTTCAGGTATCTACTTAACTTTTTAAACATATAAAATATGCTTATAATTCTTTTAATTTTAATTTGCTGCTAATTCTAACACCTATGTCAGTTTGGTGTCATTTTTAAAAAATAACTTTTTATTTGAAAGAGTTTAAGACAAAGAGTTGCAAAAATAATACAGAGATTTCCCATATGCCCTTTCTTTAACTGTCCCCAATGATTATATCTTATGTAACTATGGTACCTTGTTAAAATAAGAAAACTGGCATTGGTTCAAAAACATTAACTCAGTTGTAGACCTTTATTGGGATTTCTCCAATTTTGCATGTACTCTGTGTGTGTGTTTGTGAGTACGTATGTGTACTGAGTAGGGAGTATGTTTCTTTGAAAGTCTATCACATGTATAGATTTGAGTAACCAACATCAGTCTCAGGATACAGAACTGTTCTGTCAACACACACACACACACACACACACACACACACACACACACACACACACACACACACACACACACACACACACACACACACAGAGCTTCTTTCATATTACTCCTTAATAATCACATTCTTCATTCACCTCTAACCTCTGGCAACCACTGATGTATTTTCTGACATTGTAACTTTGTCAGCACCCTGCTCTCTCAATGAGCCAACTGGCCATCCCTATATGGGATCCGAACCCATGGCCCTGGTGTTATTAGCACCACACTCTCCAGAGTGAACCATGGGCCGGCCCTGACATTGTAACATTGTGACTTCAAGTTTGTTCTATAAATGAAATGATTTAGTTTGTAACCCTTTGAGACTGGATACACACACACATAATAATTTCTATATCTCTATATATCCTGTCTAATATGTGTATATTATATATAACATTTAAAAATATATATATCACATTTTTTGAAAAAATAAATCTCTTCAAATTAGTTCGCTTAAGAATGGTATTGCCTTTACTAATGGATTTGGAGAAATATCATTATATTACTCTTATTTATTTATTTATCCATTTATCTAGATAGCTGTGTATACAGAGGGTATTTTTGTCTTTGTTCTGTTCTACTTGTTGGTTGGTTGAAGAAGGCGGTTGGAGCTTGATGTAAATATAGTTTGGCACATTGGTCTTAAGAATCTCTCTCAATTACAGTTGTCTAAAAAATCAATCACTGAGTTGTGTTTAAATAAGATCTATCAAATCTGAAAGAGAAGTCTGTATTATTTTCTGAAACTATGGCAAAAAGACAGTCAAAATATTTTCTGTCCAGCAAGAAACTTAATGCTGTGTACATAGAGTTAAATAATTGACACAAAACTAGCGAATTATTATATAAATATTTAGATGAACTAATAAAATATCTTATAATTCACATAGTATAAGTACTTAACAGTTAAACTATTATATTTGTAATAGTTTATGGTAGTCAAAGAATTGCAAACATTAGCTTAAGCACTAAAGTATTACATATGACAGACTGGTGGTCAAACTGTTATATTTTTGAGATTCTTGTTTATTAACTACTAATAATTATAGAAAGATCTGTGGCAAGGTAACAAGGAACAGAAAATGAATAGTGTAATCATAAGAAGGCTTGCCCCACCTGGCTCTGTTTACCACAGTGTACAATATTCATTGTGTTCCATTGGGCGCCCAAATGGAAACATTCTTTGATCTTCTTTTCTATATCCTGCTGTACAAGGAAATTTCAATAGAACATTTAAATTTTACAAAAACAGTTTTCACGAATAAAGTTGAAACTTATGTTTCTATGACTGTGATCAGTCAAAAAAAGTTTATACTTTCTGATTTATTTTTCTGGACAATCACTTTGAAACAAAGTAAAATGTAGAGTTGATCTCAAGAGAGGTGAAACTATAAGACCATTATTTTTTGTGTTTCAAGTCTCTACTGAATCTACTGTGTTAAGATTTATGTGGTACAGGCATACTTTTGTAATGTTTATACAGAAGATGTATGCAGATACTATTATTAATTCATTTTTAAATTTACAGTGCTGGTTGTTTTAGTCCGTTTTGTGTTGCTATAACAGAAATACCTGAGACTGGGTAATTAATAAGGAAAAGAGGTTTATTTGGCTCATGATTCTGGGACAGCTGCATCTGGCACAGGCCTCAGGCTGCTTCTACTCATGGCGGGAAAAACAGCAGGCAGCTGGCAGGTACAAGCAGATCACATGGTGAGAGGAAGCAAGAGAGAGAGAGGAGGTGCCAGGGTGTTTTTAAGCAACAAGCTCTCCAGGGAACTAATAGAGCGAGAACTCATGCATTACTCCTCCTCCCCCAGGGAGAGCATTAATCCATTCATGAGGGATCCGCCCCCATGACTCAATCAGTTTCCAGCACTGCCCCATTGAGGATCAAATTTCCACATGAGTTTTGGAGGGGACAACACATCCAAACTCCATCACTGGTATACACGTAAAGTGGTGGCATGCTCAAATTGCTTTCATTATTACAGAATTAATTTCAGGCAAAACAGACACCTTTAAGAACCACTGTGAATATCAATGTTTATATCATTCTGCATTTGTAAGGGTAAAACCTTCCAAAGTAAATCTATTTGCTCAAGTTTATATTTATAACAATATTGGGAAATAACAACGTATTTGATTTTTTTTTCTTGCCACCTTGATCCCTATCCATTAACTTAGTGGCATCCATTGCATGGACAGATGGGGTTGGGGGATGGGAGATACAAACAAGAGCAAAGTAGCCTACCAAGTTTCTTAACAGATTGTTTTAAAAATTCATGGTTCATACTATACTCTTAAATGAAGTCATTTTTAGATTTGAATAGCTGGCTTGTTTGAAGAAATTTTTTATGTTTTACCAAGATTTTCTATTTTTGTTTTTCCTTCAAAAACCAAAGAATTCAGCTTACAATACAAACAATAAAGTAAAAAAGTAATAAAGTAAAAAAATGTATGTATTGGTATGAGTCATCTCTTATTCCAAACTAGATAAAGACATATGGTTTGAAATGAGAGGAGACTTACGAAAGGAAATTAAGAAAATTAGTATTTTTGGAGGCTACAAGGTATGATCTAACCCTTTCCCCCTGTTCTTAAATTCCCCAAGCTGCCTACCAGGGTTGGGAAAGGAGAGCAAAAGACCAATATTTCTAGAGGAAACTAACTACTGAAAGATGAGAGCCCTATTGTCCTCCAAATATTCTTGCACTCAGAGAAGCACATGAAAACATTTAACAAATTTTAATGTTCCTTCATCTCCAGCCCAAGAGAAGCTCAGATATGGCAAAGGGCTATATAAGTTAGGGTGAGCAGAGAGCAGAAAGCGTAAATGTTCCCAGTGACAAGAGGGCACAGAACCCAAAACTGGAGCAGCAGGAATAGGAGCCCATGATTAAAAATCTATGGGAATTATACACCGCAACAGAAGCCAGGAAGATGCATGCCGATGCAAGGACCAGATACCTTTCCCTTATGTAAGAATAACATGCAAACCCTTCTCTGGTATTCCCCTTTTACTCCTCCAAATTTACTTTTTTCTTTTCTGTTCTAGACCTAGAGCTGACTTATATGAATTGCCCCACTTGGGTAGGCTCTGGTGGGTACCACCTGGATTATGGTTGGTTTGGACAATAAGAAGTACTGGCAAGAGATAAGAGGGATACAGAGAAATAAGTTAAGGTATTCATTTATATTTCCCACCTGCTCCCTCCACACCTCATCCCACTCTGTTTCTGCGAAGATAAGACAAACAGTGGCTGCCTTCTTCTCCATGCTTATTACTATCGTCTTCTCTGGGTTCCAGGTATTGCCTCTCCTTTTGCCTCTTAAGGTGTAGGAGTAGTAAAACTGTTGCAAATTTCTGAGTGGTTCACCATCCCTCAGTGATATCCCTTAATCTTGCCCACACTTCTGTAAATAATTCCTTCTTTATACTCTCTTTCTTTACCCTTTTGAGTGTGTCATTTATCACCTGATCTTGAGTTTAAATCACCCTCTGGCAAAAATAGAAGAAAAAGATAAAGGCCGAAATTTCTGGACCGATTAAATATTTACCCAGAAAACACCAGAAACCATGAGTTTCCTTTGAAAATGTACGAAATTTTTCCACAAATAGAGGAAATAGTATTTAAAAAAAAGAAAAAAGGAAAATTCTATTAAAAATGCATTAAAATATTTCGTGTTTTGTACACCTGAACTTGTGGCTTTTAAAATTTAACTAACTACATTTAAAGACATTGTTTTTCAAATTTCTTCTGAAAACAATTTTAAACTAAAAATTTTGACTCATTCTAAAAGATGTCATTTAAAAAAAAAATTATGAAACTTTTAAAACTACCCTAGAGAATTACGAAACTTTTAAAACTAAACTAGAGAATTTCTTAATTGAAATTAGTTTTAAATCAAGTACTGATTTGAAGATTTATTTTCCCAACTTCTCTGTAACTTATTTGTAAATTAATTTAAACAGTCAACCCCATGCCCAAAGAATTGTTTGTAATTTAGAAGTAATATAGATGTAATCATTATTTTCAGTTTGGACTAGTTTTACAATTCTAGGCCATTAATTTTCTAGATTTTATTTGTATGTTTATAAGGGTCAAAAATTAAACCCACAATGTCAATAAACTCAATATACTTGAGTTCCTTTTTAAGGAGATCTGTAAGTGTATGTGCATATGTCTATGTGTTTTTTTCTCTGTGTGTAAGTGTGTTGAGCAACCCCCAAATAGAATAAACCCAAAGAAATCCATGACAAGACACACAATGAAATTTTAGAAACTAAAGCCAAAAAAAAAAAAAAAAATCTTGAAAGCAACAGAGAGAAATGATGCATTGCTTATTTGAGAACACCAATTCGAATGACAGCAAATTTCTCAGCCAAAACCATAAACTTTAGAAAGAAGTGGCACAACATTTTTCAAGAGCAGAACAAAAATAACTGTAATTCTACATTTGATGAAAATATCCTTCAGGATAAAGGCATTCTCAGATGAAGGGAAACTAAGAGAATTTGTCAGTAGCAAACCTACCATTAAAGAATGGCTAAAGGAACAAAAAGGAAATGATCACAGAATGTTTGGAATTTCAGAAAAGAAAGAACTTTGGAATGGGTAAAAATAAAAGTAAATTCCATAGATTAACCTTTTCATGAGTCTCAAAGCATATTTCATAAAGGAGGAAAAAATTATAACACCATCTGATGTGATACTCAATGTATGTGGAAGAAATACCTAAGGCTATTATATTGTAAAAGTGGGGAAGTTAAAGGAATCTGAATGGAAGTAAGGTTTCTACACTTCACATGAAGTGGTAAACTTCAATACCAGTAGGCTGTAATAAGTTATATGTGTATAGGAAACTATACACAGCTATATATTCAAAATTACTGTAAATCAAGATAAGTTTTTTGTTTTTTTGTTTTTTGGAGTGTTAAAATACACCAAACAGGTGACATAAATGGAGAGATATCTAAGTGTTTCCCTCATGGGCAATGGATGCATGCTCTGGAGTGCTCTACCTAGGAAGCGGACCATGGTTTTAGGGATAGATTTGGGACCCACGGAGCCAAATTCAAAGTGGAAGAATAAGGAGGTTGAGGTTCCCACTAGGGAGCACTTGGGATGACATGGAGTCACAGTAAAAATCAATTATGAAAAGCCAATAATTAAAAAAATAGTCACACACAGGAGATATTATGGAAATGGAAAAGGGTAATAAAAAATTGGATTCAAATTAACATTGAAAGTTTTTAAAAAGCTTTATCAAATACAACCAACCATTTAAAACTTTTCTCCTTCCCATCTGCTAAATGCATAAGAGATCTATGGTATGGCAGTAAGAAAATATTGTAATATTGATAGATGAATAGAATACTATCCCAGAATAGTGAAAGTAAGGTTCTATGCAGTCTAGTACTGCTTACACTCCTGACCTAATCTGATTCCGTGTTCCCTGCTTATTGTACCCCAGATGTTTGGGTGGTCTTCCAGCTCACTGACAGCCAGATCACCTGCGGCCTTCACATATGCTGTTCTCTGCCTGGAACAGTCTGGTCTTACTTTTCAAGAAGCAACAAATATTTTCCTTACAGCATCATCTCAAAACTCACTTTAATGAAGTGGTCTTTCCTGAACTCAGCTAGGTTACCTGCCCTGGAGATTCTTTTATGTGTTATGTGTTACTAACCCAACAGTGATCTCATTACAGTGTAATTCTGTCTTTGCTCACCTGCCTTTCTTGTTAACTGTGAGCTTCCCAAGGGAAGGAAACATGTCTAAGTTTCTCACTGTTGTATCCTCAGACCCAAATATATGAAAAGTACTCAATAAATATTTATCTTTAAAAAATGAAAAAAAAAAAATAGTCACACAAAAAAGTCAAAACTCCAAGGTAAGCAGAAGTTCAAAGCCAAGCCAATGAGATCAGAGTGAGAGGAGGTCAGCCGCAGGAGAGAAGTTGGGGCAAGGAAGGCTGGTTCATGGTTTGCTGCTATGGGCTGACAAGTATGTTGTGAATTATGCTGAAAGCACCCAGCTCATTTGAAGTACAGTGGGCAGGAAGTGCAGTGTAGGGGCACATAATAACAATTACTTGATTTCCATACCTGCAAGGAGCTTTTCCTACATCATCTCATTTAATCCTCTCACAAGCCTGTGTAACAATAAATTTCAGCTTCCCTTTACAAATGATGTAACTGAGGCTTAGTGAATCTAATAACCTGGATATAATAATTTAGCCAAATGGGATTTGCCCAATATATTCATCTGGTCTAATTTTCATAGATCTTGATCATCATCAGCATTCATTTAGACTGAACTAAAGATCTGGATAGGTAAAAATGGAGTAATCTCTCTTCCAAAATTATGCGGCATGGCTAATAGAATATTTTCGTAAACTTTTTTTTTTTTTGGTTTTTCATGACTGGCACTCAGCCAGTGAGTGCACCGGCCATTCCTATATAGGATCCGAACCCGCGGCAGGAGCGTCGCTGCGCTCCTAGCGCCGCACTCTCCTGAGTGTGCCACGGGCTCGGCCCAAACTTTTTAAAAATTATATTAACAGAAACTTTTAAAATAAAACAAAGCAGGACCTTGGTTTACTGAGATCACAAGGAGGTTAAGAAAGAAAGAAGTAAAAGCCAAAGGTGAAAAAGAATGAGAATTATTCAATAGAGTCAATTTTGTCAAAGTATTAGTATCTGTGGTTTGCTTTTATTACTTTTTAAGTGATGAATCCTATAGAAAGGTAATGCATTTTTACTATTTATATTTACTATTTCTGAGAAGTCAGTGATGCCCGAGCTTCAGAATACAGGCTCAAAGTCAACTGACACAGATGAATCCAGAATCTGCTACTTCTTAACTGTGCAAACTTGAAGATATTTATTTGTAAAGTGGGGATAATCATTTGGGGTTCTGAGAGATTAAATCAATGGTACATACAAAACAGTCTAGTATCTGACTGGAATTTGAAAAACAATCAAATTTTTAGTGAACATTTGTCAAACAATGTTTGTTAAAAAATATTGATAGAAGATACTCTTAACAGGGCACGATGCTGATCTTCCATTGGAAATTAACCTCCACTTCTATTTTCACTTTGAACCCTGAAAAGAACACCAGCAAATGATTCTTCATAGTCATGTGGGACTTGTATGAAAGAGCATAGCGTGATCAAATAAAATGTAAGCCTGCTTTGGGAAAAAGTATCTCAAAGTATATCCCCTGCCTAAACTGAGTTAAGGCTACCATGTGGAACAAAGAAAAGCACATGGTTAATGAGTATGCTACATGGCCTTTAAAGAAAACAAATGTAGCAGAACATAAAATAGCTTGAAAAAATGCAATTGAAATATAATGGTTACTCTCAGTATTACACACATAAGGAAAAGGGATTATTTGGAAGGAAATAGTTGCAAGGAAAAACAAGCTGCAGCTTTTCTCACAGCAAAAGACTATAGAATAAAAGATGGAAGCTACGCCTCTTAGGTGGAATGGTTTGAATTCTGACTTTGTACAGTAGAAAAGTTGAGAGAAGACTAATTTCTCAAGAAGAAAATGTTTTAAAAATTAAGCGCTTGAATCAATATATCATTCTGGTTTAAAAGCAACAGAGTGGCATCTGGAGAATAGATTTTTATTTTTTAATCAAATGTAAACGTAAAAACAAAGATCCTTTACAACTTTATTTTAAGTGATCGATGTTACCATGAGTGATTGCTTTAATTTATTTTTGTAAGGCATGCATTGATTAAAAAATTAACACTTTGTTTCTGGCAGTCGTTTAGCAACAGTATGATGTCATTTTTATAAAATATTCTAAAATGATAGAAACATTTGTCATTGTAGGAAAATCTTATCCATTTCAAACTATTTACAAGATATCAACTCTATAATAAGAAACTAGATTTTTTTGTAACTCATTTTAAAAACCAATACTTCAGAATTAGGACTTCTATTTTATTATATAATATTTTGCAGATTAGTTAATCACTCGTCCGTTCTCAAATCTTCAACTGGTACTGAAGTATGAATTGGCAAGTCATATTCATTCATTTACATCCTAAAGGAACACTACTTTTGTTAAATATGGTTATGTCATAGAAATAAGCAAAATGTTTCCTCAAATTTGACTGCTCTATGGTCCTTTTCAAGACTTTAATACAATATACATTTTTCCTTTTAGCTAACATGAAGGGATGTCAAACTTGTGAGATGCATGAGATAATTTATAAAATCTCTTAGATGAGTTTCTTCCTAATATTTTTTCATTTTTCCTACTGGATATCTTAGTATGCGCTCCTTTTCTTTGTGTTAAATTTTCATATATAAGTAGAAATAATTTTCTATAAGAGGTTTTGAACCATCATTTAATATCACATTTTCTTAGAACTATAATGGTCATGTTTTAGTGTTAGTATTAAACAAAAGCAGAAATAAAATTTAGACAACATTTCTATGTTTCTTTTTTTTCATATGACAGAGATTAATGTCATGCTTTGGATTTCATTGGGGTGTTATTTTTCAATTTTAAGAAATCTTCAATAATTAGAGAGACCCCATGTTTTATAGCTACTGAAATTAATCTTTTCTTTAATGTCCAAATAAAACGGCTCAAGCTGAATCCTATGTTGTTGCTGGAATTAGAGCTCTGCCCTGAAAACACATGAAGATTGGGCTGGGGAAGGGAATGTTGATGATTCTTTTCTCATACCTCTCCTGGCAATCTTTTCTCAACAACCCTTTAACCATCTTCCACCACACTCTGTCAGCTTACTCCAGTCTGCTACAACCACAAAACACGAACAAAATTATGCCTACTTCTCCATGCAGAGCAATCACAAGAGTAAAACCAAACTTACCCTTTAATTGAACTTTAAAATTTGGGGGATAAGGTGGAAAGCTGCTGACAGCAACCGTGGCATGAAAACAGAACACAACCAAAAAGTAGACTCTAGATTAAAAAGGAATAAACTATCAACACAAACAACCACATAGATGAACCTCAAATGCATTATGTTAAGTAAAGAAGCCAGACTCAAAAGGTATGATCCCCTTCATATTTTAAGCAAAACTGTATAGAAAAAGCAAAAGCAAAGACAGATCGGTGTTGCCAGGGGCAGAGAGGCGGGTAAGGAACAAATTACAAAGGGGCATGAGGAAAGTTTATGGAGTAAAGGAAACCTCAACTTTGATTGTGTTGGTGCTTACCTGACTCTATATATATCTATCAAAATTTATAGAACTATCCAGCAAAAAGGGGATTTTACTAAACTTAAATTATGCATCAATAAACCTCTTTAAAAAAACTGGATACTATGAAATGTCGTTCTTTATATCCCGTGTGTACACCTTCAGAGGATTCTCCCACAGGCCCTCTTTCCGTTCAGCTCTAACTTCCTGATTCACTCTGAAACCGGAAGTATTATCTCCTCTTCATCTTGTTTCCCATTTCTAGGTTTCTCAGACTCTTGTCTTCCTTATCCTTCCAAAATAACCCTCAAATCTCTTAAAACCAAAAAAAATCAATTTACTTTAAAAATAATTTATTAGCAGGTCAAGACATTTTCACCACGCATCGTTTTGCACCAAATCATTGCTTTTACTTGATCATGACCAAAGACTTATGGAAGTGTTTCTTTTCCTTCTTGTTTTCTTTTTCACAAGTAAAAGAACCGTCTATCTCAAAGGGGGATTTACTGTTCCTCTTTGACATCTCAAATGCCTGTGGAAACTTTGCATTTGAGTCTTTGTTACCAGTCTCCCGCTCCCAGGTGTAATTTTAACAAAGGCTCTGAGGCCAAGTACCTGTGTTTTCCTTCCCTCCCAGCAGTTCTCATGGAAAGAAAAAAACTTAGTACTAGAAAATTCATCTTCTAGTTGAAATTTCTTTTCAAACTGTAATTTTTGGTTGCAAAATCTCTCTTCAGTCACTGGGCATATTAATTGCTCTAAGGACAAAAAGAACACACTATTAATTATCCATCTATTCCCTCATTTTCTTCCATAGATTTCTATGCAGAAAATATTTTCTATTTGAAACTGATTCTATGTTAAGAGGGAAAAAAAATTAGTGTTACTTCAAGGGGATAAAAATATTTTAAAAATTCTTTGCACATCTGCCTTTATGAGCATAAGCCAGTAACCTCAAGTTTATGGCTATATATGAGATCATACTCTTATGCCCAGCCCCTTCTACCCATAATTCAGCCAGTCCCCAGATTGTACTGGAAGACAGTGATCCTTGTCTCTCCCATTTCTGCATGTCTTCTGAGCAAAAGGCCTGGACAGTATGTTCCAGAATATCATATCAAGGATGCTTGTACAGCAAAAGCCTTGGAAGATAAAGACAGTATCCTCCTCCAAGATAGAGAGTAGATATGTTTACTAATCAGGATAATAGTGTCTCTCTCCAGGGCAAAGTTTGGATGGGTTTGCTAGTAGCCCCCTTTAAAAGACTGGGGTTCACAAGTGCAGAAGTACTCATCTGTGATGCAAACTCACTGGCTGCACCTCATCTACCTGGGCCACTCTGCTTCACCCTGTGGGATGTGGGGGGCAGGGGAACAAATGTGACCATGAACTCATGATGACTTCAGTGCTATGAGTAGCAAAGTCTTTTGTTTCTGACCCAGGAGTCTCATGTCTTCTACCAACATTCATGAAACTGTGTAAAATTAGCTCACAGGCAGTGTAAAATCTCAGACCCTTCATGGTTCTTGACAATACCATACTCACAAATCAAACCAGTTCACATCTGTGTGCCTTTCCGTGAGCTGATATCACCTGCAAGCTATTGAAGCAGTGACCACAATGCCAATGTTACTAGCATCTAGATCATAACCCTACAGATCTGCCCAGAACACTGCCTATACAACCTGCATGGTATTGCGCCAGAACTGCTATCAAAAGCTACACTCAAAAAGCTGCTCTGTTAAATGTGCTTTTCTGGGACATTCTCTCTTTGATTTTCTAAGACTGTTACCCAACCACTGATGCCATCACCACAGACTGCCCAACTCAGGCCTCTCTGAGATGCTCTGCAAAATGATAGGGAGACAATTTACCTTTTCTATGTGGGCTCTTTTGTACACATTTCATAGTAAGGTTTCTTGGCCATTGGGCTACTATGACTCAGTTTGGATTTACAGATAAATGGCTTCTCTTTTTCTCCATGATAAACACCCAGGACTAGCTGGTAGGGTCAGGGTGGGTTCTAATAAAGCCAATGTAATCTAACCAGGGTGATTCTTCCTCTCCAGCTCTCAAATCTTCTTGTTGAGTCAAGCTGCATTTGATGCATGCTCTCTTCAATTAGCATGATTCTATATCAGAGTGCCTGCAGTCACTGCTAAATTATAGCAATTTGGGTACTGTTAGGGAATCTATTGTCTCCCCTCAAAATTCATTTATTAAAGTCCTAATCCCCAATGTAACTATATTTGGAGATAGAGCCTTTAAGGAGATAATTAATGTTAAATGAAGGCATGAGGGTGGGGCCCCAATCCTACAGGACTAGTGTCCTTCTAAGAAGAAGACAATAGAATGCTCTCTCTTGCTCTCTCTCTCTGCCTTTTCCTCTCTCTTCCCCCATCCCATCATGCATGCACACAGAAAAGGTCATGTGAGGACACAGAAAAAAGGCAGCTATCTATGTATAAGCCAGGAAGAAAAGGCTCACCAGAAACTCACTATGACAACATCTTGATCTTGAACTTCTAGCCTCCAGGATAATAAGAAAATAAATGTCTACTGTTTAAGTCACCCAGTTTGTGGTATTTCATTACGGCAGCCTGAGCAGACTAATACAGAAATTCCCATGCCTTCCTACTCACTCTCACAGTTACAAGAAATACGAAACCTGGAGTGAAAGGAATTCCTCATCCAGGGACTCTGGCTTTGGAGAACACTTGATGTCAGACCCTGAACTACAGAGGGACTGCAATTTGCTTGGTGTAGAATATATAATGTTTATTGATTTTTATTCCTTTTAATAAAGCTTCTATTCATGCCTTCAAGACAGAAACATTGAAGGCAGCCTGCTGGGCTATTCAGGGGAAAGGTTTCATGAGTTGCTAACAAGAAGCTGATGTTATAGGAATCATGACACTTATGACGCAGCTTTGACCTTATAAGTCAAGGACATTCCAACACAGGATCAACTAAATATTTGAAAATAAAAAATTTATATGTTTTTCTATGAGCAACCATGATCAACAAACCATAAAGAAATATAACATCTCCATTCTATATAACTTTAAAAATATTTTTCCCAAGACCTGCAGTGTTCCAAGTCTTATAAAACCACATATAATACTTGATGCCAATTAGGAACTCTAATTAAATGCTAAGTATTAATCTTTGTAATGATAGTTGATATTTTCTGTTTTGTATAATTTTGTTTTCATATTTTATGAAAAAATTATATTATTTAAACAACCATAACATTTTATATTTTTCTATAGAATGATGATGTTAACAGCACATTTTACCCAACTGGCTGTGAAAAATCATCCAAAGTTCCCTAAAAAGAAATCTGTATGACAGCATGCTGTTACAATCTGGCACTAAGTCAAGGGGCCTCAGAGAACCACAGACTACCCCCATATGATACACATTGACACATCAGATATTTGAGAACAAAATGGCTACAATTTTATGAAACAAAAAGTGTCCTTAAGTGTAGTAGTTTCTGTTCCTCTTTTAGTATGTTTTCCTAGCGTTTCTTCTTGAAAGGGGACAAATAAAAAATATTATAACATATAATTCCAGTAAATTGAATCTTTACCCAACATTAATCTTTGTCATTTAAAAAATTAAAATATTTAATTTCTAACTTACAATAAATTACAAGAATGAATTATACTGCATATGAGAAAATCTATGATTTACTCTTAAGGCAGTCTACAGATACTAGGCAAAATTGTTGCTTTGCCTCCCACAGATTTGTCACCCCTTTTCCCTGGGTGACAGAGACACCAAAGATTACTCAAAGCCAATCTCTTCTGAGCAGTGAGAAGCCCTGAAAAGGGGTTAATCTCCTGGAACCCTCAAAAATGAGGTATTGGGAAAATATAGGAAAAATGGTCAGGGCCCCTCAAATGTTCAGAATCTTGCCGAGCATTTGATGTAAATAGGCATATGCACTCAGGTGTTCCTTGGTTATCATCTAGTGTAATTGCACATGTGCACCCAGGTGTCCTGGGTTATGGACTTAAGTATAAGGATGAGTGGCTCTGATCCACGGCACCTCCCATCAACTGGATGCCCCCCCATGGGGGGGTAGGCGTGGGGAGGTCACTACTGCTGCTGGAGGCTGCTGCTGCTAGTGCCCCTGGGACCCTCTGCAAGGCCACTGCTGGACCTGTAAGCTGCTGCCACTGAGGAAGCTGAGGACTGAGCTCATACCATCTGCCAACAGCTCCTGGAATCTTTCCCAATTACCTAGCATGGACCTGTGTGTGAAGGGTCCCAGGGGAGCCTGTGTCTGGGGACCCAGCCTGGCATGGTGTCCCAGTCTGTACAATGGGTTTGGAGGGTCTGAGCCCTAGCTCTGACAATATAAATGGAAACTTAGTATAACTAAAATAATGAAACATTTTGGCTTTAGTTATGACTTGCCTTATTTTACACGAGGCATTCCTTCCATTTGGGAAATTAACCACAAATCAGGGTTCTCTTCCTGCATTTATTTTCCAGACTAGGAAGTTAGAGGAAGAGAACATAGGTGGGGTTTTTGCTAAGTACAGTTTAACCAGGCCCTGTGAGGTACATTTGCTTTATGCATACTCCACACAAAATATAGAGGGAATTTCTCTTGTCATCTTCTTGTCTGTCAAGTGTCAGGGACTGTTTTATCATTGTGGGTTTTCTTCTACATAAGAGACCAAGGCAAAAAGAAAAACTCCTGGAAATTTTGAAGAGGTTATTTATCAAATGATTGAGATGCTCCTGGCCTGTTTGTCCTCAGATTCATTCCTTGACCCTCCCATTGTCTGCTCTGTATCACAGACTGACAAGTTCTGCAGGTTGATTTTCCCAGGATTCACTGGGGCCAGCTGATAAGAGACCAGGAGAAGCCAGAATACATCTGCCCCTGTCCCTGCCTCAGCTACTCCATCAGCTCGCCATAACCTCCATGACTCTACCTTCCACTAGAAAGGTCCATTGGATTCCAGCCTCCATCAGATGGTCCTGGCCTCTGTCCTCCGATATCATCCTACTTCCTTTATCTCAATAGCCTGCTTGTGGTGATGACTTTCTACTATTCCTAATATCTGGGTTAACTCCCATTCTCTCTGTTATCTTTATCTACTATATCACCAATTCCTAACAGTAACACCTCTCTGTTGGAAATTCTTTTTGTGTGTGTGATTGGTGCTTTATTTAATTTTATTTATTATTTATTCTTTATTTTTTCATTTGTCATTATACAATGTAATCGATTTCTGTGGCCCTTTCCCCATCCCTCTCCCCCTCCCTACCCCCCAGCAACCTCAGTTCTGCTCTCTTCTCCTAAAAAATTCAACAAATTATTGTGATTGTTGTATCTTGTTTGTTTATTTATTTATTTATTTTCATTAGATCACACATATAAGTGAGAACATGCTTAAAGTGGTTTTAATTTTTCTGTTTAGATCCTAATACATTTATTTATTTGCTTGCTTGTTTACCTATGTCTTCACTTATGCTCTGCCTTGCTCCAGACAAGGTTTAAGGCAATTTGGGGAGAAATATAAAATACATACAAGAACATATCACTAATGAGTAGTTGACATATTTTTTCAAAGCTAGGTGGGAGAGCAGGGCACCTGAGGACCTCACCAGCCATGAGCAGTCCCCCACCTGCCTGACCAACAGCAGCAATGTGCCTAGAGACCTCTTCAGCTATGAACCTCAGCCCCCTCCACTGCTGTAGACATAGGTGCCAGGAGAGTGGTGTGCCACAGCCACCACCACACCCACAGCAGCAGCCACCATCACCTTATAGGTGGCCCATTGACCACTCAAGAGCATCAACAAAGAGTCACCAGTGGAGCCCAGGAAAGGGGTGAGCAAGTGCAGACCTATGATTCAGTGGCCAAACCTACAGGGGGAGTTGCACAACCACACACAGTGGCAAGCCTGTGGGTGGGAGGTACTTGCACAGCTCAGGAGAATGCCTTGATTCAGGGAGAGACACATTCAGAACCCCCAAGAGTGCAGAAACCCAGGATACCCAAATACAATGAAATAATAGCAGTAAACTTCTCAGGTATAGGGAGAGATTTGGATCTTCAGATCCAGGAGGCTCAAAGATCCCCAAAGAGATTCAATCTAAAAAGGTCCTCTCTGAGACACATTATAGACAAACTTGCAAAGCTCAAAGACAAAGAGAAAATCTTCAAAAAAGCAAGAGAAAAGTATCAAGTCACCTATAAGGGAGTCCCCATCAGACTAACTGGTGACTTGTCAACAGAAACTCTATTGGCCAGAAGAGAATGAGATGATATATTCGAAATACTAAAAAAGCAAAACTGCCAGCCAAGAATTCTATACCCAGCAATGCTATGTTACAGAAATGAGGGAGAAATAGTGTATTCCCCAAACAAAAATTATGGGAGTTTGCCACCTCAAGAGTATCCTGCACTTGGAATCTGAAAAATCATAATCACTACCATGAATATACAAAAAAGAACAAAACCCACTGGTAGAACAAAAATGCAAATGAGAAAGAGAAAGAAACTTTATCTTACCACCTCAAAAAACCAACAAACACTGAAGACAAATAATAAAAGGAGAAGAAAGGAACAAAAGGTATTTAAAATACCCAAATGAAAATCAATAAAATGCCTGGAGTAAGTCAATACCTTTTAATAACCACTCTAAATGTAAATAGACTAAATTCTCTACTCAAAAGACATAGACTGACTGATAGAATTCAAAAGCTAGACCCAACTATATGCTGTCTTCAAGAGACTCACTTCACCTGTAAAGACACACACAGACTAATAGTGAAGAGATGGAAAAAGATATATCATGCAACTGGAAACCAAAAACGAGCATGACTAGCTGTTTCTATACTGGATAAAATAGACTCTAAAGCAACAACCACAAAAAGAGATAGAGAAGGCCACTATTAAAGAGAGTAATCCAGCAAGAAGACTTAACAGACGTAAATACACACACACACACACACACACACGTACGCATGCACGCACGCACACACACACACACACCCAACACTGGAGCACACAGATATATAAAGCAAACACTAGTAGATCTAAACAAAGAGATAGACCCTAATACAATTGTAGTTAGGGACCTGAACATCCCACTCGCAGCACTAAACAGATCATCTAGGGAATAAATCAACAGAGAAACAAACAAACAAAGAAAATAAAAATAACAGAGAAACACAAGAATTAAGCTACACTTTAGACAAATTGAACCTGGCAGATATCTACAGAACATTTCACCCAACAACTACAGAATATATTCTTATCAGCACATTGAACATTCTCCAGGATACACCACATGTTAGATCACAGTCTCAGCAAATTTTAAAAAATTGAATTTCAAATATCTTTTTAGACCACAACATGTCCTGACCCGCAGGATATTCAATGCAGACCCTGGAGGGGGGAGTGGGAATTGGATGGGACAAGAGACGAGAGAAATGGAGACAAGACAGTACTCTGATCAAGTCTCATTTATTAGCCAGAAGGTCACAGCTTATATAGCCAGCAGGAGAGAATCAGCAGATAAGGAAGTGAGCAGCAGATGGTTTACTGAGAAAACTGCAGAGCTGGTTGTTCCAGTAAATGGAAAATTCCCCTGTTATCTATGGTAAGTTGCAAATTTACCCACACACATAGTGCACACAAGGGGGAGGGATGGAAGATAACAGCAAACAAGGCTCTGAGGCCTCGAGGCAATAGCCAGGCTCTATGGCTCCAGACCACAACAGATTAAAACTAGAAATCAATAACAAGCAAAACTCTGGAAACTATACAACTACATGGAAATTAAGCAAAATGCTCCTGAACAACCTATGGGTCCAAGAAGAAATTAAACAGAAAATCAAAAAATATCTTGAAACTAATGAAAGTAAAGAAACATCACACCAAAACCTGTGGGATGCTGCAAAAGCAGTACTAAGAGGGAAATTTGTTGCAATAAATGCTCACATCAAAAGAACAGAAAGATTTCAAATAAACAACCTAATGCTATACCTAAAGAACTAGAAAAACAAGAACAACCAAATGCCAGAATTATTGGACAGAAAGAAGTAATTAAGATCAGAACAGAACTAAATGAAATAGAGACCCCCAAATGATACAAAAGATCAATGAAACAAAAAGTTGGTTCTTTGAGAAGATAAAATAGAAAAAACATTACCTAGGTCATCTAAAAAAAGACAACAGAAGACCAAACTAACAAAAATCAGAAATGAAAAAGGAGATATGCCAACTGATTACACAGAAATACAGAGAATCATTAGAGACTAACATAAACAACTATATGCCAACAAATTTGAAAACCTGGAGGAAATGGATAAATTTCTGGATACATGCAAACTACCAAGATTGAACCTAGAGGAAATAGAAAACATGAAAAAACAATAAAAAGCAACAAAATTGAAGCAGTAATTAGCAGTCTCCCAACAAAGACAAGCCCAGGACCAGATGGCTTTACTGCTGAATTCTACCAAATCTTTAAAGAGATATTAATGCCAATTCTCTTCAAACTATTCCAAAAAATTGAACAGAGGTCATTCTCCCAGACTCATTCTATGAGGCCATCATCAACCTGATACCAAAACCAGACAGAGATACAACAAAAAAAGAAAACTACAGGCCAATATCTCTAATGAATATAGATGCAAAATCCTCAATAAAATACAGCAAACAGAATATGGCAATACATCAAGAAAATTATGCACCACGATCAAGTGGGTTTCATCTCAGGGACGCAAGGATGGTTCAGTATACACAAGTTAGTAAATGTGATACACCACATGAACAAAACCAAGGATGAAAACCATATGGTTATCTCAATAGTTGCAGAAAAAGCATTTGACAAAATTCAGTAACCTTTATGATAAAGACTCTCAGAAAATAACACATAGAAGGAACGTATCTCAACACAATAAAAGCCTTATACAACATCCTAGAATGGGAACAAGACAAGGATGCCCATTCTCACCACTACTATTTGACATAGTATTGGAAGTACTAGCCAGAGCAATCAGGCAGCAGAAAGAAATGAAGAGCATTCAGATTGGAAAAGACAAAGTTAAACTGTCCCTGTTTGCTGATGACATGATCTTATATATAGAAAAACCTAAAGACTCTACAGTAAAACACTTCAAGCTGATAAACAATTTCAGTAAAGTTGCAGGATACAAAATCAATAGGCAAAATTCAGTAGCATGTTTATACTTCAATAATGCACTAGCAGAAAAAGAAATCAAGAAAGCAAGCCTGTTTAAAACACTCACCAAAAAAATAAAACATCTGGGAATCAATTTAGCCAATGAGATGAAAGATCTCTACAATGAGAACTATAAATCACTACTGAAAAAATTAAAGAGCACAAAAAAAGATGGAAAGACATTCCATGCTCATGGACTGGAAGAATTAACACTGTGAAAATGTCCATACTATCCAAAGCTATCTACAGATTCAATGCAATCCTCATCAAAATAACAATGACATTCTTCACAGGTATAGAAAAAATAATCATAACATTCATTTGAAAAAAAAAAAAAATACCCCGAATAGCCAAAGCAGTCCTGAGCAAAAATAACTAACTAAATAAATAAGGCCAGAGGCATAACATTATGTGGCTTCAAATTATACTACAAAGCTATAGTAACCAAAACAGCATGGATGGTGCTGGCTTAAAAGCAGACAGTCAGACCAATGGAACAGAACAGAAAACCCAGAAATCATCCTACATTCTTACAGCCAACTGATCTTTGACAAAGACAACAAGAACACACATTGGGGGAAAGACTGCCTCTTCAATAAATGTTGCTGGGAAAACTAGACATCCATGTGTAGAAGAATAAAACTAGACCCACACCCCTTGCCATATACCAAAATCAACTCAAAATGGTAAAGACTTAAATATAAGATCTGAAACTATAAGACCTAAGAGAAGATACAAGGGAAACACTTCAGGAAGTAGGAGTGGGCAAAGACTTTATGAATAAGACCCCCAAAACACAGGAAACAAAAGAAAGAATAAACTAATGGGATTACATGTAACCAGAAGACTTCTGCAAAGCAAAAAAAAAAAAAAACCCCAAACAAAAACAAAACAATTAGCAGAGCAAAAAGACAACCTACAGAATGGGAGAAAATATTTGCAAACTATGCATCTGACAAGGGATTAATATCTAGAATATATAAGGAACTCAAACAAATTAACAGTAAAAAACCAAGTAACCCAATTAAAAAATGGGCAAAGGAGCTGAATAGATGTTTCTCAAAGGAAGATATACAAACGGTTAACAAACACATGAAAAAAATGCTCAGCATCACTAAGCATCAGGGAAATGCAAGTCAAAACCACATTGAGATATCATCTTGCCCCAGTTAGATTGGCTATTGTCAAAAAGACAAAATAACAAATTCTGGTGAGCATGTGGAGAATGAGGAGCCCTTCTACACTGTTGGTGGGACTGTAAGTTAGTGCAGCCATTGTGGAAAACAGTATGGAGGTTCCTCGAAAAACTGCAGATAGAACTGTCATAAGATCCAGCAATCCCACTGCTGGGTTTGTACCCAAAGGAATGGAAATCATCATGTAGAAGGGATAAACATGTACCCACATGTTTATGGCAGCTCTATTCACAAAAGCCAAAAGTTGGACCTAACCTAAATGTCCATTGTTGGACAACTGGATAAGGAAAATATCATATATACATACACACAATGGAATACTAGTCAGCTATAAAAAAGAACAAATTTCTACCATTTGCAGCAACATGGATGGACTTAGAGAAAATTATGTTAAGTGAAATAAGCCAGGCCCGGAAAGAGAAATACTGCATGTCCTCACTCATAAATGTGAGATAAAAAATGAACAAATATATAGAAAAAGAAAGATACAACAGTCACAATAATCCATTGAACTTTCAAAAGGAGAGAACAGAAGTGAGCTACCAGAGGTGGGAAAGGGCAAAGGGAGGGGGTTAGTGAGAAATTGATAAAGAGCCACAAAAGTGATTACATTGTGTAATGCTGGGTGTACTAACAATCCTGATTTGATCATCATGTAATCCACATGTGTTGATATTCAATGCTGTACCCCACAGATACGTATAATCAATTATGTTTCAGAAAATAAAAATAAAATAAATATTAAATGCCAGGCACAGAAAGAGAAATACCACTCATACTCACTCATAAGTGGGAGCTAAGAAAGGAAGGGAGGAAGGAAGAGAAAGAAAAGAAAACAAAAGATACTGAACGTTCAGAAGCAGAGAACAGAACTGTGGTGATGAGAGGAGGAGAGGGTTAGGGAGAAATTGGTTAATGGACACAAGGAATGTTTAGGTTTAGTAATGATGAACATGATAATTCTGATTTGATCATCACACATTGTACACAGGTGTACAGATTCAACTCTGTACCCCACAAACATGTATAATCAATTATGTTTCAATAAAAATAAATAAAGCTAGGTGGGAAGATGAATTAAAATAATTAAATAAAATAATGTTAGTATAAAGCTAAAATAATGAACAACCAGACTTTGGTAGTGGACAATGCATTCATTTAGCTCTAAATTTGCCAGCATAACTGTAAAACAAGAAAGTGATTGGCTCAAAAATTCAGAGGTAGGAAGAGAGAAGGAGGAGAGGAAAAGGACCCAATTGCTTGTTTAACTATTATGAGTATCTTACTTGCAACATATATTTAAGTTGCATACAGGTTTATCCTTTATTTTTAAAAATTTTTATCTTTAAAAAAGAAGGCACTTAAGCATTCATGAGGCCACCTAGTATTGCTTGGTTCGCTCACAACCAACCCTTCTCCAATGTTCCCAGAGTTGATTCAGTCCAAAGAGCTTACATGATGCATCCTGGCCACAGCAGAGATAACATCCTTGCTTGTCAAGGTCCCCTCCAGGGCCCTAGTGGGTTTATAGGCCTTCAGTGTAACATTCTGCCAGAGTTGCTCCATGTTATGTTTTCAGTGGGGCTTCAGGTTTTTACTATGCTCAAACCTTTGTCCATTGAATTCAAAGTATTTCCTCTCTGCAAGGAAGGAATTCAATATAGAATCTGTCAAAATTAGCCCTTTCTCCATGTCCGATGAATTTATCAAAGTTGGGATCAGCTTCCCAGACCAGACACCCTCTTTTCTCACGCAGAATCTTCCTGTTTGGGAGTCTACAAGTCATTTCCTAACAGGGACTTCTATTAAAGCAACTCTGGCTCTCGAAAGGTCCTAACAGCATTGAATACTGTTTGAACAACTTGTTTTGTTGCTTCCAAATGATGCACAATATTTTACAGTATCTACAACCACATATCTTTACTCATTTCCTTTACATTATTTTCAACATGTCCCCTTTGTCCTCTGTATAAAATTTTCTTTGGGATCTACACCTAAAACTTGTTTCTCAGGGACAGACAAAATAACACGTAGATTCATTATGTACAGACAGATTTCTTTCCAAATGGTTTGCTCCAGTTTACGTTCCTAATAATAATAATTTACAAAGATTTATAAACATTCTCATTTCCCCACATCCTTGCCAATATTTTAATCTAATTTTCTACTTTTACGTAATAAGATTGTAAAGAAAGATTTCATTATAGTTTGGCTTTTCTTTATCAATGAGTTTGAGCATTTTTTCATATACTTTTAAGTCAACTCCACTTTTTTGTGAATCAGCTGCTCATTGTCTTCACCAAATCTTCAGTCAATATCTGGCAGCCTCACTGTTGACTCTATTTTTCAAAATTAACCTATTTATCACAGATGTGTTTTTATACAAATTTAATATGAGTGTATTATTTCTCAAAACTCCAGCTGAAAGTTTGATTCAAACTGCAGAAAATATACACATAAACTTGTGGAAAATTCATATCTTAAAAATTAATTAATAAAATAAAATAAAAATTAATAATCTTAGGGCCGGCCCGTGGCGCACTCGGGAGAGTGCCGTGCTTGGGAGCGTAGTGGCGCTCCCGCTGTGGGTTTGGATCCTATATAGGACTGGCCAGTGCGCACACTGATTGAGTGCGGTGAGGGCGACACCACGCCAAGGGTTGCATTCCCCTTACTGGTCACAAGAAGACCAAAAAAAAAAAAAAAGAAAATTAATAATCTTTTTTTTTTTTTTTAATTTTATTATGTCGATATACATTGTGGCTGATTATTGTTGCCCATCACCAAAACCTCCCTACCTCCTCCCGCCCCCCCCACCACCCAACAATGTCCTTTCTGTTTGCTTGTTGTATCAACTTCAAGTAATTGTGGTTGTTATATCTTCTTCACCCCCCCTGGTTTTTTTTTTTTTTTTTTTTTTTTTTTGTGTGTGTGTGTGTGTGTGTGTGTGTGTGTGTGTGTGAATTATATATTAATTTTTAGCTCCCACCAATAAGTGAGAACATGTGGTATTTCTCTTTCTGTGCCTGACTTGTTTCACTTAATATAATTCTCTCAAGGTCCATCCATGTTGTTGCAAATGGCAGTATTTCATTCATTTTTATAGCTGAGTAGTATTCCATTGTGTAGATGTACCACATTTTCCATATCCACTCATCTGATGATGGACATTTGGGCTGGTTCCAACTCTTGGCTATTGTAAAGAGTGCTGCGGTGAACATTAGGGAACAGGTATACCTTCGACTTGATGATTTCCATTCCTCTGGGTATATTCCCAGCAGTGGGATAGCTGGGTTGTATGGTAGATCTATCTGCAATTGTTTGAGGAACCTCCATACCATTTTCCATAGAGGCTGCACCATTTTGCAGTCCCACCAACAATGTATGAGAGATCCTTTTTCTCCGCAACCTCGCCAGCATTTATCGTTCAGAGTCTTTTGGATTTTAGCCATCCTAACTGGGGTTAGATGGTATCTCAGTGTGGTTTTGATTTGCATTTCTCGGATGCTGAGTGATGTTGAGCATTTTTTCATATGTCTGTTGGCCATTTGTATATCTTCCTTAGAGAAATGCCTACTTAGCTCTTTTGCCCATTTTTTAATTGGGTTCCTTGTTTTTTTCTTGTAAAGTTGTTTGAGTTCCTTATATATTCTGGATATTAATCCTTTGTCAGATGTATATTTTGCAAATATTTTCTCCCACTCTGTTGGTTGTCTTTTAACTCTGTTAATTGTTTCTTTTGCTGTGCAGAAGCTTTTTAGTTTGATATAATCCCATTTGTTTATTTTTCCTTTGGTTGCCTGTGCTTTTGGGGTCGTATTCATGAAGTCTGTGTCCAGTCCTATTTCATGAAGTGTTTCTCCTATGTTTTCTTTAAGAATTTTTATTGTTTCAGGGTGTATATTTAAATCCTTAATCCATTTTGAATTGATTTTAGTATACAGTGAGAGGTATGGATCTAGTTTCATTCTCCTGCATATGGATATCCAGTTATCCCAGCACCATTTGCTGAAGAAGCAGTCCCTTCCCCAGTGAATAGGCTTGGTGCCTTTGTCAAAGATCAGATGGCAGTAAGTGTGTGGGTTGATTTCTGGATTCTCTATTCTATTCCATTGGTCAGTGTGTCTGTTTTTATGCCAGTACCATACTGTTTTGGTTATTATAGCTTTGTAGTATAGCTTAAAGTCAGGTAGTGTTATGCCTCCAGCTTCATTTTTTTTGCTCAGCATTGCTTTGGCTATGCATGGTCTTTTATTGTTCCATATAAATGTCTGGATAGTTTTTTCCATTTCTGAGAAAAATGTCTTTGGAATTTTGATGGGGATTGCATTGAATTTGTATATCACTTTGGGTAGTATGGACATTTTCACTATGTTGATTCTTCCAATCCAAGAGCATGGGATATCTTTCCATCTTCTTGTATCCTCTCTAATTTCTCTCAGCAGTGGTTTGTAGTTCTCATTATAGAGATTTTCACCTCCTTGGTTAACTCAATTCCTAAGTATTTTATTTTTTTGGTGGCTATTGTAAATGGGCAGGCTTTCTTGATTTCTCTTTCTGCATGTTCACTATTGGAGAAAAGAAATGCTACTGATTTTTGTGTGTTGATTTTGTATCCGGCTACTGTGCTGAAATCATTTATCAATTCCAAGAGTTTTTTTGTAGAGGTTTTAGGCTGTTCGATATATAGGATCATGTCATCTGCAAACAGGGACAGTTTGACTTCATCTTTTCCAATCTGGATGCCCTTTATTTCTTTCTCTTCTCTGATTGCTCTGGCTAATACTTCCAACAATATGTTGAATAGGAGTGTCAAGAGTGGGCATCCTTGTCTAGTTCCTGTTCTTAAAGGAAAAGCTTTCAGCTTTTCCCCATTCAGGATGATATTGGCAGTGGGTTTGGCATATATGGCTTTAATTATGTTGAGATACTTTCCCTCTATACCCAACTTATAGAGGGCCTTTCTCATGAATGAGTGCTGAACTTTATCAAATGCTTTTTCAGCATCTATAGAGATGATCATATGGTCCTTGTGTTTGACTTTATTAACATGGTGTATCACATTTATTGATTTGCGTATGTTGAACCAACCTTGCATCCCTGGGATGAATCCCACTTGATTGTGGTGAATAATTTTACGTATGTGTTGCTGTATTCTGTTTGCTAGTATTTTAGTGAGGATTTTTGCATCTATATTCATTAAGGATATCGGCCTGTAGTTTTCTTTTTCGGTTATATTTTACCTGGTTTTGGTATCAGGATGATGTTTGCTTCATAGAATGAGTTTGGGAGATTTGCGTCCGTTTCAATCTTTTGGAATAGTTTGTAAAGAATCGGTGTCAATTCCTCTTTGAATGTTTGGTAAAATTCTGCTGTGAATCCATTTGGTCCTGGGCTTTTCTTTGTTGGGCGCCTTCTGATAACAGCTTCAATCTCCTTTATTGTTATTGTTCTGTTCAACTTTTCTATGTCTTCATGGTTCAGTTTTGGGAGCTTGTGTGTGTCAGGAAATTTATCCATTTCCTTCAGATTTTCAAATTTATTGGCTTATAGTTGTTTATAGTAGTCTCGAATGATTCCTTGTATTTCAGATGAATCAGTGGTAATATCGCCTTTTTCATTTCTAATTTTTGTTATTTGAGTCTTCTCTCTTCTTTTTTTTTTTTGTTAGCCATGCTAATGGTTTGTCAATTTTATTTATCTTTTCAAAAAACCAACTTTTGATTCATTGATCTTTTGAATTGTTTTTTGGGTTTCAATTTCATTCAGTTCTGCTCTGATCTTAATGATTTCTTTCCGTCTGCTAACTTTAGGTTTGGATTGTTCTTGTTTTTCTAGTTCTTTAAGGTGAACTATTAGGTTGTTCACTTGCCATCTTTCCTTTCTTCTGAGGTGAGCATTTAATTCAATAAATTTCCCCCTCAATACTGCTTTTGCAGTATCCCACAGGTTTTGGTATGATGTATCATTATTTTCATTAGTTTCAATAAATTTTTTGATTTCCTGCTTGATTTCTTCTTGGACCCATATGTCATTAAGTAGAATGCTGTTTAATTTCCATGTGTTTGTATACTTTCCAGAGTTTCGTTTGTTATTAATTTCTAGTTATAATCCATTGTGGTCTGAGAAAATACATGGGATAATTCCAATTTTTTTGAATTTATTGAGACTTGATTTGTGACCTAATATGTGATCTATCCTGGAGAATGATCCATGTGCTGATGACAAGAATGAATATTCTGAGGTTGTTGGATGGAATGTTCTGTAGATATCTGCCAAGTCCAATTGGTCTAGAGTCTTGTTTAGATCTTGTGTTTCTCTGCTGATTCTTCACCTAGATGATCTGTCTAATATTGACAGTGGGGTGTTCAGGTCCCCTGCTATTATGGTATTAGTGTCTATTTCCTTCTTTAGTTCTAATAGAGTTTGTTTTATAAATCTGGCTGCTCCAACATTGGGGGCGTACATATTTATGATTGTTATGTCTTCTTGATGGATCAGTCCTTTTATCATTAAGTAGTGTCCCTCATTGTCTCTTTTTATGGTTTTTAGTTTAAAGTCTATTTTGTCAGATATAAGAATAGCTGCTCCAGCTCGTTTTTCTTTTCTGTTTGCATGGTAAATCTTTTTCCATCCTTTCACTCTTAGTCTGTGTGAATCTTTATGGGTGAGGTGGGTCTCTTGTAGGCAGCATATAGTTGGGTCCTCCTTTTTGATCCAGTCAGCCAGTCTGTGTCTTTTGATTGGGGAATTTAAGCCTTTTACATTAAGAGTTGTTATTGAAAGGTGTTGATTTATTCCTAGCATTTTATTGGTTGTTTGGTTGTCTTAGGTGTCTTTTGTTCCTTGCTTTCTGATTTACTCTTTGGTTTCTGTGTTTGTTGGTTCCTTAGGTTGTAGATAGCGTTTTTGTTTGCTTGTTTTCTCTTTATGAATGCCATTTTTATTATACTAGTGGGTATTGATTATACTAGTGGGTATTATACTAGTGGGCAGTTTTTGTTTGTCTGAGAAACATACTATTTGCCCTTCATTTTGGAAGGATAGCCTTGCAGGGTAAAGTATTCTTGGCTGGCAATCTTTGTCTTTTAGTATTTTGAAAATATCATCCCATTCCTTTCTAGCTTTTAGGGTTTGTGATGAAAAGTCTGATGTTAGCCTGATTGGGGCTCCCTTATAGGTGATTTGACGCTTCTCTCTTGCAGCTTTTAAGATTCTCTCTTTGTCTCTGAGTTTTGCCAATTTGACTATGACATGTCTTGGAGAAGGCCTTTTTGGGTTGAATACGTTTGGAGATCGTTGAGCTTCCTGGATCTGAAGATCTGTGATTTTTCCTATACCTGGGAAGTTTTCTGCCACTATTTTGTTGAATATGTTTTCAATGGAATCTCCATTTTCCTCCCCTTCTGGAATACCCATGACTCGGATATTTGAGCTCTTAAGGTTGTCTGATATCTCTCTCAGATTTTCTTCAATGTCTTTGATTCTTTTTTCTTTCTTTTTGTCTGCTTGTGTTATTTCAAACAGCCCATCTTCAAGTTCAGAGGTTCTCTCTTCAACTTCGACAAGCCTGCTGGTTAAACTCTCCATTGTGTTTTTTATTTCGCTGAATAACTTCTTCAGTTCAGCAAGTTCAGCTACATTTTATTTCAGGACATTGATTTCCTTGTACAATTTCCTCTTTCAGGTCCAGTATACTTTTTTTCATTTCATCATGATGTCTAGCTGAGTTTTCTTGTATCTCATTCAGTTTCCTTAGAATTATCACTCGAAATTCCTTGTCAGTCATTTCAAGGGCTTCTTGTTCTATAGGATCTAAAGTTTGAGATTTATTAACTTTTAACTTTTGGTGGTGTACTTTCTTGATTTTTTGTATTTCTGGTGTCTTTTATTTGATGTTTATTCATTGTGGCAGGGGCTTTCACAGTCCACTGGTTTGAGACTATTGACTAATTAAGATGTTGCTGTGGTTGCCAATTTGGTATGGCTACCTCCGTGACTGCTCAGTTGGCCTTTAGTGCCTTGTGTGTATGGTTGCCTCGGGTCTTGGGCCTCTCCAGGGAGCCACCTTTCTGGTCAGCTTGGACTCTGCTGGGCTGGTGGGTATTGTACCACAGGGTGTGTGATCTCTGTTGAGCTTTCACTTCCCATGCAGGACTTCTCCCTGTTCTGTGTGCTCTGGCCCGGGCTGTTAGATCGTGCCGTGGCAACCCCACAGGGTGTGTGGGGTCCGCCTCCCTGGCCGCACGTCTCCCCACTCTGTGGGCACTGGGCTGTGCTGGGATGTGTCTTCTGCAACCCTCGTCTATCAGCTGGGCCTTCAAGACCCTGCTCAGTATCGCCTCGCCCAGGAAGTCTACCAGGTTTCTGCTAGGCACAGATGACCAGTCGCTCTGGGTGCCTTTGTAGCACTGTGTAGATCTTTCTTGGGACTTATCACCTTCCTCCTGGTATCGCGGTTATTTGTGTACTTGTCTTATCTCCCACACCAGAGCGTGAGCTCCTCGGGGGAGGAGCCTGCAGCATGCGGTTCACCTTTGTAATCCCCCCGGCACGGATGAGTCCAGTGCCCGCCTGCAGACAGCTCTCCGGCAGGTTTAAGCGGACTTGGGAACTCTCCTACCACACTATTCCCAACCACAAATTTGTAGGCGTTTTTCTGAACTGGTGGTCGCAGAGATGGCATCTGCCTCCCAGTAACAGGAAGTTTACCGGGGGCCGGAGTTCAGGGTGTGGTGGAGTGACAGTCGGCCCCGCCATACTTCCTTGCCCTCCCGACACTGGCCGGGGACGCCCCACACCATCAGCCCCACCAGAGAACCCCGGAGGGATTGGGAGGGGAGGTCAGCCCATAGGCCCCGGGAAGCCCCGTGCCGGGGCAAGCAAGTGTGAAGGCTCAGTTAGGAGCCCAGCTGGGCCGGAGCTGCCACCACCTGTGAAAATGGAGGCAGCCCCTGGGCGGTGAGTGGCCCGGTGATGCAGGTGGAAGCTGGGTGGGCGTCAGCCCCCCAAGCAGGGCCGGGCCAGGGGTCACTCACAAGGCTGTGCCAGGTCGGGCGCTCACTCTCTGCCTCTGGTTTGTCACCTTCCCTGTTCTTGGTTCCCGCCACCTCGGGCTGCTTGCTCGGTCCCACGGCGCGGCTCAGGCGCTCCCAGGAATCTTCTTTTATGCTGGCCTGAATCCTCGAATCATGAATCGGGCAGCTGGCTGCCTTCAGCGTGGCCCCGGCCTCCGGGATCCTGTCTGCATCCACAGCAGCCCTGGCGCCATGTTCCCTGTTTAGAGACTCACTTTTGCAGCAATGAAACAGTTCTTTTCCTGCTCCATACTTCAAAGCTGTTGCCTGCAAATGAGGCAGCCTCTCCTGCCAAGGACAAAGTGGCAGTCAGCCCCCACGACCAGCCACCAGCAGCGGTCCTCCCTTAAGAGATGGCAAGAGGAAGGTCCACAAGTTTCCCGCCTCCTGAGGCCCAGTGGCCACCTTTTCCACCTCAGCTACTCCGCGCCAACCGCTGCAGCCACCGCCATCTTGAAACCACCTCCAAAAAATTAATAATCTTAAATATTGTCTCCTCATATTCTTTAATAGAGTTTAATTTTTCCCCCTTTAATACTGTACACATTCTCTGTAAGGTCGATGCTCAGGCACTGTTTTGATAAATGTGGCTATTTTCTGTTATGATTTTCTCAGATTATTTGTCCTGGAGAGAAACATTACTAACTCGTTTAAGTTGACTTGCTAAGCAACAATCTGGCTAAAGTACTTTATTCATTGTAATATCAGATTTTTTTTACATGAAATTTATTTTTATTTTCATAATCACATAATAAGCAAATAAAGGCATGTTATCACTGCCTCTCATTTCTCATGCTCTTTTTTTTTCTCTACCAGCATTGATTACAACTTTGTAAAACAATATTGATGATAATAGACATTTTTTCTTTGCTTTTTAAAGGAAACATGTTTAAATGCACTCAAATAAGTGTAATGCTTGGTATAGTCTTCAGGTATTTAGAATATATTCTTTAAAGATGTTTCTTTCTACTACTATTTTTCTGAGTTCTTTAATGAAAAGCTTGTGTAATATTATTTAACTTATTTTCCAGAACTAATGAAATGTTTGTGTTTTTTATCCTGTGGTCTTTCAATGTGATGAATAGTATTGTATATTGATTATCAATTACTGACATCATAAATTGATTATAACATCTATGATTTTCCATTAACATAGCTTTCCATTTTAGGCAAAAACTATATTTTCAGAATATTTTTATTTTCCAATAAACTATTTAATTAAGATAGTTAAATTTTATTTAATAGCTATGCATTTGCATTCATAAGATGGGTGTATAGTTTTCTTATATTTCCTGTTTCAATACTGAAATCAGATTATATTAGCCCCGTAAACTGAGTTGGCCAATTAGTCTTCCTTTTTTATTTTTACTTGTTTAATTTTTGTTTAACTTGGACGTGGGGGATAGGATTTGAACTAAGTCATCTCTAAAAATACCTGGGCGTCCTTCCCTCCTGCCTCCTGAACAGAGTTGCAGGCTCACTCAGAGACAACATTTTTGAGAAAAGCTGAGGCTGGGAGCAAGGATGGAGAGCCTGGTGCAGGGCAGGGGATGGAAAGGAGGGGAGGATGGGACAAAATATCTACCTGATGAAGCACCACCCGCCCCCACCGCCCCCCGTCATCAGCACGAAGCAACAGTGGCGCACTGGGGGCCTCCCCTCCTCACTTCTCCTCCCCACAACCCCACATGTGCTCAAAGGGGCAGAGACCAATCTATGTGCAAAGAATGTTTCTACTCACCCTTGCCTCTCTTCAAATATTTTTCACTTTTCAGAAATGGCAATTGGGGAAATTGAGAAAATGTTGGGGGAAAAATCGCTTTTTCTGTTTTCCTGTTAACTGGACTGAAAGAGAAAGGCAATGCGTTGGAGGTGGAGATGAACTGTATAAATAACTGCCTTAGCCCCTAAAGGAGTGGCAACTGTTTTCAAGTTGAATTTAACCAATGGACGCTTTTTAAAAACGAAAGAACCTACATTTATTATTTTTTATCCAGAATGAAATTATATACTCAAGCAATCAATTCTGTAAAGATTTCTCCTTTCATGATGCAATCAGTTTTTTTCTTTACAAGGAGTTTTCTTCCACTTGCATTCATGATGAGGATTCTTTTTATTTTAACAAGTTCCAGAGTTCTTGGCTCTTGAAAAGAAGGACAAAGAGATCAATAAAATGTTTTCCTCCCGAAAAAAAAATTATTTTAAAAATAACAATATCTGAGCAGAAGTATTTTGGGGAGAGATGGGAAACTTTATCATTTCTTTTCTTTAATGTATACAAGTCTACTAAAGTTTCCTAGTGGTTTTTCACCAAATTTTTTCCTTTCTCATTTTTCAGAAAAGTATCAATTTCATTTTATTTTAAAATGAGTTTTTGTGATCTTTATGCTTTTACATTTTAATATTTTGATATCCTCTTTATTTTTTTTACATACTTTAAAAATTCTCTCATTTTTAAAATCAGTTTTGTTACTGGTTATTTTAGTTTATTTAATTTACTTGGTTTTTCAAAGAACAATTTCAGTTTTGCTCATTTTCTCTATTTTTCTTTGTTCTTAGTTCTGCTGATATTTGCTTTATGTCTTATTATTTGTTTCCTTCTCATTTAATTGTGTTTACTTTGGCATTGTTTTTCTAACTCCTTAGGTTAAATGTTTAGCTCGTTTTAATTCTTTCTTATTTCCTAACAAATGTATTTCAAGTTATAAACCCCTCTTAATAAATATTTATTTACTTAATATACAAATAAATAATATTTCCAACATATTATGTTCTAGGCATAAGCAAATGTCATTTCTAATTTCTTCTTGAGCAAAGAAGTATTTATTAATATGTTTTATTTTAAGAATTTGGGGGAATGGATTTTTAAACCATTTTTCAATTCATTATGCTTACACAGTAATTTAGAACATACATTATCTCTATTTTGTGGATGAAGAAAGTGAGGCTTAGAGATGTTAATTAACTTATTCAGGTTATAAAGTTGGAGAGTAAAAAAGTCAGGATTTGAACTTGATGTTTGAATCTACAGCTCAAGCTTTTCACTACTATGATATCCTAAAACAAAATCAGTATTGAACAGAAATGCAGAGAGTATCTCAAAATTAAACTATGGTAAAACAATAAATAGGAAACACTAGATATAAAATGTGATTTCTGAGGAAAATAAAATATCTTAGATGTTTCAAATACAAAACATATAAGCAGCTGGCAGATACTTTTGGCACATGCAAAATTAGAAACCATGTGACCTCTTCAGTGAATATAAGCATCCAGGTGCAATAGATGTATTTATTAGCTTATAATCAGAAGCCATGTTGGTTATTTTTGGTAAGAGGATCCATTTTCGGTAAAATGCCCAACAAGGTTACCATTTAAAAGGTTGTATCAGTCCATTTCTGTTGCTTACAAATAAATACAGGGAAGTGGGTAATTTATAAGTAAATGAAACTTATTGCTTGCAGTTTCAGAGGCTAGGAAGTCCAAAGTCCAGCGAACACATCTGGTGAAGGCTTTCTTTGGTGATGACATCAGTGACGGCAGGTATCACACTGCGAAATGGTGGAGCGGAGAGCACTCATCCTTCTCCATTCCTTGTTCACTCTTTTTAAAAGCCCCCAGAACCAGGCCCCTGACCACCATTATTAATCCATTCACTACTGCATGGTTCTACAATCTAATGACTTCTTTAAGGTTCCACCTTGCAAGTATCATAATAGGATTTCCCACCCACTTAACAGTCACAGTGGGGGTCATGTTTCTAATATATAGAACTTGGGGGACACAATTCAAGCTTCTATGAGTTTGGGGGTATATAATTCAATCCACTAAATTCTGCTCCTGACTCCCCAAAACTCATGTCCTTTTCACATGCAAATACATTTATTTCACCCCCAAAGTCTTAACTTGTTTCAACTCAAAAGTCTAAAGTTCAAAGTCCCATCTGTGAAATTCAAAACAAGTTATCTGCTTCCAAGATACAGTGGTGGGATAAACATAGGGTACATATTCACATCCCCCAAAAGAGAAATAGACCAAAAGAAAGGTGTAATAGATCCCAAATGAGTCCAAAACCCAGCAAGGCAGGCATTAAATCTCAAAGCTGGTGAATCATGTGCCTTGAGTCCATGTTCCATGTCCACTGCGTGCTAGTGTGGGGGTTGGGTCCCTAAGTACTCAGGCAGCTTCATTCCAATGGCTTTCTTGGTCTCAGCTGATGCTTTAGCTCTCACAGGCTGGTATTCCATACAAGTAGCTCCACAAGTCTGTGGTCTCCATGGTGATCCTGCTCTCACAGCTCCACTATGCATGGCACTGGTGGGGTTTCTCTGCTGCAACTCTAACCCCACGTTTCCACTTGGCATTGCTCTAGTGAAGGCTGTCTGCAGTGACTCTGCCCCTGGACAGATCTCTTCCTGGGCCCCCAGGTTTTTCCACACATCCTTTGAAATTGGAGGTGGAGGCTCCCAATCCTTCACAGCTCTGGCATTCTAATAGCCTACAGACCTAACACCATGTGGGCACTGCCAAAGCTTCCAGCTTGTATTTCCAAAGCTGTGGGTCCAGCCACAATCTGGGGCTCACTTAGCCACAGCTTGAGCAGCCAAAGCAGCTGGGGTGCCGGTGCTGGAAGCAGCTTCCCTAGGTGGTCCTGGGCAGTGAGCCCATGGAGGGTGCCTCAGGCCTGTTCCCCAAAGACATTTTGTCTCCCTACTTCTTTGGGCCTGAAACAAAAGGGTTGGCCCCAGAGGCTTCTGCAATGCCTTCAGGGCCTTTTTCCCCTTCTCTTGATCATCCCTTTCTTTTGTACTAACCTTCTTAACACCATTGCATTTTTCTTCTGAAAATGTTCTCTGCTTCTCCACCACATGGCCAGACTGCAAATTTTCCAAATTTTTACACTCTACTTCCCTTTTAAATTCTGGCTTTTAAAAAAAAATTATTATTATTATTATATAACTTTTATTTATTTGTTTATTTTTATTTATTAAGAATATTCATGACATACAAAGCTAATTGTCACCCTTCGTGCCCATGATGTGAGGGCCAGATTCATACTGGTGGCATACCCCTTACCAGAAATTACTTTTGTACTCTGTGTCCCCACCCATTTATCCCCCAACCCCCCTCCCCCCGACTCCACTTTGTAGCCTTAGGAATGTTCCCTCCCTCTGTAAGACCACTGCATTACTGTGGTCTTTCTTTCCTTCCTTATGTCGTGCCTTTGCTGCCATAACTAAGTGTAGGGTGTCCCAAGTAGCCATGTAGCTTCCTTAATGCTTTGCTGCTTAGAAATTTCTTCTGCCAGAAACTAGTTCACAACTCTTAAGTTTTAACTTCCACAAAGTCCTTAGGACTTTGCCTTAGTCCAATGTCCTAAGGCAAAGTCCTATGACACAATATGGCCAAGTTCCTTGCCAGTTCATAGCAAAGTTAATCTTTGCCCCAATTTCTACAAACCTCCTCATTCTGAGACCTCTTTAGGTCTTTATGTCTTTACAGTACATATTTCCATAAGCATTCTGGTCACCACCAATTAACTAGTCTGTAAAACATTCCAAACTTTGCCTGGTTTTCTTGTCTTCTAAACTTTCACCTGCTTCTAGGCTTTTTCTAGTCTGTTCCTCCATATTCTTTTGGCCTCCCCTCAACACCCAGTTCCAAAACCATTACCACATTTTCAAGTATTTGTTATAAGAATTACCCCACTTCTCTGGTACAAATTTTCTGTATTAGTCTGTTTCTGTTGCTTATAACAAAATACCTGGAACCAGGTAATTTATGAAGAAAATGAAATTTATTGCTCACAGTTTCTGAGGTTGGGAAGTCCAAAGTCCAAGAAACACATCTGGTGGTCGTGACAGTGACCCAGGGGTCTCACATTGCAAGATGGTGGAAGCAGAGAGAGAGAGAGAGAGAGAGAGAGAGAGACACACACACACACACCTCCGTTTACTCTTCTTTCACAGATCCCAGAACCAAGCCCCTGACTGCCATTATTAATCCATTTATTATGGCATGGTCCTACAATATAATCACCTCTTCAAGTCTCCACCTTTCATTTGCTATTAGGCCTCACAATCAGCTTAGCATAAGCGCAACCATGTTAGCTCAGAGTCCTTTAATCCCTTTGTCTCACCAACCTAACAAGTACCATAATAGGATTTCCCACCCTCTTAACAGTCATAGTTTCTTTTTTTCTTTTTTTTTTCTTTTTTGTGACCGGTAAGGGGATGGTAACCCTTGGCTTGGTGTCGGCCGCACCGCGCTCAGCCAGTGAGCGCACCAGCCATCCCTATATAGGATCCGAAGCTGCAGCCTCGGCGCACCCAGCGCCGCTGTGCTCCCAGCACTGCACTCTCCTGAGGGAGCCACGGGTTCGGCCCCAGTCACAGTTTCTAATACATAAAACTTGGGGAACACAATTCAAGCTTCAATGAGTTTTACGGGGACATAATTCAATCCACATTACATTCTGGATTAGTAAGTACATTCTGGATTCTCATCTCATTGAATGGCAAAATTGATTTGTTGCACATTTCCCCTGTGATTAATTAAAAAAAAAAGTTTTTGTTCCTGTGAGGGTTTTTGATTGTCACTTTTGAAACCCTGTTTAATAATTAGCTTGAGGGGAACAACTCATATCATTTTTTATGAAGTGGATTTCTGAAACAAACAAAAATATTTTCTATTTATTATGCAGATATCCATATTAGGAAACAAAGCATCTCTTGAGTAACATTGTCAGCTCAAGGTATGCAATACCCAGAAAAAGAGAAAGTCTGCTATGGTAACTATAAGGTATTCTTTCACTGATGGTTGGATTTAAGCACCTACAATCCTTATCTGATCTGTAACTTTAGAGGTAAATAAATAACTTTAATGTAAAATTTAGTTTGTTTTCATTTAACACCCTGAGTATAGAGATCTGAATATACTTATCTTTGGCAGATATCAAGAAATCCTAATTTTTTTAGGTTCATCACTATGCAAATAAACTAACAAAAACTGCAAAAAGATCACATGTAATAACTATAAAATTTATTATGATATAAAAAAGTTTTAAGTTTGTATATGAAGTCCAAAATAGAAATTGCATTGCTATGTGGAAATTGAAAGCCAGAAGATCATAGTCTGTAAATGTCAAACATAATCAAGAGTTATGTTAATAATTAAAACTTAGAATCTTAGCATTAGAAAGGTGTCCACTCATCTATCCAAAGTAAAAAAAAAAAAAAAAGACCAAAAACTGTCTATCAACATCCTCAAAATATGTTCCACAGACCTCTTCTTTAGCACTAGTGATTGTAAATTTTTGAGGGAAGAAACTTTGGATTTATCTTGCAATGCCTAAAGAACTTTTAACCTAGATAGCACTCAATAAGCCAACCTGGAAGAAAATATTCACAATACCTTTATTTGATCAGAACCTTTATTCAACATATATAAAGAACATTTATAAATCTATATTAAGAAGAAAACAATTTCATAAAAATGGTCAAAAGTCATAAAGAGACACTGTATAAAAGATCAACAAATGCCAATAAGCTCAACAGTCATCAGAAAAATGCAAATTAAGCCACAATGGCATGCCACATCTCACCCATGAAAACAGCTAATGAATAATAGAGAAATGCTACCAAGACTTGGCAACTACATGGAGCAACTGGACATCCCATACATTATTCATGGGAGTGTAAAGTAATACAACTACTTTAAAAACCTGTTTGACAGGTTATCATAAATTTCAACATATATCTACCTTATGCCTGAGTAATTCAACTACTAGATTTTTATCAAAAAACAAAACAAAATATGTGTTTGTAATAAGTTATGCATTACAGAAAAAAACTAGAAAAAAAAAAAAACAGTATCCATCAAGAAGAACATATAAACATACCATGGTATATTCATACAATGCAGGGCCAGGACTGGAGTAAGGCAAAGAAGGTAAGTGAGTGTGTGTACACGCAAGTGTGCATGTGTGTGTATGAGCATGTATGTATATTTATATACAAGGGCATTTCAAAAAGTTTGTGGAAAAATAGAATTGAAAGATAATACAGATCTTTCCATGAAATTTTTGTCGTACCCTCATATATATAAGGATATACAGACACACATATCATATATATTTATCATGGCTGGCTATATAATTTATGGAATGCAAAATGGAAATGTGAAGGCTCTTGTTCAAAAAGTAGGAACATAAGTGTCACTGCTGTTTACATTTGTGTTGTACAAAGCCAGTTTTAAATGCAAAGAGTATGTGGAATCACTGAAATTACACAGTACCTATTTCATAATTGGAACATGCATATGTATTTTATTCTTACCAGAATGATGGAAATGTACACTAACCCAACTATTTTTATTTCCCTTCTTGATACAGGCATATTCAATCATTGCTCTCTATCTTCAGCTTACTGACTAATATGGGCAGATTGAAGGGAAAAGAAGCATGGGTTGCCCTATCTTTTCAATTCTTTCCCATCTTTCCCATTTAGTGTCACCATTTTCAGCATAAGTAGTTGACTGATGGAGGGAAGCAACACAAGTAAGAAAGGATATGGGGTTCCTTGGCTGTCCATTGCCTTCTTTCTGTGTTGGAAGCAAGTTATGGTTCAAACCAAAGAGTGGCCTCTTCAGGCTCTCAGAACCCCCACTTAGTCAGTCATAGACATAACATGCTTCTCTCATATCACTTTGAATCTTGCTGAACTCCCATGTATTGTGGTTCCACCAGAATTCTGTGCTCATGGGGATCACAAAAGCTATATGTGAACGGGGAGGCAAGGGATGGCAGCAAACATATGTGCTGCACTGTTGGGACGTTGAGGCCACACACCTCCTCCTGGGACAGAGAACTAGCCACGACCCCCCAAGGGTTAGGGCAACAAGTCCACCACATGGCCGAAAAAGAAGGGCGACAAAAAGGCCACTGAGCCACGGTGCGGACTTCTCCTCAGAAGAACATCGCCTGGGAGTAGTCGAATATGTCAGGGTGAGTATCTTGGGCAGTGTCAGCCCTCCCCGACCTTCGCCTTAACCTTTCTTGTTTTGCCCTCTTTCACTTTCTTGGACCTTCAGCGAATGGGAAAACAAAAGTGGGACAATTGATGAATCCTGGCCAGGGCGACTCCCCGGTGGACTCTAAAGGTCTCATCAGTAGTGTCCCCAGTAGCGGCGGCCCATGTGGGTGAAGGCTGCTCTCCTTTGATTACTTTGCAATATGGGAAACAGTGTTGGAAAGCATGATAACCCAGCCTTTAGGGCCTTGCAGTATCTCTTAAAGAGCCAGGGGCTTGACCTCTCAGACAACGTGGCTAACAGGACCTGGGAGGCTGTGATGCAGGTGGCCCCCTGGGTGCCCACAGCCAATTTTTTTTCCTATGACACCTGGGATCGAGTCCAGGCACTGACGTGTCAGAGAGAAATCCATCAGGGAATAGAACCACCATTGGGGTTCTATTCTACCATATCTGCCCTCAAAACATGTTTTTCGCCCACGCAGGGGGCCAGCCCCGATAATATAGAGATAGAATGCAAATGGGCCCAGTTTACACAGGAGCAGGCCCAAACTGGTCCCCTGTCTACTATATCTGAAGGAGCCCCGGAACCCGCCAACCCCAAGACAGTTTTTGAAAAGGATGTGGAGGGATTCCAACACCAAAGTCCCCCTTGCTCTGAGGTACCCGAGAGTAAATTATATGCTCCACTTTGCCGTCCCTCGGATGAATACTCCACCCCTCAAAACCCTTGGGGACCACCTCCACCATTTAACGATCAGCCACGGGCATATCCTGTTCACACGCCTGTTCAAAAAAAGATGTTTACAGAAACATGGGAACACCCGATAAGCCCAAGGGACCAGCTCAAGGCCTATCCTGTAAACATTAACCCAGGGGGAAACAGACCCACCATTTGATACCCATGGGAATCCGGCAATTTAAAAGACTTAAAAAAGGCAGTTGCAGAAGATGGGCCCAACTCGCCTTGGGCTGAGACCGTCCTTCAGGGGTTGGCCCACCAACCTTGCACCACCCAAGATTGGAAAATGTTATGTAGGGCCATACTCCCTGGCGCCTTGTGCGTAAAGCTCTGTGCCTTAAGGAGGAATGCCACCTCCAGGTGGAAAGAAACCAGGCAGCAAATCCTGTGATCCACATTACATTTGGGATGTTGTCAGGGACCGCCGACCCCTGTAGTACAGGAGTACAACAGGCCGCCATTCCACCTCCCTATCAAGATCAAGTCAGGGCAGCAGCCCTCTACGCATAGAGAAAACTTGCTGAAGGCCCATTAGAACCTCCCATATCTGGCATTACCCAAAAGCCAACTGAGGACCTTGCCTCGTTTATTGTCAGGGTAGAACAGAACATAAACCGAAAGTTCCCTCCCGGCCCCTTAAGGGACCAATTTATAAAAATGTTGGTATGGGAAGGGATGACTTCAGATCACAAAACAGCCTGTGTGGGGCTAAAAGAACGCTCCCTTGAAAGATGGGTAGTTGCATCCAAAGATGTAGGAACCCAACACCATCAAAAATAGACCATCACTGCCGCCCTCCAAAGCCAAACAGTGGCATTAACAGAGGCCATGACCAAAGCCTTTGCAGCCCTAACGTCCCCCCAGGGAAAGAAAAGAGACCCTACACTTCAGAGGAGGCGATGTTTCTGATGCAGGGAACAAGGACACTTCAAGGTCAATTGCCCACAGGGGGCCCCTATACCAGGGAACAATATGAGCCCTCAGAGTCCTCCTTCTACCCCCTGCCCTCATTGTGGGAAGGGATTCCATTGGAAAAAAGATTGTAAATCCAAGTTTGATAAACAAGGCAACCCTTTAAACTAGATATGTTTATACACAACCCCCGGCCCCATTATCCCAAGGGGGGCCAATCACCCCAACGAGAGTAAACAAGTTGGCACATTTGTCCCCAAGAGAAAAGGGAAACCCCAGGGCCAATTGGACCATCCCTATAGTTGAGGGACTCAGGCCCAAAATGGATATTTCTATTGGAGGAAAAAATTTCTGATGTTTAATTGATACTGGGGCCGACAGGACTATTTTGAGGCAAAAAGACATTTCCCCTAGCTGGAAGATGATACCAGGACCCACTGTTTTGGGGGTAGGGGGCAACTCCCCATCCCTAGAGACTGAAAGTTGGGTGATATGGAAAGATGCAGATGGCTCCCAAGGAGAAGTGAAACCCCTCATAGCACCAGGGTTAAATGCCAACGTCCTGGGACAAGATATATTAGGACAGGCAAATATATATATCACCACTGACCACAAGGGCTTTTATGATGATTTGCTAGATGAGGAAGAATACCAACAACAGTTTAACATAAAATGCCACCCCAATTACAGAGGCGATCCTCATTTTGATAAAAAATGGGCTGGAGCAGATCTTCCCTGGGTTCACCCCCAATTCTGAAGGCCCCTATCCCCCAGTTTCCCCCCATTAAAAGGGCCAAAGGACCCCCTGTATGGGTGGAGCAGTGGCCACTCCCTTCATCTAAGACTCAAGCCCTCAAGGAGATTGTGTTAGAACAACTTAACCTAGGACACATTCGCCCATCTACCAGTCCCTGGAACACACCAGTGTTTGTAATTAAAAAGACCTCTGGTGGGTGGAGAATGCTCCAAGATCTTAGAGAGGTTAACAAAAGGATGCCCGCCTTAGGCACACCCCTTAGAGAATTGCCGTGGATACCAGCCATCCCTAACCACCTCCGTTTGCCCACAATTGATATTAAGTATTGCTTTTTTCCTATTCCCTTACATCCTAAAGATTGTGAAAAATTTGCCTTTTCCATCCCTTCCACCAATTTTCAAGGGCCTGATGAGCACTATGAGTGGGTTGTTTTACCCCAAGGCATGGCCAATAGCCCCGCCTTTTGCCAGAAGTACGTTTATGACTTGTTGTCTCCTGTTAGAGAAATTGCCAAAGTTACATTATATGTATACATGGATGGTATCATTTTAGGGGCCCCAAATTCTGGTTTGCTGTCCCAGGCTTAAAAATACTACAAAAATGTTTACAAAAGGGAAGACTCCGTATTGTGGCAGATAAAATCCAAGTCCTTTCCCCTTTTAATATTTTAAGGGCCCACTTAACATTGGAAGGGGTTACCACTTTGAAACCACAATTGTGCATCCAAGATTGTTATATGTTAACAGAACTCCAAGAGGTTTTGAGAGAAATTAATTGGCTAAGACCATGGATCCCTGTCACCACAGGAGACATAGCTCCCCTTTTTCAATTATTAAAAGGACATGTTCCCCATGATAAGATTCGGTTGACACCAAGTCATAAACAAATTTTATATAAAATCCCAAACCAGTTAAACAAGGTAAAATTAGCCAGGTACAATGCAGATCAGGAGTTGCACTTATGGCTTCTTTCCACCGTAAACACATTGTTGGCCACATTTGTCCAAGGGGGACGTCCTCTCCAATGGATCCACATGTCCCTTGGAGGGTCTTCTCAAGTTTATTCTCCCGTAGATCAAATGGCAAATCTTATCCGAGACACAGCATTACATTGTTATGCCCAAGAGCCTGCGAAGATCGTAGTTCCATACAGGCTAACCAACTTCAATTGGGTACACAAAAACAACTCCAGACCAGCGTTGGCCCTGGAACGTTTCCCTGGAACACTTGATTGTCACTATGGAATGTACAAATGGGTCACACCTTTCAGCCGCTTAGAGTGGCTAGCCCCTGACTTTTTTACCACCAACCTTTGCTCAAGGCATATAATGTGTTTACTAATGGTGGGAAAGAGGGGGCAGACGTTATTATTTATCCCCCTCATTTACAACAACAGCCCCATAGACATTTACAACATTTTCAGCCTTGTGCAGGGTCGGCCCAACTGAAGGCGTTATTTGCGGTGGTGTTAGCATTACAACAGGTCCCCCAGCACATGAATTTATTTTCTGATAGCTTATATGTTGTTAATTTATTGCCAGGGCTATTAAATTCCCATATCCATATGGATTGTAATCCTATTACCCCTCTTAAGATCCAGGCTCGGACTTTATTACAAACTAGAGAAGAGCCTCTTTATTTACATCACTTGCGTGGACACCAAAACTTGCCCGGGTTTCTATCTGAAGGAAACACTTTAGCAGATAACATTGCTTCCAAAAATATCTAAATTTACACCTTGCAATGTGCGTCCAACCTCCTTACTTTAACTCATGTTAACTGGAGAGGATTCCATATGCGGTACCGCCAGGTGCCCATTCGAGACCTGAAAAAGATCGTCCACACATGCAAGTCATGTCTCCCATATTTACAAGTCCCTCCATTACAACCCCCAGGGGTAAACCCCAGAGGATTAAAATCCAACATTTTATGGCAAACAGATGTCACCCATTATTCCCCATTTGGAAAACTTAAATACATTTTTGTGTCCATTGACACTTTTTCCCATGCTGCACGGGCTACAGCGCATTCAGGAGAAAAGGCACGCCATGCTCAGAGCCATTTTTTACAATGTTTTGCCACATTAGGCCTCCCAAGTCAAATTAAAACGGACAATGGTCCTTGTTTCACTAGCCAAGCATTTCAACAATTTCTTACTACTTGGAATATTCAACACACCACAGGCATCCCATATAATCCACAAGGTCAGGCCATAATTGAACCATTTCACCAAACTTTAAAAAAACAGCTTTTAAAACAAAAAGGGGGAATGCATAGTCCCCACCAGCAACTGGGTTTAGCTCTATTTACACTTAATATTTTAAATTTTTCAAAAAAATAATCCTTTAGCACCATTTCAGAAATATTGGTCCCTTCAGCTCACACACCCCATGATACAAGCCAGGTGGAAAGACCCCCTTACAGGACAATGGAGAGGCCCTGATCCCGTTTTAACCATGAGGAGAGGATTTGGTTGCATCTTCCCTTTACAAGAGTCAAACCCTATATGGATACCCTCCAGGAATCTTAAATTTGCACCAATCACCCAGGGCGACAATAGCCTTGAGGGTCATTTTTTCTTGTCATCCTAGGAAACATCATGAAGATTCCATTATTTGTCTACCTGATACTACACCTCGGTAGATGCCAAGGTAATGCTGGTAGCAATGGACCACCACCACATATGCTGACATTCTTCCCAAGGTATATTGGCACAAAGGATCGGAGATGTACACACATTGGACAACCAAGGGAAGGCGATTACATAAAAGAGGCGTCGGAGCCGCAGTGGCCGTATCCTCCCTCCTCGGAGTCATCAGTGCCAGCACAGGAACAGTAGGAATAGCATATGCTTACCAAAACATTCAAGATTTAAGACAAACTGTAGATGAAGATTTAGGCCAATTAGAACATTCCATAAGCCATATGCAAACTTCATTAACCTCCCTTTCTGAGGTTGTGTTTCAAAATCGTAGAGGATTAGATCTTTTATTTTTACAGCAGGGGGGCTTATGTGCTGCCCTCAAAGAAGAGTGTTGCTTTTACACTGATCATTCAGGAGTAGTGCATGAATCTTTAGCTAAGGTCAGAGAAAATTTAGAAAAGCACAAAAGAGAATGAGAAGCTCAGGCAAGTTGGTTTCAGTCATGGTTTAATAATTCTCCTTGGCTCACAACCTTATTATCATCCCTGGTGGGTCCTGTTGCTATCCTCTTTTTAGCAGTAACATTGGCCCATTGGTGCTTGCCAAAATAGTTAACCTCATACGGCGTAATGTGGGGTCTATCACTATGCTCGCCCAAGTGGTAGACGAGGTGGCCCAAGAAAAGAAACCCTCTAACCCATGGGTAAATATGGCCCTCCAAAAAATTTATTCCAGGTACTGAAGAGTTCCACCAGACCTCCGCTTGGTTGGATAGTCAATGATGGGTAAGATCCCCAGAGGGGGACAACCTAAGACAGGCACAACCACTTGAGGCTGGCGAGGCTGTGAGGTTAGCCGCCTACAGCTGCTCATAAAAAACAAAAGGGGAACCTGTTGGGGCATTGAGGCCACACACCTCCTCCCGGGGCAGAGAACTAGCCACGACCCCACCCATGTACGCATATGTCATCTGTTGAAAACATTCGCCTGGACAGGAGAGATAAAGATGGCACCTGACGGAAGCCACCGGGGCGTGACAGAGGAAAGACATAGTTTAAAATTATTGGATAAAAGATATTTCCGCGCTCGTGCTCACCGCATGATTTCAATAGCAAAGCATTAGAGCAAGTTGCATGTTCACATGACCTTTAAGATGATAGGTTGAAGTTAGGAAATCCCCTTGCCATATGCTTATAAAAGCAGGTGCTTGGGTGAAAATAAACTGAACGCTTGATGGAACCCCTGCCGCTTCTGAGTGTCTCTCTGTGGGGCTGAATAGGCGGGCGGCAGACTCACCTTCCTTCTGGGCTCTGCTGGCCACTAGGGTGGCAGGAGTAATCCTACCGGTTCCCTCTTTTGCTCGTCCCGTGGTGGGGGGCTAAAAGGGGCTACTGGGAGGTTTGGGGCCCGCCACCCCTGAGTCCCAGCACTGCACTTATGTCTTCTGCTAATGTGCACGCTCCATTTACCCACTAGACTTCACCTGCAAAACACGAGTTCAAAGATAAAATTATCAAGAATTTTCAAGATGGCAACAGCAGAACATGAAACTAAACATAAGTCCTTCTGAATTGGGACCCTTTGAGACTATACATGTGGCAGATGCAGAAAGCCAGCTCTGATTGGATAGAAAGATAAATAAATAGATGATAGATAGACAGATGTTCAGATAGAGATAGAAATATACGGATAGATGATAGATAGATCGATCAATCTGTCTTAGGGAAGTTCTCTTTAAAAGGTAAAAGAAACCTCAGAGAAGAATGGTGGTGAGTAGTGATCAGATTCTGGATGCATTTTGATAACACAAAGGGGTTTGGATGTGGGCTTTATAAGAGAAAGAGAAATCAGAAGTGACTCAAAAATTTTGGCCTGAGAAACTAGAAAAGTGGAGTTATTGATTACTAAAATGGAGACTACTACAGGACGAGGTGGTTTGAGATGAGAGCTATCAGAAGTTTAGCTGGGGATGCACCAAACTTAAGTGCCTATCTTACATTCACAAAAAATGTCAACTAGGCAGCTGGATATGCGAGTACAGAATGCAGAGAAGACATCTGAGCCAGAGATTTGAGAGCAGTCAGCACAGTGATGACATGATATTTAAAGCCATGAGAAGTGAGAAAAGCTGAAGCAAGAATTAAGTGTAAAGAGTGAAGAGAGAGGTGTGAGGACTGAGGCCTGGAGAACTCCATCATTCAGAGGTTGGAGAAATGACATGCGACCCACAGTGGAGACTTGAAAATTAACTTCGGCAAACAACTTTATCTCTCCAAACATTTTCCACTCACCTGTATAGTAAGGGTTTTGATGCTTACTTCTTAGGATTTCTTGGGAATTAAAAATAAAAATATTATTTATCTAAACTGTGTAGAGTACACAACAAGATTGCTTCCACACTCCAGGTGTAGTGTCTTCCTCCTCTGGTTTACTTCCTGTGCTTTCTCCAAAGGCCTCAAAAAATGTTTTACATTTATTTATTTGTATTACTGCTATTTGCTTTCTTAATATCTTCAATTACGGATCAATTGCCCAGGACAGCAAACGGGCTTTATTCATCTTTGTAACTCTACCCCTGAAGACATTGCTAGGTAGCAAATGACACTCAATTTTGTTTTTTCTCAAAGAATGACTAATATCAGAAAGCTAGGTCATTCCATTACCCTAAAGAAGTCTTTAATCAAGAATTAGACCTGTAAGAAATAGTTGTACATTTCTCACAGTTATATTTGCTGTAACTTGACAAACTAAAAAGAATTTGAGAATAAATTTTTCATGTTTTTTTTTCTGAGTTAAGAATAATAACAGTGAAATTTTAAAACATGATAGCACCTGTGGGAAATAAGTAATTATGTCAAGATAGCATCCACTTCAGTTAGTTATTCACAACTTTGAAGTGCTTCTTTTTGTCATTCATGCTTGTGAAGCACCTCTTTGGTTTCAGTGGAAAAACAGAGCCTTTTACATTAATGACAACTTATATAATTATGTTAAAGTGCTAGACGCTGAACCTAGGGAGAAGAATATTACATCTACCTCTGTTCAAAGCTGCCAAGCCTCTGACTTGAGTTGTATATAGCTAAGTCAAGAAGCCACATAAATTTTGGCTAAATTTTTTGCCTTTCTTGCACAGCTTTCCTGATTAGTCTTTGAAAATATGCAGAACTTCCTAGGATCTGAGAGTTAAAAATTAACCCTCCTGTTTCTTTCAAATAGTCTTTAACTGAAGCAGGTATTCTGTCAGATAAAGAGAGATTACGTGGGTATGACATCTGGGAAAACTGGCCATCCTAGGAATGGTGTCAGGACACAACCCCTGAACACATAAACCAGGGGGAATGAAATGCAACGAATAGGCTAGACTAACGACGAAAATGAAATGCTCCAAAAACCAACCAGCCAACAGGAGACAGTGAGGCAATCCAGAGATTTACAACAGGAAGCCCCTACAGCTCCCAGCACAAGACTAAAGGGACAAAGCGAAGAGATGATTGTACTAGCGCTCAAGGACCAGGATCATCTGGTGGATTCTAGGACCATGTTCATAGGGACTGATCAGCACATTCTCTCTGTAAAGAACAGTAGTTGTCAAATATCATGAGCACAAAAATTATATAAGCAAACTGTTTAAAATGTGGACTCTTAGGACTCACCTCCAGAGGTTCGGATTCAGTAGAATCTGATTAATTGGTATTGGAACCAAGAATATGTATTTTTAACAAATACTCTTGGTGATTCTAACATAAGTGGACTATGGGCCACATTACTAAGTACACTGTTAAGGAGAAATTTCCACATAAAGCAACATTAAAAGAAAATGGCTGTCTGAAAAGGAATCAGCCCAGTGTTGCGTGGGGAGTGATGGAGTTAGAGAATGTTCTGAATGTATTAATTTCATGCTTCCATTAATGCCTGGCTCTTCCACCCTCTTTTTGTAGATTTCATGCTGATCACATTCCATCTCTCTCAGGTTAAACATTTGCACGTAAAGGTATATACTAATTAGAATTCCTTAGATTGCAAATAACAGAGAAAGATTCATCTTATCTCAGGATTTAGTATCAAGTTACTTGGGAGCATAAAGAGCAAAGAAAACCATTTTAAAAAGCTGCACAGTTTCTCCTATAAAACTCAGATTTTGGGTCATTCTTTAGAACATCATTGAAAGAAAGCCAAGATGCTGGGTACCATTCAAGCTTTATTAAAGGAAGAGAATTGGCCATCCTGTACTCAAAATGGAGGACAGCCTGGGGCTGCCCTGACAATGGGGACAGCACCAGGTGTGGGTGTGGTAAAGCTTATAGTGGTGCGCCAAGGGCTAGCTGATACCATCAAGGAAGGTCATTATGCTAATGTGGATTGGGGTGGAGAACTGTGTCCTTGTGGAAGCAAAAGGGGTCTCTGTTTAAGTCAGGAGGCTTCTGGTAAAGGGAAGGGTGGAGAGTTGGAGGTGGGCAGCACTATTTTGTACTTGGGCTTTTCTAAAGTAGTGCTGGTTATGTTGCAGATCTGTGATTCCTGCCTTTTAAGTATAGGAAAAAGGGGAAAAGGGCAGAGGTCTCATTCTTCTGAAGCTACTTCCTGCTGGAGATCGGCAAAGATATGGAAAAAAGGAAAGATTTAGGTGGCGGGGTATTGGATTCGTGTGGAGAGGCTGTATTCCTCCAGGGAAGGGTTGCCGATTCTGAGGGGCTGATATCCTCCTTGCAGGAACAATTCAGTGACCTTTTGGTTGGTGAAAGCCTGTATATATTCCTGCAAGAAATTACAGAAACACCAAAAGAGACAGTGACGAAAAAGTAGGATGAGCCCCAGCACAGTGCTCTCAAAGATGTCATCAATATTTTTTTGAAAGTACTATGATGGTTAATTTTATGCGTCAACTTAGAGGGTGTTTTTGGATGAGTTCATCATTAAATCAATGAATTTTGGGTAGAGTAAATTGCCCTTCATAATGTGGGTGGGACTCATCCAATCAGTTGAAGACTAACTAGAACAAAAAGAACATCCTCTCCAAGCAGGAGGGAATTCCTCAGGAGACTGCCTCAGGACTTTATCCGTACCCATGGTTTTCCCGATTTTTCAGCCTGCTGGCCCACACATAATGCAGATTTTGGACTCGCGAGCCTCTATAATTGTATGAGCCAATTCTTTATATGTATTGGTTCCATTTCTCTGGAGAACCCTGATCAATATGACTACCCTTCACACAGAAGGTAAAATTTTGGGATAGGAAAAGTTAGAAATAAAGTCTAATTGTGTTTGTCTTCGTCATGGAATTATCAGCACATTATACTTTATAAATATTGATATTCTTTACTATTAATCTTAAAAAGAATATTATAGAGCTCCAAATAACTATAGATTTTTGAATGGATATGACCTCTCTTTTATTACTTCTCATATATTACTCAGCAAAATACTGAGTAATATGAGATATGCTCTTTTCTAAAAAGTTTTCTCAAAGTTATAACAAATCACACTACATTTTTTTCTTCCAACTGTGTAATTTGAGAGTCCTTTTTAATCTTTGAGAAGTAATGGTCAGAGTTTTCCTTGATCAGTTTAGAGCGAGATACTCTTTTTAGCCATCTGCTTCATTTAATTAATAGGCAGTTAGTTGTCTCAAACAGAGAACTGGTTCCAAATCCAGAATACAGAAAATATTTGCAGAAATGAGGTCAGAAAAGTACTAATGAAAATGTTTGGAGAGATCAAAAACTTTTTTGAATGGCTTTAATAAAATTCATTTTATTAATAAGTATGTTTTATCATACTATCCATTATTTTGCTTTTCCCTATCTTTTAAAACAGTTTTACTGATATAATTCACATAAAAAAATTCACCAACTGAAAGTATAAAATAAAGTAGTTTTTAATGTACTCACTGAGTTGTGCAACCTTCACCACAATCGAATATTAGAACATTTTTATTACCCCCCCCCAAAATGAGTACCAATTAGCACTAACTTCCCATTCAACACCTCCCCCCCCACCCTCACTGGCACCACCACCAGCCTTACCTTCTATCTCTATACATTTCTCTATTCTGGGCATTTCATATAAATGGACCTTATACAATTCCATTGTATGTATGAATCATACAACTATAAGCTAATGTTTTCAAGGTTCATTCATATTGTAGTATGTAGCTTTCACTCTTCTTAACTTTTGCTGAATAATAGTCTATTGTATAGGTATACCATATTTGGAAGCAGAGAGAGGAAGACAGACTCTTCTCTTCTTTTAAAGCCCTCAGAAAAATGACCCTTTCCACCATTTTTAATTCATTCACTACTGCATGATGCTACAGTCCAACCACTTCTTCAAGGCCCCACCTTTCAATTACTATAATAGGATTTCCCACTGTAGAGCTAGGGCTAGCTAGGTCTGGAGCTCACAGACCTCTCGAGCCCATTCAAAAACCCTTCACATGCAGGTCTATGAGCTAGGTAACCAATAAAAAGGTCCTTGGAGCTTTGGTTGAAGAAGGAAAAGTCTTTTTTCAGCACACACACACACACGTCTAGGAGCTAGGCAGTACAAAGAGAAACTCCAAAACTCAACTGTTACCAGCAAAGTCCAAAGAAAAACTGAGCAGCTGCCGGCACAGCAGACATGCTCCATTTTTTAGACACAAGCTCTCTGCCGGCCAGCCTGCTTCACAAACTTAAGAACATACAATAACAGAAAACTAACAAGATACATTGGTGCACATGTGCACTAACTCCACCCACACACAACTTGTTTATAAAAAATGTGCAGCTTTTTTTATAAAAAATGACCCCAACCAGACCTGATCTGAGGGAGACTGATTAAATTATCCTATTTTCCCCACACCCATCCTCTTAACAGTCACAGTAGGGGCTAAGTTTCTAATACCTAAAACTTGGGGGATGCAATTCAAGCTTCAGTGAGTTTTGGGAAAAGTAATTCAATCCACTACAAGCCATATATGATTTTAAGCAGTTGTGTTCTAGAAAGATAATTCTATGGAAATTTGGAAGATGGGCCCTGGCAAGGTACAGTAACATGTGGGATACTAATTTGGAAGCTAATACTGTACTGTGATAGTCTATGCAAGTAGTCAGGGCAAAGGCAATAAGAAGGGAGAGGAAATAACAGTTTCTAGAAGTACTGAAGTAGTAGAATTGAGAGAATTGAGATAATGACACCTTGAGTGCTCTATCCATAATGGCCTTAAGTATATCTTTTACTAAATCAATCCAACTGAAGTCCCAGTAATTCAAGAGACATCCAGTCCATTACCACCTCAACCTTTGACTTATCAGCCTTTCAGCAACTCTTGCCAAATTCTCACTTCATTAAAGTGCTACTAAAATGAATTCCTTTTGTCACATGTCTCCACTACTCTCCATTAAGCCATTAACATGAGCTCTTTCCTCTCAAGACATTTGGCCTTAAAGGTTAGCTAACTCCAAGTTCAAGTACGTGGACTTTATCATTAAAAGCCTAACCCCCCCCCCAAAACCCCCCAAAACTATTCTTAAATCTGCCTCCATGTTTAACCTCCCAATTATATCTAGTCCAGCATTAACAATTCTATATTACCCATAGGAGACCTGTCCTCACAATTTACATGTGGAAAAATGTCTGAATTTCCTATAGAAGAACTGATGTTTATCAGGAAGTATAAGCAGCAACTCTTGGTTATTGGTTTAAATCTTAAATATATATACTGACCATCACCATAGACTAAGTAGTTTCCAAAATCTTTTTACATGCATAAAATACTCTTTCTTTCTAACTTGAGAAGTCCATATCCCTATGTCTTCTTCTAAATGTTATGAGCCTGCAAATAGGAAGAAGGTAACTAAAGAAGAAAAAGAGCTAAAATTGTACTGCAATTTCTGCTATTGAAAACAGGAGGGCAGCTACTTGGTTTTTTGCAAAAGCTTTTGTTAAGCACTTTTGCTCGTGATCACCAGAGGAGAGGGTCTGGGGAGGCCCAGTAGCTGGCCTCAGCTCACCCTGTCCTCTAGCAGTTTCCTGACTCCACCACAAGAAAGAATTCAAGAGCAGAGTCACAATAGAAAGTGAAATCAGGTTTAATGTAGCAAAGTAAAGAGCACAGATGTCACAGAGAAAGTGCAGCCTAGGTCCAGAGACTGAGTAGGGCCTGTGCCAAGTTTAATACAAAAGTAAGAAATACACATGGAGTTTAGTACAAAGGGCAGGCTGGCTCAAGAGAGTGAGCAGCTGCCCATTAGAAGTAAGTTTAACACAAAAGGAAAGCACATACACCTCACCAGCAAAGCGCAGATTGGTCCAGGGAGAAATGGGCAACAGCCCCATCTTCTGCAGGGATTCAACTTTTATAGTTTTGCTATCTAATACATATTCATGCTATCTAATGAATATTCAATTAGTGGAGTGGTTCCCAGTTATGTAAGTAGCTTGCACATGCTCAGTTGGTCTCTTTTAGAGCATGCTCATTGGTCACCTTCTACCACATGCATCAAATATTTTCAAGAATATTGTGCTCTCTAGCACCTCTGGTGGAAGGTCATTCAAGAGATAAACTCATTTTTAGGGAGCATGCTTGGCTACTGAGATTACATAAATCTGTCCTCTGTGGTCTCAGTCTCCACCTGATGGTGCTGAAAGTGGGTGCTGCAGATCACCATAGCTTAGTACACAGGGACGAAGCTTGAGTCCTAGGGGAGTGGTTTGGGACCCAGGGGAGTAGCCTGAAACTCAGAAGAGTGTCCTAAAAACCAAACCCTTGGAAATTAAGTGCCTTGTACCTCACTTAGACCTGTATTCCACTTGAGAACTCACTCTGGAGCACTCTCTCAGAAGGTGGTATAACTAGTTATATTACAACATAAGAACGTAAATGATGAGGAGTTGGGAGACAGAAAATTCAGTGATCCCTGGAATAGCTTACAAAAGCCTTAAGCAGACCTTTAATTAGTAGAGATGTCTGTGGGGCATGGGCATACCAGATACTTTGATTTGCACTTAGATTCAAACTTCACGTTAATATTTCTGAAATCTAAAGCTGACATAGACAAGATGAGAGGGTGGCAGAGCAAACAAAAACTGAACTAAACAAACCTACTCTTTTAAAGCAGCCAGGAAATTTTCTGCCTTCCAGTTGTTAGAGACAGTTCCACTTTCAGGGAGGCTGTTTTACTATTCCAGGAAAACCATGCACTGAAGATGTGCTTTTTAATTTTGAAGATGTAAAGCAGTCACATGACTCTAAGGAGCGCAGTTGCTCTGTAAGACAATATGAAGAGGTCAGCTGTGTTGCAAGGAGAGTTACATATCTGCAGACTATGCTCTTCTTAGAGGAATTTTTTTCCTTTTCCAAGTATGGATTTAGAATGTGCTGTCTCTGAAAATAATAGCAACCCCAAGGAGGAGGTTCTTGTGCAAACAATGGCTACAAGATGTCAGCAACAGAGCCCGCTAAGGACTTAAGACCTGAAAGCTCAATTAACTTCAGCTTGCAAACAGACTGTACATTGGGAATAAATTGGACTTAGCTATACATTGGACTATTGGGTCAGATTGTTAATGTCCCACACTGTTATTATTCAAGACAAATAATTGTTTTTCAGGAAAGGGACTGATGGAGAGCTATTGTGTTCAAACAGGATTGTTCTTTGGAAGGTGTTGGTCCAGATCGCACCTCTGTGGTTGGAGGTGGAATTTTCCACAAAGAAAGTGAAAATATTTATGAAAATCATCCTAGAAAAAAGCAAAACTGGGGACATAAAGTGAACTTTCTGGGTTGTGGATTGGAAGAAAAGAGAGATGTTTCCACCCTACCTTGGATAGTAAGATTGTCATGCTCAAGGACATTCCCTCAGGTGCATGGAAGCAAAGCGACGAGGAGCAAAGGTAATCGGCCAATACCATACAGATACAAGCTGGAAGCTAGCAAGAGCCATCTTGTTAGGAACCTCCTAATACAAGGTCTAGTTTAGGTGGTACTTTTGAGCTCTCAGATTGACATGCCTAGTACCAGTTATAAATTTCACAGAAGGTTTTACATCTATTATGTTTTAATTTTCAACTTCCTCAGTGGGAGATCAAGGGAAAGTTCATAGTCAGGATGAGACAAAAATCCCATCCAGACATAATATATTTATTTGCTCATTCTCCGAATGTTTGTCACACCTATTATATGCCAGGCACTGTTCTAGATACAGGGAATAGATTGGTGAGCAAAGCAGTCTTGATGGATGAGACAGTGTCACTCATAACACAAACATTCCAATGTGAAGAGATCAATGAAACAGATATAATCAGCAATTAAAAACAAAGAAATAATGGGTATAAACAATTTCAGATATTAATTAGTGTTATCAGAAAAATAAACTAAGTAAATATAAAACACAATGGGGACATCATTTAGATAAGGAGGCCAAAGACACATCTCTCAAGAATGACTTTTGGACAGAGACCTGAAATGATGCAGAGTTGGATAAAAAGCATTCTGAACAGAGGAACACCAAATTCCACGGACATAAGAAAAAGCAGAGCAGTGCTATCCAATGGGTGGGAAGAGAAAGGATCAATAGACCAGAACCAGATGCTGTGGTGAAGTGGAAAATGAAAACTAGCATTGCTTTCTGGAATATGTAAGTGTAGTCCAGAAATTTTCAGAAATCCTTTGGGGAACTCAGTAAAAATATATATTTTTAGTAATAAACTCAGAAGGAGGCCTGCCATTATTGAAATACAGTTTTGAAGGTGCATATGAGATAATTGGTACTCACAGACAGGCAAGCCCATTTTCACTTACATCTTTTAATAAAATAAGACAACTGTTCTGAACAGGCATTAACTTTTATTGCTGATACATTTAGATCTAACTCTAGATTTGGAGATATATACATACACATATACACACACATACACACACACACACACACACACACACACACATACACACATATATATATGTATTCTATGTTGCCTCAAATAAGCTGACTGTACTCATGGTGCCATGGTAGAACATGTGACATATACTAAGCCAATTAGTACATTCTATTGCTTGGTCTGAGGATCAGCATGTACCCAAAGATATCCAATAATATTGAATTTCTGGAGTTTTTCAAGGATTTCTGAGGATAAGTTACAAGAAGAAAACATGCAGTCCTTTGAGCTGCTAGAAGCCAGCTTCATACCATAAAGGAAAAAAGCCAGAGGATGAAAGCAACAGAATTAAAGGCAAAGCAGAAGGTCAGAAGCTTCTTCACTGGGAATGTCATTGAGTCTCTAAATAAAGCATTATCTGAAAAGAATGCTGTATCTTATATTCTGGTTATGTAAATGAGAAAATTTCTTTTACTGTTTAAGACAGTTTTACCCATGTTTGTTTATTGTTACTTCCAACCAACTTAAAAAAAACACTGTAACATAAATTTGCCTATAAAATGGTGACTAGCGTATAGTTCATCAGAGTGCAGTGACTGGAAATGTTTGTAAAATAATATGGAATTCTTACGGGAATAAAAGGATAGAAAAAACTCAGATCAGAAGTTCATAGGGTTTAATATTATGGTACTGTAACACCAGCACATCTTTTACATCGCAATTGATGCTCAACTATTTTTGTATTGCTGAAAATGTAAAGCTTTTTTTTCTAAGAAGCTGGGAGCTCTTAGCAAGTACCTCATCAATACTCCTCGTTATATCTCTTTAGAGTAGTCAGGTTATACGTATTATTGTTCGTATTTTACATAAGACAGGAGCAATTTAAATCTCTTATAATTTCATTTATCTAAAAAGATGAAACTATTCACCCCAAACAGACTAAATACAACTTGGCAATGAGACATGTTGGTCCTGAGTTGCTTTAAAGTTCAATTCATAAGGCAACTGAATGCCTTTAAATTTTAGGCTTCCTTTTTTATTTTTATTTTGGGGGTGCCAAAAGCTAGTAAGAAAGAAAATATCCAATGCTTAATTTAATTAAATCTCCTATGTGCTAACATGTGTTTATGTGTCCCAGTTATAGTATTCATACAACAGTGTCATCCTCTTAAGACTTAATTGAAATGTCATTTTACATACAGAAAAAATAACAGTTAAACAATGTCACTAAATAGAAGAAAGTTTTGAGGTATTATTCTGATAATATATTAATAATAGTGAATGATAGATTTAATATTGATTCACTTAAGTTTATCCACCTCCTCCTCCACCCCATATTTCTTTGGACTAATAATGCATATTTTGAGGGACCAGTTGTCCTAGTTAGAAACACAATGTATTTCCACCTTAACCAACTGAGACAATTCATTAATTGGTAGACTGACAATTGTTACTTTGCTAAGTATGAGCTAAGCATGCTAAATATGAGAAGATAATTGCTCATTCCCATAGAAATTTTTTGTGAGTCTTAGTCTCATTTTGTAATATTGAACATTAAACATACATTGGCTTTACAGTTAGTAAACTCATGCTAGTACATTATTATTATTGAGTGGTATATTCTGACCAAACAGACTGTCACAGAACCTAGTGCTTTAAGTTAATGAGCATAATTTTCAAGTATTCCATGATTGCTGTCCAAATAGTCAAGTGTTCTTGAAATACCTTTTTAACACAAATGAGAAATGGTGTTATCTTCCATAGACTTTCAAGGAAACTAAATACATTTTTAATCTACTTTTCACAAAATTCCATTAAAAAGAAGTAATGAATTTTTGTAAAGGTAGATTCTTACACGATATTACTGGAAAATTAATCAACTTTAACTCTTTAATGGTTTCTAGATTAAAATATGTTACTAGGAAATTCCTTTTGGTGTGCACATCTATCACTTTAAGCTACTAATTGAAATGTCCTGACCACAAAAAGTCACCTTAGATACTGCAGGGTCATGACTCAGAAAAGTTAAATACTTTTTACAGTAAATTTCTTTCCTGAAATTTCGAAGGTCTTAATAATTAGAGGTTTCTGTGATTCAGGTAAAAATTATACTCAATTAAACATGTTTTTTGATAGAAACTAAAAATTGGTATATCTGTTTTTTTTAAAATTACAAGTTAATTTAAAATTAAAATTTTCATACACATCAATTTCCTTCTAAGATTGCTAAAATGTTGGTAAGATTGTTAAAATGTTATGGCAATTATTCATATAGCAGGGTTCTTGTTTTGTTCTGTTTTTTAGCAAAGGGGAAAATTAAATAGTATAACAACCTAGTTTCAGATGTAAGACAATGTAGAAAAAATGATCAAATATTGAAAAAGATAATGTTACTCTAATCTTGATGACACTTGATTAGTGAAATATAAAAAATAAAATGCTTCTACATTTCAATTAATAGCATTCTTTCTCAAGACTTACCAGGATTTTTAATTTGAACTTATCTATGTTGACAGCAGTTTGTGATTGGACACATTAAGTAAATTGGTTAACACAGAGCTCAATCGAAACATTTCTAAAGTTCACTTCATTAAGGAATTTCCCAGTTATTTCTAATTACTGCCCCATATGTGATATATATGTCTGTGCACCTATGTAAATAGCAACATTATCTTCATAATAGAGCTCCTTACCGCATCTTGATTATGTTATACAGTGCTGAAATGAGATTCATGTTTGGGTAGGAATTTGGGGGAGTAGTTGAGTAGCAGATATAGGGCAGGGCTCATGTATAAAGAGTGTGATTTCAAAGATGAAGGGGAGGATGAAGCAATTGCAATAAAATGTTACAGTAAACTATAATATTTGAGGAAAGTCAAATGATACAAAAATTTTAGAAAGCAATTCATCTACTTTAAACTCCAAATAAAGTAACATAGTTTTAACACAGTCGTCTCATTTGTAAGAACTGATTCTTAAGGAAAGTATACAAAAACCATAAGGGGTAGGAGATCAATTGTATAAATAAAGGTACACTTTGTGGTGAAAACATTTATATCAGCGGAAGTTAGAAACAATCTAAAATAAGCAATTAGCTTATGTATTTCAGACACACCTACTTTGATGGAGTTTGGATGTGTTGTCCCCTCCAAAACTCATGTGGAAATTTGATTCCCAATGTGGCAGTGCTGGAAGCTGTTTGAGACATGGGGGCAGATCCCTCATGAATGGATTAACAGTCTCCCTGGGGAAGGAGGGGTAGTGAGTGAGTTCTTGCTCTATTAGTTCCCACGAGAGCTGATTGTTTAAAAGACCCTGGCGCCTCTTCTCTCTCTCTCTTGCTTCCTTTCTCTTGCTTCCTCTCGCCATGTGATCTGCTTGTACCTGCCAGCTGCCAGCCACTTTCCGCCATGATTAGAAGCAGCCCAAGGCCCATGCCAGATGCAGCTGTCCTAGAATCATAAGCCAAATAAACTTCTATTACTCAGTCAAAGGTATTTCTGTTGCAACACAAAATGGACTAATATAGGAAATTGGTACCAAGGAGTGGGATGTTGATATACAGGTACCTGAAAATGTGGATGTAGCTTTGGAACTGGGTAATGGGCAAAGGTTGGAGGAGTTTGGAGGACTTAGAAGAAGAGAAAAAGATGAGAGAATGTTTGGAAGATTTTAGAGATTGGATAAATGGTTGTGACCAGAATGCTGATAGAAATGTGGATGGTAAAAGCCATGCGGATGATGAGGTCTCAGATAGAAATGAGGAGCTTATTGGGAACTGGACAAAAGATCACCCGTGCTACACCATAGCAAGGAATTTGGCTACATTGTGTCCATGCCCTTGAACTTTGTGGAAGGTGGGACTTAGTTATGAACCAGAATGCTTGATGGAAGAAATTTCTAAGCAGCAAAGCATTAAGGAAGCTGCATGGTTACTCCTAACAGCCTATTCTGAGTTATGGCAGCAAAGGCATGATGTAAAGACAGAATTTAAAAGGGAGTGTACAGATTTGGAAAATTTGCAGCCTGTCCACGTGGTAGAGAAGTGGAGAGCAGGAGAAAAATGCAAGGGTGAAGCAGATAAACTGGTTGCTAAAGACATTAGCTTGGTGGTGAGGCAACCAGATGCCAATTTTCAAGACAATGGCAGAAAAGCTGTAAAGGCATTTGAGAAGTCTGGAAGGGTGCCCCACCCATCACAGGCCCTGAGACCTAGAAGGACTGAGTTGTCCCAAAGGGCAGACCTGGGGCGCAGCTGCCCTTAGGAACCTCCTCCCTGCATCCCAGCTGCTCTGGCTGGAGTAGCCCCAAGTGTGGTTTGTGTGTCAGCTCCAGAGAGTAGAAGCCTAAAACCTTGGTGGCATCTACATTGTGTTAAGTCTGCAGGCCAGCAGGACATTAGAGCAGTGGAGGCATGGCAGTCTCCACCCAGATTCCAGAGGATGTATGGAAAAGCCTGGGGGCCCAGTCAGAGAACGGCTGCAGGAGCAGAGCCACTGCAGAGGCCATCTACTAGAGCAATGTGGAGCAGAAAAGTGGGGTCAGAGCCCCCATAGGGAGCCCCCACCAAGGAAATTTCTAGTAGAGCCAACACAGCAGGGCTGCCACCAGGACCCCAAAGCTGCAGGGCCACTGGTAACATGCAACACAGGCCTGGAAAAGCTGCAGGCACCAGCATGGCCCACTGTGCTGCACCTGGCAGAGCTATGGGAATGAGGCTGCCTGATGCTTTGGGGGCCCAGATGCCCCATTGTGCACAGGATGCAGGACTTGGAGTCAAACAACATTATTTTGGAGCTTTAAGACTTAATGTCTGCCCTGGTGGGTTTTGGACTTGTTTGGGACCTGTTTCTCCTTTTTCCTGGCCTATTCCTCCTCCGTTTTGGAATGGGAATGTGTACCCAATGTCTGTTCCACCATTGTGTCTTGGCAGTAGATAAATTTGTCTTTGACTTTAACAGGTTCACTGCTGAAAGGAGTTTAGTCTTTGGTCTCAGATGAGACTTTGGACTTTTAAGTTGGTGCTGGAGCAAGCTAAGACTTTTGGGACTGTTGTGATGGAATAATTGTATTTCATATGTGAGAAGGACATGAGTTTTGGGGGGTCAGGGGCAGAATGATGGAATTTGGATGTGTTGTCCCCTCCAAAACTCATGTGGAAATTTGATTCCCAATGAGGCAGTGTTGGAAACTGATTGAGTCATTGGGGCAGATCCTTCATGAATGGATTGATGCTCTCCCTGGGAAAGGAGGGGTAGTGAGTGAGTTCTTGCTCTATTAGTTCCCATGAGAGCTGATTGTTTAAAAGACCTTGGCACCTCTTCTCTCTCTCTCTCTTGCTTCCTCTCTCCATGTGATCTGCTTGTACCTGCCACAGGCTGCCTGCCACTTTCCACCATGATTAGAAACAGCCTGAGGCCTGTGCCAGATGCAGCTGTCATAGAATCGTAAGCCAAATAAACCTCTGTTCCTCATAAATTACCAGTCTCAAGTATTTCTGTTATAGCAACACAAAACGGACAAATACATACTTGATGAAAATTTTATTTTGCAACTATTCACTTAGTAGCATTTACTGAGTGCCTTCTATATTCCAGGAAACATGCTGGATAGAACAGTGAAATATTGTACATGGTTTCTGTCCTGTTGGAATTAAATATACATCAGTCATCAGTACTTATGATACTCTTAAAAGGTATATAACTACATAAAACAATAGTTATGAATTATTCAATTATTGACTTTTAAAAAAATACATTTACATTGAAGTTGCAAATTTAGTACAGAACATTCCTGTGCATGCTTCACTCAGCTGTCCCCGGTGATAACATTTTACATCACCAAAGTACAATGATCAAAACCAGAAAATTGACATTGGCAAAATCTATAAACTAAATAACACACTTTAGACAGATTTCACTAGGTTTTACCGGCACTCTGTGTGTGTGTGTATGTGCTTGTGTGAGTGTGTAGTTCTACATGATTCTATCACATATATAGATCCATAACCACCACAACAGTCAGGATAAAATAATATTCCCTCACTCCAAACAAAATTTCTCTTGCTACACTTTTACAATCACACCCATTCCACAACTCTAACTGATATGGTCCCCATCACTATAATTTTATAATTTCCAGAATATTATACAAGTGGACTCGTACAACATGGCTTTTTCACTCAGCATAGTACCCTTGAGATCCACCCAAGTGGTTGCATGTCTCAGTAGTTTCCTCTCTTCTACTGCAAGTAATATTCCTTTGCATGGATGTAGCACAATCTGTTTATACATATATCCATAGAAAACCATTTAACAATTGACTTTTGACATATGAGCACATGACTTTTGCCACATGTGCTCCCTTGAAGTCTCAGCTCCTAGCAAGGTGACCAGATCTATTAGGTAACTAATAAATATTTATTGGTTAAATAAATTTCCAGGGAAGAAAACATGGAAAAATTATGTAGTTCCTTGAGTGAAGTGATGTGTAGTGACTGTTTTCATAATTTTGTTTTTAAAGAGCTCTATTTTTCAAAAAAGCAAGGATAATGGAACCTGATAATCAAACTTCCAGTGCCATCTCTTATTAGCTATGATACTCTACTAATAATTTTCTCCAAAATCTAGATTATATCATTTCATTTAATGATTACAATAAAAAATTCTGTGAAGAAGTTTTATTTTCCCCATGTTCCAGATAAGGACATTAAGACTGAGCAGAGTCATGCAAATTAATTAAAAAGAAACTAATTCCCTGATAGAAAAATGAAGAAAGAACATCAGTGAAATGACCCATAATTATTTTAAAATATTTAAGCATCCTAGTAAAACAATAACACTATTAAAATATTATATTTAACTATCAAATTATCAAGTATTTTTCAAAAGTATCCAGGAATTGTGATTCACTACTTATGGAACCAAAAGTTGGCCTTAAGCTATAGAGGGTAATTGACTGCAAATATCTTCACCAACATGACTTAATAAATTCACTTCTGGTATTTTTCCTAAATAAATAATTATGTGTGCGTGTGTGTGTATAAAACACATATTATGTAGACACACATGCATATATACATACGCATATGCACTTCTTTACAAAGGCATTTATGCCAATAATAAAACAATTTTTTAAATCTAAATTGTTAGAAATAATTTAAATATATGAAGAATGAAACAGCAATATCTATAGGATTTTATAAAGATTTTAAACTGATGTTTCTCATATATTTAGGTTATTACTGATCCTTACAACTTTTAATATTTCTATTTTTTACAATATAGTGTGATATTTATGTTCACAATGACTATATATTTTCAAATCAGAATGTGTATGTATGACTATATATTTTCAAATCAGAATGTGTATGTAAAAAAATATATACATTACATTGTTAATACACTTTCTATGTCTAAAAATCACTTCTCATTTATGTCTCACTTGACTTTCACCATACCCATTTAATAATGTCATTATTGTTCCCATTTTGTGGACAGAATACTGAGACCTAAATTGATAAGTGATCTGCCAATACCTCACAACCTCACAGATAGTGAATGTACAGTTTAGTTCTTACAATCATGTTTTTTTTCTCAAAGTGCAGTACTCTTTTTGCCACATCATGCTGACACCATATTAAGTATTACAATTCATGGGTTATAAATATATTTCACTATATTTATGCCCTTTAAAACATAGACTTGCATAAGTATTGTAGTAGTTTTAAGTACATGACTTATACTGATTACAGCAATTTTTAAAACTATCCAGTATTTGACAGATGTAAATGGTGATGAATACATTCCTATCAAAAAAAAAAAAAAAAAAAGATTGTCAAATAGCTAAATAATGAATGCAACCCTACCATCAATATTTGCAATATTCACTTGCTACAAGGGACATTGAATTTCCCTGCAATGCAAGCATAGCCCAGAGGTGCTATGTTTAGAACTACATTGGCATTTCTATTAAAATTCCAGCTTTTCAAGGGTTTGTGCCAAAGTAATAAAAAGTCTATTTGATAGAAAGGCAGAATTGAAAGTCTCTGTGGAGATTGTTTTCTTCCCTTTTCATATAAAATCAGCCTACCTGTTTGTTTGTTTTCTTCGTGGAATCCAAACACTTTAGTAGAGCACGAATCTTGGGTAACTATTAGGCTGTTCAGGTATACCAGCACTCTACAGGATTGAGAAAATTGTGAGCTGGTCCTACAGTCTAAAAGCTTGTCTGTTTCAAACTCTGCTCTTATAAGTCTGAAAAAGCTTTTTGTTGATAGTAAGGGACTACAACCCAGAATATTTGAGTCACTGTGCTAACAGTTTGTATTGAACAGAGAAATGAAATGTTAGGTTTCCCATATTATTGAGAAGAACCTGTGATTCATATTTTATTTTTGGAAGGGTGACACAAGCCTGTTGGCTATCACTCAGAGGCATATAAATTTAAAAACGTTGTTTTTGTAATTCTTTTTCTGTCATTCAATTAAATATGCCTTTATTGAGCCATAGAATTCTTTGCTCAGAATCATGTCATTATTGTAGGAGATAAAGATGATTCTTGGACATACCTCTGTCCTCAAAGGGCTAACCATTTCCTTGGGAAGGTAAGATAAATCCATGAAACAGTGTGGTTCAGATACATACAAACTAAAAAAAAGGATTGTTATGCCTGTTTAGTGGTCATGAAATCAATTAAATGGGTACAACCAGCATTCTTTTAAAAAATGTAGAATGGATAAAATAGAAAATATCAAAGTGCATCACATAGTGAGAGTAAGCATTGTTAAATGAAATGTGTTTTTTGTTTTTTTTTTAAATTGTGTGTGGGATGTGTGTGTGTAATCTACCAAAAAAATATTATTTCCTTTTGTGGGTCATCATAAATAAAGTTTAGAATGAACTAGTTTCATTCCATTTATTAAGGTCTGTAGTTTTATAAACTGTATCAGATTTCATCAGCCTATAACAACCCTATGTCACATTAAACGTTAATCCCAATGGCAAGAAATTCATCTCTTCTAAAATCCCTGTTTTCCTAATCTGCAATTGTAGAGAATAAGATTTGTAATATCTTATACATGTCATGACTATTCTAGCATAATTTTTTCTACTTTGCACTCTTTCCTAGGCACTGATCCAAGTTTTTCCTGAGACTCAGTCCCAGTCCTGGATGTCCGCTAGTGCTTTCATTCATAGTATTGCTATTTCCTTCTTAATATTGTGTTAAGCCTGAAATATCAAGGCTCATTCCTGGGGTCCCATAGTGTTGTTCGTGAGCCGAATTTTTCACCTTCCACCTTGAGCCCACTTCTTTTAACCAGAGATCACACCTAGTCCAACTCGCTAGTATGGCAACAGATGCTGTGTCATCATCTCTATATTTTTGTCACCTCTCTCTCCTCTCCTTAAGTCCTCCTGAAGAATCCCTTCATCTTTGCCTAACCAAAAGATGACAGTTTTTTTGTGTGCATCACTTTCCTATTGTTCTTGGCCCCCAATCACCATCCTTCCTACCTCTGCCATGTATTTTAGGAGGTTTGGGGTCAGCACATTATGTTTCCCAGGTGTCCTTTGATAGTTGGCTTTTTGATGGTTTCTTATTATTAAGAGACTGACCAGGAGATCAGAAAGTGGGAGGAAGAGAGAAGTTTTTTGTTTGTTTCTGGCTCCTTTATTTTGGTAGTTGTTGAAAATTGTTAGGGATGCAGGGGGCGAGGGGGAGAATGCTGGACTTCATCCACCTGTCAAAGGCAGCTACCTTTTCAGTGACAGTCCTGTGCTTGTCAAGCTGGAACTTCCTTGGTGGATCAAACACCAACTACAACAGAGTTTCCAAAGAACTGCAGCAGGCATAAGTTCTCCGACTCCAGCTCAAGGACTTTCGCAGCTTTGACCTTTGAGTACCATATCTTTTTCCTTTTTCTTCTCTAGATAATACCACCCCTTTTCCCTTTTACTCATGTCCTTTCAACCCTAGTATAAGCAATTCTCCATCTTACATTTCCTCTGAATTACTAATGTTGATCTGTTTCCTTACCTGAATCCTGACTAATACAGTACTATATATGTTAAATCCTTTAATGTAATTGAGGATGGGAGACATATCTCCAAACAGCACTATTCAGAAGAAGCTGAGTTCCAGCTCTGGTTTAGTCTATGAAATAACATGAAAATATTTATTTTGGGTTTGTGAGTAGTTTTAGCAACTTATTTGTTCCTCATTGGTGTTTGAAGTAGATTAGAATATTGTTCAACAAAAACAAAAAATCATTCCTCTTGATCTCCATATAGGGAATATATTTCTCTGTTCCACAGATATAGAGCAGGCCATGTGATTCCAAGGGAAGTGAAGTAAACAGCAGCATCAAAGTAGCAAGCCGAGGATTCAGGTGGCATAACATATTTCTGCCAATTCCTTGGGGAGCTCCCGACTGCTAACAGAAAGAAATTATGCTGCAGTTGGCTTCTGCCCCTCTAGCCTAGGCCTCAGAGTCAATATGCAGGAGGCATTTCTGCCCAACACTGAGTACCCTAGCCAACCCACAGGCCTGTGAGAATAATAATAAAAACTGCTGTTTGTCATTGAGATTTCACAATTGGTTGACATGAAGACAAAACTACTAATATTGTAGTTTTCTACCACATTTTAGCTTTTCCTATCTTGTTGATTTGTCTCTACGTAATTGCTGACCTAGAAAATTCCTGCAATCAAAATCTGTGCAAGTCTCTGTCCTGACCATTGTGGCCTGTTGTGACCTGCTGCACAATATCTGGTGATTTCACTTAGACCTGACGAAATCAAAATGTGATTAATTTCTTAGAATTTGCATAACATAGAAAGCAATTAGTAGGCCTAGCCAACACATTCAGGAAATAATATTTCTCAAAAAAGATATCATATTCTGCTTAAACTAAAAAGTTTTTATCCTTTGTTTATTTATTTGTTCATTTATTCAGCATTGTTTCAGGTGTGGGGGATACAGTAGTAAACCAAACAAAGTTCCATGATCTCATTGTAGAGGTGAAGTTGGGCTCTAAAATATAAACAAATAAATCCACAATATAATGCCATACGGTATTTTAGATAGGGTGGTCAGAAAGATTTTTGGTCTTTTACATAGTTGTAGTAAGCACTACTAGACCTTATGTCTGTGTTATTGTTAAAATATACATGTAACAATTATTTTGTGTATAAGATTAGTCCAGAAAAAATATTATTTTTTTTCATCCAGTAATATGTTTGTTAAATGAGTTACTGTGCTTTGCAGAATACCTGGTGAAAAAAAAGTTGACATTAGAAAGTTACAGAAAAGTATCTTTCAGAACCCAATAAGAACTGCACCCAGGCATATCAAATGATTGGAACTAGAAATTAGGAAATTATTCAGAGAGCTACTTTCTCCATTTCTCTTTTTTCTGAAGCTGCATTCTTTCTGCTCCTTACTTTGCTTGGTGAGCGTCTTATTTATTTATTTCTCTGCAAAATAACTTTAATTGCGCATGACCCAATGTATAGTCCGTTCCTGTTGCTTATAACAGAATACTTTAAACTGGGAGATGTATAAGAAACTAAATTCATTTCTTACAGTTTTGGAGGCTGGGAAGTCCAAAGTCCAGGGAACACATCTAATGAGGGGCTTTTTCTTGGTGGTGGCTCTCTACAGCAACTCAGGGTATCACATGTGGAGAATGCTGCACAAGAGCGAGTTATTCTTCTCACTTGCTGTTCTTATAAAGCCATCATAACACTCATGACCACCCATTCAATCATCAACTCATTACTCCATGAATGAATCAATCCGTTCACATGGGCACAGTCCTTGGATCCAATCATCTCTTAAAGACTCCACCTTTGAATTATCATAATAGGATTTCCCACCCTCTTAACACTGTTAAAATGGAGAGTAAGTTTCCAATACATGAAATTTTGGGGGACACATTTGACCCATAGCACTCAGCATGGCCACTTCAGTCCCAAATTCATAGATGTTACACAAAGAAAAGTAGTAATATTTCCTAATTCCATATTCTTAGTGAAAATAATCTTATTGGCCTTGCCTAAGCTGAGAACTTTTCTAGGTCAGTGATTCTTGAGGTGTGCTCTCTGTACCAGAAACACCAGCATCACCTGAGAATGTTTCAAAGATGCAAATTCTCAGGCCCAGCCCCAGACTTACTGAATTAGACCCTCTGAGGTGGCGATCAGAAATCTGTGTCATAACAAGCATGCCAGGTGACTCTGTGCTATCTAAACTTTGAGAACCCCCTGCTCTAGGTCATGTTTTCAGTACGAAAATATTTTCAGTGATGCAAATATTTGTAGTTATATTGCTTGGTTCATACAATAAAACTTGTTCATTTTTATGACCTGTGGGGTAGGGTGGGATAGGGATGGGTGTTAAAGAAATTTCTTTAAAATAGAAAAAGGAAATGTGGAATAGAAAAGAAATTATTAATGTACTCCTTAGTATATTTCCTATGATTCTTCTCATCTATCATCCTCTTAGAGAAATTGATTCCACGTATATTTCCTTCTAAGATTGTGCATTTTTAATTAATAGAAATTGCTTCTATTAAACATAAGGAATTTGTTTTTCATATCTGAGTAAGTCATAAGTTGGAACACACAAGAAATGTGTGCTTTTTATTTATTTTTTTACTAGGATCAGACCCAAAGACATAGAAAAACATTTTCTGTATAAAGCTCCTCATAAAAAGTGAAGTGTTTGAATTTCCTTTATATTGAATTTTAGATTTTAAAATAGTATAAATACTGTTTTTCGGACAGTTTGGTAGCTAAATAAATCCATAGGAATCTCAACACAATGTGGTTAATAAATATTGGATAAAGCTATTTAATGTTCATAAAGTCTTTCTTCTGACATCCTTACATGTTATGTTAGTATTAAACTCATAAAGGCAGAATGAGATTTAAAAGCATTGCTTGTTCCAAACATTTCTAGTAAAATACAGGCCTTGGTATTTGGGTACATTGCGGAAGTAGAAGAAAAATTTCTGGCAATTTAATAACCACTTTTTACTCTGAAGAAGTAGGAATCAAAGAAAATCCTCACCACCATAATGCTGTCTTGGGCACTGAACAAAGAAAACTATAAGATGTGCCCTTTGTCCTTCAAGAGATTACATCTGAGAACATTTATTTTGACTTAAAGAAACGGATATAAGCAACCCATGCAGAGCACAAGTCACACAGAGATCCCAGGCAGTTAGTAAGTGAATAAAACAGAAATTGGAGAGGCAGGACTCATTTTATACAGATGGAAAACACAAAGCTTCTAAGGGTAGGAAGAATCAATCTTTTCACCTGTGTTAAATACTCATAAGGTGCAAAATGAAATACTTGATTTCTGTTCACTGCAGTTCACTGTCTTCTCTTTTCTTCCTCTGTCAATGACCAACTGCTAAAATAAATCATAGGAAGTGAGACAAAAATATACTTGTTCTGGGAATACTAGAGGCAAATAAAACACATTATTGAGAACAGATTCATGCAGAAAGCAACAGAGAGAGAATGTTTGTCATGGAGAGACTGGGAGAAAAATAAAAACAAGACCTGGGTATTACCTTAATGATTGCATCAAGATACAAAAAGAAGGCAGTGAGGATTAGAAGGTGCTTGAAAAACTGTCAACTGAAATGGTATTCAAAAGTTTGAAGACAGTGAATTAAAAAAATACATGAAATGTCTAATACATACAAAAAAGACATACATTAGAAAACACCTCTTGAACCCATCAACAACATACCAACAAAAACATTGGTACCTGTGTGCTCCTTCTTGATTTTATCACTATCCTGATTTTTTTTAAGCATAATTCCCTTTCATTATAAAATGAGTTTTAACACATATGCATGTGTTGAAAGAAAAGACCTGATAAATTTAAGACCAAAATTTAAATATTTTTATAAAAAGGAAGAAAAATAATCTTAAAAGATATGCTACAGATGATGAAATTTATTATTATACATATAATTGATAAAACATGAAGATAAAAGTAGAACAAAAAATGAAAACTTTGCAAAGAAAATGAGTAACAGTTTGTAGAAGATGAAATTCAAATGACCTATACATACATGAAAATGTATTAATTCACAGTAATAAACATAGCAATTTATATTTATAAAAACTAAGATATATTACTTTATTGCTAATCAGACCAGAAAACTTTTTAAAAAGTAATATTAATACAACAAAAATGTATTGACAAATAGTGAAAAAATCATGTTTTCTTTCATTTCTATTGGGAGAGTAAAGCTGTAGAACAATTTTGGAGAAGGATTTGGCAATATCCATTAACAACGAACATGTACATACACCGTGAATCAGCAATTCACACTTTACATATCTAAGACAGAAATAGCAAATGCACACATGCATATGGAAACATATTAAAGTGTTTAATGAAGGTTTGTTTGACAAAAATAAAAAACTAAAACAACCAGAAATTCCAATAACACGGAAATAGTTAAATCTAGTTTATTCATGTGATGGAATAACATATAGCAGCTATAAAGAATAAACTAGATTATGTGAGTTAGCATAAACAGATTGAAAACATATTTGAATGAAAAAAGGCAAATTGCAAAATAACATGCACACCATGGTACTATTTATGTAAAAACAAAAACCTACACTAAAACGTTTACGTAGTTTCTGTGCATGTATGTGGATTTATAAACAGTCTTTTTGGTTTCTGCTAGGAGGATACACACCACATTCAAGCAAGGATGGGGAGAGGGTTAAGCTTCAAATCTAACATTCTTAATTTTTAAAAGACCAGTGTAATAATGTATTACTTTTACATTAAAAAATTTGACAAATGTTGATAAAAGAAAATAAGATGTAGGAGGCACTTTCAGGGAAGTGAAAGCGTGAATAACACATGTAACGTGGATTCTATACGTAATGCATATTACAGCTTCATGGAAATGGATGCACTGGATTATCATAACATGGAACATGCAAATAATTGTTCTTCTTTCCAGTCTATGTTCAGCCAGCATCTTACAGTTTTGCTATCAGTCTCCAAAGAAAGAATATGCTTGAACTTGGCAGAATCAATTCATTTGTTCACCTAGTTTTGGATGGTTACCATGCACTGGTCATTGTTCTGCATCATGGGAATACAACAGTGAGAAAACAGACCACAGTCTTGCCCTGTGGAGCTTACGTTGTAGTGTGTATGTAAAAATGTTAGATGGTAGTAAATGATACAAAATTTGAGGGAGTAATTGGAATTAAAGGTGGGCACAGGTTGTTCTCATTCTGAATCATACTCTAAGTTAAATAGGAAGCAGTTTGTAAGTTTTAAGCAAAAGGAGATTTTATTAGGAGTATCTGGGTGCTGAATTGAGAATAGAATAAAATAGAGGAAGGGTGGAAATGGTGAGAATTCTTAGCAGGTTACTACAATAATACAGACAAAAGATGGTGGTTTGGACCAGTGTGATAACAGGGAGATGGTGAGAAATGTTCAAATTTTAAACATATTTTGAATGTAGAGTCCACCGTATTTGCAATAGAATGGTTGGAAGGTTTAGAGAAATAGGGAAGTCAGAGATGAGTCCACAGTTTTCAGTTTTAATTATAAGAATCCAGTGACAATTAATTGAGATGGGTAATACTGTAGAAGGAGCAGGTTTGGGTGGATGAAAAGGAGCTGTGCTGCACATGGTAAAGCCATTTGATATTTCTTGGTATATGGCTTCTCTATTTCTCATTGCAAATTGGTAATAGAAATTCTGATGAATCATTGTTTTCGAGTGCTGTGTCTCTTTCTCTGTAAGATAGCATTACTATCAAGGTACAGGTAAAACCATGAATTTAGAATATAAACAAGAGAAAAAAACTAGGTTTTAGAGTCTGTTGGCAGCCAGACGGTCTGCCACATGACATTTTCTAGGGACATTTATGCATCAGCATCTACCTGCTTTCAAACTTCAAGACTGTGGGGGAAAACATGTAACTGAAGTATGACCTACCTAATCTACCATTTAATTCAGAAGAGAAAGGAAACAAGTGCATGGTGTATTGTAAATTTCTAAAACTTAATATTTTCCTGAGGCCTCAACACCCCCCCAGGAATAGGCTGGGAGCACTCCTCCCAGGCTACCAGGTGCACAAGTGTGATGAGGCTGGTCTCTGCCACAAGTCTCCCTTCCTGCCCTCCCTTGACTGTGACCTAGTGATATTCAAATGCACCAATGAAATCTTCTCACGCCTTTTGCTTGTGTCCTCCACCCTCACCCCCAGCAATGGTTCTTGTCCAGAGGTTCTCTCTCTTCTTTCTCTCTCTCTCCTGTTTGGTTGAGTGGGCTCTCTGGGAGCTCCCTGCGTCATGTGCTGAGCCTCCTGTCTTTAGGACCTGTGAGTATAATAAACCCTTTTGAAAGAAAGTGAGCCAAGATGCCGGGTACCATTCAAATTTTATTAAAGGAAGAAAATGTGCTGGGCTTTGCTCAAAGTGACAGGCAGCCTGGGGCTGCCCTGAAAATGGGGTCAGCAGCAACAATGGGATTGTGAGAGTTTATATTATCTGTTGGGCATGAAATGTACTGGGGGGAGGGACCATTAGGCTGATGTAACTGGGTGGAGAACTGCACTGATGCAGAAGCCGGAAAGTTGTTTCTGTTGAAGTCAGGAGGCTTCTCCTAAAGGGAAGGTGGGAGGGGCTTGGTGCTGGAGTGGAAGACGAGGCTGGCGGCTATTTCGTGCTGGTGCTTATTGTGTGCACAATGGCGCCAGCCACATCCAAAATCCATCACCTTTCATTTCATATGCCTTTCTGAGTATGATTTTCAGAGCCATGTTGGAAAGATTTTTAAAGACCTCTCGAGGGGAACTTATTCCACCATTTACAACACATATGGGCTTCACTTTCTAAGGGTATTTATTTACTAAGACTAAGCAGGAAGAGACAAGAAGCAAAAGAGGAACTACGTGTCTGAACTTGGATTGTGGCTGCAGTTGATTGCTTTTCCCATGCAACATCCCTGAGGGTTGAAGCACAAGGAAGCAGTCTTATCAAACACAGTTGCCTTCAGCTTAATTTCCACACACCCTCCCCACTTTGTTCTTTACTAAAGAGGTTCTGGGGCAAAAAAATAAAATAAAAAAGCTAAAGCTTCTTTTGCTAAAGAAGCTTATCCCAGATTTAAATGTGGTTCGCTATACCAGTAGCTACCGAAGATTTTGTCTCCTAGAGCTTTTATAGACCTTGAAAAAATAAAAAAAGCGAGGAAATATATTTCACAGGGAGATTATACTCCAGAGAATGTAATTATATTAAGACAAATAAGCAATTTGAATTTTAGAGATGAGCATCAAGGTTTATATTAACTTAACATACAGGTCAAAAAGAAAAACTAGAGTATAAGAGTATACAGAGATTTTATTTTGATCCTAAAATGAATGTCTTTTTAGAAAAAGCTAACATTAATTACTAATTAATATTTTGGACTTTGTTTTTAAGACCTTACTATAAATATGATAAGTTAAATGGAGCCTCCTGTTGAACTAGTGATATTTGAATGTGTTCACTAAATTACTCTGTTTCGTTACTCATAAGATGCTGATTTTTTTTTTCTCACTTTAACACTTTTGAAATACAAAGTGTATTGGAATCGATAATGACTTATGAAAGCAATCAGTCAGGAGCAGTTGTGCCAAAGTTGTCATTATTTATGCATGGGCAACCATCAAAATGATAGATCAAAAGTTGCAGAAACAGTGGCAGTGCCTTGTAGGAAAGCCCAGAGATAATACTGGTGCAATCTTTTAAACTCTTGGAAACCAAAAGTAAAGAAATGTAATCAGACAGTGTTTAGTAAAATCCTGACATAGTATTTAAAAGTGAGCTAGATCTTCATAATTGCAAAGTTGTCTTAAGAGCCCATTACTAAAGGGTGCTTCTGTATAAGCTTTTAAGGAATGCTGTATCATCTGTATTCTTAAGGATGATATTCAAAGATGGAATTGAAAAACTACTCAGAAAATTTATAGTCGAATTATGTAAAATTGACAGGAACAACTCAAGCAATTTATTTTGCTTATACTTTCTTATATATATGCGTTAAATTGATAAAAGATATAACCCTATGCCTAAAAGAGCTCTTTCAGTAAAAAAGTATAAAACACAAATCTAAGTGACAATAAGCATTAAATTATAGTTTAACTGGAAGCATCTTTTTTGGAAGTAGTGGCACATCCTAGAGTCAATGGTGCCTTACAGTCAATGAAGTACAGTATATGTTTTAAAGCGATGGAATTTTATCAGAAATAAGATTGACTTAGCTTTAGAAATTGTGATATCATAGGAAGTGGATTGGTTATCAAGAAATCTAGTTGTCACACTAAGTTGCTTGGAGACATTAGGTGGCAATAAAATTTTGTTTTATTTTACTGGTCACTAATGCAAAAAATGAAACTATTGGTTAGGAAATAAATTATCTGGTAGACGTAATTGTGTAGATTCACTTAGAGTTGTAAATATTTTTGTGGATTTTTTTTGCATGTTTCCTTCTATGCAAAATAATAATCCACATGGCACATAGTATTTTGGTAATCATCTTACCAGTGATATGACAATACAGTTCAAAATAGCAACTTTTGAATTAGGCATCTATAAAAGGTCAAATGCAGCATCAGCTCTTAAGTGATTGAAGTTATCTCTTCAGGGAGCAGAGACAATAGGGTCTGTTTGGAAAAAAAAAAATTCCAAAAACAGTAAAATATGTCCATCTGTTTCTTTGATGACAGACAAATAAAAATATTTAAAATTAAATAGAAACTATGTGTCAAGTGTTGTTTCCCCAAAAACCACATATAAAGTAACCTTCTAGTCACTCTCTGTCACCTGCTCCTGCCTAGGACCTGCTCCTGTGGTCATAGCATGCATTGTATAACATTTATATTATTTCTTTATTTTGGATGGTCCTTCTCTCTCTCAAAAGCATAATCTCTACCAAAACAAAAGGTTGATTCACTGCTGTACCTTTGTCTCCTAGGAAGTGCCTGAGATACGGGAAGTTCCCAATAAATATTTGTGGAATGAATGAATAAAGTAGGTGTTTGAAAAGAGCTTTGAGTAAAAATGCCAAGTACTGTATAAATGCAATATAAGTTTGAGAATGAGAAAAGGATGGCATGAGTCTTACCCTATATTTTGGCATACATTTGTATGGTATATATGCTGATTTGGGGGCAATCTTGTTTATCTATGATGTCCAGGGAGAGGTGTTTTCAACCTAAAATATAAGGCAAGGGTTAAGAAAATAAAATTTGATCTACCTTTTATTCTCTGGCTTCTTGTTCTTCATCACATCCTGACATACTTAAGAGAAATTTTAATGTCATATATTCTATGACATGGAACAACTTGGTGATGGCTTCAAGAAGAACATTGAGAGTAATTTTTATATCAAACTTACTGAAACTTAAATTACTCTGTTGTCTTTTGAATTGCTATGGTTATGTATTTCTATTATAAACTCAAAAAAAGTGTTTTTACTACTTTGTAGTTCTGTATCTTGCTTAAAGTTTGAATATATGTTTCAGTTATAGGAAATTATTAATCTACTTTCTAAACAACTTAATTTGGAAAAGTTGCTGTTTAAGCTTTCTTTTTAGATTTAGGCTTGCATTTTTCATATGTGAAATAATAATTTCTTTCTAATGTTACCATTTATTTGTACACATCTGAGGGGTACATTGTGTTATTTCAATACATGAGTATACTGTACACTGATTAACTTAGGGTAGATAGCATGGCTTTGTGCCCATTAATCCACCCCTCCCTCTCGCCTTTGACCCCCTCCCTTCCCAGGCTCTGGTAACCATTATTCTACTCTCTACTTGTATAAGAACTGTTTGGTTTTTGGTTTTTTTAGATTTCACGTATAAGTGAGATCATGCAGTATTTGTCATTTTGTGTGGCATCCAGTTCAATCAATGCTGCAAAGGACAGAATTTTATTTTTTTATAGATGAATAATATTCTGTTGTGTATATATACCACAGTTTTTTAACCCATTCATTCATTGATGGGCATTTAGGTTGATTCCACCTCTTGGCCGTTGTGAATAGTGCTACAGTGAACATGGGAGGGCAGATGTCTCTCCAATATATTGATATTTATTTTTTGGTGTATCCCAGTGGTGGGATGGCTGAGCAATAGGGTAGTTCAATTTTTAGTTCTCTGAGGAAACTCCATACTGTTTTCCATTATGGCTATACCAATTTATATTCCCACCAATAATGTAGGAGAGTTCTCTCTTCTCTGCATCCTCACCAGCATTTGTTATTTTGTCTTTTTAGTGACAGCCATTCTAACAGGAGTAAGGTGATATCTCATTATGGTTTTAATATGCATTTCCTGATTATAAGTAATGTTGAACATTTTTTTCATATGCCTATTCGCCATTTGAATGTCTTCTTTTGTGAAATGTCTATTGAGCTCCTTTGCCCATTTTTTATTTCCTCCTCTTCAATTTTTTTCAAGAGTTTGAAAATTGGTATTAGTTCATTTTCAATGTTTGGTAGAATTCAGCAGTGAAGTTATCTGGTCCTGGGATTTTCTTTGTTGGAAGAACTTTCATTACTGCTTCAATGGCTCATTATTGGTCTCTTTAGGTCTTCTAGTTCTCCAGGAATCAATTTGAGTAAGTTGTATGTGTCCAGAAACTTATCCATTTCTTCTAGGTTTTCCTGTTTGTTAGTATATAATTGCTCAAAGTAGTCTTGTATGATCCTTTGCATTTCTGTGGTATCAGTCATAATTCTCCTTTTTCATTTGTGATTTTATTATTTGAGTCTTCTCTTTTTTCTTTTTTTTCATTAGTCTAGCTAAAGGTTCATCAATATTTTATCTTGTTTTAACAAAAACAACTTTTTGTTTCACGGATCTTTTGTATTTCTTTAACCTCTAAGCATTTCTTTCTGCTCTGATTTTATTACTCTCCTTCTACTAATTTGAGTTTAGTATGTTGTAGTTTTATACTTCCTTGAGGTATAATGTTAGGTTGTTTGTTTGAAGTCTTTGTACTTTTTTGATATTGGCATTCATTGCTATAAACTTCCCTCTTAGAACTGCTTTTGCTTGATCTCATAGGTTCTAATATGTCGGGTTTTTATTTTCATTTGACTCCATGAACTTTTAAATTTCCTTTTTAATTTCTTCTCTGACCCATTCATTGTTTAGGAGCATGTTGTACAATTAATTTTCATGTATTTGTACAATTTCCAATGTTCCCTCTGAATTGATTTCTAGTTTTATTTCATTGTGGTCAGACAAGATGTTTGGTGTGATTTCAGTTTTTTAAATTTGTTGATACTTGTTTGGTGACATAACATATGGTCTATTCTAGAGAATGTTCCATATGCTGCTGAGGAAAATGTATATTCTCCAGCTGCCAGATTAAATGTTTTAAAAATGTTCATTCTCCTGCTTTCTTAAATTGCCATTTGTATAATTTTAATATCTTTTTCCATTCTTTCACTTTCAGTCAATGTGTATCTTTATAGGTAAAGTGAGTTTATTGTGTGCAGCATATTGTTTTATAATCCATTCAGTCACTCTGTGTTTTTTAATTGGGGGATTTAATTCATTTACATTTAGAGTTACTGTTGATATATAGTGATGTCTTATTGCCATTTTGTTACTTTTTTTTTTACTGGTTGTTTTTGTAGATCCTTTTATCTTTTTTTCCAGTCTTACTGTCTTCCTTTATGATTAAATGGTTTTCTCTACTAATATATTTTAATTTCTCACTATTTACTTTTAGTATGTCTCTTACAGGTTTTTGTTTATAGGTTATGGTTATCATGAGGCTTATAAGAAAAAAGTTATAGTTATAACAGATTTTTAAAAACTAATAGCAACTTAACTTTGACTGCTAAAACATCATTCCCCTCACTTTTTGACATTTTGTTGTTTCAAGTTACATATTTTAACATTGCCTATCTCATATAAAGTTGTTGAGTTGGTTATTATCTTGATGGATTTGCCCCTTAGTCTTAATAGTAAGGATATAAGTGGTTTATTCATCACAATGGTTACAACATTTGAGTATTCTGAGATTGTCTATGTATTTTCTTTACTACTGAGTTTGGACCTTCAAATGTTTTCTGTTACAATTTAGCACTGTCTTCTTTCAGACTGAAGAAGTCCCTATAGCATTTCTTGTAAGGCAGGTCTAGTGTTCATGAATTCCCTTAGCTTTTGTGTGTCTGGGAAAGACTTTTTTTCTCCTTGATATTTGAAGTTAGTTTTGCTAGATACAAAATTCTTGGCTGATTACCTTTCCTTCCATATTTTAAATATATTATTCCATTCTCTCTGTAATATTTCTACATAGAAATCTGCTGAGAGACATTTTGGGGCTCTGTTGACTTTCACGTTTCTTTTCCATTGCTACTTTCAGTGTTCTTTCTTTGTCTTTGACCTTTGATGATTTGACTATGATGAGCTTTGGGGTGTTTCTCTTTGGACTGAATTTTATTGGCAATCTCTGAGCTTCCTGTAACTGGATGCTGTCTTCTTTCTCCATACTTGGGAAATTTTCAGCCATTATTTGCTTAAATATACTTTCTGGGTCTCTTCATTTTCATCTCCTTTGGGTACACCAATTAAGTCAAAGTTATTTCACTTGAAGGAGTCCCATACCATAATTGCTACAATATCATTTCATTTTCTTCTTCTCCTTCTTCTTCTTCCTCCTCTTCCTCTGATTGGTTAATTTTGCATTTTTTGTCTTCAAGATCACTGATTTTTTCCTCTGTTAGATCAAGTCTGCTGGTGGAGCTTTCCATCGAGATTTTCAGCTCAGATAATATATTCTTCATTTCTAGAATTTCTATTTTTTGAATTGATTGCATTTCTTTATCAAGTTTCTTATTCTGCTCCTGGATTATTTTCCACATGTAATTTAACTTTTTATCCATGTTTTCCTGTGAGTCCTTGAATATCTTTCAGAGTAATAGTCTGAATTCTCTGTCAAACATTTCATAAATCTACTGGGTTTTTTTTAGCTCCATTGCTGGCACTTTCCTTTAGTGGTGTCATGTTCATCTGTTATTTCTCTATCTTTCTGTCTCTACATTGCTGCCTAGGCATTGGAAGAGACTGGCTACTTCTTCTGGATTTTATAGGTGTTCTTTGGTGATGTTAGAGCATTACTTTTCAATATCAGAACTTTGTCTCTGGTCTGTGGCTTTCTTTTCTTTCTTTTTTTCCCCTCTTTTCATGGCATTTCATAGAAACCACCACTACTTATGCACTGCACTGGAACTAATTTGTTGTCCTCTGGTTAATTCCTGGATTGGGGGAAACTTCCTGCACATATTGAAACTTGAACTCTGACCCTGGGCTAAATTTCTGTCTTACTATTGTTTCTCAGACTGGAAAAAAACTTTCCATGTGGACCAAATTTTAATTGTAAGGATTTTAGTCATTTCTGGGTCATGTAGGGTCACCACAGACACAACTAGGCTGCATGGAAATTCTGGCCCATGTCTGATTCTTTCCTGCAATCTGTGCAGTTCTATTGCACTGACCAGTCTCCACTGTGTGGAGCTCATGCCAACTGGAAGGCAGATCTGCTGACTATGCTGCTACCTGACACACCCTTGTGGATCAGCCTTCCCCTTCACTGCAAATGTTTCCTGTGGGGCAGGTGCCACACAATTCCCCCTGAAAGCACTCACTGACCTGTGGGTGATTTCTTTTTCCCATCAGCTGCAGCCCCTTCCTCCTGTGCATGTATGGGGAAGCTTGTGAGCAGCTTTGCTGTCCTGGGAAATGGGATGGTGAACTCCAAAGTGGTATATTTTATTTTTTGGCAGTGGTTATTGCACCCTTCTCCCCTGCAAACTCCAATTAGCTTCACACAAAGGATACTACTGCAGCTTCACCATCTCCAGGTAGCTGCTCCATGTGTTGTGCCATACTGACCCTGCGAGAGGCTAGGGCTGATTCTGATCAGGATGGCCCAGGCCTTTCTGCAGTCGGTAGTCTCTCCTCCTCTTCTCCTAAGTTCCAGTGATTACAAAATGGAAATTTTTGTGTTTTAATAGTTGAGAGTTGATCTCTCGTGAGGCATAGTGATGCCAGGATATCGCCACCTTGATAATATCACTCCCTTCATTAATAATTTCATATGTCTTTGTGTTTGCAGTATATGCCTGTCCTTAAGATAAACAATTTTACAGAAAGCAGTTATTGAATAAATATTATACACACATTGACATTTAGACAAACCAGTTTTTGCAGGTTTTTAAAAAAGTTTTTTTTCCAATAAATTCTGTGTAAGTGTATTTTACTTCTGGATATGTATCTAAGCACAGTTACAGAGTTGACCAAATTTTTAAATTGTCAAACAAACATTTTTCATATATTTGCTCCCCTTGTTATTCAATCTAATGCAGAGGAAACATTAATGAATGCCTGTCAGTTAATATTTAGAATTTTCCAAATTTAACTTCACTTTAAGGTCTAAGATTACCTCCACTGAGGTGAATATTAATACACTAAGCAACTTCTATAATGATTTAACAAATGGTGAATGTTCTCTTTCCTGTCTCTCCTAAATATGTAAATTATCCAAGCCATAATAATATTACTAAAAACTAACATTTTTATGTCCTAACTACATATCACTAAGCACTAAGTGTTTAACTATGTATAACTAAAACACTACATACTCTATTTATATTACCTCATTTAGAATTAAAATATAACAACCTTTTGAGGTAGGTAATATTTAAGAGTCTAAGAGAAGCAATATGGTGAGATAAAGAAACTTGCTCCAGATTAAGAAACTTTAAACGTAGGTCTTTCCAACTCTAGTCCCAAATCTTGACCATGAAGCTATAAAGAAATGCTATATAAGAAGATATAACTTTGTAAATTGTATAGAAAACTTTATTAAAGTGGAAATGTCAGTGGCTGATTAAAACAGATTGCTGTGGTAATTCCTAATAATCTTGTGTCTTAAACATCTGACTTGAGAAAACCTAAACTGATCTATATTTGAGAAAATACTGAGGTGTACCAGCTACTATGCTAAGCAAATCTGTAAATTAAGTAAGGAGCTCTTCAATATATCCTCCTTTGTTATTCTAAGTGAAATAACAAATGGTGTAATTAACACATTGTAATTTGACTCAAAGCTTTTAGCATACACGATTCCTATGACCCCTATAGGCATTTTTAAAATTATTAAAATAATTTGCCTTATAATTAATCACACTATCTAAACATATTTGAATGTAAATTCATTCAAAGTAAACTACAGAACATATTTATATTCTTACCTATAAATTGTAATGTTTACCATGTAGTAAATATTAAATAAATGTTTAATAAATATATAGCAGTAATAAGTATCAGAAAAGTAATTATTCAGAAAAAAAGAGATAAGAAATACATGATTATAAAACATCTATATGTTAGTTCTGCAATTGTCTTAAAATAAAATTGTAATGTGTGATAGACTGAATAATAGCTCCTCAAAAATGTCCATTAGGTTCTTAATCCCTGTATCCTGTGAGTATGTTACCCTACATGATAAAGGGAACTTTGCAGACACAAGGTAAAGATCATGAGGTAGAGAAATTATATGGGATTATCTGAGTGTGTCTAATGTAATCACAAGGGTCCTTAAAAGAGAGAGGAGGAAGGAGGAACAAAGTTAGGAATAGGAGATGTGACAATGTAATCAGAGGTTGTGATGCACTTTGAAGGTACAGGAAGGGGCCAACAGAAAAGAAATATATAGCATTCTTCCAAGTACTGGAAAAGGAAAGAAAATGGATTTTCCCTTGAATCCCCCGGAAAGAACACAGCCTTGCAACATCTTGATTTTAGATCTCCAACTTCCAGAATTCTAAGAGAATAAGTTCATGTGGTTTGTTTTAAGTCACAAAGTTTGGGGTAATTTGTAATAGCAGCAATAGGAAACTAATAAATTATGTTTGTTAAATAGGACTTCTCAGCTCTCACCTCTGGCAAGATTTGCCATCACACCTAAAATAACCAAACCAAGCAAAACAAAAACAAACAAACAAACAGGGAAAAAATACATGAAAAACTATTTTCAAGATATTCAATATGGAACAATGAAAGATTGTCACCTCTTATAGGCAGCAAACAAATGAAATGAGTCCTACAATTTTCTTAGTTCACTAACTTGAGAGAATTTTCAGGCCATAGCACAGTGAGAGGGAAACTAGGTATAACCTGGAGAACTTGCTTAGGAGAGGAGACAGAGCTAAGAGTTTGAGAAGAAAATGACAGCAAGATTTCACAGAACAGAGTATGTGGAGAGAGAGAATGGCTTCCCAGACATGGAGTGCTAGGAGATCTGCATGGAGGAAAATTACCTGAAGCTGAAGAAATGCCAACTGTAATTAGAGTGAATAGGGCTTGGAACATACATATGACTGGGAATTATGTCTGACTCCTCAAGACTGTCTGGATAAATTCATAAAACTTGTTGTTTAGTAATCAGAGAGTTTTCACCCCAATAATGGGAAATAATTACTCATGAACTGAGTACTGCTTCTGACACACTTAATGATTAAAAAAGCAACACCTAAGAGAATCAAACATTTCTATGTAACTTCTCTGAGTTTTCAAAGCTCAATATTTATATAAATGGAAAAATATACACACCAAGGAAAATTGCAAAATGAATGGCAGCCAATCGAAGATATACCAAACATGCAAAGAAGCAATAAAAACAAAACCTACAATGAGGAGAATAATCAATGAATTTGAATCAGCCCCAAATTTAAAAATATATTAAAATTATCAGACAACCATTAAAAAGTGATGGCTGCCAAGCTGGGGCCACTGGAGGTTGGGGGAAGAGGAAGAGAGACCTATAAAGTTCATAAAGGCAGGAGAAACTACAATGAGAGAAAGAAAGCACCACTTCAACCATTTCAAGCCCTAACGACCTCAAGGCTGGCCCTGGTGAGTGCAAAGAGCAACAGCTGGCAAAAGTCACTTCTGTGCCCTTCATATGAAGTTGGTGAGTCAAAGGCTGGTGAGTCATCAAAAGGGCCTAGCACATGGCCCATCCAATGGGAAGTGTTTGGAGTGCAGGGGCTGGGGAAGACAGGCCGACTGGGGGAACATTGGAGCACAGCATGGATAGTTGATCTTTCCTCAAATCAGCACAGGAACACTCAGTGCAGACTGGTCAGGAATATAGAATGGCAGGCGATGCAGTTTGCTGGAAAAACTCAAGCCCAGACCAGAGTTTCCACAAGCCCAGGTGTACTGGACCTCACAGGACCTGCACGTGTTTATGAGGTCAACCTTTAATACTTGAGCTACACAAAAAGACTTCCCTGGAAAATCAGCAGCAAAGAAGCAATTTAGCTGAACCACAGGGCTCAAGTGTGGGTCCTCACAGGAAGTCCCTCCATGTTAAAAGTAAGCAAAGGACAACAAATTAGTTCCAGCGCAAAGTTTAAGTGGTGAGAATAGTGAATAATCCAATACAGAACTGAAAGAAAAAACAAAAAAACCCCACAGATCAGAGACAAAATTCTGATATTAACCAGTAAAGGTCTAACATCACCAAAGAGCAGCTATAAAACCTAGAAGGACAGAAAGCCCTCCAGGCTCCCAAGCTGGGGTGGGAGGAGGGCCAAGGGCCTCAGCCATCCCCCCTCAATGTCTGCTCCAGCCCAGTGACAACCACTGAAACAGTGTCAGAAGTGCCCTGGACTACCAAGCCAAGGTGGAGGTTGCTGAAGGTATCAGCTATTTTCCCCCACCATCCAGCCCAGCAATGACCACAGAGCCACCACCAGAGTGCCACAGGTTCCTGAGCCAAGGTGGTGGGGCAACTTCTGTGCCCTTCATATGAAGTTGCTTGGAGGCTGCAGTGGAGAAGAGGGCCATGGTGGCCCTCATGCCAGCAGACCACTAACAGGGTTCCCGTGGACCCACATAAGAACAAGGGGCCACAGACAACTGAAAATAGAAGCCACTCAAAGACTGGCAAGTCATCACAAGGGACTAGCCTATGGCCCATCCATGTATAAGATGTTTTTCTTATTTTCTGGGGAAATTTTCAGCAGTGGTGCACCATCATTTTTTTATGCATGGTTAAGGAATGGAAAACATAGATAAGCTAAATATAGTGGCTAAAAGGAAAGAAAATTAGCAATACCTGGTAAGCTTAGTGGGAATACAGAGATTTGCTTTACAGCTATAAAATTATCTATTTGTAATAGTCACCTCCCCTGATGTCTGTACTCAGTCCAGTGATGACCACCAAGCTGCTGAGAGAAGTGTTCCAGGATCCCAGTCAGGACAGGCAAGGGCCTCAGCTATGCCTCCCCTGAAGTCTGCATCTAGCCCAGACATGACTGAGCTGCCTCCAAAAGCTCCCTGTGCTCCCCTGCTGGAATGAGATGGCCACCACAGGCCTGAGCCATGCTCCCCCAATCCTTCCTCCTCCTCCCACCTTATCTTCCTTCTCTTTTCCTAATCACCCTTCCCCCTAACTGCTCCACAACATCTTAGAATATAAAAAACCCAATAATTAACTAATTAATTAATTAAAAAATAAAAAATAAATAAAATAAAATTATCAGAGAAGTATTTTAAAACCATTATTATAACTCCATTGCATATGTTTAAAATTCTAAGTAAAGATGTAAAACAAATTTAAAGAAAAATAAGTCAAACATCAAGAGATAAAAATTTTAATGCATGTGATGAAAAACATACAAATGAGCTTAATGGAAGATTAGAAATTGCAGAAGAAAAAATTAATGAATTTGAAAGGCATAGTAATAGAATTACCCAAAATAAAACACACAAATAAAAAGAATTGAGAGCCATAACAAAAATGTGGAACAATTCAAATGATCTAATCTGCATGTAATTGAGGTTTCTTAAAGAGAAGGAGTGGAGGAGACAGAAAAAATATTTGAAAAAAAAATTTCAAATTAGATTAAAACTATAAACCTATAATTTCACAAAGCATAATGCACTATAAATACAAAAAAACTGGAGAAAACACAACAACACAAAATAAGATTAATTGAAAAACAAATGAGGAAAGATATCTTGAAAGCAGCCAGAAAAAAATGACACATTACATACAGAGGAACAAGCATAATAATAACAGCAGATTTCTCATCAGACACAATGCAAATGAGAAAACAATGCATCAATATCTTAAAAATGCTAAAGCAAAATCTACAAAAATCAACCAAAAATTTTATTCCAAGCAAAAATATCTTTCAGAAAGAAGTAAAGATGTTTTCATACATTATAACTAAAATAATTTCAGCAGACCTTTACTGTGAGATATATTAAAGTTCATCCTTCAAGCAGAAGAAAAGTAATACCAGATAGAACACTAAATCTACAAAAGGAAAGAAAAGAAAGTACTCAAAATCATAACCAAATGGGTCATACATGATTTTTAAAAATATTTAAATCTCTTAAAAAATAATTGTGACTTCCACATCCAGAAAGACAGAATAAATGGGCTTTCTGCCCTTCCTTCTGTTAAGTACAACTACATACCCTGTACATTAAATATAAAACAAAAATTTTAAAATTCTGAAATGTGGAGAGATTAAGAAAGCAGACTGACCAAGAGCCTCAAGATCCAAGGAATGTGCTCAAAAAAAGTAAAATGATTAGGAAGTAAATTTAATAAAACATGTACAGGACTTGTATTCTGAAAACTATAAAATGCCATTTAAATAAATCAACAAAGATCTAAATAAATGGAGAGACATATCGTTTTCATGGATTGAAAGAGACATACTGATTTCAAGACTTAACATAGCAAAGATGTCAATTCTCCCTAAATTTACATACAGGTTAAATTCAATTTTAATGAAAATTCTAGAAAGATTATTTGTAGATATAGCCAAGATTATTCTAAAATTTATATGGAAAAGAAAAGGAAATAAAATAGCCAAAAAAAGTTTGAAAAAGTACAAGTGGGAGGAATTTCTACTCAATTTTAAGACTTCTTCTACAGCTGCAGTGATCAGTACTGTGTGGTATTGATGGATAGAAAGACACACAGATAGTGGAACAGAATAGAATGATGGGTCCAAAAATAGACCCATAAGTATGCCCAACTAATTTTTGATAAAGGTGCAAAACTAATTTACTGGAGGAAAGAGACTTTCCAACAAGTACTGCTGAAACAGTTGGACATCAGTTGATAATAAAAGAACAATTGAACTAATTTTCACATCTTTTACAAAAATTAACTCCAGGTGGATCATGGATTTAAACATAAAACTATAAAATATTTAGGAAAAAAATAACTAGAAGAAAATGTTCAAGATCTAGGAGTAGGCAAAAAGTTCTTAGGCTTGATTCCAAAAGCACAGTTTATAAAAGAAAAAAATAGGTAACTTGGACTACTACATCAAAATTACATACTTTGGTCCTGCTAAATACCTTGATAAGAGGATGAAAGATATGCTACAAGGTAAGAGAAAATATTTGTGAACCTTTTATCTGACAATGCACAAATACCTAGAGTACATAAAAAAGCTATCAAACTCAATGGTAGAAAACAAATAATAATGGTAGAAAACAGACAAAAGATATGAAGAGACCTTTCATTGAAAAGAGTATAAAGATGTCAAATTAGCATTTGAAAAGATGTTAAACATTATAACAATCAAAGAAATGTGAATAGAAACACCAAATGCTGCTGAAGATGCAGAGAAGTTTGATCATTCATGCATTGCTACAGGGAATGTAAAATGTTAATAGTCATGCTGAAAAACATTTTGTCAGTTTCTGAAAAAACTAAATATGTAGCTGCCATTCAACCCAGCAGCTGCACTCCTGGGTGTTTATACAAGTGTGATGAAAACTAATGTTCACACAAAATCTTTACATGAATGTTTATATCAGCTTTATTCATAATAGGTAAAAAGTGGAGAAAATTTAATATATCTTTCAATGGATGAATAAACAACTTGTGGTACATCCATACTGCAGAATGCTGTGTGAAAGAAGCCAAACCCCAAAGTTTACATATTATATGGTTCCATTTATGAAACATTTTTAATGGACAAAATGTCAGAAATGGAGATCAGATTAGTGATTTTCAATGATTAAGTGGAGGGTAGAGAGGAACTGGGTGTGATTATAAATAAACATGACGAATCTGTGTGTTGATGGCAAGGCTCTGTGTCTTGGCTCTATCAATGTCAATATATGGGTTGTGAAGTTTTACACGAATATCACAGAAGTTTTGCAAGATGTTACCATTAAAAGTGTAGTTTTGCAAGATATTACCCTTAGAAGATTTTAGTAAGGAACGCATGGGATCTCTTAACATCACTTCATACAACTGCATGTGAATCTACACTTACCTCAAAGTAAAAAGTTTAAATTTTTAAAAAGATAGTTGGCCATTTAAACAAATGAATTTTGAGGTTTAGAATACATGTATAAATCAATATATATCAACAGAGTAAATGGCAATATACAATTTAATAAATGTAAAATAATAAAACAAAGAATTATAGCTAATAAACCATTGAAGTAGATAAAACAATACTAAAAATACTCAACTAATTAACAAGAGTGAGAAAAACCTAAACATATGAATTATTAGATTAAATGTAAATAGTATAAATGCTTCAGTTAAAAGGAAAATTTTGTCAGATTAAATGAAAATGAAAAACTGAATTATATGCTGCCTATAAGAAATGAACTTTAAGTAAAGGAACACAAACAGGTTATAAGCAAAAGGATGAAAATAATATATTATTCTAACACTAGTTAAGAGAAAGCAGGGTAGTTATACTAATAGCATACAATGTAGATTTTACAGCAAAAAGAGTAGATCACCAGATATATTTTCAAATGTCATTTTATAATAATAAAAGAGTCAGTTATGAAAACATAACAATCCTAGATGTGTATGTCCATAATAATGAGCTTCAAAATATATGAGGCAAAAACTGATAGAACTATAAGAAGAAACAGAAAAATCCACAATTATAGTAGAAGATTCAATACATCTCACTCAATAGAACAACTAGTCAGAAAATCAGTAAGGATATGAAAAACTTGAACAAAATGATCAACCAATTATACCTAATTGACATGTATAAAACGTCTCTCCCAACAACAGAATGCACATTCTTTTTAGGCATTCATAGAACATTTACCAAGATAGATCATATTCTGGGCCATAAAACAAGATCAAAACAATTTTAAAGATTCAAATCACACAACGGGATAGAATTAGAAATTCCACAATCTAATTAAGATAGAAAGAAATAATAGAAAAAAATTTTTAAATAAGTAAATATTCAAAAACTAAATAATGCACTTCTAAACAAACAATAGGTCAAAGAAAAAATCAAAGAGAATTCACAAAGTATTTTGAACTGAATGAATGTGAAAACAATACATATCAGAATTTGTGAGCTACAATTTAAGCAGTATTTAGGAAGAATTTATAGCACTAAACACATATTTAAAAAAAGAAATTTCTCAAATCTAAGACCTTAGCATGCACATTATAAATCAAGAAAAAGGAGAGCAAGTTATTTACAAAGTAATGAGAAGCCAGGAAAAAATAAAAATGAAAGTGGGACATAATGAAATAGAAAAGAGGGAGAGAGAGAATATCAATGAAATCAAAAGCTGATTATTTCAGATCAATAAATTAATAAATCTTTAGCCAGCATAATCATGGAAAAAGAAAGAAGATTCAAATTGCCAGTATTGCAAATGGAAGTGTTGATACCACTACTAATTATTAAAAGAGAATATGATGAATAACTTTATGCTCATGAATGCAAAACTTAAGTGAAATGGACAATCTCTTTGAGAAATATGAACTACCAAAGCTTATGCAAGAGGAAAAAACCTGACCAGCCTTGTATGTATCAAAGCCTTTTACTTTTTTGTTTAAAATCATACTACGAAGAAAATTCCCCAGTCCAGATGCCTTCACTGGTAAGTTATATTAAACGTTTATGGAATGAATAATACCATGTCTACACAAACTCTTCCAGAAGATTAAAGGCTAGCATTATGCTGACACCAAAGCCAAATATTACAAGAAATTACAGACGAACATTTTTCAAGAATATGGATGTGAAAGTTCTGAACAATATTTTAGCAAATCAAATTCAACATTTTATAGTATAATTATAATCAGGTGGGGTTGTCCCAGGAATGTAAGGTTGGTTAAATATTCAAAATTGATCTATATAATTGCCATATTAACATTTTGCTTTGAAATATATAGTCATCTCAATAGCTGCAGAAAAAGCATTTGACAGAATACAAACAACATTCATTTTTCATTAAAAAGATAAAACACAGAAAACTAGGAATAGAAGGAAACTTTCTCATTTTGATAAAAGGCATCTGTGAGAAATCTGTAGCTAATATCATACATAATGAAGGAAGACTAAATGCTTTTCCCCTAATATTGGGAATAAAACAGGGAATGTCCTTTCTCAACTTCTATTCAATATTGTACTGGAAGTTATGGCTAGTGCAATCAGACAAGAAAAAGGAATAAAAGGCATCCAGACTGGAAAGAAGAAATAAAACAGCTTCTAATCACAGGCAAGACAGTCATCTATTTAGAAAATCCTATGGATTCTACAAAAAAGCTACTCAACTACTAAGTGAGTTTAGCAAGGTTGTAGAATGTAAGATCAATATAAAAAATAAATTTTAATTTTCTATACTAGAAACAAGTAATAGGAAATTAAAATTTTAATAGAATAATACTATTTATAATAGCACCAAATAAATGAAACACAAAAGATAAATCTGACAAAAAATGTGAAAGATGTATATACTGATGTATACACTTTGCTGAGAGAAATTAAAGACCTAAAAAATAGAGAGATATACCATGTCCACATATTAGAAGCCTAAATTTCATTACACTCTTGATTATCCACAATTTCGTCTATATATTCAAGGCAATCTCAATCAAATTTCATGAAGGCTTTTTGTCAAAATTGACAAGCAGATTCTACAATTCACATGATAATTCAAAGGATCTAGGATAGACAAGCACTTCTGAAGAAGAACAAAATTGGAGGACTATTAGTACTTGATTTCAAAGCTTATAATGCTGTATAATGAAGGAAGTGTGTTATTGGCATAAAGATAGAAAAATAGGATGGACTGAAGAGATAGTTTAGACACAGACTAACACATATATAGTGAACTGAATTTTGTCAAGTTTAAAAGGCAATTCAGGAGAGAAAGAATAGTCTTTTTTTAAAAATGTCATGGAAACAATTGGGTATTCATATGCAAAATAACAAAACGAACAAAAACTGTAATCTCTACCATGCACCATATACAAAAACTAACTGAAAATAATTTATAACCCTAAATGTACATTTTTTAAAAGATCAAACTTCCAGAATAAAGCACAGGAGAAAAGCTTTAGGACAAAAATTTTGCAGATTTCTTTACCATGACATCACAAACATATTCCATTAAAGAACAAATGGATAAATCAGACTTTCTCAACATTAAAAAAATCTTCTCTTTGAAGACATTGTTATGAAATTTTTTAAAAAAATAAGACACAGTCTGGAAAAAAATATTTGTAAAGCGTATTTTAGGTAAAGCGTATATGTTGAACTGTCAAAGTTCAGTAATAAATCAAAAATCTAGTTTAAAGAAATGTGCAAGGATTTGAACACTTCACCAAAGTTATACTGAGACCTATAAACACAAGAAAGATGCTTCACATCATTAATCATTAGGGAGATGTACATTAAAACTGCAATAAGATACCACTACACGTCTATTAGAATAGCTAAAATTAAATACTGAACATAATAAATGTTTGAGGGAATTGGAACTCTTACACGTTGTTGGTGGGAATGAAAAATTATATGACTACTTTGGAAAACACTTTGGCAGTTTCTTAAAAAACTGAACATATGCTTACCACAGAACCCAGACATTCCATTCCTAGCTATTCACCCAAGAGAAGTGGAAACATATGTCCGTACAAAGACTTATGCATGAATGTTCATACTAGCTGTATTGTAATGCCCCAAACCTTGAAAAACTCCAAATATCCATCAAAGGTGAATGGATAAACACATTGTGTTACATCCATACTATAAAATAGTACTCAGCAATAAAGAGAATGACCCATTGATATACACTACAACATGGATAATCCCAAAATAATTATGCTTTGTGAAAGATTACAGACAAAAAAAGTAGTCTCATTGTGTGATTGCATTTATATGATGCAAAATCATCCATCTATAGTGACAAAATGCAGATCTTGGGGAGGGCAAGGTGAAGAGAGGCAGGAGGGAAGAATTACACATGTGTGCTTGGGGAGACTTTTAAGAGTGATGGATATGTTCATTGCTTGGTGATGGAGTTTGGATGTATTGTCCTGCCAGAACTCATGTGGAAATCTGATCCCCAATTGTGGCAGCATTGGGAGCTATTAGAGTCACGGGGCGGATCCCTCATGAATGGAATAATGCTCTCCCTGGGGTGTGGGAGTAGTGAGTGAGTTCTCGCTCTATCAGTTCCCAGGAGAGCTGTTTATTTAAAAGACCCTGGGCACCTCCTCTCTCTCTCTCTCTCGCTTTTTCTCGCTATGTGATCTGCTTGTACCCACCAGCTGCCTGCCCCTTTCCACCACGAGTAGAAGCAGCCTGAGGCCCACACCAAATGCAGCTGTCCTAGAATTGTAAGCCAAATGAACCTGTTATTTATAAATTACCCAGACTCAGGTATTCCTTTATTGGAACACAAAATGGACTAATACACTTGGTTATGACTGTGATAATTTCACATGTGCATACATGGGTAAATTTTTTTCAAATCGTACACTATAATTATGTGCAGTTTATTACATGTTAGGTATACTTCAACAAAGCTGTTAAAAAAAATAGACTTTTCCTGTCTCACTTTTAACTGATAAATTAAGACAAAACATACTCTGAATTAAGATCTCCATGTAGAAATTTGAAATCTGTGTTAAAGAAATGATAGAAAAATCTTAAACCTCTCCATAGAAGATTGAGAGAGGACTGTGAAAATAACTTTTAATTGTGATTTTGCTGTAATTTCCACTTTTGACATTGGTACTTCTCTCTTTAACTGAAGTCAGTAGTGAGGAACTATAAGGAGGTCTCTTAGAGATTGTAATGTGTGTCCCCTGTAATTTGATTAGAGAGGACTGGTGTCTTTTCTTGCCTAGAGCATTTAAAGTGATAGCTACCTGCTTTGAACTAGACTGAAGAGGTGACTGCCTCAGTGATAATATCTAAGAAAAGTCTTCTTTCTGGGTAAGGATGCATGAATATGTTCCATGAACCAGTTATGGGCAATGAACATGAGGGAAAGCTATTGTGAGATTGGCTTAGATCCTATGGAAGAGGGCTGCCTATACAAGATAATGGACTGGAGCAGAGAAAAGTGGAAGGAGGACGAAAGTTTTCTAAAAAACCCATTTACAACACCATCAGAAAATAAAAATAAAGGATGCGTTTAATGAGAAATATGAACGATGTCTGCAGAAAATTATAAAAAAATCTTTGGAGAGAAATTAGAGAAAAGCTAAATAAGTAAAGAGATTTACGTTGTTCACAGATTGGAAGTCTCAGTATTTTTAAGCTCTCAATTCTCCTCAAATTGAGATTCAATGCCATTACAGACCAAATCCCAGGGGGGAAAAAAGTGAATCTTCCCCTCTATCTCACATGATACATTAAAAAAAATCCTTAGGCAAATTCATAGACACAGAAAGTAGAACAGTGGTTACTAGGGTTGGGGTGATGGAAAAATAAGGAATTATTGTTCAATGGATACAGAGTTTCAGCACGGGACAATGAAATAGTTATGAAGATAGATGACAGCGGTGGTTACACAACAGTGTGAATGTACTTAATGCCAATAAACTGTGCACTTAAAAATGATTAAAACAGTAAATTTTATTTTATGTATATTCTACTCCAATTAAAAGGAAAAAGTAATTGAGGCTTTCAACAGCAGAATAGCCCTCATAACAACCTCTACTCCTAATAATGTGTGGCTTCTTATCAAGTAGCACAGATGAAAATATTTAGCCTCACTTAAAGGCTTCGGATAAGAGACTGAATAAAAGGGTGCTTTGGACTTGAAAGTACACATCATACTGGTGGAATAAAAATGCGTAGTGAGTATATGTTGAAAATGTGTGCTGAGAACTGTGAGAGAATGAAACAACATACTTTCCCTTAAACTGAGACCCTTGGATCTCCCCGGAGAAGCTTCACGCGGCTTCTTGTCCAATTTCATCAGTGTCATTTATGGACGACCCCTTCAATGATTAAAAAATGCTTACTGATGAATACGTTTATTAGCTTGATTGTGGCAATGGCCTCATGGTGATATGTGTGTCAAAACTCATCAAATTACGCACTTTAAATATGTACAATTTAATGTACACCAATCCTACTTGAATAAATTTGTGAAAAAAAATAATTCAAGATGATGATAGACAAAAACATAGAAGCTAGAAATATAAAACTTCTGGAATAAAAGAATATCTTTTTGATATTAGTGTAGACAAAGATTTCTTACGCATAGCACAGAGCCCTAACAATAAAAGGAAAAAAGATGATGACTTGATAACAACAAAATCATGTGTGCTTATCAAAAGGAATCACTAATAAAATGAAAAGGTAAACCACAGACTTGAAGATAATATTTGCCATGTAAATATCTATATATATATCTATATATATATATCTATATATATATATCTGATGAAGAACTTGTGACTAGAATATATATTTAAAAAACTCTAAAACTCAATAATAAAAAAATCAAGCACAATAAAAAAGATTGGCAAAAGATTTGACAGACACTTCCCCAAAGAACATACAACTGGCTAGTAAACACATAAAAAGCAATATTTTTAATCATCATGAAAATGCAAGTAAAAACTACAACAAAAAATCATTTCATTAGAATGGCTAAAATGAAAAATAATGGCAATACCTGTTGTTTTGTCTCCCATGGATTTGTCACCCCTTTGCCCCTGGGTGATGGAGCCACAAAGGATTACTCAAAGCCCATCTCTTCTGAGCAGTGAGAAGCCCTGAAGTGGTTAATCTCCCAGAACCCTCAAGAGAGAGGCATTCCTTCCATTTGGGAAATTAACCACGAATTGGGGTTCTCTTTCACATTTATTCTCCAGACCAGGAAGTTACAGGAAGAGAACACAGGTGGGGTTTTTGCTAAGTATAGTTTAACAAGCTTAACAATAGAGGCTGGTAACATTCAGTGAAACAAGCAAAGTGACATTCTATAAGGCAATTTAAGTGATCCACCAAAAAAAAAAAAAAAAAAGTTTGATCTTAGCAAACTTTCCTTCTCCCTACATGCTTCCCAGTATCTTTACATATCAATCAGTAACTTGTCTGTCTTTGAACCAGCAACCTTGCTGTGTTACAATTCTTTATCTTACAACAGAGACTATAGCCTGGGGAAAATTTCTGGGTTTTTGCAAGGTCAACATTTTACATGTACTTTTAAGAAGTTAGACTAAACCTGAACAAGAAACTAGGCCCTGTGAAATATATTTGCTTTATAGTATACTCCACAAATACCAAGTGTTGGTAAGCATGTAGAACCACTGGAAATCCCATATAGTGCTGGTAAAAGAGAAACTGGTACCATCACTTGGAAAACTGTTTGGCAATTTACTATGAAGTTAAAATATACCTATTTCATGATCCAGGTATTTTCTCAAGAGAAATCAAAACTTATATCCCCCAAAATACTTTTATAAGAATATTTATTACAGCTTTATTTATAAAGCTAAAAACTGGAAACAAACTAAAACGTGAATGAGTAAACAAACAGTGGAATACGCATCAGCAATACAAAGTATGATCAAGACACACACAGCATGGTGTTGCAAGAGAAGCCAGCTATTCAAAATTCTATTTACATACAGTTATAGAATAGAAAAAAACTGGTGATAAAAACCAGATCAATGTTTGCCTGGCATGGGGAGAGATTAAATGCACAAGTGGCATGAGAAACACTCTGAGGTGACAGAAATGTTCTTGATTGTAGTGGCGACTACGTAGAAGTACATGTTTATCAAAAGTCATTGAACTGAACACTTAACATCTGTTCATTTTATGCAAATTATATCTCATGATAATTTTATATCAATTTGGAGGTGTTTTGGAATGAGATTAACGTTTAAACTGGTGAACTCTGAGTAAAGCAGCTTACCTTCCATGATATGGATGGGACTCATCCAATCATTTGAAGACCTATGAATTGAGCAAAAAGACAGTTCTTCCCAGGCAAGAAGGAATTCTCAAGCGGACTGTGTTCAGACTTCACCTGCACCTTTGACTCTCCTGGGTCTTCCGGCTGCTGGCCCATACTGTACAATTCAGACTTGCCAGTCTCCATAATTGTGTGAGTCAATTCCTTATAATAAATCTCATTTATGTTTAGATAATATATAGAGAAAATATGCATACATCCTAGTGATTCTGTTTCTCTGGAGAAACCTGACAATAAATACCTCAAGTCCAGAAAATAGTATAGAACAGATTCCCTGGAAACAATATGCTAGTTCTCTAAGGAAATCTGTCCAAGTTGATAGATTTCATTTCAAGCTAAGGTTCAGAGTGCACACTGCAGAGATTGCCAAAATATTGTTGATTTTTCTTGATGAAATTTGAATATTCCTACTACTAAGAAAATCAAGTTTGGGGCTTCATTCAGCCAATCCCAACACCTGATCCACCCCAACCTCCTCCTTCCTGAAGTTTCTAAGTCACTATCCTCCATTAAGTCTATTTCTAAGCAGCTTGTATTAGTTTGTCCTTACTCCTAATTAGTATTGTCTTTACGGCTATGCTCCTAAAACAGAGCCTGTTGTTAGACCATGACCCTTCTGGGGTCTCAGTTGAAAGCTGTTGGAGTTCATCAAGGCTCCTCCATTGTGGAAGGGTCTGATGTCAATGCTTGCTTCCCCAGCATGTGTCCCTGGAATCTCTGCTCACTTCTTTGGCTTTTAGCTGCTGTTTTTAATGGGTTTCTTGGAATCTTGCTCCATAAGCATAGCTCATGATCATCTAAGTACTTGAGAGAAATGTACATGCAGATTTTTGTACTCACTTTCTGAAGTTCCCTCTCTCCAGGATATTTTTCCCTCAAGTCCCATCCATTTTCCCAGTACCAAACTCATCCCTATAAAATTGGCCATTTTATGCTTGAGCTCTATTCCTATGCCCAGAAAACTGGAAAATGCCTTCAGAGGAAACAGCCAAAGCACCCGAGTAGCAACATTTTTGCTTCCCTTCTCTTAAGGCAAGGAGCCTTACTTCCTGCCTGTCTTGGTTGTTCTCTAATGCCTTCTAACAGTTGCTTCCAATAGTTTGTCTATATTTAGTCATTGTTTTCAGGGACATCATGGTTAGAACTAGGGGAACCTAGCAACCTTTAGCAACAAAAATTGCATCAAATCACTCTAATACTTAAAACCCTTTAATGGCTTCCCAGTACATTTTGAACAAATGTAGATACCTATCCTTGACCTAAAAGAGTTTTGTAATCTGACCCTTGCTTATTTCACCTAGTTCACCTAAAACCACTGTCCCACTGTTTTCACTGAAATCTAGCCACATGTCTCTCATTGCAAATCTTAAAAGGTAAGTCCCTGCCTGCCTCAGGGCCTTTATGTTTGCTGTCCTCTCACCTCTGCCTGAAACACTGTTCTCTCTTTTATTGGCTGATTTCTTCTCATTCCCCTGATTGACGTAAATGGAACCATCTCAGTGAAGTCCTCCTTGACTGTATTATGTAATTCATACTTCCTTTTTATTTACTATTTCTGCACACTTTTTAATTTTTTGCTTTTAATGCATATCACAATATAATAAATCATGAGCAAAGTCATACCCAAAGAATTGGAGCAAGTGAATGAAAAATAAGCAGGATTTAGCAAGAATACAATCACAACATCTGCAAAGTCAGTTGACATGTGGAGAGAATATTAAAATTTATGGGAGGAAGATGAAAAAAGTGAAGGAAGGTGTGGCCACATTCTACAGTATTCTGTGTGATAGATTAAAAAGATTTGCTTTGACCCAGTAATTATCATCCACATGCACATTAATTAGGACTTAAGACCATTCTTTACCAAATTTTGTCTTGTTTTTACTTAACAGTATATTTCAAACCAGTTTCCAAATCAATAAATATGCATTAACAGAGACATATTTAGTGACTACGTTTGGCCCTCCCACATTTCAGGTTGATTCTATGATTTGACTCCTATGACTAACTAAGGAGTTCTTGAGCACTAAGAAGGCATTTTGTGCATTTCTCTGATTGTTTTTCAAAGAATAGATTTCCAGAAAGTAGAATTTCTGTTTTAAAGAATATGTACATTTTTAAGTCTTAGTATTCTAATTATCAAAGTGCTCTAAGACTGAATGTGACAGTTTATGAATAATCCGGACCATGCAAGAGTGACAGTGTTTTGCCACATCCTGTCCAATATAGGATATTGTTTCTTCTAAACATTTTTGTGAGTTTGGTGGAAAATGACACATTATTTTGATTTTGAGAGAAACTGAACATATTTTCCTATATTTATTAATTTTATTTCAAAATTTATGTATTGCTGTATACTTCAACCATTTTTCTACTTATACACACATTTTTTACTAAATTCAAATAACTTTTCATATATTATTACAGGTTTTGATTGACAGTCTCAAATGATCAATTATCAAACATGAAATGATGGAATTTTTATCAATGGTTAGACCAAATTTGCTTTGTATGCTCTGATTTTTTTATGCATGTGAAAATATTAACATTTAATCTTGTTGTTTTTCCTCAACTTTTTTGTACAATAGGATCTTTTGTTCTCACCTATGCAAAGTATTTACCTATTTATTTTGCAATAAGATTCACAGATCTTTATTACATACAGTGTACGTCTTAAAAGTTTTCACTAAATTTTATTCTAACTTTTTCCCTTATTAGAAGTTTTGATTTTATGTGGTTAAATCTGTTTTTTTCTTCATGGCTCCTCTTGTTGTGTCATACTTAGGAAGGACTTTCCTACCCTACATGACTCAATTTTTCTAGTCATCTTAAAATTTTATTCCTAATATTAAATGCATCTAGAATTTTATTTTGACTTATGTGGCAAAGAAGGGAATCTAAGTTTTTATTTTTAAATGTCAGCTAATTATCAATAAATATTATAAAATCTTTTCTCACCTTAGCTATAAGATGCTGATGTTAATAAATACTCAGTACACAAGTATATGAATATATTCATGTATATATAAATTCAGTACACACACACACACACACACACACACTTGGATCTGCTTTTAGGCATTTTGCCCTACTCCATTGATATATCCATTACCTTTTATACTAGTACTTATTAATGACGAATTGTTAAAACAGAATGAAATTACATATTATATTGGTCATTAAGTTTTTACTTAATATTTACTTTGCAACCAAATTAAATAATTAAATATAGCATACAACATCGCAACTTTACACAAATATCCTGATATATCTTAAGAAAAGCACCTCTCATTGCTCTTTTAAAAATTATTGAATATTTTATTTTTTTATTCTTAAGAATGATACAACATTAAGGAATTATCTTAAACCAGGTTAGAAAAAAAGTCACATTTGATGCAAAAATGAGAATCATCTGGAGATTGGAATAAATATAGGGGAAAAAATGTTTTCTGTGGAACTGGGATAAAAGTAGATTTCAAGGATTTGCTCAACCCTGTTATGATTCATGCTGTGCTGTACTGAGAACGTATAAATCTTTCAGTAAATATTTACTGATCGATTAAAAAACATATTTGAAGGTATTTAAAATGTGAGCTATTTGTTCAAACTGTACAAATAAAATTACACAGATAAAAAATACCCCTTTACAATTTTTATAACACACAGGTGTTTAGTCAGTTTGAATCAACACTTAATACGTGTTTTTTGATGACTTGTAGAAATTCCAGTTGTTTCACAGAATATACAAAGATGTAGATGATGTAGTAAGTCTCTCATCTCAGAGTCTGCAATCAATTCAAGGAAATATGTTATGTGCATTCAACCATTGGGAGAAAATTAAGAATTCCAAGAAGAGAGAAGTCTGTAAGGTCTGAATTTTCATAGTTTTTCCTTTCTGTTAAAGAACAATGCCCTTCTCTCTTGGGTACATAGAACAACATGCAAGGAAAATGCCAATACAACAAAGATTCTCTCCTGCAAACCTGTAAAACTCAGGAGTCCTAATGAGAGAACTCTGGTGAACTATTCTATTAAAAGTAAGTAGACTTCTTGGGTCCTATGACAGTTACTTTACGTGGTACTCTTTTTGAAGATATATTCAACTGGAAAAAATAAGACATGATATTTTAAACTCTTTTACACACAGTGTGCATTTTTCTCTTTTAAAAAAATTATTATTTTTAATTTGATGTTTTATATTATTATTTATTTATTACTATTATTTTTTTAATTATTATTTTAAAATTAAATTAAATTAATTAATTTCTTTGGCAGCTGGCCAATACAGGGATCTAAACCCTTGACCTTGGTGTTACCAACACCATGATCTAACCAACTGAGATAACTGGCCAGTGCTTAATTTGGTTTTGAGGCAAGAGGCTTGGGTTGTTGACAGGGATATCAACATAAGTTTTCAGTTCTGTATTCTACGGTTTTTAGTACTGCCCAGATACTTAGGTTAACTATTTTCTAAATATCTATTATTTTTTTTAACTACATAGTAATTGACATTATAAGCACAGCATATCCTAATAAAGAAAACAAGGAAAGGAAAAAATATTAAATATATTTACTCCTACTCTGTGTTGTGCCTATAGATGGGATCTTGGACATCTTCATGAGAATACACAGAGTAAGCCCTTAAATAGGTTTGGCTTTTGGTGCACTTGACCAAGACACATGCAAGAACAAAACAGAATAGTTAGGCTAATGAAAAGTTTATACTGAGGCTCAAACTTAAATAATTAGATGATACTTGATGGTATTATTTTTAATGTATGTATGTCATATGCCCTTAAAAATCTCTGGAATATTTTATGTTTGTTTGCGGAATTAAGTTTAAACAAAAAATCTTCACAATAGATGTGTCAACTTGAGCATCACATTTCATATTTAATACTGGAATGTTTATGAATTCTCTGCTCCATTAAGCCTTCACCCTAATAACCATAGAAGGTAACTTAAGATGATCCATTTTAGTGCCTCTTGATTGGTATTTAAATCTTTCAGCAACAAATGCTTTTATTTTGAAATCATTTATGAAGGGGATAAACTAGTCCACCACATGCAAAAAATAAACACATATTTTTCCCCTGAGAAAATACCGAGAAAATACCAAGAAAATGAAAATAATAGGTGGATTAATGGATGTGTACTAAAACAGCACCAAAGCTTAGTGGATTCTGCTTACAATGTTACCTTAATAATCAGCAGAGATCACTGACAAATCCATTTGACAATAGCAATTGATGTCAATAGTAAAGACAGTCTGAATCATCCTCCAATTTTATTGTATACTAGCTCAGTCGTCCAGTCTAGACAGGCATGGTTGCACACACTGACCTCTCTCTGTCACTCTCTCTTTCCTTCATTCTCTCTCTTTTGTCTACAAATATTTTATAGAAAATAGATGATGTAGCCCCATTCTGACACTAGAGTTTCAGTATGAAAATGAAAAATGGGCTCTCTTTCTCCTAGACAAAATGGGTGGGGCAGGCCTGAGGTGCAGGTGTCCTCAGTAACTTCTTGGTTTTGATGTGGTAATGACTGCATCTAGCCCCCAGTTTTCTCTTCTTGTACTCAGGGTGAATTGATCAGCATGGTTTATGCTTCCCAAGAAAGCCCTGTGTGGTAAAATATAACAATTTATGCTGCTGCAAATCATTTCCTAAGTTATAACCTTGGTATCCATGGTTATTCTTCTGAGCAATTCACAAAGAAGCTCCTGGAAGAATGGGAGACACAAAGTATTCAACAACCAAGACAGTCCTTTGAACTTCTTAACCCTTTGTAAAACTAATTTACTGATTCAAGTAGATAATTCACCAGTCTTGAAGATCCGTAGGAGCTTTTTCCATGGTTTTCTGTTCCAGTCTACCCTTGCCTATAAGCTCAATCAAAGAAACCCTCAACAAATAAGAACAAGTATGCTGGTCTTCATCAGCTAATGAGAATCACCTTAGATGCACTTCTATTAATACAAAATTATGAACTAAGCCACCGTCAGAGTGACAGCCTTCACTTGATGTTCTCTCTCTCCTTTCACTGTGGTCATGACTTGCATGATATCCATAGAACTATGTCACAGACTTGGGAGAATCAAATACATTATACATTAATAGCACTTAGGGTACTTAATAGCTCTTAGAACACTCAATAAACATTAATAGTTTTACTCTTTTGCTTCTTATTGTGGTTGTTGTTGCTGTAGGCATGACTGCCTTTCCCACTCTCTCCCTCTCCAGCATCTTACCCCCACCCCACACCCTTTCGACCATTGCCGCTAGAAACATGAAGGCAGGTGGGAGTGGCGGGTGGGGAAGGGAAGGCACAACCTCCACCTTACCATTTTGACAAAAGAATGAAATAGGTCATCCCCTAGTCCCCTTTGCAGTATTGTACTAGATTGCAACTTTTAAAAAGATTTAACTGGAAGTTCTGGGATAAAGTGGTGTACAACCAGCAGTTGTTTACAATGACTATTACATATGGTTCATTTCGGAGTCTAGTGGCCAAGGCTTGTACTCATGGATTTCTTAATGCTCTAGCACTCAACTGACAACTTGCCTACAAGTGGCAGGGGTCAGCTTATCTCTCACCATCAAAAAGTAGTGGAGCATTTTTTTCTAGGTTCGATTATTATGAGGCCTAGAGGGAAAAATCCTCCTTTCACCCCAAACCAAAGGCTTGTCTCCAGAATTCTTATTTCTTGTCTCCAAATCTGCCTTTTCCTCTAAGTCATTTTCAATAAGAACACATTTCTATGCTACAATAGTACAGTTTAATGTAGTTTAATCCATTTTAAATCTTCTAAAGAAAATAAGCATTTCTACCATCTGCCTCCTCCTGACTTCTCATCCAAGCAAAAACAGCAGTAATGTCAGCAGACTCAACCCAATGTACACAATTTTATTTTGCAAAGTGGTATATTTAGCTTTTTCATCTAAATCATCTGCATGTAGGTTAATAGACATTTCAGTTCTTCTCACAGAACAATAGTTGGATGCATTATGATACATCATGAACATTTACAGATGCATTCATTGATTATTCCAAAACTGCTTTAATTGCCCATTATATGCTTAGCACTGGCTAGTAAAAATAAATAAGTAAATATTCTAAAAAAATAAAATATGAGCCTGTCTTCTGAAGCTAAAAATCTAGTGTTAGAGAAATAATAACAAAGTTAAAAAAATACATATTATTATGAATTGCCCTAAGTTTTATGAAAGAAACAGCCAGGGAGCAGTTCACAATAACAGTGATGGCATTAGCAGTGGTGTGGGATCCTTTTCGTCACTGTGTGCTTTGTCTAGCAATGGCATGTTTTCTGAGTTGATCTTGTTTTTGAGATTATCATTGTCTCCATTATGTCTAAAAAGTGCAGAATCAGCGTAACTGTTGAAAATACTAGTAAAAAAAACCCCAAAACAGTTCACTACAATGTAACTAAAAGTGGTAGTAATATAAATAATTAAAATGTAAAGAAAATGGCACATTTAGCATGTATGTTGGGATGAATCTTTTGAAAATAGTATTGACTTCTAAGAACAAATAGCAAAGAATACATCATGTGAGCAATACCATGCTTATGCGATTGTCAGTAACCAGCAAGGGTAGCCTGCTGCCCTTCCTCATCACCTACCTGCTCTATTTTCCATAGTTTTAACCACCTTCTAGCATTCCTATATATGTTTCTTATTTACTGGGTATATTGTTTATGTGTTCCCACTAAACTCTTAAGTTTTACAAGAACTGTGAGTAGTACCTACACATAGCATGGCTCCATAAATATTTGTTAAATAAAGGAATATGTAAGTTCTGTAGACTGGATGCCCCTCCTGCCCCCCCACCCCCCCACTGCCAAGCTTAATCCTCACTGTAAATGTTGAAGGTGGGAAATCCTATTATGGTCATTGAAAGGTAGGGCCTTGAAGAGGTGATTACATTGTAGGACTGTGTTATAGTGAATGGTTTTAAAATGGTGGTCAGGGGCATGGTTCTGCAGGCTTTAAAAGGACAGTGCATGAGGAACTGTCTCTCTCTGCTTCCACCATCTTGCTATGTGAAACCCCTAGGGCACTATCACCACCACCAGATGGACTTTGGACTTCTCAGCCTCAGAAACTGTAAGCAATTAATATTGTTTTCTTTATAAATCACCCAGTTTCAAATATTTTGTTATAAGCAACAGAAACAGACTAATACAGTAAGTAAATGAATGACCAAATGAACAAATAAGGATTCTGATCATTTCAAGGTAAAGAATTTATAATATTAGATAAATTCTAAAAATAACTGGCCTTTGTGCTTTTTACGCAATCTTAAGTGGCCCCATTTAATCTTCCCTATCTTTCACCTACAGAAGCCTGGTGCAATTTCTACAGATGATTTTTTTTGTTGTTACTTATATCTTCCACTAAAATGCAAGAAAACAATGCCAAAAAAGGGGGAATAATTTAAGTGAGCAAATGTAGATATTTTTAAATGTGCTAAAATAGTGGCCAACACATTCAACCATCAACTCAACAAATGTGTATTGAGCATTTACTATGGGTCAGGCATGTAGCTCTAAAAAAGAAAGATATGACTTCATAGAAACACATGTAAACGAATACACAAACTGAGTCAGTTCAGAGAATGCTAAACGCAATGAAAATGTAGGATGGAGGAGGGATTGGGATATTGTTTTTAGTCATGGCATTCGGGAGAGTCTCCTTTGGAGGTGACTTGAACTGATCTGGAATGGAGAGACTGTACGTGCTATGAGATCAGAGAGAACAATGTTCTTAGCGGAGAGAAGAGTGAGAACAAAACATTGCAAGTGAGTAAAATAGACACTTTTGAGGAATGGAATGAAGGTCAGTATGCCTGGAAATCACTGAGAATAGAGGCGTCTGATGTGAGTTGAAGTCGGAAAGGCATCAGGAACTAAATCACGTAGGGCTTAGCTGATTGTGGATAGAGTTTGGCCTTCATTTCTGTTCACTTGTAATTTGCTGGGGGGTTTCATGCTGCAGGTAACACGATTTGATCCATACTTTTAAAATATATTACAGCTATGCATAGAGAAGGGCTTGCACTTGTGGGGAAAAATATCTGTATTACACGTAGTTTTCTTTTCCTATTAAATTTCTCAGTAAGAAAGTGTAACAATGATGTAGTATTGAATTACCATCACAGTTCTATACATCCTGCCTTTCATGCTTACAATTTTTGTAATTTCATTCATATCTATTGCAAATATAAAACTTATGATTTTATCATTTATTTTTGTCTTCAGACACATTTTAAGGTGTCCATTTCTTTTAGGACTAATCTAAATTCTTCTGTACGTAGGGGGAAAAAATTACAAACAGTCCACTTAGTCCAAGAGAATTTTTTTCGAAAGGAGTAACCCTAAATTTTGGTTTACTTCAGACCTAAGTATAACTGCACATTAAACCTGGCTGATGGCAATGGGTAAAAACCATCAACATTTCACATCTTACTCCTCCTGAAAAACTAAAACCTGATGGGCTAAAGTAAATTTAAAATCTAAACCACATGTTCTATTAAATTCAGTTTTGGCAGTAAGTAGATACATTTTATCCTGCAACAACAGATGTGACTAAAAAAATTGATCTTGTCGACGTTGTTACCCTTGAATGGATAGAAATCGATATTAACAATATCATTTACCATTGCGCATTCTGGCAAGGAAACTTTTACCATTCATGAAGTCAGGTTGAGCTTATTCTCCATGGCAGCGTCAAGGCCTACTTCTGATGGAAAACATTTTTATCTGCAATTGCCTAAGTCATTTATCTTAGTGAGGCATCACTGGCAATAGACGGCATCAGCAAGTAGATATAGGAAAACTGTCATCATTAATTATATTGAGGGCTGGAATTGGGGTCCCTGAGCTTCCAGTGACAGACTAACAAAAAGGGTAATACAATTTGTGATTCAAACACAATTAGTGGTAATATATAGTTAATGTCTTTTAAGTCACTTCTTTAAGTGCAGGATCAACTCTAAGTCTGCATGACAGTGACTAGCACCCACCGATTTAGCTGTGTAATCCGGCTTTACTAATGGCATTATATTTGAGCTTCATGATAAGTTTTATGACAATTACTAGTGTCTTAGATGCAACCTTAGCCAGTATCTACGACAAAAGAAGTGGAAGACTGAGCAATTTTCAGCTAGTTTTTTGCCCACATTTTGATTGTCTGGATAATTAAAATTTCAAGAGAAATTTGAAGAGAAATATGGCTTCCATTTTTTGAAAAATTTCTTTGTAAAGTTAACCTGAAATACAGCTATCCGCTAGCACCATCATTTTGTCAAATAGGACACAAATTCAGAATATTTTTTTAATTGAAAAACTTCCTATACCTTTTGTCCCAGTTGTAAAATATACAAATCTAGCTGACCATAATGGCTATCGATTAATATTAGTTTGGTTATTTACGCATTTAACTGTTGTCCTAATATTTTCTCTAGTAGAATTTACAGTTTTTAAAATCATTTTCTACTTATGCTCTTCTATATATTGATTATAATTAGCTTCTTACTTGCCTCTAGTTCTATTTGATGAGTTTGATAGCATTGTTATGCTACTTTTTACTTTTAATTCATTCATCTCTTTAATATTTTCAGTGTATTTACCATTGAGCTTTAATTTTGGTCTATTAGTCTATTTCTCTCCTCTAAAATTATACCAGTATTTCGGCTAAAGCTTATCAGAACTTTTATATAGTGTTTCATACACGTTTATCTTTCTTAAATTAAAAAGAAATCCTTATGTAACAAAATTTTCCCCCCACTCATCCAGAGATTTCTTTTTTTTTTTTTTATTTGTCGTTTTTTCGTGACCGGCACTCAGCCAGTGAGTGCACCGGTCAGTCCTATATAGGATCCGAACCCGCGGCGGGAGCGTCGCCGCGCTGCCAGCGCAGCACTCTACCAAGTGCGCCACGGGCTCGGCCCAAGAGATTTCTGATTACATAAATCAATGATCAAAAATGCACATATCTATTACACATGGTTCTCTCACTGGATTAAATTATCTGGCAATATGTAAGGTAGATTTTGATAGAAATCCTAAGTTTGCTTTCAAAAAGATTACATTTGTAAACCACTCAAAAAGATTTATATGGTTCTTAAAAATAGTCGCTTCATACCTGTTAACCTCCCAGTATTCACATTTATAAATGTGTGTGTGTGTGTGTGTGTGTGTGTGTGTGTGTGTGTGTATGTGTGTGTTTTAAGTGATCAGTGGATTTGGGGGAATTTGTTAGCTTGGCATAACCACATGAGAACCATGTTTCACTAAATGCTGAAGATATAATGAAAAATTTTATGTGTACTTTTTTTTTCTATTTCTTTTCCTCATTTTGCCCTTCACCTATAAATATAGAATGGTATTGGGATGGTAATACTGTTCACCCATTTCAGCAAAGATTTTGGTTCTTGCCTTCCTTTCCACAGTGTGAATACCTCTAGAGGTACAAAGTAGGTTGGGCACATTGTAAGTTTTCCTTTTTGGCTGTGAGTGTTGTGTGTGTGTGTGTGTGTGTGTGTGTGTGTGTGGTGGGCTAAGGGTCTGGGGACTGGGCTGGGAAGAATAGGAAAATACCAGAAGTCATGAATCTGATTGTAACAGCCTTCTTACATAAACTCACTTTCTCCCTGCTATTCTGCTACTGTTCATGAAATCTAACGATATGTCAGACTAAGCCAACTTAAGCCAATTTGACTACCATTCTTTTCAGGCAGACACATTCTAACAGGGCACTGTTTAAATGCATTTTACCTTTTCCATTTCCCCCTTCCTCCTTCAGTAAAAACAAAAGAAAATAAAAGAAAAACCCTTTGGATTCATCAACCAGTGATCAGGAATATAAAATACTATGCCATTAACAGCAGTGCCTTGTCTCAAGGTCACTTTCGAATTGCTATCAGCAAAACAGGACACTTTGGCTTAAAGGAGTCTACGGTCAAAAATCACTCACATTCTGTGTAGTGTATATATACAATGGAATACTATTCAGCCTTAAAAGGGGGGTGGGGAGGGGAATCCTGTCATTGTGACAACAGGGATGAACCTGGAGGACATTATGCTAAGTGAAATAACCAGGCACAGAAAGACATATGCTGCATACTCTCACTTATATGTGAGCTCTAAAAGAGCCGGACTCAGTAGCAGAGAGTATGATGGTTACCAGAGGCTGGAGGACGGAGGTGGGTGGGGAAAAGGCAGACGTTGATCAGAGGGTACAAAGTTTCAGTTAGACAAGAGGAATAAGCTTTTGTGATATGTTGCACAAAGTGGTACTTTAAAAAATAATTATGCATTGTATATTTCAAAATTACTGAAGAGTAGATTTTCAATGTTTTCACCACACACACACTCAAAAAATATGTGAGGTGATGGATTTGTTAATTACCCCAATTTAACCAGTCCACATGGTAAACATATATCAAAACATCACATGGTACCCCATAAATATATACAATTGTTATTTGTCAATTAAAGATAAAATTTTTAAAAGATTATTCACATTCTGAAGGTGAGCTCTTTTCAGATACAAGCCTTCTCCATCCAAAACTGGTATTTCATCTTCCATACCCATAAAAAATTTTCTTAAGGGATGGATGGGATATGCGAAAAAGGGATACTCCATGAGCATGTTATTATGTGTACACCCCTCCTGTGACCGTGAACTCAACTAGTCAGTCTCCCAATGGGAACATATACATATATAATCTCATGTAATCCTCCCAGCAGTCTGTGAGGGAGGTAAACATGTTATATTACTACAGATGAAGAGACTGAGGCTCAAAGAAGTTGTCTTTTGCTAAAGGCTTAAAACTAGAAAGAGGCAGCTTCTCAATATGAATTCTGTGTGTTCTGACTTTAAAGTTTTTGTTCTATCATTCGGATCACATACCCCCAAAGCAGACCTCAGCACAGCTTGACAATGTCAGCAGAGCACAATGGACTGACTTCAAACCTGGGAGGATCTGAGTTCTGCAGCATTCTTATCAGAGAAAACCTACACAGAGCATAACTACCTTAATAGGGGAAAAAATAAAGAATAAAACCTTACATTTTTATAGACTTTTATACATTGCTCAGAACTTTTGTGTTTACTATATCTTTAATCTTCATAACAACTTTACTTTCTTAGCTGTATTTTGTGGACTGAGAAATTGGCTTAGAGAGATCCTGAAACCTAAACAATTTCCTACAGTGTGTATTAAAGCTGGGGCTTAAACATAAATCTTTCAGTTCAGTGTTTGCTTCACTATCCATTCCAACAGACTGCTTTATAAACTACCAAGGAATTCTGTTATTCTGCTCTCTCAAAAATATTTGGCCTGATTATACAGTATCATTCCTTCCAAAATAAGATGCAATTCCTTCATGCGATAATTAGGAAATTACAAATATTTCTTTAAAAGATAGAAACTAATGAGTTAGTCTTGTGTGGATTTAAGTAATCAGTTAAAGGGGATCAGAATATGCCACCCCCAAACACGCCAGTTTGGCATAAGGATTATTTTGAGCTGAAGGCAGTTGAGAGTCAACAGATGCAGGAAGAATTCTGTGCCCTCCCCTTAACTGCCTAATAGCAAGGCATGAATTTCCCTCTGTGAAGGTGTCTTCCTCTTCTCCTGTACCAAAAAGAGAAGAGCACCCATCACTGTGACAGAGAGTTGACACCGAGACAAGCTGGCAAAAACAGATATTACTAAAATAACCCTTGTCTTCCCCATGTACTTCCTAGTCAATTCCTCATGATTTACTTCCCCTGAAACCCAAAACTCCTTTCTTTTGTTAAAATGGTATGTAAGCTCCCAAGTCTAACCACTTCAAATTTTGGCTCCTTTTCTGTGAATTCCTGTTTATGTAAAACATTAATTAAATTGTATGCTTTTTCCTCCTGAGAATCTGTCTTTCATTAGTTTAATTCACAAACTAGTCATTACTTAATCTAAGAGGGCAGAGGAACTGTTTTTCTTCCCCACTACAGTAATATGTATAATTTTTTAAATTTAGAAAATCTCAAGTCTCCAAATATTCTCCAGTGACCTGTCCCTGACAGCTTCAAATTTTATCAATCCCAATGTGTTAATTCATGTCAGTCATTTCCTTTTCATACTTCAAGATGCAAACATTTCTGGAACAAATGAAGCACAGAAACTGGTGTCACCTATTTAAGTTCCCTGAATAATTGGAAAGGCACTGGGTAAATTGAAGTGGGAGACAGAGGAGAATGAAGGAAGATACTTATAAAGACCCTTCCTACTTCATGATTGCCCCTATATTTGACCTTACTCATAAATCAATTGATTGTGCAACTTAGACACATAAACAGCTTCATAAATATATTAAATTGATGCATTGATGACAGTTCCACACAGGTTTTCAAGGAAAACAAGGGCATTTCTGGAGCTCTTTTTTGACATTTGAGGTCAGCATCAAGTACAATCACATCTCCCCATAACAATCCTTTGGTGCCCTACTAAGTGACAAGATTCTGATAGTGGCAGCGCCCAACTGACTCAGTGTAGCAGATGTCATACTTTTGACACATGTGCATGGCCTCTGCTTTTATGATGCCATCTGCAGAGAAATAAATCATCATAAAGTTGACTGAGTGTATCCTATGTTCATCTGCTTGACTGTGTTTGGTGTAATTGACTGACAACAATAAAAGGGGATTGGAGAAAAGAGGTCTCAGTATTGTCAAGTGGGTCTCACCTGACTCGCGACTTCTGAAGGATGGTCAGGATACAGATGGGCTGAGAGGAAGGAAGAAACCATCCAAGTAGAGCAGTACAGATAAGACAGAAGGAGCATGACAGCATGGCATCTTTGTGTTGGGAGGGGGGTTGCATGTGGTGAAAGTAAAAGAAGGAGGGGTATTTTGCACAGTTAAAATGTTAGTGAGTCAAGTAGATAGTTCATGTTAACTAACAGGAAATAAGTTTAAAACTATAAAATTCACTAAATTATTGAATACCTAATTTGGGTTTATTATTTTTTTTTATCACATTTGACATCTGAGTGCAGTAGCACATGTAGAACACCGAGGAAAAATTAATTATCTTTAAAAGAGTGTTCTGTAGAGGCTGTGGTTTTTATGCTTTTTCCTCCTCTGCATACCAGAATAGGAATCTAATGGATAGTTGGTGTTCAACCTGACCTAGACAAGACTCTCTATGCAGCAAAATCTTGAGGCTATTTTTGAAAAGACTGTATACAGACAGCTAAAGAATATGTAGGGATTAGCTGAACTCATATCTGTAATGAGAGTCAAGTTACTCTATATATTTATCCACAATGAACTATAACATCTCTGCAGTTGGTTTTTGTTACAAGCTTACTTTCTCCCGGTAAAGAACTAATGGAAACCATTGGCTACAGTTTTTCTAATGGTCTGATTGCATTTGTTACCTGCACCTCTCCCTTGATCTTCATGATTCTTATTAATCATCAAGTAGTTCTTAATATCTTCTTGTTAGTTTCTTTAATTGCTTTTGAAGTTTTAGTTCTGCTGTTCCAATTTGGAAGTCCTGTGTGTGTTCTTGTCATTTCAGCAGGAGATTTCTGAAATGATAAAGGATATTCAACCTTTGTTGCCGGAACTTGTGAATAGAACCAGTCTGGAAAGAAAAGGGCCTACATGCCACTTAGACATACTGATTTTCAACCTTTGAATTATCTCAATCTTAGAACCTTGGATAAGCATTATGTTATATGTAGATGCTTAGGACATAATATGTAATCACTTAATTCCAAAATTCTGTGGATTTCTTTGCAAATATTTATGGCTGTACAATTTCATTCCTTGCCTAGACATAATATTCAATATGAGAGTCTTCTGTGCCTTCTTACAATGCTAACCAAATCCTTTGTTTTCCCAGACCACTATATGTTGTGGCTATAAAGATGGATAGCTACAGCAAACCTAGCAAGATTCTATGCAGGGAGTCAAATGGGAGTGACAGATAGTGTGGCGAGTAGAAGAAACAATCAATGAATCAGTCAACATTGACATGCTGTGCTCCTGCTAGGGTCCATGCCAGGCACCAAAGGAGATGACATAGCCTTGCCTTAGAAGATCTGATTTGGAGGTCCAGTATTTATCCCAACATTTTGCATATTTTAAAATATTTATTCTAATATTTATTAAATAATTAAATTAAAAATTTAAAAGCAAATAGACATTAAGAAGGGATAAATGTTAATGTCATGTGGAACCATTAAGTTTGAAAGGCTTAGGGAAAGATCTTTCTCTCTCTCTCTTTTTTTTTTTTTTTTTTTTTTTTTGGTAAAACTTTGTAGCAGAATTTAAGATGGAGAGTTTCAGAAACAAGTATGGAAGATATTGTTAGAAGTGGGAACCACATAGCAGAGAAGGTGAAGAAAAACGGAATGTGTCTTATTCTGGAAATACTGAGATCTCACTCAAGGGACGTCTTACATCAAGACACAGCCTGAAGTAAAGAAGACTGTCTGTTCAGCAATTGGAAAGGTAGAGACTCACTCAGCATACAGCATAGGCAAAGGGGCTACAATTCAAGGGACAATGAACAAAAGGTGTTTAACATTAAAACAGTTTTGAAATCATGTTTCTTGTTGATGGTCTATTGACATTCTGCACACAATAGTTGCCCAGATGATGCTAGAAAATTGCTGTCTGGGCAGAATAAAACTTCACTTTAAAAGCCAAATTGAGATTTTTTCCCCATAAATATGTTTTGATTTTGGAGATTTAGAAGGATCAGTCTCTATCAGTGGTGGTAGGTTATACTCTAAATATTGAGTTTAAGTTCTATCATTTGCTTGAGATACATTATAAGAGTTCAATTTTTAAAACAACTTTGTCAAATTAGTTTTCATACAGGAGCTAGATAATAGATTGTAATAGAGATTAGAAGGAATTGTGGTACATTTCTTCAGGATACAAAGCAGGTGCAGTTATGTCTGCATGTACATCCAATGCTTATGTATTTTAATGTAAATTGTTTTCTGTTAAGAGAAAATATTATATTGAATATTGATGCAAAGGGATTATATGCTTGTGTTTTATTTTCCTGAGTTATAAAACTCATTTTCTACCTATAATGAGAGTTCCATGAAATATTCCATAGTGTTTGTAACAAATCTGGCATTTAGGGAAGCAGATTTATATACATTATAGCTAGATTTTTTTGTATCTATATGCAGTTTCTTTCTTTGTAACAGTTTGGGCAGGCTTATTATGATTTTATCTATAAATGCACTTAAGGATGTTTTGAATAGTGAGAAAAAAACCTGAAATTTGAAATTGAACAAAGAACTCAAAGTGAGTTACCAAGACAAAGAGTTCTTAATAAATTTTAGAAGTAGAATAAAATTCTCCTAATAAGGCTTCACTATATAAAGTTAATAGCTGAACAATTTCAGATTGTGACCAAAAATCAAGAGTTTTCTGTAAGCTGTCTACAATTATTATCATTCAAAAAAGTATGGATATTACATTTATAAAATATTAAAAAGGTCTCCTTTGAAATTAATGGCCCGTATATCTGTAACTCAGAGGCATCTGCATTAGCAGTTGCATGAAATTTTGTAAGCAAGAATAAGTGCAATGGTATAAGAACAAGTTTATTTCGATCTCAGTTTGAAGATAAAGTGTAAATTGGGACCACAGTGAGTGTCTGTAATTACAGGAATATGTGGTAGATAGACTGGTATGTGTGTTTTTCTAGAGTTTTTTGGAGAAGATAAATGAGGCATAGCTGGTGGTACTTTCTCATTGGCTGTATTTTCAATAGGTCTTTTGTAATGAACATAAGGTGGCTTGGGAGAAGAAAAACTAATAGATTTGAAAATGTAGATGTCAGAAGCATTCCTCTATGCAATGAAGAGCAAAAGAAGAAGCTGATTGTCATCGGCATAACACATCCATGAAGAATGGACAGATCATTATTGTCATTGTTGGAAAAAGAGCTGGAACTCTACAAACATCAAGTAAAAAGTAATAATTCAAGAGAGATTTTGGAAAAAGGGATATATGAATGATGTATGAATGTTCCTACCATCTTCCCCTCCCAATTCCAATCATATTCTCAACTATTGCTCCTGAATGAAGCACTACTGGATAAATGTTTGAAGTGTGGTGGCAGTGGGTTTCTTACCCCTCTGCTATGCATCAAACCTATCCCCCCAATAAAAACATAATCCTTCACCCTTTTGAGGCAGAGACTTTCCTGACAAGCTCACCACCGCGGGTGAGCCAAAATACACCTTTTTTACAGGGGAGCATTCTGAAATAGAAAAAACTCAGAAGTGGTTGGAACAAAACAGCAGCTCAAGCTGAAGTTTCTCCATGTGAAATCTTGGGACCAGAATAATGGAACACTTTCCTCCTCCCCTAATCTGGCCCTAAACTGGGATCAGGAAAGATAAAATGAATGCAGAAAGTTTGTCTTCTCTTAGCCAGATGGATGCCTGTGGATTGAATCTGGAGAGTCCTGGTGTAAAAATTAAATTATAAGTTTCCTGGAGAGAGTGTGATCTGTGGAAATCCATAGATCACTGAGAAGGAGGGTGACACCTGAACAAGTGCATGGTCCTAGGAATACTCTGGCCTTGGAAGACATGCTGGAGAATTAGGCCAGTGGCACACTCTAACCTGAGTCTTGGAGAACACTAAATTTGTCAGTGAAAGAGACTAGGAAGTAGAAAATGTTCTTGTTGGAGCCTCAAGAGAGGACAGGCAAATTTCCAGCTGGAACATCACCCACGCCCAATGTGGACACTGCTGCGTCTCCCACCACTTGTACTCCTGAAGTTATCCTAACAGCTTGATCTGAATCAGAAAGGCAAATAAAGTGAAGAAAGTATGTGCGCTTAAAACAATTCAGTGTGTAGAGACCAGAACACGCAGGAAGACCACCCAAACAGGTAGATACGGTTTAGCAAATTTTTATCTGAATTGAATTTGAACCTAGATTTGAAACTGAATCTGGAGGAAACAGATGACAACTGTTACAGAAATGAAGGGAAACATTGAGATTAATTCAATTATATCATAGTAAGTCTTTCAAGTACTAAACAACATGATTTTTAAATTTAAAAATTATTAGAATTGAGGAAGTAGATGGCTATTGTTAAGAAGATTAATATCCTGAAATATCTTAATGAGAAAAAAACAGAGAGATGGACAAAGTACCTGTAAGACATATCCAGGAAGTCTAATATGTGAAGTACAACAGTTAAAGAAAAAGCAAATGAAAGAGGTTTTGTAGACACTGGAGAAATAACTAGAAACATGGTAGAGAAGAATTTTTCTGTGCACTCAGGCACATGCATACAGACACACACACACATCCAGGAATGCTTTGGCAAAATGTCTGAATTCTACAAAAAAATAAATAAATAAAAAATAAAAAAATATCTAACTAGATTCCAGACAGAAAGTACAAGTTACTTATTACTTATTAAAGAAAATCTCATTAAATTGGTACTGAATTTTCCTTTACAATACTGAGGGGAAAAGTGTGTGGAGTAACATCTATATATAAACCATAGCTGGGTTTTTAAAAAATCTGTATGCATTTTCTTTCTTTTTTCTTTTCTTTTTTTTTTTTTTAAGATGACTGGTAAGGGGATCTTAACCCTTGACTTGGTGTTATCAGCACCACGCTCTCCCAAGTGAACTAACCGGCCACCCCTATACAGAGATCCGAACCCGTGGCCTTGGTGTTATCAGTGCCACACTCTCCCAAATGAGCCACGGGCTGGCCCTTGCAGTTTCTTTCTTTGTAACATTTTATGCAGGTTCATTATGATTTTATTTGTAGATGCATTTAAGTATGTTCTGAATAGTGGGGCAAAAAATCAAAATTTAAAATTAAGCAAAGAATTCTAAGTGAGCTACCAAAACAGAGTTCTTAAATAATACATTTTAGAAATAGGATAAAATTCTCCTGATAAGATTCACTATACAAAACAAACACCTGAACAATCTCAGAATGTGATATAGGAATCAAGAGGAAAGGACTACAATCCAAGAATCTATATCCAGCCCAGAATCATTCACCTACCAGAGAAAAGAATGTTTGTTGATGTTTAAATACTCAAAGCCATGTTATTCTACATCCATCAGAGGAAATACTCAAGAATGGACTTAAACCAAACAACAAACAAGTAGAACAGATTTCTCAAGTGTCATGATGGAAGATTATGGTAAAGAGAGATCCTCCAAGCAAGAAAAGTTATTATTTTTTATCCCCATCCAGGGAGAAAAAGATGGTCTGGGTATCTGGAGGTCAAAGTGTGGAACACAGTAGGTATGTCCGGTCAGCTTACATCCTTCACTGCGAAGCAACCGAAGTCCTGCTCTTTACTAACTCTCTATCCAGTTGTGTTCACCCAGGAGTTATTATGTCTATGGATTTTTTTTTCAGTAGCTACATTTTTAATTATCAATATTTTAATTGATTTTTCTTTTATTTTCATGTCTTATTTCCATCTTTTTTTATTTCTTAAATAATCTATAATCTAAAACACACTTATTTCTATTATAATTGTATGTGGAGTGAATTTATCATCTGAGTATTTAATCATTGGGTATGACTTTCTTAGCAATTTACTGCTTAATATAGTTTGGAATTTTACTTTGTAGACTTATTTTGAAAAAGAATTTCGTGTGATAATAAATATTTTCTCTCTTCTCCAATCCCATGCTAAATTGCCTTATTCATATCATGCCCACCCACTCACCCCTCTCTATTTCCATAGCAGCAGTTGGAGGTCCAGTAGCCCAACTTGTAAGGGACTCTTTTTTTCTCCTGCAAGAGCCAAACTTATAAGCTTTTTTCTTTTCACCAGATTCAGAACCTGTAGATCCATAACTTCAGCCCTACTCAAAAACTATTTTGTTGTTGTTTTTCTATTTCTTATGCACAGAAATATGCCTTCATTTTGGTTCCTGCTATAATTATTTTGTTTTTCTTTTGTTGTATTATCCATTGCAGTTTCAATGGAATAATGAAATTTAAGTTTTATTGTGTGGAAGTCTTCCCTCTTCCTCTCTCTCTCACTCTCTCTTTATCACACACACACACACACACACACACACACACACACACACACACACACACACACACACACACACACACATTTTATTTCCTTTGACCCAACCCTAATCTCAATTTCCTCCCACCATAAGCATCAATTCTTTTGTTTATGTTGTGCATCATTCCGAAACCACTATCCATGCTTTAATTGCTATCCATCTGGATTTTTAAATAATCTATGTGCTTCTGTGTGTTTTATGCTCATAAATTGCATTATGTGTTACATCTTATGAAAATATCATGATTCTGGTTTTTACTGAACATTTCACTTTTAATATCTATGTTGATATATGTAGATATTCTTTCTCTGGTTTCCATACGATGGGATACTATATCATTTATCTTTTCTATTAATTTCCTTATGTTTGACAACATTTCTAAATACTTCCTATGCAAAGCACGCTAAGATGGACATCAGCCCACATTTCTCTTTGTAGGCGTGGAAGTGTTTCTACAGGATCTTGTGGAGATAGAGCTGATTTCCAGCTGGACAGGAAGAGCTTTATTATCTCTGGGGATACCTGGAAGTCTGCTTTCTTAGTCTTGGCCAAGATAAGTGCAGTGGAACTTATGATATTTTTTTTTAGGGTTCAAAACTCCTCTGGACATCCAAGGTTACCTTCTTTGCTAACGGTTTGAACTAGCTTAAAGAGTTATATAAGCCTGGCTTCACTATTTAAAGAAGCACTGAGAGCATTTGTGGGGAGCTGTCCCCAAGACAAAACTTCTCACATAGATCTTGGCAATTTGAGTCCAATTCTCAGCTCAGTCTTAGTATGCAAAGATTGGGCCCATGGGAAACTCATATTATGGATATCTCTTGGATCACAGATGCTTGCCTAAATTCTCTAAAAAGCCTCAAGTGGGTATACAATGTGGAGTGTGGTGGTCAGTTCAAATATCTGAACTGGGAAAAACAATCCAGATATATCCCCAGGATAGGAATTCCTGGGTCATAGGTTATGCTCCTATTTCATTTCAATAAATTACAAAAAGTTCTCTATCATGGCTTTACTGGACCAAAATGCACAGCAGACATTCCACTCCACCTGCCTGCCCCCCCCACCCAGAAAAGATCATTTCAGCATGCCTTCAATGTGCACTTCTCTCATTCTTAAATGTCTTAAAAAATGTATTGACTATTCAGATTTTCCTCTTGTGAATTGCTTATTTTAATACGTTGGCCATTTGTGTATTGTCTTTTCTGTCTCTTTTCCTGAGGAACTCCTTAAGTATTGTATTCTAGATATTAATCTTTTCCTAATCTGTCACTTTTCTGTTAACTGGATCTATAATATCTCTGCTTTATTTTCCTACTTTGTTAAGTAGAAATAGTGATAGTACCTATAACTGTTTTTTTTTTCCTGTACAGACTAAATAAGATAACACACATAAAACACTAGAACAACATCTAATACATAGTGAGGGTTCAATACATACTTGTAATTTAAGCTTCTTTCAAATTGAATTGATACTTTTGCTGTACCCAGATATATGTATACATTTAGAAAATTTCATTTTAATATAGATTTAAATTAAGTGCTTTTCCAGTACTATATTTAATTTCAAACCAAAGTCTCAGGCTAGACACCTAAAGTTTAGAATGTAGGCTACAGTGATGATGGAGAAGGTTGCATCTGAGAAGTCAGGAGCCATTACTCTGCTTTTGAACTCACAATAGCCTGCAATTCTGCCTGTGTGGGAAGGAGACCTTGCCCTTAACACTGACCTACCTTTCTGCATCAAGCACCTGACCTGCCAATGATGGAGAGATCCACAATGGGGTTCATTGAATCCCCACATTTATATCTTCAAAACTGCATTGCTTTCATCACCATTACTCTTGTGCCAACTTCAAGATTTATCGCTCAGCATGTCAAAATATTTTTTAAAAGTCATCATGAAATACAAAGTCTGAGTTGTAACATATCTCTGTACTGAAGAAAAACAAACCTAGAAGGGAAAGAAAAAAAATGCACTGCTAATGTCATGATAAGTAATAGAATCATTCATAATTCGATGAGGCAAGACATATTTTCTAAAATTTGTATTATAGATATTAGCAAATACAGGTGACATAAAAAGCAATGAGGCTATCGGAATTTTCTTACAAATACATGATATTTCCTCTTAGTAGATAGTTTTCCTTTTGGTTGCTAAATTCTCTAAACATCAAAAATACTTCAGAAGTTCTCAGGAAATAATCTTTAAAGTAAATTGCTGGTGTGTGGTAAATTCCCACTCTAGACTCTCTCAATCAATACTCTATTCTTAGCCAGATTCTTTAATAGCAAGGATTCCTGGGAAGTATTTTATATTCACTTATCTAAATCAGATTAGTCTAAGATGCACTTTGCTCCAGGATTGTGTACACTCAGCCTAGGTTGGTAAAAACATTTTAGCCTTTAAAATTAGTGCCTAGAGTACTGTGTTGAGAGGATGAAAGACCACATCCAGACACAGAGGAAAAGAATGCCATGTGAGCTCCAGCAGCAGTGACTGCCATAGGCGAGTAGCTTCATGTGTGTACCCACACTTCTCTGGAATCCTCTCTGACTTCTCCAAGCAGAATAATCATTACCTCTTGCCAGTTTCATAGGTTACATATTCTCAGAATACTTTGAATGACTGAATTCTAATAATATTCTCTGGAGATCTAATAGATCAAATGTAAGTATGAAATGACTACTTTGCTTGGAAGCTTTAAGGCCAGCAATGGACCTTTATTGCATTAATCAATAAATTCAGTTAATTAATCAAATAGATTATCAGGTATTATGAAGTTAGGAATTGTGAATATTCTAGGGTTTTTCAAGCTGAGCTAACCCTCTTATGTAATTCAATAGACATTATAGGTGTGCTCGTATGGTATGTGGATTATTGAGGTCTTATTATCACACCATTGTGTAAACCATATGTCAATAGGCTCAAGTCTCACAAACATACTGGGGAGTATTCCTTTTATTGATTTATGCTGTAATTGTACTGCAGTCAAGATATAGAGCACGAGAAGCAATAGTAATAGACACAATAGGCATATCTCATAAATCACAAGTGGAGCTCATTTAATAAGCAAAAACTTTTGGATCAACTAATAGGCTAATAGGCAGAGTTGCAAAGAGTAAGCTTCTCATAAAATTACTTTAGCTGAAAATGTAAGCACAGTCTTTTCTGTGGACATGCAGTAGAAAGGATTAGTTCTAACTCTGTGTGGATATGTTTGTGTTTCCCTGATCATCCTTATGATTGCTCATTGTAGAAGCAATTTCATTTTTGAAAGGGTACGCTGTGGAGTGTGATAATACTGAAAGACACTCTGATAAAGCGTGTTTCTCTTCATAGTGTTTCTACAGCTAGTGTTTAATAACTTGTGGGCACTTTTATTAATGTGATGTTTTCCCAAAGAATGTGTTTGTTTCCTTGGTAGATTTTTAAAATTTTAATTATACCCCTGCCATGTTTTACTTGGAAAATTATGCAATAGTGAAAATATAACTAAAATAAATTTTTCAGACTAATGCCTAAACACAGGACAGTATTTCAACATACTTTCCTACTTGGAGACCAAAAGTAAATTCTTGAATATTAGAGGACTTTAAAATTAACATTCAAAAAATAAACATATATTCTTTGTGTGGAATAACTTTCTCCTTTGTCTACTTGATGTCTGCCTACTCATCCCAAGACCCCATGTTCATTTCTGATAATGCTAGGACTACACAATAAACAGATATCCAGGCTAATGGTTCAGATTTTTAAAAAAATGTTCTGTTACATTGCAACGGTACTTTTATTTTTGCATTTATTTCAATTAGTGATATTTTAATATATTTAATTTATCAATATAACTGGTTCATAATAGATCCTTGTAGATAGAGACAACACAGTGGCAATATATCTAATTAACTTAAAAAATTTAATAACCTTAATTTAAAAAGCATTTGATTACCTCCTATGTAAAAGGCAGAAAAAAAAAAGATAAAACCTCACACTCAAATAACAAATACTCAAGAAAGGAAAGTAAGTGTCTCAGTCAGTTTGGGGTGCTATAATAAAATACCTTAGACTGGGTGATCTATAAATAATAGAAATTTATTTTTCACAGACTTGAAGTCTGGCAAGTCCAAGATCAAGTTTCAATGTCCAGTGAAGGCTTGCTCTCTGCTTCCAAGATGACACCTTGTTGCTGTGTCCTCTGTAGAGGAAAAGAAGAACACTGTGTCCTGCCAAGGCAGAAGGGGAATGGAAGGGGAAAAGGCCTGTTAGTCATAGATGGTGCTGCTAGGTGTCCTTACGTGGTGGAAGCAATGGGGGGGGGCATTATAAGTGCACAGCCCTTGTGGCCAGATCACCTCCCAAGTGCCCCACCTGCTAATACCAAAACTTGGGAAGTTAAGTTTCAACATAGGAATTTTGGAGGGACACTGCCATGGGTTGAATGTTCATGTGCTGGAAAATTGATCCCCATTGTAACAGTGTTAAATGGAAAATCCAACTTTGGTATTTGAAAGGTGGAGCCTTTAAGAGGTGACTGGAAAGTAAGGACTATGCCCTCATGAACGGATTAATCCATTCATGGAGTATTACATGGAGTTAATGGTTTAATGGGTTATCATGGGTATAGACTGGTGGCTTTATAAAGAAAGCATATGAAAGCATTCTTGCCATTCTGACCATGTGAGTCCCTGTGTCACCATGTGACTCTGCAGAGACTCTCCACCAAGAAGGCCCTCACCAGATGCACTCTTGATATTGGACTTCCCAGCCTCCCAAACCATAAGAAATAAACCTCTTTTCTCTATACATTATCCAGGTCCAGATATCCTGCTATAAGCAATAGAAAACTGACTAGTGCAGACACATACATTCAAACCATAGCAGTAATCACATATACAGATAAAGTAAAAACTTAGCCCGTGCTAAGGACTGTAAAGAGCAAAATGAGAAGTGCTACAAGTTCAAAAATGAAGAGATGGTTTTCTCATTGGTAACCCAAGGGAGATGGGAAAAGAAGAGGAGGCAAAGGAGAATGAGAATAGAGACTAAACTGAGATTTGCACTGTAAAGGAAGTGATAGGAACAAGAGCTTTCAGTGTAGAGGCTGTCAGCAGAGAAGGCAGTTTGGATTTGTCAATTAGGAAGTCATTAGAGCTTTGCCAGAGAGGAGGTTCAGTTACACAGTGGAAGCAAGATTTAAGACGACCTCACAGTTAAAGAGGCACATTAAAGGCACTTCTACACTGCTTTTCTCATTGAAACCAAGAGAAAACTAAGAAAACTTTTTTAAAAACTGAGAGTAAAATTTTATCTTTAATAAAACAGATGGTAGCTATTATCCCAAACCACAAATTATGAATTGCTACTCAGACTTAAGGTTCAGACTTAGGACGTCTGCATGTGGAGAGTGCACTCTTTTCTCATGTGAACCATGGAGTTCTCCCAAGGCAGATGGTATGGTTTTATGGGATACAGTGAAGATTATCTTAACCATCGTAGTAATTCTGAAAAATTGGATAAGACTGAGAAGCAATCTCTAAACTCCATTCCACTCTGAATATTGGAAAGAGACATAAGCCTGGAGGAGAAAGTATACAGGTTAGCCGTTATCATAAGAAATTGCAGTCCATGTGGTAGTGGAGTAAAGAGTAGCAGCAATTTGCTTTACACATGATGATCAGAGTTAGTTAGGTCACCTGGTGCTAAACTTGAGTCACGCTGATTTCCTGCTTCAACAACAAAAAGGGTTGGGCCATATTGTCTAGATAATTCTCCTCAAACCTCCTGGATACCTCAGTCATGCTTATGAGTTACAGAACAGGAGACTTTGCATCCCTCAGAACCAAGTCAGTCTGTTAAATAAAATGTTATGTGAAGCTTTATAAAAAGGACAATGAACTCTCATTAGAGTATATAGGAAAACCTTAGAGTTAAGATTAAAACTTAAGTTAATTTTTGGAAGACGACAATCAAGAGAGAAAAGAATAATTTAACCAGAAGCGAGTAACTGCAAATAAGGAAATACACAAAAGTGACAAGAGATTTTGAGGCAGTCAAACTTTCCTAGTGAATTTAAGACAGCTGGACTGTAAGTATCCATGGGAAGCAGGACCGCAAATGAAACTGCAGAGCTAGGTGCAGGCCAAACCGTAAAGAGCCCTGTGTGTCATGCAGAGAAGTTCATCCTTTCCAGATACCACTAGAAAGGGCCTTTAAAGTAACATTAAAAAACAAAAACAAAAAACAACAAACAAACAAACAAAAAAACTATGTACATCCCAATCCTTTCTTTTTTTATTTTAATTAATTATTTTTTTTTTATAATAAGTACGTTCTAAGATGTTGCTGGAGGAGAGGGGTAGGGCTGGCCAACGGCGGGCTCCATCACTAGCTCGGCTGCAGCCAGCGGTGGGTGGGGCCGAGGCCCACAGCCCGTCGCCTCAGCACCTGCAGGCTTCTGCTTTAACATTTTAAGACACAGTTTCATTTGTTTTTTTAGAAAAATTAATCTGTGGATGGTATGGAGTTTAAGTTATAGGGGAAAATATAGAGGCAGGGAAACAAGTTAGGAGACTGTCTAAAGGTCATAGATGATGACAGATTAGACTGTGATAGTCAGGGAGAGTAGAAATGGGATAAAATGAAGGAACAGACAGTACTTGATCAAAAAGAGAGCTTCATGTTTTCTGTATAAAACCAGTAATATGATGATTCTGTGATCTTAGTGAAGTCATGTATAAGAGGAAATTAGAACACAATATTTTCCTGCTGATGATATTTTTGTTTTGTATCAGTGTTCTTTTATTAATTTAAATTTTAGAGTATTTTGTGCAGCTACTTGTTGGTATTAGTAAAACATTAACCTACTATTGCATCATTCCTGTGTCAGGGCATTAAGTTTAAAGGTGCACTTTTTCAGGCACAGTCAAGATACAGGAGTCTCATGTGAGGGGAATGTTTCCAAGGAATTTCTTCAGCAAACATGATAAAGACAAAGACAATTGAAAAATTAGAAGTAAGAAGATACGTGAACTGCCCTATTGGAAGTAGGTCCTGTGTAAATGCATAGAAGATGTAGCTGGTTGCTGACCTCCCTAAAACTACTCCCCTGCTTGGATAACCACAACAAACATCTAGACCATAAAGTCCCCTTGCTGTGCAGAAGAGCCAGAGGATACTCCAGATCAACACAGGGAAGGTGATAGAGACCTAACTCTGCTTTATGAAGCCTTCCTCAGGTGAAGGATCATGGGAATGAATATTTTAAACAGATGTCCTAGAGAATACAATATTGAGTCAACAGATGAGAAATGAGTGGGTTATTAAGCAGCAATAGGGTGTTAAAGTGAGAGATGGAGAATTTTAATGGCAGCAATAATCACCTATTATTTATCAATTTATAATCTACTTTTACCATTTAACAAGGTTGGGGAACTTATATTATTCATTGAAATAAAGTAGACCACACATAGATTGGAAAAAAATAGATTGATGCGGTGGAAAAATTGTTGTATAGTGAACACAAGAGGAAGTTAGAACTCAGTGATACAAACCAAACATCTTACAAATTGCTAAAGGTGAAACAAAAAGTCGATTTTTACCTACATAGAAGCCAAAGCAAAGAGTAGCACAGTTCCGCATATTTTTCCAAACACTAAGGTCTGAGAGCTTTCTCCTATGGTCTCTCATAAAAGAATCATGTTTTGAGATAGAAACCATATAAAAGTGAAATTCTTGTTTTTGCTTCTCTTACTCGCCTCAATGCACATCAGAGCAGAAAGTCAAATTGGAATTTTATAAGAGCCAAATTCATTAAGAGACAAAACCAATGGGATTCAAGTGTGCAGCTAGAGGTAAAATCTATTGTTCCTGTAAAGTAACCCAGATGTCAACTGATTTCACCATGTTTCTTCAAATGTCAATTTAAATTTAATTTAAATGTTTCCCATCATTCTCAAAACACCTTCCCTTGCTCCGAGGATGTTGAGGCAGGGTGATGGGAGGAGAAAATACTTATCACTTTTTGCCTGAGTCCTTATTTCCACAAATTTATTTCATTTTATAGGCTATTTTGTTCCACTAGAGATTGTCTCTTTTCCCCCATCAAATCATACAGAATACTAACTTTATTCTTTTTTTCCCTCCAAGTATTACATGGACACGACTTGTGGCTGGAACTTTGGGTAGAAAAAGGTTTACACTGCAGCACAGTAGCACAGACAATCACCAAGCGTCTTTGTCTCTCTCTGCTTTTACCTCCTTGCCCATCATTTTCTACCTGCAGGAAACATAACATTGCTTCCACTTTAAAATGGCAGAGAAATTTTGCTTTCTGTCTGTCCCCTCTCAACTTAGCTTCACTCGCTTTACAGAATGAGCTGCTTCGGAGTAAATTTATGGTGTTGGCTTGACCTTTTTTCTCTTGATGCTGTAGGAATTGAGAGGGCAGAAATTTACCTTAATCTCCTGAATATGTTAAATCATTTTGAGACATAAAATACAGATTTCCTGCCTCACCTAAGGATGGATAATAGTTGAAACATTTAGGGTACCTGCCCTTCAAAAAATGGGTAGATAACTCCATTTCAAGGAATAAGGTAATCATGCTCTTGTGTTTGAAGGTTTGTGCATGTGTGTGTGTGCATGCTCATACACACACATGCAAACATACACACATGCACGTTTATATAGAGAGAGATTAAAGGGAAGATGTTTGGGCTTTGGGTTCATCTGGTGGTGAACTGTCTTCTTATGAAACTATCAGTCTGTTGATGGGTGTCACACTAGGCTAATGTCAGAATCCCTCCAACTGGGCCAATTTTCGAGCTCTGGCTGGGTCTGGTGCTCACAGACCCCTTAAGCTGGTTGTCCAGACTGGGTCACAAACCCTTCACATGCCAGGCTGGGTCACCAGACCCCTCACACGCAGGTCTATGAGCTAGTTAACCAGCAAAAAGGTCCTTGGAGCCATAGGTCTGAGAGCATGGCCACACAGGTGGATGCCTGAGGCAGTAGACACCGGACTGCACACTAACTCTGTTGGGGCGTTGAGGCCACACACCTCCTCCCGGGGCAGAGAACTAGCCACGACCCCACCCACGTACGCGTATGTAATCTGTTGAAAACATTCACCTGGACAGGAGAGATAAAGATGGTGCCTGACGGAAGCCACCGGGGCATGACCAAGGAAAGACACAGTTTAAAATTATTGGATAAAAGATATTTCCGCGCTCATGCTCACCGCATGATTGCAGTAGCAAAGCATTAGAGCAAGATGTGTGTTCACATGACCTTTAAGATGATAGGTTGAAGTTAGGAAATCCCCTTGCCATATGCTTATAAAAGCAGGTGCTTGTGTGAAAATAAAGGGAACTGCTTGATGGAACCCCTGCCGCATCTGAGTGTCTCTTTGTGGGGCTGAATAGGCGGGCGGCATACTCACCTTCCTCCAGAGCTCTCCTGGCCACTAGGGTGGCAGGAGTAATTCTACCGGTTCCCTCTCTTGCTCATCCTGTGGTGGGGGGATAAAAGGGGCTACTGGGAGGTTTGGGGTCTGCCACCCCTGAGCCCCCACATAACTCCACCCACATACAACTTATTTACAAAGAATGCACTGCACCACCCCCAACCAGGCCTGAGGGGAAGGGTCCTGATTAAACTATTCTATTTTCCCAACAATGGGAATGACTATGAATGAAAGCTATGGAAAATGTTCACCCATCACAGAAAACTGTGCCTTTGAGTCGCAGATACAATCTACCCAGAGTACTTGCTACATATGCTTTCAGAATGTCCCTTTAGAATCTGGAAGATGACACTCATTAATCACCCTGGTTGCTGTATCCATCATAGCTTTTTTGATTTCTATATCTCTGTGATAAACTACACAGCCTACATGAGACTTTGCCAAAAAGACTTCCACACATGGTCACTACAGGAGGTATTGATCCTAAATTTCTCTTCCACATCCGCATTTGACTGAATGTGAGATGGTTATTTTCCTCTTCACAAGCAGGTAGTCTTTGACATGGCAATATAGATAGATATAGATGTAAATATAAAGTGGTATGTGGATATTTATTTAGCTATATATTAAAATAAAAGCAGAATAAGATGACAAAAATTTGAAAAGAGAAAATGAAAGAAAATATACAAGGAAAATGTCAACAGAAATGCAGGTTTATCTATATTATTATAAAAAATTAAATTCATGGTAAAAAGTACTACATGATAAAATGGGAATATTTATTGAATAATACGAACATGAATATTAATAGTTCATTATACATTAAGGACATTAACCTGTATATAAAATACATATTCTAATTATTTTTCTTGGTCATTTGTCTTTTGTCTTCACTTATTGTGTAGTTTTTGTTTGTACTGAAAAGGGATTTTAAAAAATTAGTTCTATAAAGTAAAATTAATCAAATTTTCTGATACTGCATTTTGAGTCATCAGAGGGAATCTTTTTTCTTCACCCAAGTTGTAGAGAAAATGAAAATAAGGACCAAATAGAAATTAGCCACATTGTTTACCTACAGGCCCGTGAGTGAAAAGAGTTTGGATGGAAGAGGGTATGTGTGCCTATGAGTGAAACTTACTGTGTTTTTAACTTGTGGAACCATGATATTACTTAAGTATTCAAAAAATTAAAATTAAATCAATGAGAAAAGGGAAAATCCTAAATTTTTTGTTTTTGTTTTTTTTTGGAACTTGGCTAATACGGGGATCTGAACCCTAGACCCTGAGTGTTACAAGGTGACACTCTAACCAACTGAGCTACCCAGACAGCAAAAACCCTAAAATTTAATAGAAATCCAAACAAATAAATCTAACTGTATTTTACATGTGTAATAAAACCAACTGAATGGGGGAAAGACTCAAATAATCCAAGTAATTTTTTTAGTTCTATATGCCTAGAGGCATTGATACCTGATAGTAATAAAATTTGGCTTCAAAATACTCTTTTCTTTAAAAACAGAAAAAACTTCTTGGGTAAATGGTTGATTTCCAGGCTGATGCTAGAAAAATCCAAGATTAGTCTGGAATAACTTATGCTCAAAAATAAGCAAGCTCTCACAAAACAAAATGATGGTAGCATGTCAAAAGGACAGAGCAGCCAGCCTGGAGGAGTTCCCATTGGTTTAATGCAGAATATTTTCAATATCAAAATTGTCACCACCAATAAGATTAAAGTGACTCATGTGCCTCCTAATGAGATAAACTGAGATGGTCACAATGTCAGTAATGAAGCAATTTCAAAATTCATAACTTGAGTTGAATCATTCAAGTTCAAAATTCAGAACTTGTGCTGGTGTGGAAGTGTGTATATGAGAAAGGATAAGAAGGAGAGCAGATGTGTCCAAACACTAAAAATCGATGATTTGGTGAAGTGTGTACAAAATTTTTGTACTATTTTTGCAACTTTTCTATAGGAGTGAAATTATTTTTTTTTTAAATGTGAAAAATAAAATAAATGTAATAAATTGATAAATCTTCAACTTAAAAAAATTTAACAAATTTTGTATATCATCATATATTAACAAACCAAATAGACCTAATTAATTAACTGCATCATAGAGGATTTGAGTAAATAACCCAACTAGCAAGCCTTGTGTGTGTGTGTGTGTGCACGTGTGTGCGTGCACGTGTGTGTGTGTGTGTGATTTGTGCTTAAAAGGATATGGTTTGTGTTTAGCAGATTCAAAGAGAGAATAATCTAATACTTTCTAATAATTTTTAATAATATTCTAATAAAATAATTCTAATAATTCTAATAATTTTTCTAATAATTACAGAAAAGATAAATATAGAATAGATTTGGAGCCCTAACATATGAATTACAGGATTTCTAGGAGAACAATAATACTGAAAAAGAGAGTCATGGAAGCCGTGATAAAATTATAAAAGACTTTGAAAAAGAAAGAGACAAAGATGAAGAAAAGGGTAGAGAAGAATATCCATGTAAGATTAATACCTCTACCCATCTGTTCATAGTTTAATGGAGAACGATGGACTTGGAAAGTATAATAATTTCCACTGGAAATTCTTTAAGTACTAAACTATCTCAGCAAATCTAAAATTTGGGTGCTTGGGATGAGGAGGGAAGGAAAAACATTCCAAAGTTCTCATCAGAGAATAGAGAGAAGTAGAGGGGAGAGGAGGGGCACGAAAGTCTACTAAACGTCTCCTCCTTTCCTGGAGGGAAGGTAGGAGGCACGAAACAGAGTCTTCAAGGCAGAAACAGTGAAGCTTGTGGAGGAAAGAAATTGGTATTTTGCTTTCAAACAATAGTAGATTCATATGCCCCTAATTACATGAGCACGGAAATGGAATGTCATTAGTAGAATGCAAAAATTAGTAGAATGCATGTTAGAACTTCCAATTAAACAAGGATGAATCAAACAGGGAAGACATGGGAATAAAAAAAAAAGAAAAGAAAAGAATTCTGTGCAAGAAGTACTGCAGACTTTAATTTTTAGTAATATGGCAGACTAAACATTCTGAAAAAACTATTCCATATAACACTAAAAGTACTTGGGTATAGACAGATAATTTACATTATTGGATGGACCTACAAGAAATTAAATGCAGAGAGGTCAGGAATAAGGCAGGATCATCAAACTTGAGAGTTCAGGAGCACTGAAGCCACCAGAGAGCCTGCAGCATCCATGAAGACAAGTGGCCTAGAGATGCCCACTGAGGGGAGACAGGGATGGAACAATGAACCATCCCAGAATGGGGGGCCAGTTCTTATAATAAACAGACAGTTTAGTTTAGCGTAAAATGTATAAATTGGAAGAAAACATTTTTAACACTTAGACTAATAGTACTCGGAATATAAAATATTCTACTATGAGTAACACAATGGCAATATCAGCTACTTTGCCTCAGTGCACAGTTATGAAATGCACTACATTGTGTCCCAGCTTAGAACCACTGAGTCAGTGGACCTCCTCCCGTTAGTGTGTTGTGGCAAAGAGAGGATTGACAACTACTGTTCTTGGGGCGTTTCATGAACAATCGCAAGACCTCCTTTCCGTGGTGCTGATTCTTCCTGCTTGAGCCACCGTATTAAATTGTTTTCCATATACCATAAAAAGATACCTTTCAAAATTAAAAATAATTACAATATCTTAATAATGAAGTTTGAAGTAACTGGGTAAGAATAAGAATTATGAAATAAAACCAATGAAATAAAGTGAAAACATAAAACAAGAAACTAAAAAGTTAAGTAAAATTAAATAGTAAATAGCATAACACAAGAAATAATGAAGCTTAAACTGTGCAAAAGATTCAAAATAACTAATACCAAACTTAATAAAATAAAAATAAACATAAAATGAATTGTAAAATAAACTAGGGAAAGAAATAAAAGAAATCAAAAAGAGTTAAAATTATAAAAGAATCATTATTGAAATAATAAATCATGAAAAAGAAAATAGAACAAATTGGACAAAAGTGAAAAAGATAAGAAATTTGATTGGAAAACATAATGTTAAAAAATAAGTTGAGAGGAAAAAGGTATATGGGAATTCTCTGTCTTTTCTGCTTAATTTTGCTGTAAACCTAAAACTGTTCTAAAAAATAAAGTCTATATTTCACAAATTTTAAAAAAACTTGAAAAAACTTTTAAAAAGTTCAAAGCCATGTAAAACAGAACAAAATATGCTAAAACAATGCAGTGGGGAAAAGCTATAACTTATTTTAAATAGAATTAATATACCCTGAATAAAAATAATTGGCTGTGATGAAAAAAGATGTGACATAATCCCTTATCAACTCTTTAATCACATTTCCAATCTCTTCTAAAAGAATTGTTCTCCAAGTGTTCCTCTTACTTAGTCAATTTTGAAAATTTGTATTTTTCTAAAAAATTATCTCTTTCTTCCAGATTGATTACAAAAATATTTCTATAGAGCAGGACACTCTTTTCATATATAAATGCAAGTTAAAATTTCAAGTTTATTTATGTTCCTTTCCAGATCTTGCTAGCTCTTATTCTTCTCTAATACTCTGAAATTTTCCTAAAGAAGAACCCCTTAGAAGCATTTCCTTTTGGCTCCTGGAGACTTGCTGCAACATTCTTTGGATTCTAGTCTAGTAAAATCCCTGTCAAGGGGTTAAGAACATTTAGGAATTTGCTATATTTTGGAGGATGTGTACTATAAGGTACAGGAAGTCACAAATGACTGGCAAAATTGGTATACAGATGTTGGTCACATTCACAGTGGGAACATTTACAGCATTTATTAGTGACACGAGAAACTACTTTGCTAGACAAACACAAGAAAAGTCAAATGCCAGAAGAGGATCTTAAAGAGACATCTCCAAACATTCACCCTTCATTGCCTCTCTTGATAATCATTTTTAATATTAAAAAAAAAAATTTGGGAGATGTGAGTTATTATGGTAAAAGGAGGGCCTTAGTGTGTAAAAGGTTTATCTTCAAATGGGGATTTTGTATTTCCTGTTTCTGTTTTGCAAAGAATCAGCGCAATGTCAATGATGTCATCTAGTTAATGATGCCAATATGACTCAAGTTACTCTACATTTTGTGTTTTAAAGGAATCTCAGGAAACCTGTAGTTATTAAGGGAGTGATAATAGTAGTAACAATATTATGCTGAGCAAAGATGTGTTATTAAGCAAATAGTAACACCAACAACTACTACTACAAAATGCTTTATTTGAAAGCAAACTCTTGATCTACAATGGAAGTTTTAAAATCCTTAAAGGCAATGCACTATCTAATCAGTGTTCTGTGTTGCCTTGGGTGGAATGTCCCCCCAAAGCTTAGTCCCCACTGTAACTGTTGAGGGTGGGAAATCCTATTTTGGTAATTGAAAGGTGGGACCTTGAAGAGGTGATTAATTTCATGGTTTAATGGTGGTTGTGAGCATGGTTCTGAGGGCTTTAAAAGAACACAAGTGTCTCTGCTCCACCATTTTCTGCCATATGAGACCCCTGCAGTGCTGGAAAGCCACCACCAAAAAAGAACCTCATTAGATGTGTTCCTTGAACTTTGGACTTCCCAGCCTCTGAAATGGTAAGCAATAAGTTTCATGTTTCTACAGATTACCCAGTTCCAAGTATTTTGTTATAAGCAACAGAAATGGATACAATGACTCATTAAAATAGGGCCAGCAATGTTAGAAACATTTGTTTATTTCGAAATTATTTTGGAAACTCTTTATAGCTCAGCTCTGGTTCTTTTATCAGCTTACTATTTGAATACAGAAGAAAAAAAGAAGATTATTTTATTAATTCCTGTTCCCCATGTAAACAATCAGACATTTAGGCAAACTGACATGCAAACACACATAACAGAACTACTAAAGCCCCCCTGTTAGAGCACAGGGTATAAGCTACTTTAAATGCCCCCATGCATTTTAGTAGTAAGGGAGAATATCTGATGCAGAAAAAAGAGAATAGGTTACAGGAAATTTAGTTTCTAAAAGAATTTTAATCACCAAGTCACAAAATATCAGTTGAATGTAATTAGCCTTTGTATTTTCCCCTGAAAAACTGTGAACTTTACATTTAGAGGATAAGAAAGTCCCTGCCCATTACTGGAAAATTTTTCTAATAACCAGAAAATATACCTCACGGAAAGACAACAGGTCATCTAAATATAAACTAGTGATTTATTAGCATGTTAATCATATTAATTTGCTTTGCTTTCTGTGTAATAGAAGAGTACTTAGCTCTGCGGAAAACATCTGGGAACTTCCCACGACCCTGCTGGAAGAAGAAGGAAGGAAAGTCCCAGACTAAATTCTCCTCCAGAGAAATGAGAAGTGAGTTCCTAAAAAGTTTTTATTGAATTTGAAAAACAGAGTATCATGAAATTTCCTATATACCGAAGTTTGACACTCCATCTATTTATTAGTTCTTTCCCAACTTGGCCCCTAGGCTGAGATTTTTCTTTTACTTCTAGAGATTACTTAGTGGTGGGACCTGAATTGGCCATGAAGCACTATCCCTGTCTTTAATTTCATCACTCATTTCTAGTTACTGAAAATCCGACATTAGAATGTCATGGTTAGATTGGTAGTGCAGCCTTGGATTCTTACAGAAAGAGTTTGCTGCACTGAATTTACTTTGGTTGATCATCTAGCAAGCACCCACTGAAGTCTACTACGTGCAAGGCACTGGCCTACACATAGTGAATACAGCCTGAAGGATAAGGATAAAGTTCATGTTTTAAGAATTACCTCTTAGAATAACAGAGCTTCCCTTATATCCCCAATCATTAACTTTAATGGAAGAAATTGAATTTTTTAAAAAAGAATAACCAATTCTGCCATTTGTTGAATGTCCCCCCAGAACTTAGTGCCCACTGTGACAGTGTAAAGAGGGTGGGAAGTCCTCTTATGGTAATTGAAATGTGAGGTCTTGAAGAGGTGGTTAGATTGTAGGACCATGCCCTAGTAAATGGATTAATAGTGGTGATCAGGGGTGTGGTTCGGAGGGCTTTAAAAGGAGACCTCATGAGAAGTTCTCTCTCTCTGCTCTGCTCTTTTCTGCCACGTGAGATCCCTGGGCCACTGTGCCCACCACCAAAACCTTCACCAGATGGGTTCTTTTCAGCCTCTGAAACTGTAAGCAATTTTGTTTTCTTATAAATCACCCAGTCCAAGTATTTCTGTTATAAGCAACAGAAACAGACTAATATAAATGCATTAGATATTTATTTAGCTCCATTCATAGGCAAGGCTCTGATGAAGATAAAATCATACACTCGGAGACATATGGTATAAGCGAAATGACATATATGGAAATTAATAGACGACTCTGAATTTGTACAACTTACCCTGGCAATATATATATATATATATATTTTTTTTTTTTTCTACTTCCAAAAAAGGAGGAATAGAGCTCCTCTTCTTTCTTTTACCTTCCATGCTGGCTCTGCACTGGGTCTTGTTTTCATTGCTCTCCCTGTGACTTGCTATCTCACAATTCTTTTCTATTTCTAGGGCTTCATGTTATTATATTATTATTATTACCATTATAACTCTGGCATTTTGCCTTGTGCCTGGTGCAAAGAATATGCTTAATATTTTTTTAAAAAATGAATGAAGGCAACAAATTTAAAGAGAGAAATTTACAAAACTTATAGCTTAGAACTCCAAGCAAGTTCTTTATTTTTTTCCAACTTTTTAAAATCCTTCTTTATTTATTTTATTTATTTTTGTATTATTTTTATTTATACATATTTATGGAGTACAGAGTTGACTATCAGTATGTGTATACAGTATGTGATGATCAAGTGAATATTATTAATATGCTCATCATTACCCAGGCAAGTTCTTTAAAAGTGGCAATGGTAAGCAACAGTTTTTAAGATAATATTTTGATGGAATGGTTTTTGATAGTATTATTAGAAACATTTAGAAGAAGCAGTGTGAAAGAGACAACTTGATGTGTTAATCTCTATTTCTGTATCTGTATCTATAGTCACTCACTAAAGGAGTGTGACTGTCCTTCCAAAAATGACACAGACCCCCACCCTCTGGTTTACTCCCCACACATTAGAACCTGGTAAATCTTCCAAAGTTCTTACAGCATAAGACATAAGCAAAATAGAAAAAGAAAGAAAGAAAAAATTTTGAAACCCCTGGCTGGATTAAAATTTTATTCCTCTAAGTTAATAAAATTAGAATACTCGATTTATTTTGTAGGATTATTGTAAGGATAGGATTGATAAGATAAAAGATATTTTATTTTCACTGGTCCATCAGTTGTATTAAAAGTATCGTGTGCTTTAGCTCCCTCTCTGGGAGATTGAAGGGCAATACTTTTTGTCTGGTTAATTAAAAAATAATGTGTCACTTATTGACCTATGTGTCATGATATGATGACTTTCTACACGCATTGTTTTATTATCTCAGTAATCTTGTGAGGAAGCTACGTTTATGTCCATTTGATAGATAGGGATGGAGCCTCAGCAACAGTAAAGTGAATTGTCCAGGGTAATAAAGTGAGGACTTGATAGAGATAATCAAATGAAATAATACTTTACCTACTATGTTGTGGGTACTTAACAAAGCTTAGGTGCAAATAAGTAACTCAATCATTCAGGCCCAGTCTTGCTCTTTAGTTCTAATTCTGCGAGTCTTTGCTCTTAGATTTTATACCTAAAAGAATATTCATCAAATGCTCTAAGCTCAGGAGTAAGCTTAAAGAGATAATCAAGGTAAAAAAATAAATAGTTCATAGGCTTAAAGAAATACTTAGCATCAGTGAATTTTCCCAGGCTAGTTTCTACTTGTATATTCAAACCCTAAGTCTTTCTTCATTGTCTTGAAAGCTGTCTAGATTTATGACCTAGGAGTTTTAAAAACTCACATATTAGGCAATAAATATATTCTAGAATTGAGTCTATTTTAAACTTTTAACTAAAAAGTTCATCTGTTAAATGTCATAAACTCTGCTGTTAGACTGAAAATTCACAATGTATTTGATGGTGGGGTGCTGCCTCAGAATTCAACAGAAATACCTGGAGAGCTGGGAAAGAACTTTTCTCCAGTCCTTAGTGTATTCCAAGTGCCCAAATCAAAGAAGAAAAGAAAATTTTGGAATTTAGCTTCAGAGCAAACTCATCAGATCACATGCCAAAGATCTAAATAGATCTAAATACATAGAGGGCAAGGAGGTGGTTACTTGAGTCTAGAGATCAGAACTGCTTAGGGGAAGGGTCTCTCAGCAGAGCCACTAGCATTTGAAAAGCTGAACATTAGCACTTGAAAAGCTAAACAGGACTGGAGATTTACAATCAGATTAGATAGTGTGGGAGGAGCTAAAGTTTACTCACAAATTTCCCACAGGGTGGAGTCTGAGCAGAAGTTTTTTGAATTTCTTACCTACAGTCTGACATATAAATTTGCAAGGAAGCCTTGAGAGGCTCTGGAGCTGTGGACCCCCTTGGATCCTAACTGGTAAGCAGAAGGCACTGATATACACTCTGTACACAAATATGCACTCGGTGCTTTTTCCAAATGAAAATTCTCTCTGCTACAAGCCTTATAGTGCCTTAAAGCTGTCTTTTGCTCATTTCTTCTTTTTTTCCAAATTATCTTCATAAACAAAAATGACATAACCTCCCTAGAGCCCCCTACCTTTAAAAATGGGTTAGATGATGATATCTTTACCCATGTAATGATGCATGGTCACATTTGACAAGTTAAAGTTAATCCTGTAGTTACCTGAGTTTAAATGGTAAGATTAGATCAAAATCCTTATGAGGAAAATGTATCTTTGAAAACCTTTAAGTCTTCTATTTCTTGGTAACTCTAGTTGTGTTGTATTATTAGTCACATTAAATATTTATTTAGAGAAGTGAAAATGTCTATTTCTGAGCAGATTTTCTTCCTCTTTCATTTCATGAAACATTTGCCTAAGAACGGAAATTCAGTACACCTTTTTTCTGCTTTATAGCGAATGGTTTCCTTTTTTCTTTCTTTTCTTGCTTTGAGGAGGGTGGCGTGTTATTTACACAGCAACATTAGAGCAAATGCATTGATTTTTTTTTTTTAATGTGAAGCTCAGTAATTCATATCCTACATACAAAATACACAGTTGCAGCAAAGTAATGTCAGTCATTTCTCAATGATATACTTAAAGAAGTTTGCTCTGTGTACTTATATTAAATAAGATTTTCTTTCATTATCAATGAAAAGCAACGTGCTTTCTCTCTCTATGTATATTTGTAATCAGGTTCTAAACTTTGAACCCATACATGTACTTTGCTCATTTCAGGCATGCAACCTGAAACTGTGTAAAGATTAACTCTTGGGTACTCACGGTTTTTTTGTTTGGTTTTGTTTTGTATTTTGCTTGGACAAACTTTATACTCAATCATTTATTTAACTTTTTAATTTTAGACCAGTGGGTGACTAGGAGATCCTGAATTCTATAATTCTCATGAAAGCATTCAGTTTTGGATGATTATAAAAATTTAAGCTTTAAAGTTTTAGCTGTCTGAAAAAAATTGTGAAGACACAATTTACAAAATCTCAAAAGCTAAATCGAGGGCAAAATGGTAATCTCTGTCAGAAGGTACTGGAATTAAAATATATTGTAAAAGTATCTTTTATCTTCTTTTAAAGAACTTCATTAATGTCATTTGATCCTAACCATGATCTGAAGAAAGTAAAATTTCACTTTATTTTACATAACATTGATGCACAGAGAGGTTTGGTGACTTGCCTGAGACCATATGGTGTGTATGTCCACCTTTTTAATAAAATTAAGACTAAATATATGAAGCATAAAATTTGTAGTTTTTTTTTTTTAACTTGGATTTAATTTCTTTATTTTAAAATACGAGTGTGTTAATTTACTTGCAAATGATAAACCTAAACAAGGCATAAAATTATGGCTTGTGGAGTACTAATTGTTTTAGCGGGTGGGATAAATGCAGAATTAAGCAGCAATTAGTATGAGTTAATAAATTGCTTCCTTGGGCTGAAAGCACTGTGTTTTCCTGGTAACTAAGTTTGCAGTGGTGTTGGAGGCTGTGCATAGTGGTGGGGTGGGGTGGGGTGCACTCTATCAGGTGAAGCTCATATCATTATCTAGGAACATAAAGGATGGCAATTGGGAAAGGAAGAGACCAGATAAGTAGCAGAATGTAAATTGAGAGACAAGAAGAACATCTGTTTTACTGGCATTGATAACACTCAGACATGCAACTCTTTGTTGTCTAATACTGTGTGTTGGTTAGGGTAAAGGGGGGAGGGGATAAAAGAAAGATAATTGAATTGAGATTCTAGATCTTCTCTGTTAGTTTTGGTCCACAGGAGTCCTAGGCTTTAAGCATTGTCTGTGAGTTTAAAAATGTCAAATGTGTCTTTTGATTTCATATTCCCCTAAGCTACAGACTCAATATTCAATGACCAACTTGACATTTCTACCTGGATGTTCAATATGTATCTGAAACTTAATATGTCCTAAATGTAGCTCTGATTTCCCCTTCCAAATTTTTCATCTCAGGGTATTTCTTATTTCTTCACTTTTCACAAGTTTGCTCAGACCTCAAAGCCAGAAGTAATCCCCTTTCTTGTTCTCATCATCAATAACCTATCAGCCCATTCGATCTACCTTTTTTCCAAAATATATCATAAATCCATACTCTTCTCTCTACCTTTCCTCTCACTGTCAAATTTACTCCAACATTCTTTCTCCCCTGAACTACTGTAATAACCTTAATTTGTCTCTCTTTTTCAACTCCTATAATTACAGAGCAAAGTGATTTTTCTTTAATGTAAAATTATATCATATCACTTTCCTACTCAAAATTTTCCAATGGTTTCCCATTAAACTTTAGAAAAATATCCAACCTCCTTTCAGGCCTTCAAAGTTCTCCATGACTAACTTCTGCCTCTGCCTGTTTCACAGCGTAGTCGATCATCACTCCCCCTCCCCCACTTCCCTTAGTGCATTATTTGAGCAGGCCAACCCCTTCTCAGGACCTTTGCACTTACTGCCATCTTCCAGGTCTTCACATGGTTGACTCCATAACATGATTCAGAAATGTTCATATGTCTTGGCTTCTCCTAAGGTAGTTCTTTTACACTCCAGTAACTCTGTATCATTACTGGTCTCTGTATTGTCATAGTTCCTGAAACTATCTAAAATTACATTATTTATTTTTGCACTCTTCCACTAAAAAGTAAACTGTGCATGAGTTGACATTTATATGCTGTATTAGTTAGGGTTCTCCAAGAGAGCCAGAACCAATAGGATATGTATATAAATACATAATAAGGGATTTATTAGGGGAATTGGTTCGAGCAGTTGTGAAGGCTGAGGAGTCCCATGCTAGGTCATCTGCAAATGATGCCAGTCGCATGGCTCAGTCCAAGTATGGAAGCCTCTGAAATGGGGAAGCCAGTGGTGTGATTCTCAGTCCAAAACCAAAGGCCTGAGAGCCAGGGGTGCTGCTGGTGTAAGTCCTGGAACCCCAAGACTGAAGAGTCTTGATTTTGGATGTCCACAGACAGGAGAAAAGAGTATATCCCAGCTCCAGCAGATGAGAAGGAGATTCACCCTTGCCTCAATTTTTATTCTCTCCAGGGAATTGGATGGTGCCCATCCATACCAAGGGTGAATCCTTCCCACTTAGTCCACTCAGGCTCATATGCTAATCTCTTCTGGAAACATTCTCACAGACACACCTGAAAAGCTTTACCAGGTTTCTAGGTATTCCTTAATCTAATCAAGCTGAAATTAACCATCACTTGAACTATCTTATACACTGCTATTCCACAAGTGCTGGAAGCCACACAGTAGGTGCTCAATAAGCATTTGTTGAAAGAATAAGTACATGGGGAAATGTACAAATGAAGTCAGAGAAATTTTAATATGTAAATCAAGCTAGCCTGAGAAAAAATTTTTTTCCCTCTAATACTATTGTTCAATTTTATAAAAACAAAACTTAGAGGAAATAGAAATATAAAACAAACAAACAAACTTGGGTGAAGTTTAAAAATCTGTGAATAAATCTCCATTGTCATTTACCCTCTTCAGAAAGATTGTTTTCTTTTTTAAAAAGTGTGAAATGTTAAGTGATGGTTAAACAGAGTAGAGTGTGGTTTCAGAAAACAATACAGGGTCCTGTTTGTTCTAAGATGGTACAAATGGTGTTGAAAAAGAAGAAATGTCTTATCATTATCAACAGCATGTGGATGAATCTATATATACCTCTGGTATTCATATGGCAAAAATACTACCATTTGCATTAAAGTCTCTATGTTAGTCCATTTCTGTTGTTTTTAACAGAATACCTGAAACTAGGTAATTTATAAAGAAATAAAATTTATTTCTTAACAGTTTGGGGACTGGGAAGTCCAAGATCCAGATAATACTTCTGTTGAGGGCCTTCATCTTGGAGGTGATTATCTATAGAAATGCAGGTTAACACATAGTGAGAATCTTATGAGCAAGAGAGAGCTAACCTTCTCTTGCCCTCCTTAAAAAAGCCATCAGAAACACCCATTACTCCAAGAATGGATCAATTCATTCACAAGGGCACAGTCCTCACAACCTAATCACCTCTTAAAGGCCCCACCTTTCAAATACCATAATTGGATTTCTCACTCTCCTAGCACTGTTAAAATGGGGGTCAAGCCTCAGTGAGTTTTGGGAGGACATTTAGTCCACAGCAGTGACCTTTTTTATCAGTATCATTTTATTCACCATAAAGAATTTTGATAAGGGCTGAACCCGTGGCTGGTAGCGCCAAGGCCGCAGGTTCGGATCCTATATAGGGATGGCCGGTGCGCTCACTGGCTGAGCGTTGTGCGGGCGACACCAAGCCAAGGGTTACGATCCCCTTACCGGTCACAAAAAAAAAAAAAAAAAAGAATTTTGATAAGGTTTCGTATGTCTATAGTTTTAAAACTATGATCCAAGAACCAATGGGGGTTAGGATAGTAGAGGTGGGATAGGGAGAATGATAGGCTAGATGGGGCACTGTTCTACACTTTCACAAAAGCATCTTTACTGTCGTCTCCTAGTGAGCTATCTGGAGAAAAGCTGATGATACTGTATACGTTCTGAAGCCACAAATGTGGTCCATTTTTCTATATTACAAGTATGGAAAAAGCTAACATTTATTGAGAACTTCATCTCTCTTGAGCACTATTACCTAATTTAGTTTTTTCAACAGCCCTAATTTACTATTGTTTTCTTCATTTTATGTATTAGAAAAACTCAGGCATGGGGTCTAATGATGGTTGGTTAATTATATTCTTTCTTTTTTTAAAAAAATTAATTGTATTATTTCTGAGGTTCAGAAAACGGCAATTGTTAGTTAAAACAAAAGGTGTTTTACCTAAAAGACTAATTTTCTGCAGAAAAATGATGATGGCCAGATTACGTTTTATTTTGTTTCGTGTTTAGGAAACAGCTTGTAATGGATCCTTTACCTCTTGAGCTGCCAATGGACGCAGTGCAACGCATCGCGGCTGCACTGAGATGTCACCCAACCGATGAGAGGGTCGCTCTTCACCTAGATGAGGAAGATAAGCTGAAGCACTTCAGGGAGTATTTTTATATCCCCAAAATGCAGGATCTACCTCCAGGTAAGAATAGTGGGAAGGTCTTCTGTTTGCTTGTTTTTAATCAATTGATTAATTTATTTACTTTTGCTACTACATGTATTTACCATAAATCTTAGAACATCATTGTTCCATTACATAATAGTGCTATTGCAACTGTGTCTGAAAAACAGCAAGTCCCTGGTGCTATTAAATCAACCTGTCAGCCTACTTTAGCTTCAGATTCTTTATGTTTCCTTTTCTCCTCTGAATAAAATACTTACAGGGTGCTTATGCTGTCATCTCCTTCTCCGAACAATAAGGTGACTGATTGAAAATTATAGGCGGATGCATTTACTTGTTCTCTAAGCTCTTAGAGTTCAAAGCAATTCCCTTTCAATACCATATTAGAATATCTCTTATTTTGTGACACCTCGTTTATAATAGCATGATGTTTGTCTTAAAGGGAATGTTATTTTGTGACCTGTGTGTATTAGGAGGGGCACTATGTGAATAGCCATCTTTGTATGCTGTGAGTAAAGAAGAGATGTGTAACAGTTACCAAAAACAAAAACAAAAAACAAAAAACCCAACCAAAAAAGAAAAAAACAATGCCTAAGAAATACATACTGCATTTTTACTAATACAGTAAGCTGACTAGGAAAGTTTTGATTTTTGTTTTTCAACGTAGGTAGCAGAGGTATAAACATAAGAAATAATATGTCATAGTTAGCTTTACTCCATTTTATATCAATGAAAAATGCTATCAGGTTGAATAGGATTAGTCCACCAAAATAGGTTTTATATGCTTTATAATAGTCTGATTTTCATTTTTCTTCCAATTAAATGAGGTGGGTGCAATTTTGGGTACTGAGAATCCAAAACATCAGCTAATGCAATTTTAAGATAAGATTGGGTTATATAACTTTCTCAATTGGCTTAAATATAATGTAGCATATGTAGACACGTTTTCCTGAAATAATGCACCAAAAAAGTCTATTCCTCTCTGACTATTTACCCAACACCCTGTTGAATTCTGGAAGGATGAAAGAAGAGAAAGCCCTGTATCCAATTTAAAGTTGCTTAATATCAACTAAGGAAGACATTGATATAAATGACAGCTATGAAAGATAAAATGGGGCTGTAAGTGAAGTAATCTGAGACCACAGAAGAGAAATCTTTCTGATCACTCTAGAATCTAGAATTAAAAGGACATTTTGATTTGAAGCTTAAGGGATTAAAAATTGTGAGGAAATCAAATTTAGGAAGGGAATTCCCTGGGGGTTGGGAGAGAAAAGGCCCAGTGATATAGGCATCATACAATGTGAATGGCCTCAGAAATAGCCAGGACTCACCTGAGACAAGTCAGTTCTGGATGATGGTGACCTGCCCTGATGTGCTCTCTGGCCCACAAGATTCTTGTACAGAATCAGAATGCAGTTTAAAAATAGTACATCACTGTTAATTAGGGAAATGCAATTAAAACCGCAATGAGTTATCACCTCATACCCATTTTGATCACTTCTATGAAAAATAACAAGTGTTGGCTAAGATGTGAGGGAGTGGAACTCTTCTGTCCTATTGGTGGGAATGTGAAATGGTGTAGCCATTATGGAAAACAGTATGGCAGTTCCTCAAAAAATTAAAAATAAAATTACCATATGATCCAGCAATTCTACCTCTGGGTATATGTGTTAGTCCATTTTCTGTTGCTTATAACAATACCTGAAACTGGGTAATTTATACGGTAATGATACTTATTTCTTACTATGTTGGAGGCTGGGAAGTGCACGCTCTAGAGTGTTCATCGGGTGATGGTCTTCTCCTTGCTGGGGACTCTGTACAGAGTTCTATGATGACACAGGCAAACACATGGCAAGAATGGGAGGAGTTCTTTTTTGTGCTCTCCTTATAAAGCCACCACTCCACATCCATGAAAAAACACTAAACCGTTAACTTATATATTCGAGAATGGGTTAATCCATTCATGAGGAAAGAGTCATTACAATCCAAGCACCTCTCAAGGGCCCCAACTCACATTTCATATACCATAATCGGATTTCCCACTCTCTTAACACTGTTATAATGGGGATCAAGTTTCCAACACATGAACTTTGGGGGGACACATTTAAGCCCATAGCAGTACATATTGAAAAGAATTGAAAGCAGGATCCCCAAAAGATATTTGCATACCCATGTTCAAGGCAACATTATTCACACTAGCGAAAAGGTGGAAGCAACTCAAATGTACACTGATGGATGAGTGCATAAGCAAAATGTGGTAAATATGTACAATGAAGTATTTATTCAGGCTTGAAAAGGGAGGAAATTCTGACACATGCTACAGCATGGATGAACCTTGGGGACATTATGCTAAAATAAATCAGCCAGTCACAAAATGACAAATACTGTGTGATTTCACTCATATGAGGTGTTAGAATAGTCAAATTCACAGAACCAAAAAGAATGGTGGTTGTCAGGGGCTCCCCAGGAAACAGGGAATTGTTGTTTAGTGGGTATTGAGTTTCAGTTTTGCAGGATTGAAGTGTTCTTGAGATTGGTTGCACAACAATGTGAATGTACTTTTTCTGTCTTTTTTTATCAAAGCATGATTGATTGTACATATTTTGGTTGTACAATGTTAATACCATCACGTGCGTACAACATGAGTTGCTCAAATCAATATTATCAGCATGTTCATTGTTATAAATCATAATTATTCTGTATGCCCCCTACCCACTCTCACTTCACCCCCACCCCTGACCCCCTCTCACCTCTAGTAACCATAGATTTGTTCTCTCCTTCTGAAAGATCAGTGTATTATTGTGGTACTTCCCTTCCCTTCCCTCCCCTCCCCTCCCTCCCTCCCTTCTTAGAACCCACTTATGAGTGAGGACATGTGGTTCTTCTCTTTCTGCCTCTAGCTTATTTCACTTAACATAATTTTCTCCAACCTCATCCATGTTGCTGCAAATGGCAGAATTTTATTGTTTTTTATGGGTGAGTAGTATTCCATTGTGTATATATACCACAGTTTCCTTATCTGTTGATAGACATTTAGGTTGGTTCTATATTTTGGCTATTGTAAATAGAGCTGTGATGAACATGGGAGTGCAGGTATCCCTTTGACATGATGTTTTGCATTCTGTTGGGTATATACCCAGAAGTGGTATTGCTGGATCATATGGTATTTCTATCTGCAGATGTTTCAGAAAACTCCATAGTATTTTCCATAATGGTTGTACTATTTTACAGTCTCACCAACAGTGTAGGAGAGTTCCCCTTTTTTCACATCCTCACCAACATTTGTTATTCTCAGACTTTTTAATAATGGCCAGTCTAATTGGGGTGAGATGATATTTCAATGTGGTTTTGATTTGCATTTCCCTGATGATTAGTGAGGTTGAGCATTTTTTCATGTGCCTGTTGGCCATTTGTATGTTTTCCTTTGAAAAATGTCTATTCAGCTCCTTTGCCCACTTTTTAAATTGGATTATTTGATTTTTTACTGTCAAGTTGTCTGAGTTCCTTATATATTCTGGATATTAATCCCTCGTCAGATGTTTAATCTGCAAATATTTTCTCCCATTCTGTAGGTTGTCTTTCCATTCTATTGATTGTTTCCTTTGCTGTGCAGAAGCCTTTTAGTTTGATATAATCCCATTTGTTTCTTTTTTCTTTTTCTTTTTTTTTTTTTTTCCGTGACCGGCACTCAGCCAGTGAGTGCACCGGTCAGTCCTATATAGGATCCGAACCCACAGCGGGAGCGTCGCCGCGCTGCCAGCGCAGCACTCTACCAAGTGCGCCACGGGCTCGGCCCTATTTTTTCTTTTGTTGCTATGCTTTTGGTGTCTTATTAATAAAGTCTTTGACCAGTCTTACTTTCTGAAGTGTTTCCCCAATGTTTTCTTTTAGTAACTTTATGGTTTCAGGTCTTATACTTAAGTATTTAATCCATTTTGAGTTGATTTTGGCATTTGGTGAGAGTTACAGATCTAGTTTTATTCTGCATATAGGTGTTCAATTTTCCCGGCACCATTTAAAGAAGCAGTCTTTCCCCCAATGTATGTTCTTGCTGCCTTTGTCAAATATCAGTTGGCTGTAAGTATGTGGGTTGATTTCTGGGTTTTCTATTCTGTTCCATTGGTCCAAGTGTCTTTTTTTATGCCTGTACCATGCTTTTTGGGTTATAATAGCTTTTTAGTATAATCTGAAGTCATGTAATGTTATGCCTCTGGCTTTAATTTCTTTGCTCAGGATTGCTTTCACTATTCATGGTCTTTTGTTGTTCCATATGAATGTTAGGATTGTTTTATCTATTTCTGTGAAGAATGTCATTGATATTTTGGTGGGGATTGCATTGAATCTGCAGGTAGCTTTGAGTAGTATGGACATTTTCATGATGTTAATTCTTCCAATCCAAGAGCATGGAATGTCTTTCACCTTTTTACATGCTCTTTAATTTCTTTCAGTAGTGTTTTATAGTTCTCATCATAGAGATCTTTCACCTCCTTGATTAAACTGTGTCCCGCGCAACCGTCTCGCCAGCAAGAACGACGCGGCACACACAGGATCCTTCTGCAGTAAAGCTTTAATGCGTCTTGAGAGGCAGAGCACAAGCTTATCGGGGCGGAGACCCCAAGTACAGAAACCCGTTCCCTTTTATAGAAAACTGTCCCTCGCCTAGGACGTGTCCCTTTCTGACTGGCGGTCGTGCATCAGCCCAGATGACGCCACGGGAGAGGCAGAGACTGGAGGTCGGGGAATTTCCCAGCACATGCGCTCTAGACTTGTTTTTGCCGATTGTCAGTGTCGGCCGGCGCCATCTTGTAATGGCGATTACGGTGTAACGTGGGCAGCTCCCCACAAAACTGATTCCTAAGTATTTTATTTTTTTGGCGACAATTGTAAATGGACTTGCTTTCTTGATTTCATTTTCTGCTAGTTTATTATAGGAGATTAAAATGCTACTGATTTTTGGATACTGATTTTGTGTCCTGAAACATTGCTGAAATTATTAATCAGCTCTAAGAGTTTTTTGGTTGATTCTTTAGGTTTTTCTGTATACAGGATCATGTCATCTACAAACAGGGACTGTTTGACTTCATCCTTGCCAATCTGGATGCCCTTTATTTCTTTCTCTTGCCTGATTGCTATGGTTAGTACCTCTAGTACTATATTAAATAGGGGTGGCGAGAGTGGGCATCCTTTTCTTGTTTGTGTTCATTCAAGATGATATTGACAGGGGGTTTGTTATATATGACTTTTTTTGTGTTGAGATACTTTCCTTCTATACCTTATTTGCTGAGGGTCTTTATCAGGAAGGGATGTTGAATTTTGTCAAATGCTTTTTCTGCATCTCTTGGGATAATCACATGTTTTTTGTCCTTGAATTTGTTGATGTGGTATATCACATTTATTGACTTTCATATGTTGAAACAGCCTTGCATGCCTAGGATGAATTCCACTTGATCATGGTGTATAATTTTTTTAATGTGTTACTGTATTCTCATGGCTAATATTTTGTTGAGGATTTTTGCATCTCTGTTCATCAAGTATATTGGCTTCTAGTTTTCATTTTTTTGTTGTATCTTTGCCTGGTTTTGGTATCAGGGTGATGCTGGCCTCATAAAATTAGTGTGAGAGAGTGTAATCTGTTCCAATTTTGTGGAATAGTTTGAAGAGAATTGATATTAATTCCTCTTTAAAGGTTTGATAGAATTCAGCAGTAAAGCCATCTAGTCCTGAGCTTTTCTTTGTTGGGAGACTGCTGATATTTGCCTCGATGTCATTGCTTCCTATTGGTCTGTTCAGGTTTTCTATTTTTTCTTGGTTCAGTCTTGGTAGTTTGTTTGTGTCCAGAAATTTATCCATTTCCTCCATATATTCATATTTGCTGTATACAGTTGTTTATATGAGTCTTTAATAATTCTTTGTATTTCAGTGGTATTGGTTGTAATTTCTCCTTTTTCATTTTTGATTTTTTTATTTGGGTCTTCTCTCTTACCTTTTTTGTTAATCTAGCTAATGGTTTGTCTATTTTATCTTCTCAAAAAACCAACTTTTTGTTTCATTGATATTTTGTATCATTTTTCGGGTCTGTTTCATTTAGTTCTGCTCTGATCTTAATTGTTTCTTCCATCTACTACTTTTAGGATTGAATTGTTCTTGTTTTTTTAGTTCCATGAGGTGTGGCAGTAGGTTATTTATTTGAAGTCTTTCTATTCTTATGAAGTAAGCATGTTTTGCCTTAAGCTTCCCTTTTTTCACTGCTTGTGTAGTATCTCATAGGTTTTTGGTATGATGTGCCTTTACTTTTGCTAGTTTCAAGGAACTTTTTAATTTCCTGTTTAATTTCTTCTTGGACCCATAGGGCATTCAAGAGACTGCTGTTTAGTTTCTACGTATTTGTAGAGTTTCCTGAGTTTTTCTTATTATTGATTTCTAGTTTTAATCTGTTGTGGTCTGAAAAGATACTTAAAATGATTTCTGTTTTTTTTTTTTTGTTTGTTTGTTTTTTAATTTCTTGAGACTTTATTTGTGACCTAACATATGGCCTATCCTGGAGAATGGTCCATGTACTGATGAGAAGAATGTATACTTCGTAGTTGCTAGATGAAATGTTCTATAGATATCTGCCAGGTCCAATTGGTCTAAGGTGTAGTTTAAATCCTGTGTTTCTCTATTGATTTGCTGTCTAGATGACCTGTCCAGTGCTGAGAGAGAGGTGTTCAGGTCATCCACTATTATCATTTTGGGATCTATCCCTTTCTTTAATGTAATAGTATTTGCTTTATATATCTGGGTGCTCTGGTGTTGGGTTCATACATATTTATGATTGTTATGTCTTCTTGCCGGATAGATCTCTTATCATTATATAGTGGCCTTTGTCTTCTTTTATGGTTTTTGGTTTAAAGTCTATTTTATCCAACATAACAATAACCACTCCTGTTCATTTTTTTGTTTCCATTTCCATGGTATACCTTTTTCCATCCTTTCACTTTTAGTCTGTGTGTGTCTTCACAGGTGAGGTGAGTCTCTTGAAGACAGCATATAGTTGGGTCTAGTTTTTTAATCCAGTCAGTCAGTCCTTGTCTTTTGAATGGGGAGTTTAATTCATTAACATTTAGGGTTGTTATTGACAGGTATTGTTTTACTGCTGGCATTTTATTGCTTTTTGATTAGATGCTTTAAACATCTTCTGTTCCTTTCTTCATCCTTTATTATTTGCCTTCAATGTTGGTTGGTTTTTGGAGGTGGTATGATTTAGTTTCTTTCTCTTTCTCATGTGAATTTTTGTTTTAACAGTGGTTTTGTTCTTTCTTGTGTATTCATGGTAGTGATTATTGTTCTTCAGATTGCAGATGCAGGACTCCCTTGGGAATTTCTTACAGGGCTGGTCATGTAGTGGTGAACTCCTGCAGTTCTTGTTTGTCTGGCAAATACATGATTTCTCCCTCATTTCTGATGGATAACCTTGCAGGGCAAAGAATTTGTGGCTGGCAATTTTTTTCTTTTATTATTTTGAATATATCATCCCATTTTCTTCTGGCTTATAGAGTTTCAGTTGAGAAGTCTGCTATTAATCTGATGGGGGCTCCCTTATAGGTGACTTGATGCTCTTTCTGTAGAAATCTCTCTGTTTTTGAGCTTTACTGTTGGACGATAATGTGTCTTGGAGAGGATTTTTTTGGATTGAATCTGTTTGGGGATCTTTGAGCCTCCTGGATCTGAAGGTCCTTATCTCTCCCTATATCTGAGAAGTTTTCTGCTATTATCTCATTAAACATGTTTTTAGTATCTTTTCCTTTTTTTTCCCCTTCTGGAGCACCCTTGATTCAGATGTTTGTGAGCTACAGGTTGTCTGCTAGCTCTCTCAGATTTCTTCACTTTTTTAATTCTTTTTTTTTTTTTTTTTGTCTTCCTGGGTTTCTTTCAAAGGGCCATCTTCAAGATCAAAAATTTTTTCTTCTGCTTGTTCCAGCCCACTGGTTAAGCTCTTGGTTGTTTTTGTTTGTTTGTTTGTTTGTTTGTTTTCATTTGGTTGAATGAATCCTTCAGCTCCATGAGCTCTGCTACATTCTTTTTTAGGATATTAATCTCTTCCTCCTGCAGATCCTGTATACTTTTTCTAATTCCATTGTGTCATCTAATTGAGTCTTCTTGTATCTCATTTAGTTTCCTTAAGATTGTTGCTCAAAATTCCTTTTCAGTCATTTCAAGGACTTCCTGTTCTATAGGTTCTGGTACTTGAGAATTGTTATATTCCTTTGGTGGTGTCACATTTTCTATTTGTTTGTATTTCTAGTATTTCTATATTGGTGTCTAGTCGCATAGTAGAACAGTTGCTTATTCTAATACTCTGGAGTAGCTTTGAGGAGAGGGAGTTCCTCATGTGGATGTGTTTTCTAATGACCGTCGAATGGGGTGTTTTAGTATTGGTGCCAGATGGATGAAGTAGTGTAGTCTCCATGTAGATTCTTTGGCCGAATTCAGTGTTGGAATTGCATGTGAATGCCTCTTTGGCCTAGGTCCTGGGGCACTTAGTAATTCCTTGCTGGGTATGCTTATTTCCCAGGATGTGGGGAAGCTCTCAAATTCTTGGGGGAAGAGCCTTGTAGCCCTTTCACTCTTTGGCTATAGTGGGTGATCTTGGGCAGGCCTGTGGCATCCTGGTCAGCTCCCCCTGACTGTGATGCATGCAGTGGTGTATACTGGTGTTCCTGATTTGAATGGGTGACCCTGGGTGGATTTTCTCTTTCTTCTTTCCCACAAGCAGGTTTTCTTTCTGGACCTTGCTTCCCCTTGTTGGGGGATGGGTTGTTGCTGATAGGGAATTTTCTTCCTTGCTGTATCCTTGAGTGTCCTGAGTTTCTGTACTCTTGGTGGGGTTCCACATGTGGCTCTCCCAAGATGAAGGTAGTCTGGTGGGCTGCATGGGTACCTTCCATTCCAGTTGTGCTACCACATAAAGCAGTGTAATTCTCCCTGTTGGCTGGGCCACTGGGTCACGGGTCTGCTCTCACTCATCTCTTTCCCTGGGCTCCACTGGTGACTCTTCATCTATTTATGCTGCTGAATAGTCAGTAGGCTGCTTATGAGGCAACAGTGGCTGATGGTTTCTGTGGCAGTGGAAGGGAGTGTTGGTGCAGGTGAGGCAGGAGGTTGCACTGGTGCCATTAGTCATGGCTGCTGGCTGTTGGGGTGGGGCCACTTGCCAGGGGGCCAGTGAGGCAGTGGGTGGCACTGATGAATGCATTCAATATTACTGAACTGTACACTTAAAAATGGCTGAAATGGTAAATTTATTTTAAGTGTATTCTAGCATATTTTTAATATTTATCAAAAAGAAAAAATCTTTTCATTTAAAAAAAGCATTGTACATATAATCATTTCGATTATACTTGAGTTGACTTTAGTATTCTGATTCTAGGTATAACTTTTTTTATTAGTTATCCAATAGAAAGTAATGCTTAGGAATTACACTTTGGATAAGTCATTGCTGATTCTTAAAGAGAAGTAAAGAGAGAGAAGATGAATTGATTTAATAAAGAATTTAAATAATTTATTTCTAAAAAATATAGTTTTGAATGATGAGAAAATTTACTTCATTAACCCCAATAGTTCTTCTAAATCAATAATTGTCAATATGTGGTCCCCTGAGCAGCATTATGAGCATCACCAGGAAACTTACCAGAAATGCAGATTCTTGTGCCCTATCCCAGAATTACTGAATCAAAGACTCTTAGGGTAAGGCCCAGCCATCTTTTCTAGATCAGTGAGGATAGTGTCATAGGGAGTTCAATCAATTAATCCCCATTCTCACTATTCCCACTCTAGTTGCTTCTTACTCTCTACGGGTTTATCCATTCAACTATACATATTAGTCATTTATTCTGTTTGAGACACTTTCCTCAGAACAACTCAGTGAGATAAAGGACAAGGTTGTCACATACTTGAACTTATATGAGGAGACAGGTAATAAATAACTTTACAAACAGCTTTATATACAGTAGCCCCCCTTATCCATGGGGCATATATTTCAAGACCCCCAGTGGATACCTGAAACCACAGATTGCACCTAACCTTATATATACTGTTTTTTGCTATCCATAGATACCTATGATAAAGTTTACTTTATAAATTAGGAATAGTAAGAGATTAACAAAATTAGGTACTAATAAAATACAATTACCACAATATACTGTAGTAAGTTATGTGAACATGGTCTCTCTCTCTCTCTCAAATGTCTCAAAATGTCTTATTATACTGTGTCCACTTATTTTCAGGCTGAGCTAGACTTTGGTACCAGAACCACAGAAAGTGAGATAGCAGAAAAGGGGGCGACTACCGCACGCTTTACTACCAGGTAGTGCTCAAAGTGTTATGAAGACTGAGAGGATGAGGGTGTTGTTTTCCCAGGGTGGTGTGGGAAGGAAACATTGATATCTGGGTAGAGATAAAAATGAAGTGAGGAAATGAGCCTCGTGGGTATTTAGGTGAAGCTGGGCCTGGAGGCTGTTCACGTTTGTACCGCACAAAGGCATCAAACTCAGGAGCAAACGATATTGAAATTTTCTCCTTTTTCTTTTTTGACAAGATATGAATTCATAGAAAAGTCAGTATTTTCTATCTTATTAAAACCTTCCAAGAGCATCTGAGAATGATACAGCATTTCAGATTAGGAGACTGGCATAACACCAAGAACAAATGAACAAATGTTCTGTAGCAACTCTGAACACTGAAAAACTAGGAACATAAACAAGTGTTGAAAAAATAAAAGGATCATGACTCCCAATATTGGACTTTTTTTTAATCTTAAGGAAAGGTAATGAGCACAACCTGTGGTTTTCTGATATTTGGCCATTAAATGTAGTGTTTGCTCGGGATTTCTAATAGAAACTTTATCAAAATAAGTTTTCTTCTATTCTTATATGTTGTCTGAGGTGTTATTAGGAGAAAGGATCAAAGACATTTTTATTCAACTGGTGATGTACTTAATGTTCAATATTGTTCTGAAGATCGTAGACAAAAAACAATACACAAACAGAGAAAAAAAAAGAAAGAGAAAGAAAGGAAAAGAAAAAGAAAGAAAAGAAATCCAAGGATGCAAGGCATACATATGGGAAAGAACCTTTCTAAATTTTTTGAAATTATAAATATTCCTGTTTTAAACATCCTTGTACTGAAATCTCCAAGAGTATGCTGGATAGCCCCATTAGATATATTGCTTTTGCAGAGACACAAGACTTAAACTTTTACCGGCCTTTGTTTCAGAGTGCCGAACTGCCATCCCAGAAACCAGTTGTCCTCATGTAGATTCCCTCTAGAAATAAAGGCAGTTGCCTCACTGACATGAGGTATTAGCAGTTTTAAAAATTTTAGCTCATTAGATAATCAAAAATCGTTCCTTCCTTGTTTGAATTTGCAGTTCTTCAACCAGTGTTGGTCCATAACTCTTTAGCCATTTGCTTTTATTTTTGTCTTAATTTTCTCCTAATGTATGAAATTTACTACTTCTATTTATTTTATTTTTAAATGGATTTTTATTTAAGTCTTAAGGATATCAACTCTTTCTCTCTGAGGAATTTTCAGTGAAAATGTCCAGTTCATATAGCTGGCCAGCAGCAGAACCAGAAATGGATTCCAAATATTCTGACTCCTGGCCCAGTTTTCTTGACTCGAAACTAATAATACTTTTTAAAAACTACTTTATAGAGATTTTTACATTCCATAAAATTCACCAATTTTAAGTGTACAATTCTACAATTTTTAGTAAGTGCATATGGCTACACAGCCATCATAATCCAATTTTAGAACATTTCTTCATTCCCCTTTTTCACCCTCAGCTGCAGGAAACCACTAATCTACTGAACCTGCTATTATTTTGCTCTGTATAGAAGACCATTAATTCAAAGAATGTCCTTATCAGTAAACTACATTTGTAGATTTTTAAAAAAATAATGTTCCTGTCACTGTTCCTTTCATAGTCAAATATTCCCTTCCTTCAATCTTGTAACACATCCACAAGAGAGATCAGGAAGTTGCCACTAAACTTAATAAGCTAAGTAGTTATAGATTTAAAGCTTTCCAAACAAGAACTGCCATTACTGTGCCTATGTAATTATTTGGCCTCAGATAAAATTAGCATAGCAGAGCAGTCATGCTTAAGTTTGTCTGAAGGGGTTGCATATAACATAATAGAGCCTTTTAAGCTCAAGAATTGTTAGATTTAAAAGACTGTGACAGGTGTGAGGTATCAATGCATGAAATATGGGAAAGTATGCTTTTCTCTATGAACCAGAATCCTTTTTTTAGCACCAGTTAACACTATGTTAAATAAAGGCTTTATCCAGCTATAAAAGGACATTTACTTGTGACTATGTTAGTTTAATAATCAAATTATCTAATTTTCATAAGAAAAGCAATTAAGAATAAATCTTAGTTAAAAGTTTAATTTTGTAGACATTTTGAACTTAGATTCTGCATCTTTTCTCTTGAGTTAAGACTATCTGCTCCCTGAATCTAGGGACTGTTTTATTTGTTTATCTGCTCCCTGAATCTAGGGACTGTTTTATTTGTTTGTGTATAAGTGGGAGTCACCTAGGCAGACCCTTGGATGAAGGTGGCCAGTGAAGTCTTATCGCTCAGAAGGAACAACATTTGCAAAGATAAAAGCAAGAGAAAGCATTCTTTGATCTCTAAGAATAGCTTTACACAATAAAAGAATATAACAAAAAATAGGTGGGTGTGAGTAAATAGTTAATAGGAGAGTATATAATAGGGCATGTGGGATCATAGGATAATTGGCATAATAGTGTAGATAGCAAATAAGTTGGTGTGGGAAACTAGAAACAAGGTTGAAGGAGTAAATGTAATAAAGGTGGAGAAAAGGGAAGATATTCAAGAAATACTTAAAATATTCATTAAATAAATCTGATTTAATAGTAGGAGAAACATTGCATGAGCAAACTTTGTAGTTTAGATGAATAGTGGTGATATTCACTGATATAATTAACTTGTTTGGGGAACTGTTCATTTGAAGAAAACCCAGCTTTTTTTTCTGTTTTTGCTCTGCCATCTGTGGCCTGACCTCAGACTCCAAAGACGTGGCAGCTGTATTTTAAGCAGTAGGAAGCAGGCAGAGACGAAGAAAGACAAAGAACGCTGTGTGCTCTCCCTTGAGGAAGGTTTCAGAGGTCACATCATTACACGTCTGGTTATGTTCCATGGGCCAGTGTTTGGTCATGGCCCCACCTGTCTGTGAGGAAGACTGAGTGGAAAATGAAATTTTTGTTCTTGATAGCCATTTGCAAAGCTAACAATTCTATTACTATAAAGGAAAAATAGAATGGAACTTGGGGTACAACTAGCAGTTGGGTTTAGTTTGAAGATATAAATTTGAGAGTCATTATTAGCATTTAGGTAATAGTTGAAACTGTGAGTGTGGATGATATTATCTAGGCACGATACCCAGAGTTCAAAGAAGTTGGTGGAAACAAAATGTCAAGCACTGGCAAAAGAAGAAGAATGCTAGAAAGAGTCAGAGACATAGAAGAACAAGGGAAATGTAGTGTTCTAAAACCAAGTGGAGGGGAGCATTCAAGGAAATGGGAAGGCTTACCAGCATCAACTATCACAAATGCTGTATGGTGAGCCTTTTATTTTAGCAGCTAGAAGAGCATTATTAAATAGCCTAAACTTTAGTAGCCTCATTGGATTGACTGGGAGAGAAACTATTTTTTTTAGGTATAATTGAAGGAAAGAAATATTAGATAGTGGGTTTTTAGAATACTTTTCTAAGAATTTTTGCTGCAAAAGGAAGAAAATAATAACAAGGGGCAAACAAAAACAAATAAATGTTTTTAAGGACAGTAGGGGCTTGATTACAGTTGTACATTGAGAAAAGGAAGTTATGAAAGAGGGATAGAGACAGAGACAGATGTGAATATGATTTTTGTCATCACAGACAGACAGACATGAATATGATTTTCAGCCAAGCAGGGTTTATACTGGAGGGTTTATACTGGATCTGTTGTCTGACTCCACCTTTTTCAGCTCATGGAAACCGAGATCCTAAGATAATATAAATTGTATTTAGAAGTGTATTGCTTAATCTTGAAATGTTTGAAAATTCTTCAGTTTTCTTATTATTACTGGTTTCTAGTTAAATTCTGTTATGGTCAGAGAATATTTTTTGTATGGCTTCGGTTCTTTTAAATTTGTTAAGGTTTGTTTGTGACCCACGATAATGGTCTATCTTGATGCACTCTCCATATGCATTTAACAGAACATTTATTCTGCTGCTGTTTGCTGGAGTGTTCTATAAAAGTCAATTACATCCATTTGCTTGATGGTGTTTTACAGTTCTATATCTTTACTGGTTTTTTTTATCTACTTGTCATGTCAATTAATGAGAGAGGAGTGTTGAAGTCTCCAAAATAACTGTGGGTTTGTCCATTTTTCCTTTTAGTTCTATCAATCCTTGGTTTGTGTATGTTAAGATTCTGTTGTTAGATGCATCTCATTTACCATGGTTATGTCTTCATGCTGAATCGATACATTTGTCATTATGTAATGTTCTACGTTGTCCTTCGTAATTTGCTCACTCTGCTGTCTGTCTGTTATTAACATACAGATCTAGTTTTATTTTGATCAGTATTTGTATGGCATAGCTTTTTCAGTCCTTTTATCTTTAACCTACCTATGTTATAATTAAAGTATCTTTCTTGTAGGCAGGATCTAGTTGGGTCTCATTTTATTCATTCTGGCAATCTTTGTCTTTTAATTGATTTCTCTGTCTTTTAATTGACTTATGTAGAACATTCATGTTTAGTGTTATTATTGATATGTTTTCATTTAGATCTCCACCATTTTTTCATTTGTTTCTGTTTGTCAGTTTTTTGTTTTTTGGTTTTTTCTCACCCCCTCCTGCCTTCTCTTTAATAATTTGGGTTTTAGTTGTATAACATTTTAAGTTATATATTGACTTTTTAATTATATCTTTATGTAGGTTTTATTTCTGTTATTGATTGCTCTTGGGAATATATATATATGTATTTATATCTTTATATATATATTTTACATACATGGGCCATATATTTATATATTTATCTATCTTATATATATGGGCCATATATATATTATAAATATATGTATTATAAATATATCTTTTATATATGGGATATATATTTATATATCTTATATATGGGCTATATTTTTATGTATATATATAAGATATATATATTCATATATATCTTATATATATGGGCCATATATCTTATACATATGGCCCACTTAGAAGCAATATTTTACCACTTCAAATGAGATCTAGAAAACTTACTATTATATAGTTACATAGTTAGTTACCTTTACTCTCCCCCTTTATGTTGTAGTTGCCATCCATATTACATATGCATACATTAAATATCCAATCAGATGTTAGCATTTTGCTTTCAACATTTAAAAATTTCTATCATACATATTTTAAAATATGAAAGAGAAAATGAGTGTATTACATTTACTTAGATATTTACTATTGCTATTTCTTTACCTTTATTCATGAAGAAGACAAAATTTCTCTCAAGTACTACTTCTCTTTAGCCAAAGAACTTCCTTTAGCATTTCTTTTAGACAGATCTGCTGGCAAAGAATTCTCTTAGTTTTTTGACATCTGAGAATTTCTTTATTATGCCTTCATTCTTGAAATATATTTTTGCTGCATATAGAAATCTTCATTGACAATTATTTTCTTTCAGTACTTAAAAATTTTGTTTCATTGCCCTCTGGCCTCCATGGTATGTGATGAGAAATGCATAGTCATTGGAATTTTTGGTCTCCCATAGGCAATGTGCTATTTTTCTCTGGTTGCTATAAATAATTTTTTGTCTTTACTTTTCAGTAATTTCATTACACTGTGTCTGGGCATGCATTTATTTGGGTTTATTCTGCTTGGAGATCATTAAGTTTTTTTATATCTAATTTTTAATCTTTTGAAAAGTTTGGGGAGTACTCAGCTACTATTTCTTAAAACACTTTTTGCACCTGATTCTCCTTTCCATCTGGCACTCTACCACTGCAGCCACAACACTGACTTGTGGCTAGCATAAAAGAGAACAGAAAAAAATGAAAACAAAAAACAAACAAACAAAAAAACCAAACCAAAGGATTTTTCCAACCACTCTCTCTCTCTCTAACTTTCAGGGACCTCCTCCTATTCTGGCCAGAAATAAGGATAGTGGGATTCTCTTGGAGCTCTTACAGTCCATACCCTGTACATGGTTTGGGCTTTCTGGCTGTCTTTTGATCCAGACTGTCTTTGAATTTTCCAGATGTGGAAGGAAAACATGAAACTCAATGCCAATTTGGTTGCATTTTGAGTTCTTTTTCTTCCCCAATGTAGCTGTTTCCATGTATTTTTTCAGAATCCTCAGATAGCTATTCAACACATTTTAGTTACATTCAGTGTGTCAGTGTACAGTGTTCTTCACCATGTCAAGTGTGTCTTAGACTTCCACCTAAGTATAAAAGGCAAAGAATAATTTTCTAAAGTTGCATTAGTCCGTTTTTGTTGCTTATAACAGAATACCTGAAACTGGGTAATTTATACAGAAATGAAATGTATTTCTTACAGTTTTGGAGGCTGGGAACTCTAAGGTACAGGGAAAACATTTGGTGAGAGCTTTCTTCTTGGTGATGACTCTATGCAATCACATAGTCAGAATGGCTAGCCATCTCACTCTCCTCATTTAAGCCATCAGAACCATGTCCATGATATCTCATTACTCCATGAATAGGTTAATCCATTCATGAGGGCACAGTCCTCTCAAAGGTTCCACCTTCCAAATACCTTAGTTGAATGTCCCAGTCTTTTAACACTATTATAATGTGGGTAAAGTTTTCAATACATGAACTTCTGGGGGACATATTTAACCCACAGCAATAGTTAAAGAAAAAAAATCTATTAAATCTAAACTATACTTAAAAAGAAGGAACGTTTATTTTAAAACATTTTTTTAAAGCAGAATATTTTAACAAACTGGTCTTTCATTCTAATGACAGATGCATAACTTTTCCCTAGGAATTTTGACAGGCAATGCTACATGTGTCATGTAATAAAAGTAAGGAAGTCCTTTTCTCCACGGGTTTGCATCTGGGGCTTTTTTGTCTACTGGTGAATTTTGACATAGTTCCTCAGAGGACTGTGGTCCCAGATTTATGAACATGAGCACAAATCCCAGTTAAGTGCTACTCCAAATTGCCAAAATTAAATTCACTATTGCCAACAACAGCAACAACAACAAAAAGCCAATCACATTAGTACCACAAGTATTAAGATTGGGACAATTTTACAACTAGATAGTTCCTACCCAACAGATGGTTGTAATCTTCTTCACAATACCAGGGCTCCAAATAATCAAAATACAAATGAAACAAATACAGCTGGACTCTCTATGCTTTCCATTACTAATTATAATAAAATCAGCAACAATTTCATGTTCACCAATCTTCAAAAACATTGTATATCTTTGAGGAATATCTTTTCTCTTCTATTCTTTTTCCCTAAATTTGAAAACTAGTTTAAAAGAAAAAAGAAACTTAGCACCAGTTTCTCAAATGGACAGTCATAGTATGTTGAAATTTTAACCTAGGATTTCTGATCTGAACAGTACTCTAAGAATACCCCTAAACCCACCAATCTCATGACGTTTTAGTAGGGTGTCATCTTTTCATACACATGTGGAGGAAAAGACTTGTTAAATACGAATTCTTTCAAAACAAATAACTAATACATTTCTTGTAGGAGTTAATTTCCACAGAGATTTTTTTTTCTTTACACCTGCAGGCAAAAAAATTGTCATAAAAATTCCAGCAATCACAATAACTAATTACAGTGCATTGCTTACCAAAGCAGCTTTTGAGAGTTCAAATGCTCCCTTAAATCATAGACCACAGCTTTGATTCTGCTTTGCTTCTTTATATCAAATTGTGTCTTAGACTTCTTCTGAAGTATAAAAGGCAGGAAGTGTTATTCCCCAGTTCAAGGGAAAAAAGTCCAAACAATTAAAACTAAATTATATGTAAAAAGAAAAAATTTACTTCAAAAAAAAATGTTAAGCAGAATATTTTAACAAACTAGTCTTTCATTCTAAAAAAAAAAAAAAAAAAAAAAAAAAAAACCTTAACTAATAATATTCCAATAAGAAACATTAATTATATGGAAAGAATTTTTAAAATTTTGCAATGCTGCAGTTGAGTGGAAATGCTGACACTCTCATTGAATGCTGGTGTATATATTTACAACAACACTCATCCTTGTACATTGGCATCTGATAAACAGTCATTAACATTTGAGTTTCTTTTTATAACTATTTTATTTTAGAAAATATTCTTTACACAGAGAAGTCATTTAAAAAATCTTTGGAACTTACTTTTGCTTTTCCATCAAACTGTGGCCTCTAATTTGTTTTTCCATCAAACCATGGTCTCCTCTTTAATTTGTAAAAAAAAACGGAAAAAAAAATAGAGTTATTGTGTAGTCCCTGTATTAAACTTGAACTTGATTTTTAATATGAGCTTGTTTATTGATTGTGTTTGTGTGTTTGTGTTTGGGGATTAGAAGAGTACTGAAACTTTTATTCTTTTAGCTTTCGGGGTAACTGGGCTGGGCCCTTCACCTCTGTCCTAAAGTAGCCTGTTTGTTTTATTACAGTATGCTGAACAATTTAATTTTCTATGTGTTTCATCATGTGAAAAGGGTTGGAAAGCTTTGCTCTAGAATTATTTCACATGTGTTTCATTACTGAATCTTAAAACATTTAAAATGAACTTAATTAAATCATAAATTACAATAACTACATGCTACATTAAGTTGAAGGTAAGCTACCTTCTGTGACCTTGGGTAATTCAATTAAACATGAGAATTATCAGTTTTTGTTTTGTTTTGTTTTGAATGAGTAGGTTAAATGCCAGGCTTTCTGTGTAAGACTATATAAAGAATTTTGGGGGAGATTTTTAAAAAATGCTTATGTTCAAGCCTACCAGACCAATTAAAATATAATTTTTTTTTTTTTTTAAAGATTACTGGTAACAGAATCTTAACCCTTGACTTGGTGTTGTCAGCACCACACTCTCCCAAGTGAGCCACAGGCTGGCCCTAAATTATAATTTTTGAGTCAAGCCCAGGCACTAGTATTTTTTTCAAATTCCTGATGTTATGGACCAGTAGGTGAATTCAAATGAAATATATAAATATCTATTTTCTATTAATAGTGTTTTAAATTATGATCATTTTATGAACTGATGACCATAACCAGTTTAAAAAGAAACATATCTATATAAGAACAATTTTTAAATGAATGGAAGTTTATCTCTTTCAAACACAGAATCCCTGGTATCTAACTGTGTATGTCCAATTTGGGTAATGTTTGGCTAACTCCAATGGTATTAATTGGATGCTCCAAACACACAAGGCTACTTCAAAAAATTCATGGAAAGGATTGTATTGTCTTTTAATTCTATTTTCCACAAACTTTTTGAAGTAACCTCGTATATTGCTTGCTTTTTGTGTAGAAGGCATTATGGTAGAAAATCTTTATAGGTAGAAGATATAAAACTTGAAGTCAAAAACTTTAAAGTAGTTAAAACTTGTGGGGAAAATAGAATAATTTAGTTGGGCTCCCTCCACATTTCTTGTAAGTGTGGGTGGAGTTGGTGCGTATGTGCACCCATGTATCTTTCTAATTGCTTGTGTGTGTTTTCTGCAGTTTGTGAAGCAGGCTGGTGGCAGAGAGCTCGGGTCTAACAATAGAGCATGTTTACTCTGCTGGAAGCTGCTCAGTTTCAGTTTATCTTTGGACTTTGCCAGTAGCAGCTGAGTTTCTGAGTTTCTCCTTTGTACTGCCTAGCTCCTAGGTGTGTCTGTGCTGAATAAAGACTATTCCTTCTTCAACCAAGGCTCCAAGGACCTTTTTGTCCAGTGACCTAGCTCATAGACCTGCGTGTGAAGGGTTTGTGAACGGGCTCAAGGGATCTGTGAGCTCCAGACCCTAGCCTTAGCTCTACAATTGGCGTCATCAGCAGGATTACGCTACAAAACTCAAATTTTAAAATAGTTTTATTAGTATGGGGACAATGAATATATGAGAGTAATTTAGTTTCTGTGAACTTTTTGAAGTATCCTCATATTAAGGGGCATATTTCCTTTGAGTTCAGTTAAACCCAGAGAAAAGTAGCAGAGCTTAAGTCAATCCAAAAGGACCACACATGAGAAGTCGCTTGTTGGGTTGTAGTAACTTCAGGAGGAAGAGTCTGGAAACATACTGCAAGTAGTGGGAGGTGGTAGTAATGAGTAGGAACTTTAGACATCAGCCCATGTATGCATCAGCCACTTCAGGAAACTGGGGGATGGAGGTCTCCAGTGGTGAGAGGTTTCTAAAGAATCTGCAAAAAATATGTCAAAAGGGAAAAAGCTAACATAAAGGCAACAAAGCCAAAGTAAGGTTTTCTTACCTTTCTTTCCCCACTCCATTGGAGAAATTAGAAACAGCAGCAGTGAGAAACAGCAAAAATAATTACAATGGACTTAGTCCTCTGCTCCAAAGTGAAGTTTTCTTTTTTTATTTTAATTTTAAAATTTTATTTTATTTTAATATTTATTTGTACATATTTGTTGGGTACGGTGTGTTGTTCCAATACATGCATATTCTGTACCTTGATTAACTAAAGGTAGATAGCATGGCTCTGTACCTGTTAATCCACCACTTCCTTTCATCTTGCCTCTTGTCACCTCGTGGCCTCTGATAACCATTATTCTACTCTCTACCTCTATCTATGAAAACCACTTTTTTTTTTTTTTTTATTCCACATATGAGTGCGATCATGCAGTAGCTGTTTTCTGTGCCTGACTTTCTTCACATAACGTGATGGTCTCACAATTCCATCCAGGCTGCTGCAGATGACAGAATTTTATTTATTTATTTAATAGCTTAATAGTATTTCATTCTGTATATATACCATAGGTTTTTTTCTTTTTTAAAAAATCCCCTCATCTGTTTGATGGTCATGTAGGTTGATTTTATCTCTTGGTGTCGGGTCCGCCGCCGGATGACCCGAACAGCCCTTAGCCTCGTTGCTTTTGGTGGGTGAGCGAATGGCCTGGATTACTCTTTCCCTCCTGTCCCCTTTGGAAGGAGACGGGGGAAGAGAGCCGTGAAGAGAGGTGAGCTCAGCCACCGGCCCCAACCAGCCTGGTTTAAACGACACTCAGACCCGGCGGGTTCTGTCGAGCAGTTCCGTTATTATCACACAAGCACTTGCTTTTATAGGCAGATGGGGAGGGAAGGTTTTAACATAATCCTATCAGCTTAAAGGTCAAGAGCATGCATCCTGTCTCAATGCCTAGCTATTGCAATCACACAGTGTTCACGAGCGCGGTGACCAATAAGGGCTAAGGCAAGGTTCCCGCAGACACCCCCACCCTACTTCCTCCCTGCGCTGTCTTAGGCTGCCATGTTAATCCACTTGTAATGTCACTTATGGTGGCGTTAGTTTTTAAGGCCCGACACGTGCCTGTCTTAGGTTGTTTCCCTCTGGAAATCTTACCCGTCATTGACTATCCAGCCAAGCGGGGGCGGGGTGGAGCCTTACAGATTGGCGTTGATTTTTTAAAGGGCCGTATTGACCCAAGGGCTGTCAGGGCTTTCATTATGGGCCACTTCCTCTACCACCTGGGTGAGCATTACGAGATAAGTGGTGTTGCGCCTTATAAGAGACACAACCTGGCGAATGGTGTAAGGCCCCAAGATGAAAATGGCTAGGGAGCCCTGCAGGGAGGACAGCAGGGTGGTGAGCCATGGGGAACTTAAAAGCCAGATTTGGAACCAATTATTATTGGCTTCTCGCTCTTTTTTTTTTTTTTTGCGCTTTTCTAGCCCTTCTCTAAGCTAAGCTAGGGAATCTTTCACCACTCCAGAGTGGTTGGCATAGAAGTAGCACTGTTCTTTGAGGGCGGCGCATAATCCTCCTTGCTGTAAGAACAACAGGTCTAGTCCACGTCGATTCTGTAAAACAGCTTCAAAAAGTGATGTTAGTGATTTTTTTAAATGTGATACAGACACCTCCATGTGGCTTGTATGACCTCCCAGGTTTGGTTGGCTGGCTCCTGGGGAGCTCCCCCGGTGGCAGAGGCCCTTGTCCTTGTTGACCCGAGGAGGGCGGCCACTTGGAGCATCCACAAAGGGTTCATAATGCAGTCTGAAACATACAAACAATAAACTCCTCAGGGTCCTCAGTACCCTGGGTGTCTGGCAAGAACTTAAGATTTTTGGCTGGGACCCATATAGGGGTTGACTCACTGAGGGGGAAGACACAACCAAACCCTCGACCCATAGTTAGCAACGGGTCAGGGCCCCTCCACTGGCCTGTTAAGGGGTCTTTCCACCACACTTGGACTTCCGGGCGTGGTGGTTGAGCTGACCAGTGTTTCTGGAAGGCAGACAGGGGTTCATTTTTGGAAAAATTTAGGATGTTTAAAGTTAGGAGTGCCTGTCCCAACTGCTGATGAGGGCTGGTGACTCCCCCTTTTTGTTTTAATAATTGATTTTTTAGGCATTGGTGATGCTGTTCAACAATGGCTTGTCCTTGGGGGTTATAGGGAATTCCTGTAGTATGTTTAATGTTCCATTGTATTAAGAATTCTTGTAAGGCTTTGCTAGAAAAACAAGGCCCATTATCTGTTTTAATTTGTGCTGGCAGCCCTAAGGTGGCAAAACACTGCAGCAGGTGATTTTTTGCATGCTTGGCAGCTTCACCTGCGTGTGCTGGGGCCCAACACATGTGTGAATAGGTGTCAACGGACACAAAAACATATTTGAGTTTCCCAAAAGGTGGGAAGTGAGTTACATCAGTTTGCCAGAGCACATTAGGCTTGAGTCCCCTAGGATTGGCCCCTGGCGGTTGTAAGGGGGGTACTTGCAGATAAGGAAGGCATGACTTGCATGTGTGTATAATCCTTTTTAGCTGTGAAATAGGTATATTTGGAAACCTGGCATGTAGTAAAGTGTGCAGTTGGCTGGCACTATCTATTGTATATATTTTAGGGCCCTGAGAGGCAAGAGTGTCTGCCTAGGCATTTCCAGTGGCTAGAAATCCTGGCATCCCTTGATGACCCCGAAGGTGTTGAACAAAAATAGGGTTATTGCGGCCTTGCAAGGTACTCCTTACTTGTATCATAAGGGAAGAGATGGGATTACAATCTAAGTGAATGTGGGCTCCCGGAGGCCAGGGAGAAGATTGGCCACATATAAGCTGTCTGTAAAAAGGTTAATGGAGTCTGGCACCTTTTGCAGGGCAAGGAGTATAGCGAGCAGCTCTTTGTATTGTGCCGACCCATCACAGGGGTGAAAATGAGTAGCGGGGGCCGCCTGTGATGTGGTGCATGGGGGTTTTTTGCCTTTAGCCTTGGGACATTGGCTTTTAAAATGACCTTGTTTTCTGCAACCAAAACATTGTCCCTTGAAGGGTGAGGAAGCATTGTTTCCTGAGAGGTCAGGGCGGTAAACGCCTTGAAGGCTCCAGTTAAGTTTTGTGTCTGAGCCTGCAAGGCTGAGGATAAAGTCCTGGCCTCGGCAACAGCTTTTTTTTAGTTCTTTTACAACGTTGACCAGATAGGCCTGAGGGGCCGCTTCTCCCCATGGGCTGCGGACAGCTGGGGGTTCCCAGCGAGCCATGACAGGAAAAACCTGCGGCTCTGCTGAGGATGTTTTTAAAGGTGGACTAGCCTCCTCCACTTCTTCAGGTGCTGCTTTCTCTCCTTCGGCTAAACTTTGCTCAGGGCCTTGCATTGGCAGCTTTGTTTCCTTTTTTCTCTCCTCATCGAACTGCGCCCAATCCCTTTTTGCCCCTTCCTGATGCTCGGGATGGAAGCAAAGCTTTAGGGCAGAGATGGTTGGGTAGAACCCTAAGGGGGTGTCTAGCCCATGATTAATCTCGTTCTTTCTGGCCAGGGTCTGAACCTGGTCCCAAGTCTCAGATGAGAACAAGTTGGACAAAGGTGCCCAAGGGGCTACCTGCACCACATGACGCCAGGCATTGGTGGCCGTGGAGTCAGATATTTCTAGGCCTCTGCTTTTTACCATGTACTTTAGAGCCTTGCAAGCTGTCTCGTCACTCTTTCTACACACGCCTCCAGTGTTGCCCTGTGAGGAAGGTACAAAGGGAACAACAGGGCAGAGAAGTGCAGGGACTTCCCCCTGTTATGGTACTCACCCTGACACGCAGGCAGATTACTTCGCGGCGACTACCGCGGTTGCGGGGGCCACTCTGCTGGATGATCACCCTTCCTCGACCTTCTTTCAGGACCGAGAGGCCGGGGGCCTCACTTGCTCGCCTTTCACCCACAAGTTTTAAAAATGCCTCACACGGGGCACCACTCTGGTGGGTCCACCGCCGGCCAACCTGTACGGCCCAGGATTCCCCTTTCCCTCCTGTCCCCTTTGGAAGGAGATGGGGAAAGAGAGCCATGAAGAGAGGTGAGCACACTGCCGGCCCCAAAACAGCCCGGTTAAAGGACACTCAGACGCAGCAGGGGTTCTGTCGAGCAGTTCCGTTTATTAGGACACAAGCACTTGCTTTTAAAGGCAAACAGGGAAGGGAGGTTTTTTACATAATCTTATCAGCCTAAAAGTCAACAGAGCATGCATCCTGTCTCAATGCCTAGCTATTGCAACCTCGAGTGCGGAAGCGCGTATTTGGCCAATAAGGGCTAAAGCAAGGTTCCCGCAGACACCCCCACCCTACTTCCTCCCGGCGCCATCTTAGGCTGCCACATTAATACGCCCTTGTGGGCCCATAATGGCGCCGCTTGCAATATCACTTAAGGTGGTGTTAGTTTTTAAAGCCTGACATCTTGGCTGTTGTGAATAGTGTTGCAATGAGCATGGGAGTGCAAGTGTCTCTTTCATATATTGATTTTGCTTCCTTTGGTTATATACCCAGTAGTGGGATAGCTGGCTCATAAGGTAGTTCAATTTTTAGTTCTCTGAGGAGACTCCATACTGTTTCCACAGTGGCTGTACCAATTTGCATTCCCACCAATAATGTAGGAGAGTTTTCTTTCCTCCGCATCTTTGCCATCAATTGTTATTTTCCATCTCTTTTGATAATAGCCATTCTAATTTGAGTGAGATAATATCTCATTGTAGTTTTAATTTGCATTTCCCTGATGATTAGTGATATTGAGTATTTTTTTCATGTGTCTGTTGCTCATTTTTATGTCTTCTTTTGAGAAATGTCTATTCAGGTCCTTTGCCCATTTTTAAATTGGGTTATTTAGTTTTTGTCCATACATATCTGGATATTAGCCTTTGTCTGATGTGTAGTTTGGTAATACTTTCTCCCATTCTGTAGGTTATCTCTTCACTTTGTTGATTGTGTCCTTTGCTGTGCATTTGTCTATTAGTCTATTTTTGCTTTAGTTGCCTCTGCCTTTGTAGGATTGTTCAAAAAAGCACTACCCATTCCCAGTTTGTGTCGTGTTTCCCCTATGTTTTCTTGTAGTAGTTTCATAGTTTCAGGTCTTAAATTTAGATCTTCAATCAATTTTGAGTTGATTTTTGTGTATGTTGAGAGATAAGGGTCTAGTTTCAGTCTTTTGCATATGAGTATCCAGTTTTCCCAGCACCGTTATTGAAGAGGTTGTCCTTTCCCCAGTGTAAATTTTTAGTACCTTTGTCAAAAATCAGCAGCTGTAGATACATGGGTTTATTTCTGGGCTCTCTATACTGTTCCTTTGATCAATTTGTCTGTTTTTATGCCAGTACCACACTGTTTTGTATAGTGTACAGTAAAATATACTATAGCTTTATAGTATATTTTGAAGTCAGGTAGTGCTTATGCCTCCTACTTGGTTTTTTTTTTTTTTTTTTGCTTAAGATTACTTGGCTATATTTGGGGTCTTTTATGATTTCATACAATTTTTAAGATCATGTTTTATATTTCTGTGAAGAATATCATTGGTATTTTGAAAGGGATTGCACTCAATCTGTAGATTGCTTTGGGTAATATGGACTTTTGATGATATTAATTTTTGATGATATTAATTTTTTCAACTCATGAGCAGAATAGCTTTTCATTCATTTATACGTTACTCAATTTCTTTCAATGTTTTATAGTTTTCATTGTAGAGGCCTTTTACCTCTTTGGTAAAATGTACTCTTAGGTATTTCACTTTTTTGGTAGCTATTGTGAATGGGATTAAGCTCTTGATTTCTTCTTCAGATATTTTGTTATCGGCATATAGGAATGCTATTGATTTTTGTGTGTTGATCTGCCACTTGACTGAATTTATTTACTAGTTCTAGTAAATCTTTGGTGGAGTCTTTAGGGTTTCTATTTTTATTAGTCTGTTTTTGTTGCTTATAACAAAATACATGGAACTAGATATTTTATAAAGAAAAATGAAATTTATTGCTTACAGTTTCTGAGGCTGGGAAGTCCACAGTCCATCCAGTGATGGTGACAGTGACCCAGGGGTCTCACACTGCAAGATGGTGGAAGCAGAGAGAGCAGGGAGAGACTCTTCTCTTCTTTTAAACCCCTCAGAACCACACCCCTGACCACCATTTTTAATCCATTCTCTACTGCACTGTCCTACAATCCAATCACCTGGTTAAGGCTCCACCTAACAATGACCATAATAGGATTTCCCACCCTCTTAACAGTCACAGTGGGGGCTAAGTTTCTAATACATAAACTTGGGGGACACAACTCAAGCTTCAGTGAGTTTTGGGGGACATAATTCAGTTCACTACACTATTTTTATGATCATGCCATCTGCAAACAGAAATAATTTCACTTCCTCCTTTCTGATTTGGATGTGCTTTATTGCTTTCTCTAGCCCTATTGTACTGGCTAGAACTTCCAGTACTATGTTGAATCAGTGGGGAACGTGGGCATTTTTTGTCTCATTTCAGATCTGATAAAAAAAAGTCTTCAATTTTTGTCCATTCAGTATGATATTAGCTGTGGGTTTGTCAAATAAGGCCTTTATTGTGTTGAGGTTCATTTCCTCTATATGTGATTTGTTAAGGGTTTTTATCACAATGGGATGTTACATTTTATCAAATGCTTTTCTGCAGCTATTGAAATTATCATATCCGTTTTTCCCTTCATTCTGTTGATGTGATGTATCACATTTATTGATTTGTGGTATGCTGAATCATCCTTTCATCCCTGGGATGAATCTCACTTAATCATGGTGAATGTTCTTTTTGTTATGTTGTTGGATTTGGTTCACTAGTATCTTGTTGAGGATTTTCACATCTATATTCATTAGGGAAATTGGTCTGTGTTCTCTTTTACTGTTGTGTCTTTTTCCAGTTTTAGTACAAGGGTAATGCTGGCCTAATAGAATGTAAACTGCAGTTTTCTGAAGTTAATTAAAGCATGAGCTGAGGATGGGGAGAAGCTTTGAATCTGAAGTGATGTTGAAATTTTGACTTATATTTAAGAAGTAAAATGAAACTGATCGTCTGGTTGCCATAGAGGTTGGCAACCTCTATGCTATGTGTTGAATTATGTCCCCTAAAAATGTATATGTGTTAAAGTCCTAACCCCCTATACCTCAGAATGTGGCTTTATTTGGAGATAGAATCATTATAAAAATAACCAAGTTAAAATGAAGTCATTAGATTGGGTCTTCATCCAATATGACATGGTGTTCTTATAAAAAGGGGATACCTGAAGACAGACAGGTATATAGGTAGAACACTATGTGCACATGAAGATGGCCATCCATAAGCCAAGGAGAGAGGCCTAGAACAGATACTTTCCTCACAACTCTCAGAGGAACCCACCCTGCCAACAACTTGATTTTCGACTTGTAGCCTCCAGAGCTATGAGACAATAAATTTGTGTAAGCCACCCAGTTTATGGAACTTTGTCATGAAAGCTCTAGCAAACTAAATCAGAAGGCTTGTGACATGAAGCACGTATTGCCAGCTCAAGAAGGGTTTACAGAATGTGGAGACTTGGCTGATGGAGGAAATTCATGAACTTTTTAAACAAAACCAATCTGTGCCAGAATTTGTAAAGTGACCCTTGGACAAGGCTCAATAAACTCTTTTGTTGTGTGTAATAAAGTTCTATGTGATTGTTGCTACATTTATTTGTTTATGTATTATCTGTAGCTTTTTCCATTATACAATGACAAAAATTAGGCACTGCAAAAGAGACCATATGATCCACAGAGCCTAAAATATTTATTCTTGGCTCTTTACAGAAAAATTTGCTTTGCTCTGCCTTAGAATGAGAATACTGCTGGGAATTCCCACCTGCTGGGAATTAATAGAGCAAATGTAGCAAGTGGTCTGATCTGGATATGAAACCACAGGATCCCCAGATCAGGCCCCTCTCAGTGTTTTGTCAGAATAGATCTGAATAGTATCTATAAAGAGAGAGAAATTGACACACCTTATTCACCTCGTCCTCCAAAAAATAAGATAGAGCCTAATCTAATGGAGGAAGACCTTCCAGAGAAGAAGCAAAGGGAAAAGAAAGAGTTGGAAAATGATACCTACAGGGAGAGCTAATGACAGTCTTGAGGCATCATGACTTACCCCAAATTTTCAGACCCATTAAAATGGTATGTGTTCACCAATCGGAAGTTTTACTTTGAAAGGGGAGATTATATTAAGCTTTATGACCTTTGTGAAAAGGCCATTGAAGTGACACAGAAAACCAAGAGGACCATTGAAAAATTATAAAATCTTACACCCTATTTGGCAACTCATACCTCAGCGAAAAGAAATATGACAATGCTATCACTTCTGCAATAAATATTTTGGCAGAACACCAAATTCTCAATATGCTACAAACATTGTCAGCAGACAGAAAATATCCTGAGGAACAAGAATGATTGGTGTATGTCAATCCTGACTTGGGTTTGGAAGAAAAGAAGAAATACAATTTATTGGAAAGGGGGCTTTCTCAAGTCCATAAACATGAAATATTAAACAATAAGATGCACAAGATGTCACACCGTGCAAGAATCAGGCAGCTGGCACTGAAGGGCTAGGAAGTATGTATGCACCTAGAGCCCACACATTCTCAAGGGCTGTACATAGAAGGCATGGTAGACATGCTATGGACATGAATGTATATTAGAAGACTCTAGACTTGGACTCTAGCTGTAAGGAAGCAACAGATGACTATCAGTAATGATTGAAGTGAAAGTCAATAAAAACATGACAACCTTGAGGACGGGAAACAGTGAGTCATGGATGACCCTGAAGTCCAGAAAACAATGATTTTTTCTAACCAAGGGGATGCACCTGACACAAATGTGAAACCACCCCCAGGCACTCAGGGAACACATAGAATATTCAGAAGGTGATAGATGTAGGTCTGATCACAATGTGGGAATGCTGTGTTCAGCCTTCTCCTCTTCCCCCTCATGTGGAACATGGCAAGCATAGCTGGGTTGCAGCATACAGCAAGGAGTAGAAAAGAGAGAAGGGGGGAAAGGGAGAACAATTTTAATCCACATGATCATAAACATCAATGTGCATGATGTATTCTTTATATAGCTGCTGTCTGAGGCCCCTCTCAACATCCTCAAACTGCTGTCACTTGAGCTCTGTATCTCCTCTGCACCCTCCAAAGCTATCATGGATACCATTTCTCATAGTTATTGAAGGGGAAGGGTCTTGTACAGTAGGCTGTATATGAAGATAGAAGGTTGTTTTTTCCTGTCCTCAGATCTCAACTATCCTTCTCACATTCCTAACTTCATGGTCTCTTTTCTCTAAGAAAACAGGCCATTTTGGCAATGCTATGAAAGAGAAAGAGAGATAGAGACAGAGAGAGACAGAGAGAAAAAAATGAATCTATGCTACCTACAAGAAGCGGGACCAGCAGGAAATACCCAGGTAGAAGAACAGGCCTTAAGTGAAACTTGTTGGAAGAGCAGTGGTGTGAGAAACATAAAGTAAAACATATTCATGATTTATTCTATAGAACTCAACTGTAAAAATAAGCTAAGGCTCCAGTTGATTATTAGAATTAAGAGGAAGAGAGGTCACTATGATGAAGAGGACGTTTATTTGGTGCAATTAAAAAGATATTCTCATTAATGTCCTCTTAATGGTCAGATTACAATAATGGATATGTTTCATTTTTAAAACATAGAATCAAATGGGACACTTACCAGATTTGATAGAAAACCTTGGTCCTTCATTTTGGGATTTCCCATCCTTTTTCCTAGGGCTCCACAAGCTGTGGGAAGGAGTCTGTGAGTCCATAAAGAAGTCTCTTGCTTGCACTTGGCCCTAGTTCTATGGCCATTTAACTTTAGGTGGTTTTATTGGCAGCAGACTCTTCCTCCCACCAATCTCTTACCCATTCCCCAAACATGCCCATGTGAAGCCCCTTCAGCCATGTCTGGTGTCTTCAATGGAGCCACTTGTGGGAAGTATCTTCTGCCACTTCCTCAATCTATGGAAGGCACTTTTCTATCAAATTTGTTCACGTAATTTTCCTTCACCCCTTGAAAGCTTTATCCTTGTTCTTTGTTAGCATCCTACACTGTCAAGAGCATCAGCTTTTTACAAACTTGTTCATCATTCCCCTGGCACAAGAGAAGCCTAGGAATCTAGGAATCAAAGGCTGAAAGTGAAGCTTGTTTATTAGGTACAGATCAGATGGGACTGGGGTGGAGAATAGTGAGTTAGTTTTTCATTCTTTTGGGTCTTTGCAAAATACCCTCTATCCTCCACATTGTATGATGTTAGTGTATGCTCATATGGTGCTATTTGATGTGAATGAGATAAACAACCTGACCAAGAAAAAGAAACATAGTGAATGGAAACTGGGAAACATACTTTGGCTGGCATGGGACAAAGTAATTTGGTCTGCAGTCCTGCTTTTCTTTCATGTTGAGCACACTTTAAAAATGATTTTCTAAATAAGAGACAGCCCACTTACCTGTTCGTCAGTAAAAGCATCAGCAATGAAAGAACAAGACAAGTCAATGGGAACAGTGATTTGGATGGATGGATCACTGATGGGCAGACACACAGAGAACACGTTTAGCCTTCCAACTGTACTTATTTGAATGCTAAATTAAAATTTGAGTCATGGTACACTAATTAAAAGCTCTAAATTATAAATAAAATTCTTTGATATTTGTTCTGTAGGTCAACAGAAAACTTAATGAATCCAATTTAAATGTGTGAACAATATTTATACCTCTTTTACTGCATCAGGTTTAAAAGATGCCAACAAAAAAGAGGCACAGTATCTATAAAAGCGATCAGGTTGAAATATATGGTATGGCTTTAAAAAGTCTTTAATGGTTTAATTAAGTAGCCTGAAGTAGAGATAACTATAGTACCAAATGATTCCAATGAAATACCAGTAGGCAGCTTAGTTTTTTTTTAATTGTTTTTTTGTTTGTTTGTTTTTCTCATAGAATTAAGAGAAAACTCAGTAGTTTACAAATGTGATTGTAAACTTGTGCATTTCTGGACTATATTTTAAGCACATGGATTGGTTTCTTTGCAGTCAGGGGAGAATTGTAAGATAGACGAATCACTAAAGTTCTGATTTATTTGAATAAGAAGTAGATACAGAGAACAATCTTTGCCTATATATGTATTAATACTAAACATATATGTGTATAGATAAAGAATAAAAATATATAAATCCAATATATCTACTACTTTACTAATGTAAATAATCATTTTGATTTTTAAAATTTGCCGTATCTATAACACCAATCAATGCAGGGGGTTAGTACTTGCCTAAATTCTGGTAATACGATTAGACAGGTCAATGTCCTATAAAAAAAATCTGTTTTTAACACTTTTCTATTGCCTTTGGACATTTATGATTGGAACTAGTTGCTAATTTACATTTCCTCATGGAGTACAATAAATATGAGAGATCTTTACAATAGCCTCTATAGGTTTAAATTATTTTTTTAAATATACATGCAAAGGTTAATTATTTTTCAGAGAAACTGATGTTATCCTTGGGAGTAATTTTGAGTTATTTATTGTCTTTCTTGAAGTTAATTATATTAATTGTTGACACTGGATTAACAATGTGAAATGGAAGAATGCTAATTAATTGAATAAGCCTTTTTTACATTTTCTTCTGTTTCAGTCGATCTATCTTTAGTGAATAAAAATGAAAATGCCATCTATTTCTTGGGAAATTCTCTTGGCCTTCAACCAAAAATGGTTAAACAATATATTGAAGAAGAACTAGATAAGTGGGCCAAAATGTAAGTATTTGTTTTAAAAGCTACTATTCTATATCTCATACAAGAGTTGTAAAAATCACACTAGGTGGTCTAATACTTGAAAAGATATATAATAGAACCCTACTACTCTGGGGTAGACAGAAACCCTAGGGATCGTGTTGTTCAATACTCTGATATTACTGATGAAATAACTAAAATTCAGAATATGGTCACATGACAAGTTAGTGGCAGACACAAGAGTAAAACTTATGTAAGTCACTCGCCTGTGTTGACACATCTAAATCATGTGTAGTGATTTTATTTCTTTAATGACCAACAAAAGAGTTAATATTTAGAATTTTAGTTTTTTCATGATTAGTTCTTGACTAAACTATCAATACTTACTTTTGTAAATAAGAAAATAAAACTTGTTAAGGAGGCCAGAGGTTGGATGAAGTTGAAGGCACTTTTCTTCCCAATAAAACTAGGATTTATTGAGATAAAAGATGCTTCATTTGAGCTTATCTCAGCGGGTTTGCTCCGACCATGAGGGAGTCTTAAATCAGGACCCTTTCCCCCCATCTCTTCTGCTGTACTTTTGTTCTTCTGACTGTGAAACCCTTCACACTCTCTCCTTACTTGAATTCTTACCCTCTGTAAACCCAACCTTCTCACCCACATTGATTATCCCTCCCCAAATGTCATTACTCTTGGGTAAGCAGTTTAGAGGTATCTGTTCTCATTAGTTTCATATTCTTAGCTGTATTATAAACCCCTTCAGGAAAAAAACCTAGTCATGTCTTTTCTATCCTTCCCCAGTAATTGTTGTGAAAGTTGAAACTAGAAATATTTTTTAAATATTTAAACTTTAAACTTTGTATTTCTAAAATTCTAAACATTCAAATATCTTTAAGTATTTAACATATTTAAAATAACCAAAAGTATTTTTTAAATATTTTTTGACTATTTGAAACTGAAAATTCGATATGAAGGTGAGTCAAGTTTTGTCTGTAAGGAAACAAAATATCAGAAATATGAAACCGAAGTAAGAATTCCAATGAAAGACATTTAGTGATCATAGGAACTCAGAATATTTTCTCTACCTTACTTCATTTTCATGCTACAGATCTTTTATTTGGGAATAGTACCTGTTCTTTAAAGATTAGTTTACACTGACCATGCTAATGATTACTACCATGACTATTAGATAACGCTGAAAAGTTCTTAATTTTAGTGGTTAAGGATATAAATTCACAACTTAATGCAAGAATGACAAAAGTTTATATAATTTATTAAGCCTGTTATAACTTTATCTGCATAACTTTCATGCATAAATTGCAAAATACATATCATCACATTTGGGAGCATTTTGCACTAGCAGGTTTTAGTATTTAATAAATGAGGGTCATAGTTAATAAAAATGGTTAATATTCATTTTTGGCCATAATGTAAGAGAGAGCAGAGAATTAGATTGAATGAATTTGAACTTTAGAGTGTCCTTGCCTCTTGGATATTCATTCAGCAAGGCTGTGCATTTTTATCCTCTAGGCATTTAAAAAAGATGCTACACTGCTGTTCTATTCATATCTTTATGGATAATCCTACTTTAGTAAAGGACTGGTTGATTGTTTTCAAGACTTTAAAATTGCATTTCAGGAAAGTGCCTCTGTCATAACACTTGTCCTTCTATTGTTTTTATCTTTTACTTTTATATTTTCCCTTGTGATGATAGAAAATTTCAGTCTTAATTAAACCTTTTTATCTAATTTTCGTTAGATGATTCATAAAGGGGATACATTTTAATGCTTTAGGCAATGTAAATTGAATTAAAGAAGACTTCTGAGCAAAAGATACCCATGCTATCACTGCTTTTTGCTTTCTTTGTTTTATTTAGTCTTCTTGCTTTAAGCTGTGGTGACCTAGTCAATGTCATGGCCCTGCCTGCCCACAAACGTCAGTGGTGTTTGAAGTGCACAATTATATTCCTGTTTCTTTCTACCTTACTCCCTACCTTTGATCCCAAAAGTATTTTCTCATCATCATCTTCATTATTATTATTATTATTTTGCTCCTAAATATTTAGCTTAAAATCTCATTTCTGGCTTTTCCGGCTAAGCTTCTATTGCGAGGAAAACTTTTCTTCTCCAACTTAGAACTTAGGTCCAAGTGATCAGGGCTCTGTCACTTAATTGACAACAGACAGAATAACAGGAGAAAAGTTTATTTTACACACAGGTGGCAGCGCTCTTTAAGGAGTGGCTTGCTGAACAACTAATACCGGCTTAACCAAAGGGGGTAGTTTTAGGGCTTCAGTAGGAAAATTTGGAATGTTCTATTGGGTGTATTAAATCCTAATGCTAATAAACAGTATCCTTCCTGGCTGGAAGCTCCCCAGGAGGGAGATTAATGGCAGCTGAATTTTTACTTCCTGGTACTGGTGCTAACGCTTATTCTTGCTCTAAGGGTGGGTCAATGACAGCTGTATTTTTTGGAGGTTCTGCTTAAGTTTAGATAGTGTTTCTTTCTGTGGCTGCTTTTTGTTCAGATATTTTCATGTCAAAGTAATGTTAATGCCACTTTGGTGGGCTGTTGGTCCATTCAGTTTCTTTTCTGACTTTTGCTTTGGTTTCTGTACTAAATCGTCCCTAAAGTGTTCAGACTGCCTCTAGATCCAGGGCCTCCAATTATTGTGTTAAGTTTTACCTGATCCCATTGTTCCCCTTCACCTCATTCAACCCCACTTCTGTCCTACTACTTGGTTGATACTCAAGTCAGGTTAGTGCCTCCCTCTCTTCTTGAACAAAGGAAGATTATGGGAAGGACCGAGTCAAAGTGAGCTACACATTTACTAAATAATGCACATTGAAATTTGTCACTTGGTTGGAAAGATAATATTAAAAATTTATCATCTTAACAGTAACATAAAAATTAGAGTGCTTTGACAAAGCAAGATGTCACTCAGGGGTACAGATATCAAGTCTCTGGCCATCCAAGACCTGAAAAGTAGGAAATGCCGTTTGGTTCATGGCTATCATCTTTTTTACAGTTGCAACCTATTGCTGACATACTGCCTACCATACTTATCTGCAGAATAAATCATTTCTGATCATAATGCAGCCCAATCTTGTAATTTATATGGCTAACATCTTTGATTATTTATATTAGCAGAAAGTCATACCTGAAAATGTATAATTTGTAAAGAAACAAACCTTATCCCTACAGTTTTGGAGGCTGGATATTCCAAGGTTCAGGAGACACATCTGGTGAGGGCCTAATTAGTAGGAACTCTCTACAGAGTTCCTAGGTTACACAGGCTATCACATGGCAAAAGAGGCAGGAGTGTTTTTATGTGTTTACTTGCTCTCCTTGTAAAGCCAACCAGTCTGCTCTCTGATAACCCATTAAGACATTACCCATTAATTTATGAATGGATTAATCCACTCACGAGGGCATAGTCTTCATGATCCAATCACCTCTTAAAAGCCCCACTTTTCAGATACCATAGTTGGATTTCTCACCCTCTTAACACTGGTACAATGGAGGTCAAGCTCCAACATGGGCTTGGAGGGACATTCAAACCACAGCACTGTCTTAGTTCATTTCTTCTGCTGCAACAAAATACCTGAGACTGGATAATTTACAAAGAACAGGAACTTATTTTCTCACAGTTCTGGACACTGGGAAGTCCAAGATCAAGGTGCCAGCAGATTTGGTGTCTGGTAAGGGCTACTCTCTTCTTCCAAGATGGAGCTTCTTGCTATATCCTCACATGGTGGAAGGGGAGAACATCTTACTCCCACCTCTTTTATAAGGTGCTAATCCCATTCATGAGGGCTCTGCCCTCATGACCTAATCACATCCTAAAGGCCACACGTCTTAATACTGTCACATTAGTGATTAAGTTTCAACATATGAATTTTGAGGGGACACATTCAGACTATAGCAAGACTGAAATAATTTCTTCTAAAACTTACTATTTAAGGCAAAACTGTGAAAATAGTTTCCTTAGGAGCAATTACCTCTGTATTTGTTTTGAAATGCTGATTATTGTTACTCTGCAATTTCATTTTCAACTTAATGGGATTTCTAAAGTAGATTAATAACACTTTACTTTGAAGGATGTATTTGTTGTGTGAAATAACAATATTTAGATAATTTCAATATACTGAAATAGAAAACTTTTGGGGTAATCAGTCAGCCCAAAAATGCTGTAACAATAAGAAGCAACAATATACTTGGACCCTGTGGGTCTGCTAGAACGGGTAGGCAATCAGCTTAAAGAATTTGGGGGGAATGTTTTATATTTTATATTAAATATTTACTAATAGCCTAGATTATTTAAAGGAGAATAACATGGGTTAATAACCACAATGGTAAAGTTCAGCTGGAAGGGAAAGATATATCAGTCCTAAAGAACACATTATAAGTTGAGAAATGGATATTATGTTCCTAAGATAGAACCACAATATTTTAGGTCATCTGCATTATCAAATCTGCTAGATAAATGGTGTTTACACTTTTTCATAGGAGCAAAAACATGCTACAGTTGCATCTTTATAGGGATTCTTCTAGGAAATATGACAGCTTAGGTAAGTTTCTTTCTTTATTTATTTTATTTTGGCAGCTGGCCAGTACAGGGATTGAACCATGGACCTTGGTGTTATCAGCACTGTGCTCTAACCAACTGAGCTAACCTGCCAGCACTAGGAAGGACTATTAAAAGAGGAAAATAGCCCACTGAATTACATATCAGGAACAAACCACCTGGTTTACAGACAATGGCTCTCTTTACATAGTAGTGTGTATAGACAGGGCACTGATGAAGCATGCCAGAGAGGCTTGCTCCTGCAGACCCCTGTAGCCTCATTCAATTTAAGCATTTCTTTCTTTTTTAAAAAATAAAGTGTATGAATAAGAAAATATAGTACGTAGTATGGCATGTCACAAAAATTTTTCAAACATCTTTGTTGGCTAATCATCAGTTGGGTTGTATCATGAAAAAATCTAGTGATATGATTAAGGAAGGCTGTAAAATTTTATTTATTTACTTAAGGGAGGAAGCTTTCTAAAAGCAGGACCACTTTTCATTTTGTAGGATGGTTAAAGCATGATCCTATTTAAAAAAGGATCCAAGTTTCTATTAACTTCCTAATCAGATTTTATATCCTGAAATCTAATTTCATGAGCAAATACTGCTGGTAGACATTTCAGAAAACACCCCACTGACGGCAATGATTTATGCTGTGGTAATGAGTTGACTCTCTCCCATGCTCTCTTTTCCTTTCCAGCATTTGTAAAAAAAGACCGCAGCTATGCTGCAACTATTTTAGGCAGTTTTGAATGATAGCAATATAATATCTTTCTTAACTCTAATACGTATGTTTGTAACTACACTTTAATTTACATCAACTCTTTCTAATGACAGGCCACTTTACTTTGAGTTTATTTGGATAACACTTTCTACATACGTTTTACTACCCCAGGCTAGTAGGCTGACAAAATGAGGAAGCAGACTCCATGTGTGATATTTTAAAGGCAGGAAGATGCCAAAAGCATTGCAGGAAGAAACGTATTCTTAAAGATTATTACCACGGTGTCTACCAGAGTAAGGAGTAGGTGGCATAATATTCTGAGATATAAATTCTCTGAGGCAGAACATAGAATTTTACTACCTAAATGTAATAAGATGTATTGTGCTATCAGCAAAGGCCATGGAGCTCTATGTGATTAAAATAAAAAAGGATCCAAGTATCTGCCTTTAACTACCATTTAATGACAGTGATTTTTTTTTTTTTTCTTGAGCATTTATACTGGAAGTCAAGAAAGAGGCAAGAGCAGCAGGCTTTCTAATAATAACATGAGTAATAACTAACAATTGCCCTTCGCTTCTTCCTTAGTTCTTAGCAGTCTGTGTATATTCTCAAAGAAAGTCCTCTTCTTTCATTTTAGTTTATATGGTAATTGAAATATTAGTTTAAAAAATGTGTTATACACCACATGCTGATGAAGGGAGTTTGGCATTAGATTTACATTAGGAAAGATTCAGCAAAAGAGTACTATGTACCAATCTCTTTTACATGTTATCTCATTTGTTATTCATGGTAACCTTGTGAGGTACATACTATCACCACTTACTTTTACAAATTTGGAAAATTAGGTCCTATAATGTGGTCTCCTAGTATGAAACAGAGCTGGAGCTGGCTCATACTAGGAGAGGAAAGCCAATTGTTAAATATTCAGTACTATTTTTGGTAGCATGAAATTGGCCACGATGGGAGTGTTTACACCATGAAAATCAGCAAAGGCTAAAAAGTAGGGCTGCAGTCTTCCAGTCTTACCACCCCTCTTGGAGCATGTTTAGCAGTGCACCACTGCCAGTGTCTGAATTTCAGTGCATGGATCAAACCCATGTTTGCACTATACATAAAGCACATAAGGCATACTCCTTCCTTTCTTACAAGTTTACAAAACTTTTCAATTCCTAAACAATTAAGAACAATCTAATTCAGAACTTCATAAGATACAATTACGTAACAGCACTCTAAGGCACCTCCCCTTAATCCTTGGTTTTAATTTCTTCTATATTTTTCAAGTGTATTTGCCTTCCTCATTTAATGGAAACTTCTTGAGAGTTGAAACACTCTTATGTATTTTGTATTTTTCCTTTATGCCTTCTGGGATATTTACTGGAATAATAAAATTGAGCTGGAAAATGATAGGTGAAAGTACTAGAGAATAGGTCAAAGTGTAGCATTGGCTTTGATTATTACAAAGTGTTATTATGTACCTAAAATGTCATCATGAGTATAATCACATTTTAAATACTTCTATTTAATTTCCAGATTGTAGTAACTATATTTTAGAATTCAATTTATAATCATTGTAGTGGCTAGCTTAAAAAAAATGGTACATAGGTTTTAGTATAGATACTACTATATGCTACCAGTATATAAGCAGAGTGTTCAAATAGTCTTGAGATTTTCAGAATAATAGAAAAAAATAACGTCTTAGATTCTAAAATTTAGCAAAATAATGAAATAGTGTATGGGGAATCTTCCCCCATCACCTGACAAAAGCAGAACCAAAGAAATAAAAAATGATAAATAAAAAACCCAGAATTCCCAAGTACTATTTATTGATTTTAAAATAGCATACTTTTGTATAATCACTAAACTCTGCAATGGCCTATCCATATAGAAATGTCTATTTGCTAAAGCTGATATTTGAAAAATCATATACACGCACAAGCTAAGAAATGTTTGTCTCTTTTCAATTTCAGAGGAGCCTATGGTCACGAAATAGGGAAACGTCCTTGGATTACAGGAGATGAGAGTATTTTGGGTCTTATAAAGGACATTGTTGGTAAGTACAAAACACAGCAATTTTTTTTCCCAAAAGAATTATAAAGATATTATCATTAAGTTATGAACAAAGGTTATAATGTCAAAATCTTAATGAAATACGTCCTAATTTTCTATTTTCATCCTGATTTTCGGTAAAGAGTTGGTATACCTTTAAGTTAGACTTGTTCATTCAAAGGTTGCTGTAATGGACAGAACCAGGTTATTTGGTACAAAATAAAATTTATATGTTATTTTTTCTTCTGTACTTTTATGTAAAACACATGCATTGTATTAATTTAAAATTAAGTAAATGTCATAAAAATCAACTTAAAAGAATTTTCTATAATTTAAATATATGATAAAATGAACACTAACCCTCACATGATAAAGGTGTAAAACACCAATTGTGTTTTGGCTCATTTTGATTTAATACTTGGGGATCTATTTACACTTAGGCTTAGCGTTGTTGAAAATAATACAGCTGATGCTGTTTATGTGTTTCCTACAGTGATTTATATGTGCTACCAGTGGTATTCAGATCATTTTAGATGGCAAATGTGTTAACATTTTGAGAAAAGTTATGTATTCAATTAGGCTGAATATTCACCACTGCCTGAAATCTTATGTGAAATTTAGGGTACTGAGCAAAAAAAATAATGAAATTTTAGCAATTGGAGTAGTGTTATTTGGACATATTTGAAGGACTTAGGGAAACCCTGACTTTCAAAATTCCTTTTCAAACCTCATTCCGTTATAAGCAAGTATAAAAATATCATTGCTTTGTCCCATTTGGATCTTGGCTTGTAATCAGAAGACAAAATCAAGTTGGGCTGGAGGGGACACGGAATTAGAGTGAAAAAAATAGGATTTATATGTAGAAAGAATTATGGCAACTGTCAAGTCATTAAAATTTGGAGAATATCTTGTTTATTAAAAGATAATTATTGAATCTCTGCTATGTATCAGGACTTGTGTTAGGCACTGACGACTTGCCGTCCTCATCATCGTGCACCTCCCAGTAAAGGAAGATACCAAAAAACTGTAAAATTAATATACATGCATAAGCAAGTAAAATACAAAGAAATATAAAACTAATCATGATCTATGCTACAAAAGATATGTAATTTTCCAGTTGAAGGAGGACTGAACACATTTAACTACTCTTTTTTCCTTCATTCTCACTAAAGAACTCTTACTGGAATTAGAAAAAATAAAAATGTTGTCGAACCCAAAGGACAAAATGGAATGACAGAGGAGATGATAGCAATGACATTTAGGGAACTGGCTAGTAGGTGAACAAGTAATAACTGCCTTTGGTTAAAAAAAAAAAAAAAAAACGGAAACCAAATCCTGATCTCCCGATGGTGCGAAATGAAAAGCCACCTGCTTTACCTTGAAGATCCTTCAGAGGCTTGGGAATTACTCAAATTAAGCACCTCTAGAAGTGGGGGTGAAGATAGGAATACACACAGAAAGATTTATTGAAAGTCTGTCTAAAATGTAGTTAGTGTACCAGATCCCCTTGCCCACTCCTTACTGCTGGTGAATCCTCCTATATCCCCACTCCAGGAGAAGACTGGAGGATTAGTCTCTGGAGAAGGGAGAAGAAAGGGTCTCAGGTGAGGACATGTATACTGTATTAGTCAGCCAAGGCTGCCATAACAAAATACCACACACTGGGTGACTTAAACAACAGAAATTTATTTTCTCACAGTTCCAGAAGCTGGAAGTCCATGATCAAGCTGCCTTCAGGCTTGATTTCTGGTGAGGGCTCTCTTCCTGTCTTGTAGATGACTGCCTTCTCCCTAGGACCCCCTGTGGCCTTTCTTTTGTGCATGGGAGAAGAGAAAGTGATCTCTGATTTGTCTTCCTCTACTTATAAGGACACCAGTATTATTAGATTAAGGCCTCACCCTGATGACCTCATTTAACCTTAATTACCAATTTATAGTCTCCATCTTCAAATACACTTGCACTAGAGATGAGTATTTCAACATATGAATTTGGGAAAACCCACCTCAGTCCATAATATACACCATAGTGGAAACAAAAGGTTAAATATGTGTTTATCCACTTGTGCTCTAATTTAGCTGCCAGTACCCAGGCAGGAGACTGGACAAGTCTCTCTGTGACATCGGGCAATCTGAAGAGACTGATGTGATAGGGTTTCCCAGCACAATGGCCCAGTGGGTTCACCTTTCAACAAACCCCGCCATGTGCACAGAGGAGAAGGCACTCATGTGTTTAATACACCCAGATTACAAAACTTTCAAGGAAAATCTGTTTTTAGTTTATGAACCACATGAATATGTTAACCTATTCAAAAAATTTTTTTAAAAACTCAGTCGAAGAATTGCAAGCAAAACAAGCAAGCTCTATTTCTTATTAGTTGTTGTTGAGTAATCATTACACTATACAAATTTCTGTTTTTTAAGGCTGTATTATAGAATCAGAATTTTGACTTCTAATTTAAGATAACATTGAGTACAAAGTGAAAATGTTCTCCCCTATGACAAGCACAGAGAAATGATAGGAAAAAACACTGAAATTAACAAATATGTAACACTAGTAAAAAAAATAAATAGACATCTCCATAGACCAGAAATATTGCTATTTCTGAAGAGAGGAGTATTTGGAAGTATGGAAGTGCAGTATTTGGGGGGCAGCACATGCAGCCAAGCTCAGTATGAAGGACCTGAGTCAGGGACTTTCATAAGAAGCTTCAGGCACATCTGTGTAGCCCTGGATGCTTGGGTCTGGAAACCAGGGCCAGAATCTTTGATCCAGGTCTGGTAAAGGCCAAAACTCCTGCCACACCAGTAGGTTCTCAGGAACCCAGAGCACCTAATCAGGCTGTCGGAATTATCTAGAGGAGTGTATATTCCCAGGGAGGAAATTCCCACCTGAACAATCCTGGAATGCATTTAGGGGTGTGATAAATGGTTGTTTAATAAAGCCTTTATTTGTGTTCATTTTTTAGAAGCCAATTGTATTCATTTAAATGTGTAACATGTAAGTAAAAAAAACCTGAAAAAAAAATCCTGGATTAATTTAACCAGATAATGTTATGTTTTTCTTAGATGTGGAATTTTTTTCTTTATTAGGTTTGCTTTCAGAACATAAACTGCATTCTAATACTGTTATTTTGTGCTTAACATTTATCATCCTCCAAAGAGGAGTTAGGATTTTTATATACAGGCCAGGAAAGTGATAAGGTGGTATTATTTAGTGAGATTTATTTATGAAGTCAATAAACCCTGAAAGAAGGTTTCCTTCGACCCTTTAAAACTTTACAGCTCTATTACACCTTATTAAATATGCAGATGTTTTGTTGCCCAGTGAATACACGTATGTCACATAAAGATCACTGAAATTTCAAACCAGCCACCTCTCATTATATTTACTAGGGGAAACAAAAAAAATAAAAAGACTATAAATATTCAGTCTTGTTTTAAAAAGTAAAGAAACTAAACTTATTTCAATTTTTTTTTTTAAAGAAAATTTGTCAACCCTGGCTTTAAGGAGTTACTTGTATTTGAAATACCACACAATGTAATAGAATACATATTCTGAGATATTTTCCAATATCAGCAACCAATTATCTGACAACAAAACTGGGTGTTCATCAATTCAGTTCTGACACTGACTTCTCAAAGTTGGTGCATACTCGACGGGTTAAGGTCTCATCCCAGTAGACTGCCCCCACTTCAGATTCCAATCACAAGTTGGCCAGTTAGTTCAGTTGGTTAGAGCGTGATGCTAATAATACCAAAGTCAAGGGTTTGATCCCTGTACTGGCCAGCAAAAAAACAAAACAAAAACAAAAAAACTAGAACATATGCCAGAGACCACCCATAATTTCAAAAGACCAGCTATAAATTTCGGGATTTCTGCAACCCCATCCTCAGGTTTGATAACTTGTTAGAGCAGCTATCAGAACTCAGGAAAACACTTCACTTTTGTGTACCAGTTTATTATAAAGGTCATAACTCAGGAACAGTCAATGGAAGAGTTGCATAGGGCAAAAAATGGGGGTGGAGGTGGGGACAGGCTGTAGGTGTGGAGCTTCTATGCTTTCTTCAAACACACCACCCTCTCAAAACTTAGATGTGCTCCTCACCCAGACCTCTCTGAATCTCACTGTTCAAAAGTTTTCATAGAGCTCAATCCCCAGTCCTCCTCTCCTCCTGGGAGGGCAGTGGGTGCAGCTGAAAGTTCCAACCATCTAATCATTTGGTTTTTCTGCTGACCAGCCCCGCCCTAAGACGGCTCCTTAGCATATACTGAGGTGTGATCTAAAGGGTCTTGTTATGAATAACAAAAGACATTTTTTATCACTGGGAAAATCCAAGTATTTCAGTAGCTCTGTGCCAGGAACCGGGAACAAAGACCAAATACTCCATTTCTTAATACACCACACTTATGGGACAAACTTCATTTAGTTATCAGTATTGTTGTCTTTGGATGCCATGTTAATTAAATTGGAGATGTTTGGTCTCAAAATATAATATGGGATGTGAAAGATAACAATTATTTCTTGAAATGGCCAAAATCAGTTTTGTAGACATGAAACCCAATAAACAATATATATATAATTTTCCAAAGTATCAAACTTTATGAGAAATGCATTGCCACATTTCATTTGAAATCCAGTAAATGAAGGTGAACTTTAATGGATATTTTGTTAAGTATCTGTTTTGTTCTCTACAATTCATAATTTATCAAGGGAACTATTTCTACTATTTTTTTGTTGACCAACAAAATACAAATTGACAGTATCTGCAAAAGTGAATTATAAGTAATATTTTAAAAGATTGATATTTATTTGTATTTTAAAAATTTCAGTAACTATTATTTCCCCAATTTATTTACTTCTAAGATTGTATATATTAGTCAGAGAAATGTTCCTTAAGTCAGATTGAAAAATGAATGAGTTCACTCTGTTTGCTTTAATAGGAACAGATTCTTTTAGAAGTTATTTGTGTGTGTGTGCATGTATGTGTGTGTTTATGTGTTCATTTTGTTAGCTGCATACCCTTTGCAGGTTCCTTTTTTGCCTTGGTTGGTTACTACGAAGTTCTGAGAAAAATTTGGTCAAGTTTAAAGTAGCAAAAACATTTAGACATTTAGCAGCTTCTAATTTGTTTCTCATCTACGTACCTTATGGTCTATTGCTATTTTTTATTATTCTTCCTCACATTGTAATACAAGAAACCTTAAACCCCCTTTTCAAGTAGATGTGGTTTAAAATGTAAAATAATTTAAAAAGTTGTTTGGTAACAACAGTAAAGAGTAGAAACAGTCAAATTTATTTTTCCTATTTGCTAGGCTATCTAAATATGTCATGAGCAAACAGACATATTGTACATTTTGGGTCATGATTGAATCTTCCAGGTCCTTAAAACCACAGCCTTTATTTCACTATAAAATTTCTCAAAAACAAGCAACAAGAGGATAATAAAAATTATTATGTGTACAAATTGATAGAGTGGATAGAGAAGGGAGACAATGAGCAATCTTATTTATTCATAGACATAGAAAAGAATTTCAATTTCAGATGTGAAGAAAAACTATTAATAAAACATTTTATATAGAGCCAGTGCTGCAAAACATGGAATGACTTTTCCTTATAATTAATGTCATATTATCAAGGTGCTAGAAATAAAATTGCTGAAGAATATTATTAGTAATATTATTAAGCCTACTTCTCCCTAGGCACATAAAAATCACAAAGGACTAGATACGTGCATTTGGGCTTATAAAAATCTTGTCATGCAAACATAAATTTGCTTTATGAAACTTGTAGTTGACCCTTAGAGAAGCAATAATCCCTGGAAGCTTTCCCCACAGTTACAGACCCTTAGCCATACAGTAGCCACCCTAGAGGCCACAGAAATTTGCTACGTGAAAAACAGAGTATAAAGTACTTGCACTTAGCCTGATTACAAACCTGAAAACCAAATCCACAATAACATTTGCATCTGCATAATAAAATATGCAGAACACGATGGGGCAGTTGTGAGAGCCATAATGAACCCTCTTATCAAATGTTGGCACATAGCAAAGGATCCATAAACTTTAGCTTCCCAGGCTTTGAGACAAGAAGGCAGTGCCTGCATTTAACTAAGCTTCTCCTTTTGGTGAATTAAAAAACGGTGGTAAATAAAATAAACAAGTAATAAGCAGGAAAACACTCTTCAGTTGAGACCTGTGCTCAAACCCATATCTAATGAAGTGATTCAAATCTTAACATTTATTGCAGTGAGTTGTACATCAATCATAATCTTCTAAAGTAAAGATCCTTTCAAATACTGATAACTTCCTGGAAGCTTTTTTTCCCTAAAAAACTTATTCATTCATTTATTTTTGATTATACATATTTATGGGGGGGGTACAGAGTTGACTATCAGTATTTGTGTACACTATGTGATGATCAAATCAATATTATTAGCATTTTCATCATTATAAATCATAATTATTCTTTGTCTCCCTTACCCAATTACTCCCTAATGCCCCTCCTCCACCCCTTTCCCACCTCAAGAAACTATAGCTCTTTTCTCTCCTGAAAGTTCAATGCTTTATTGTGGCTTGCCTTCCTTCCTTCCTTCCTTCTTTCCTTCCTTCCTTCTTTCCTTCCTTCCTTCCTTCCTTCCTTCCTTCCTTCCTTCCTTCCTTCCTTCCTTCCTTCCTTCCTTCCTTCCTTCCTTCCTTCCTTCCTTCCTTCCTTCCTTCCTTCCTTCCTTCTTTTCTTAGCTCCCATTTATGAGGGAGAACATGCAGTATTTCTCTTTCTGTGCCTGGCTTACCCCCTTTCCCCCTCCCCTTTTCCCATCTCTAGTAAACTACAGGCCTGCTCTCTCCCAAAAGTTCAACATTTTAGTGTGGTCTTTCTTTCTTTCCCTTCTTCCCTCCTTCCCTCCCTTCTTTTTCTTTTCTTTTCTCTTCTTTTCTTTCTTAGCTCCCACTTATGAGTGAGGACATAAGGTATTTCTCTTTCTGTGCACGGCTTATTTCACATAACATAATTTTCTCCAAGCTCATCCATGCTGCTGCAAATGATAGAATTTCATTCTTTTTTATGGCTGAGTAGTATTCCATTGTGTATATATATATCACAATTTCCTTATCCAGTCACCCTTGATGGACATGTAGGTTGGTTCCATATTTTGGCTATTGTAAATAGAGCTGCAATAAACATGGGAGTGCAGCTATCCTTTTGACGTGATGATTTCCATTCCTTTGGGTATATTCCCAATAGTGGGATTGCTGGATCATATGGTAGTTCTATCTGAAGTTGCGTGAGGAACCACTATTCTGTTTTCTATAATTTCCATAATAATTTACAATTCCCCTTTCTGCACATCCTCAACAGTATTTGTTATTTTCTGTCTTTTTGATAATAGCCAGTCTAACTGGGGTGAGATGATATCTCAGTGTGGTTTTGATTTGCATTTCCCTGATGATTAGTGATGTTGAGCATTTTTTCATGTACCTATTGGTCATAGATGGTAGAAGACCCAAATAACGAAAATAAGGAATGAAAAAGAAGACATTACAACTGACACCATAAAAATCCAAAGAATCATTAGAGACTCTTATGAATAACTATATGCCAACATATTTGAAAACCTTGAGGAAATGGATCAATTTCTGGACACTTACAAACTACCACGACTGAACCAAGAAGAAATAGAAGACCTAACAGACAAATAACAAGCAACAAGATTGATACAGTAATCAGCAGTCATCCAACAGAGAAAATCTCAGGACCAGATGGCTTCACTGATGAATTCTACCAAACCTTTAAAGAAGAATTAATACCAGTCCTTTTCAAACTATTCCAAAAAATTGAAACAGAGGCCATTCTCCCAAATTCATTCTATGAGGCTAGCATCACTCTGATACCAAAATCAGACAAAAACACAACAAAAAAAGAAAGTTACAGACCAATGCTCTTGATGAACATAGATGTAAAGATCCTCAACAAGATATTAGCAAACAATACAACAGCACATCAAAAAGGTTAAACACCACAATCGAGTGGCATTAATCCCAGGGCTGCAAAGATGGTTCAACATATGCAAATCAATAAATGTTATACAACACATCAACAAAAGCATGAACAAAAACCATATGATTACCTCAATAGATGCAGAAAAAGCATTCAAGAAAATTCAGCATCCCTTCATGATAAAGACCCTCAACAAATTAGGTATAGAAGGAAAGTATCTTAACACTATAAAGGCCATATATGACAGACCTACCACCAACATCATCTTGAATTGGGAAAAGCTGAAATCTTTTCCCTTAAGAACAGAAACAAGACAAGGATGCCCACTCTCACCACTCCTATTCAACATAGATCTGGAAGCTTTTTAAAAATTTTGCCCCCCAATACTTGCAGTTCTTGATGTTTCCACATTAATTCAAAGAAGGCTCTTAGGAAAAAGAAAAGGAACAAAGGAAAGCAACTTGAAAGAAATCAGCTTATTTTTTCCCCCCCTAGGGGAAAAAAAGGTTTATTTTCTTATGGAATGCTATTGATATTGAAATATCCTAAAAACAATGTTGGTTTCAGAAATACAGTTTGAACTAAAAGAGAGTCAATTAGGTAAATTTTCTTTTGAAAATACACTAAAAATCAGTCTGATTTGTGGCTCTTTGATGTTAAGAGCACTTGATTTTTCTATACCAGATTATGTTTGGAATAAACATTTCTATTAATGTTTTGAAACTTTAATATTAGCAGCACCTCCAGGTATACGTGTGTGCACATGCATGCATGTTAAATAGATTGACCCTGTCCTTGGACGAAGTTCAGTAGCAGGTGAGGTAGCATTTTGTAAAATGATTAGCTGAATTAAAATTGGTCAAAGATGTAATAATTTTTTATGCTTGTAGGCAGACAAATTATTCAAATCAGTGAGGGGCTATTTACAAAGAATTGGTCTAAGCGTGAGCAAGCCTTTGAAAGTGACATGAGGAAAGCTCATTGCCAAGTTTAAATCTAGATTAATTCAGCCCAGCACATCTGAAGGTTGTCATTTATGCACTTTCATTACATTCTCATGCCAGAAAAATTTTAGTTGATCCAAAATGAACACTATTGATTGAAGGACCAAAATTTCCCAGTAATCTATAATCATTTTAATCAGAGTGCAATGTTTAAGCAAAAATATATTGTCTGTGCTTTTACAGAAAGTCCCCTCACTTCCTGCCTTTTCCATCTGTTTTCATTGTGACTAACATGTTTTCTTCTTTTATTTTCTTCTTGCTATATTCTTTGAAATGCTTTTCTTTGTACTATGTCCGCTCTCTTGACATTACTTTTCCTTCCTTTCCTCCTTCCACTCTACCTGCCCCAATTTTTTTTTTTCAAATATATAAATGATTTTTAGAAAAGATGTATATAAATAGCTAACAGGGAGTCAAAGATAAGGTCAGGTTAGATATCTTAGATAATGTTTTCCTTTAAAAATAACAGTAAAAATTTACACCATAACATACAGAAACAAATATAATAAAGCTGGCCGCATTTTTTTTTAAAACCATATTTCAAAGACATTTTCTTTAGGAGAAGGCATATGCTGCTGTATGTGACATAAGTTTTTCACACTCATATCAATCTCGTATGTCTATGAGCAATTTTATTTAGTGCTAAGGATATATAATCAGATTGTTTTTACTTCTCCTGGACTTAAGACATTATTCACCTTATAATTACCAGGAACACATCTTTGAATACCTACTGCTTCTTTACCAACATTGTACGTCAAATGGATTAGTCCATGTAACAAATGCAACAGGTTTTCCTAGACTATATGAAGAGATATAGGCCCCTCCTTAAATGGCTATATTGAAACATAAATTTCAAATTATATGCTTATTTCCAATGGCCCTCCTTTAAGTAAACTTATCCTGGAATCTGTTTATTAGATTTATTATTCCACTTACTGTGTATTCTTTTGAAATGGAACTCTGTTGGAAGTTTTCTTGGGATACAAAATGTAGGATTTGTATCATACATTTCTCTACCATCTAATACAGCCTTACAAGCATTAAGGTACATAGCCCATTGTTTCCAGTGATGGTAAAGAGACATCATTCCTATTATACAGGTTTAATTACCTGTAAGAGATATTAAGAACTCAAAACAGGAAAGGTATTATTGTTGTTATGCTATGAGTTTTAAATAACCTATGTATTCTCTGTTTCTGGGTCTGTTTCTAGTACCAAAACCCTCCTTCATAGGAATTAGGTCAGATTATGATTATGTAGTGGATATTTTAATTTTGCATGTTTCCACAATTGACAACACACATTTACATTATCTTTTATCTCAGTGTGAATGAACAAACCCCAAAGCTATTTAGGTCATTGTATTTTGCTGTGTAGCTCTTTTGCCTTGTGAACTATTATATATCTCACTGTAATAACAGTGAATTATGTTTGGCAGAGTAGCCTTCTTTTTCTAAAGGTGAATTTTAATTTGATGTTAGAAACAACCAGCTTTAAAAATGTGATTGGCCTTAATATTTTTTTAATTCCTTTTGAAGATACACTTACCACAAAAATGTACTCTTTGGGAATTTGGCAAACTACCTGATAATAGAATAAATCATTTTTAGTTTATGGGAAAAAGCAAGTGCTTCCTTATTTTGTTGTCATTTTCTGCATCAAAAAGGAAATATAATTTTTAGTTAAATATGTGCATGTGAGTCCAGATATCATTTGGTAAAATGAGTCAAATGGGAGAACTTCCATTTCTTTGTGATGACCCATCAAGTATGCCCTTATTTCTAAAAACATTAATAATGTACTGTTCAAGTAATGCCTCCCTTCCTTGTTTTTTCTTTTATTTTTCTTTATTATTATTATTTTTTTCTTTGGTGGCTGGTTGGTACAGTCATCAAACTCTGGACATTGGTGTTATCAGCACTACACTCTAACCAATTCAGCTAGCCAACCAGACATTACCTGTGTTTTCAAGCATCTTTAAAACTAATAGAAAAATCTAAATTACCATATGTTTCTTTTGCAGGAGCTAGTGAGAAAGAAGTAGTCTTAATGAATTCTTTGACTGTTAATTTACATCTCCTACTGGTAAGTTTTCTTTCCTACCATTGTTTAGAATACATTCATTACAGAAGCTGATGTTTTTCTATCTTTAATTCATGAGCATCTGGTGGTTTACTTATTTAAAAATAACTTGTGAGGTTATTTTCATTTTTACCAGGAAATGCTGGACCATGACGTGATGTCTTCTTAATCATGGAGGAGTGGACTCATGCAAAGAGCTTTAGAATAATGAACAGTTTTTATCTCAGAACATAAGGAATAAGAGGCATAGTGGGTGAAAAGGAAAACTTTTTGCAAGCACACAAAACAATGATGTACAAATATTAGCAAAGCATTGAAATTTTAGAAAGACAATTTTCCAATATGGTGGACTTTAGCAGAGTGAGATTATGAATCAGTATACTTTTGTGGATTAATTTTTGGGGAGTAGGTTAAAAAAGATTTAGGAAATAAAACTAAATTAGAGGAAAGGGATCTAGTACCTTAAGTGAGTTACTTTGTTTAAAGTATTTCTTATATCTTAAATATTCAATAAATAGTTTTACCTTAAAATGTCAAATATACTCTCAGTTTGGGATGTGGTGTCTATTGTAACTGCTTTGAAAAATTTTGACTTTGTTTTTTAAGTATGTTTTGGGAACATGTACAAAAGCAGACATACCTGGATTTGACTGCCTGCTGAGTTACTTAATGCTTGTTTGATGCTGGATAAGGTTTTTGGCATTTCTGAGTCTTAATATTCTCCTTTGTAAAAATAAGGACAATAATACCTACTTCATTGATCTGAATGAAGATTAAATGTGATAATACGATGAACTTCATGGAAAATAGAATTGAAAGATAATATGAGTCTCTTCATGAACTTTTTGAAGTACCCTCATATTTGAAACTTGCTTTAGCGCTCTGCCAACACTCAACCCTATTTAACAATAACTATTTAACAATAACTATTATCTTCATTGTTATTATTGTCAGTCTTATTCTTCAGGAACTGTGTGGAGAAATGAAAGGGCTCAGCTGAACAAATGAGCTACTTCTGACTGGTGCCTCTAAGAATGGCAAATGTTTCATGTTAGAGCTGAGGTATTTTTAGCTGGACCAAAACCAAAATCCAATAAAATAATAAAACAGTGGAAATGTGTATGGAAACTGAATTGGTAGTGGATGATAAGTCAATATAAATAAGACATACACAGAACATGATATTTCAGTCTCATACTAGAAAAACTCAATGAAATGCTTTGGGAAGATAATTTTTCATTAATATTTGAATAAAGTTTGAGCATTTGTTTTTATCTGACTCATATATCCCCCAAGTTTGCTTTTCATTGAGAAACGTAATGAGCCAATATCTTTTTCCTCTTTATAATTCATTGAAAACAGGGTTAATTGAAAAGGTACCCCTGACAAACATCTTAGATGTTTAATTAATTAATGACTTTGAAATGATCGAGATTATAAAATGAAAGTGTGGTATAAAATGAACAACTGTATAAATTGTGCATTAATGCTTTCTCCATAAATTCATTTCATTGCAGTTATCATTTTTTAAGCCTACACCAAAACGGTATAAAATTCTACTAGAAGCCAAAGCTTTCCCTTCTGATCATGTAAGGATTTCTTCAAATTATATTTATGTTCTTTCTCCTCTTCTAAGAAGAGCATATCATTTGCCTGACTTGACTGTTTATTCACTAGTCTTTTCCAAGTAACCTTACAATAAAAAGATCTGTCAAATGTGTTTGATATAGGCATTTTTTATAGCTTGTAGCTTTATTTCTTTTGTTCAAGAAAACATGTTCAGGAAGAAAAGGATTGAATAGGAACATTGATTTATGAGTCTTTTTAAAGACATTGAGCAAACCGCTGGTCTAAATCAAGTGCAGTTATAAATGTTTTATTAATTCTTGTTGCTGTTTTATTTTATGAAATCGAATCAATATAAACCCCAGTGCTCAACCCTGTATCTATGTAGAATAGCAATATAAAGTTTTACGTGTCCCTTTGTTTTCATAGCAGGCTAGCACAATTGATGATGCTTTATTGAAAAAATTGTTTATGAAAGATTAAAAATACTTCTGTGGTTTACTAAAAAAGTCATGCTACTTTATCAGCAATTTAGTTAATAAGAAATTTGATCATTCCAGACACAGACATAAATAACAGTATTTTAGTTTTATTGTTGAAGAAATTTGATTTCTGTCTTTATATTATGACTGTAAATAATAATGTCTTTATATTATTACTATTCTAGCCCACATCTTGTAATTTTAGGGCATGTAATTTTGTCAAAATTAATAGGCATTATCTTACTAAAAAGGATCAAAATCCCAATATTGTGAAAAAAAATGTGGGATCCCGGAAATTGTTCTCATGCATATTTTGTATTCTCAATAAAGTAAACTTTTGAAATGCCTTCTCCTTTCACTAACTTGCTCTTTCTAGTGTAAGCCATTTCTATAGCCTGTGTTCAAGCCAAGCAAGTCTATATTACTCACTTTGGTTATTTTGCAAATTTTGGTTTTAACTTAGGTTAGACACGTTAATATATTATTCTACAAATCTCTTGCAACTCCTAAAGTCTAGATGACCCCTACATTTCCATTCGTCTCTAATGTGTAGTATTTTAAAGAATGTTCAGATTCTTGTGTGTAAATTATGTTAAGTGGTTCTTCTCGGGTGTATTCTGTTTAGTCATTTTTAACCTTGACCTTGGACTTAATATAATAATGTTTTTATTGTTATTTTATTATTTGTTTTCAGAGTTGTCATTTCAATGTACTTCTGTGTTTGGGGCTTGATTTAATAAGTAAATTATCTTTCTTTTCCAGTACGCTATTGAGTCACAGCTTCAACTTCATGGACTTAACGTTGAGAAAAGTATGCTTATTATAAAGACAAGAGAGGTATATGAGAAAGAAATAAATATTCATCATCCTGAAATATTCTTCAGTATTGATTTTTCTTCGTATTCCTCAAAAGTTTATTATCTTCATTACTTTAATAGAAATTTCAAGAAAGTATGAAAGCCTTCTGTTACTCTTAGATCATTTTTTTAAAAATTGAGAATAACTGAGACTTGTATTTATTTTCATTTTTCAAAGGCTAGTCATATGGAAAGCAAACTGTTTTCCTATTAATACCACTGAAGTCTGCCATGTTCTTGAATGGGATGGGAAGAAGGTAGCAAATTATGCTAAACACCAGGGATTTGTTTAAATTGAAGGATGACGTCTTTCATGTCCCTTCTATTTTTTTTTTTTGTTTTGTCTTTTTTGTGACCAGTAAGGGGATCGCAACCCTCGGCTTGGTGTCATCCGCACCGCGCTCAGCCAGTGAGCGCACCGGCCATTCCTATATAGGATCTGAACCCATGGCGGGAGCGTCACTGCGCTCCCAGTGCTGCACTCTCCCGAGTGCGCCACGGGGTCAGCCCTCCCTTCTTAATAGAAGTGTCAAATGTTTTATTTTGTGTTTTGGCCAGGGTGGAGAAATGGATGTGGTATAGTGGGATGAGCCTGGGCTTTACAGCCTGACTAATCTACTCCAGTGAAATCTCAGATCCTCCAATTAACTGGGGATGTGACTTTGGGAAAGTTACTTTATCTCTTTGAGATTTCTTTACATTTAAACAGGTAACAGACGTTATATCTAATCAGGCTTGACCATATGCTCAAGGTCTAAAATACTGTGTACTTTACATTAATGGAGATATAAGGCTAAATTGTACAGAATTTGACATATTAACCCTGCAGCGTGTGTAATTTGGCAACAAGAGAATCATACAGAATAAATCTTAGGTTTCACATATGGTGCACCCAGGCTGTTAAGTCAATGTTTGAACAATTACTTCTTTCAACCCAGAATTAATTTGAAGAAATTAAAGACCTACTTTATTCATTTCTACTCATAGTTGCCAACATGCAATAAATTAATGGAATTAAAAGTTCTCACACCTGTGAGAGGATATCTGTTTCATATGTCGTATATAAATTGCTAATTTCTAGCATAAATGAATATAGCCACAAATGATCACTAGTTTTAATGTTATAAGTGTCCAGTGTTGGGGAGCCTTATGAGTTAATCATGATCTTGGCACCACTCTTTAGCATTACAAGACTAGAATAAGTCAACATGAGAGAAGGCTATATTCTGTCACAGAAATATATTTCTTGATTGCTTAATACTGATTCTTTTAAAAAATAAGTATTAATGCTTTCCATACCCTTTTTATGAAATTATGGTGGGCAAACCTTATTAGTTTCTTTTAAGAATAAAAAGACTTGAATTGCCAAGCTATTGATTTTACTTAGAATTTTATTTACGATTACTGAAATCTTCTCTTTATATATAAAGTACACTTCACTTAGTGGTTCAGAGATTTCCACATCATTCCTGTTTTTATAGATGCCCATTTTATAAACAAATTCCAGGCTTCTCCTAGTAGAGAGTATATTATACACACACACTCACACACACTCTCACACACACACCCCTAATGTGCAGCAGAGTAGCAAATAGCAAGAACTATGAAAAAATAAACTGAAGGATAATTTATGACTATGTTAATGAGCTTCTACTGTATATTAATGCAGCTATGATGCATTGACCTAAAATCATGTCAGATTTAACACTAGAAAGAATTCATGAAAACTTGGTAAGTAGATCAGAATTGTTAGGGTACAAATAGATACTTTGTATTTAAGTGATCTCTTTCAGCTCAAGTTGTTTGCAAAACCAAATCTAAATTCATTGACAATTTTCATTAAGTAACCAATCACTACTTGTAGTGGGGGGAGATATAGAATAAAAAAAACTCATTAATATTAAGTTTTATTGATAATTTTCTTCATGTTTAGGTCTTGATCTTTACATACATTAGTGTGGAGGAGATTTTATTCTTAAGCTAATAAGAGATATTGGTTTGATAATACTCAGATGAAAGATGTATACGTGATTTTATTATATTAGATTGATAAGTGCAATACTAATTTCCAGCAAATTTTTCCTGCAATATATTTAATGGACTTCTTGCACTTTCTCGTATTTTATTGGATGAAAATAAGGGGAAAATAATTCATAGGTATGCAAAAAGTAAAGAGCAATTGAAAAACTGGAGGATAAAGCAAGCAAGTAGGTTTTGCAAAGATTATTTGAAAATCTCTTTTTACTACTATTTTTATCATTTCTTGATTTAAAAAAAAAAGAAAAAAAAATGCCCAAATGCTGCTTTTTGGCCAGAGTTTTGAAAAGCATTAGTCTGAAAAAAAAAAAAATGCTTTTGATTTTTCTTAAGGTGGGAAAGCGCTCATGGTGAAATTTAGATTGGTAAATAAGAAGCGACAGATGTATTCTTGTTGATATGACATAACTTGTGCCTATCTTTTATTAGGGGGAAGAAATCTTAAGAACAGAGGATATCCTGGAGGTCATTGAGAAGGAAGGAGACTCGATTGCAGTGATCCTGTTCAGTGGGGTGCATTTTTACACTGGACAGCTCTTTAATATGCCTGCCATCACTAAAGCCGGGCAAGCGAAGGTATGCACAGCCTTTCCTCCGCCCCCTCAACTCCACCCAGCATCACTCTGCTGAAGAGTGTGCGACCTGCACTGCCAGTGAAATACCTTTGTGTGTGTGTGTGTGTGTGTGTAAAATTACTTTGAGTTTAAAAAGTCTGAGCCCTATATTTTAAAAAAAACATGCATTTTTTTTTCTTTAGGTATCTCTATTTAAACCACTTTTGGCCACTTTTGTGGTCTCACCTTCTTACTAGCAGCTGCTCTCTGTTTGCTTCCAGTCAGCAGGACAGGCAAGCTTCCTGCAGGTGATGTCATTGGTACTCAGCTGCTCAGTCAGCAGGAAGCACACAAAATACTTAGGACAGTAACTACCTGCTAGGACTGTTAGAAACTCAACTTGGGTACTTTGTTACGCTATAATTCATTCTAAATATAAGTCAGTTCTCACTTAATCCCAGGTACCTAAAGATTGAGAAATGCAGAATTACATGTTATCACTAGATTGAGTATTACACAATTTACTTAAAAAGGCTATTTTATTCCTAAGCATCTTGAGAAATTATTATTAGTATATTGCCTCTAACAAGAGTTTTTTTTTCCTGCACACTACTAAATCACTCTTAAAATTGTTTACCACTTTGAAATCATGTCTTTTTGTATATAGATAAGTGTTTGTAAAGGTGTTTTTAGGATTCATTTGCCTGAAAAACAAAATTAGGAGAGCAGCACTCAAAAGTCACAATTTATATTGAAAATTGTTAAATAACAGTTCTATTTGATTCAGCAATCAAGTCATGTATTTAAAAAGGTGACAATCAAATTTTATTCTGAACATTAATAAGTTATGGAATTAATATATGTGTGAGATCTAGTTAATATGTTCAGTTATTGAAGCTAATGAATGGAACTAATGAAAAGAAATTTAGCACCGTTATCAGCAGTCTCTAGGAATTTCCAACCATGACTTCCAACTGGTTTGATGGATAACTGTGAAAGTAATGCATTACAAAAGATATGAAGATAATGTCTTCTTAATTTAGATATTAAATTGTTAAGCACCAAAATAAAGGGAGACCAATAAAAAAATCATATTTTAAAATGTTATGCAAGTAGTCATCAGTCCCTGTTCCCTTAGTATACATGCATGTCTCATTAACTTTCATAGAAATGAGACAGGAAGATAGAGAAGGAAAACCATGGGTTTTGGAATCACACAGTCTGACGTTCAAATCTTGGCTAGGTTATTTACCTATATGATCTTGGGCAAGTAATTTGACTTTTCTGAGTCTCTGCTTCCAAAAGTGCTAATTTGGGATAGATCACCCACATCAGAAAGTCAGTATGAAATGAAGAGTATTAAACATCTACCGGATTGGCACACAGTCTGCTGTTAAGGGATAGGTTTCTCCCACTTCTCCTTCCCTCAACAAATATGAGGTATGGGATATACACTTTGTTTCCCATTAAAAACCAAAATAAATTTGTTTACTTAGGTTTTATATATAAATCTCATACTTAAGTACTTTGGTTGCCAAAACCATTATCTGAGTATTTTTCAGGCTTTATTTCAATTAAAAATTATAATAAGTGCCTACCTTAAAAATTATAACAAGTCAAATTCTGGGCCGAACCCGTGGCTCACTCGGGAGAGTGCAGCGCTGGGAGCGCCGCAGCCACAGGTTCAGATCCTATATAGGGATGGCCGGTGCGCTCACTGGCTGAGTGCGGTGCGGACGACACCAAGCCAAGGGTTCCGATCCCCTTACCAGTCACAAAACAAACAAATTCTCGTGGAACTAAGTCAAATAAATGAAGGTACGAATGAGCAGTTCTAATCAAAATGTAACTGCAAAGAAGTGATGGATACTATAGGAATGAAATGGGGATATAGCAGACTCAGATTTATCCAACATCAAAATCATTCTAACAAATGTTTTCCCTTTTGCTAGACATTTTTTTCCTTTCTCAACTGAGACTGGGAAAAGTTCTTTAAAATATAGACTTACATGGCTCTCTTGGGTGGCCTATGAAGATAGAACTGAAGAGAAAGGCAGAGAGAAAAGGAAAAGTGTCAATCAAGAGAGAGATAGGAAATTAAAGAAGAAAAAAGGCATAAAACAGTCACTGTTAGAATTGGTCAAGTGAGGCTAGAGAGAGGAAAGTTTCCCAAAACAAAGCATGGTAGGAACCCAAAATGATGGTGGATGGAGCAATGAGAGTCAATGAGTAGATTTTAAAATAAAAACTTCAAAATCATGTGATAGGGAAGAAGGGACAAGAATTTGGAAAAATATTTTAAAGAAATGCATGTATACCAAAAAAAGCACAACTCATAAGTAAATGGCTTCATAAGTTATTTAGACCCCTTGTAACCATCACTCCTATCGAGAAACAGAACATTTACAACACTCAGAATCCTCAGTTGTGCCTTCTTCCATGGCCTGTACCTTATTTCTTAGTTCACTCAGCCTACTATAACAAAATACCTTCGACTGCGTCATTTAAAAACAACAGAAATGCGTTGCTCACAATTCTGGAAGCTGGGAAGTTCAAGATCAAGGTGCCAGCACATTTGGTATCTGGTGAGGGCTGCTCTCTGCTTCATAACTGTGTCTTCACATAGCAGGAGGGGGCAAGGAAGTTTGCCAGAGCCATTTTTTGTGAGGACACTAATTCCATTCATGAGGATGGAGCCCTTAAGACTTAATCACTTCCTGAAGGCCCACCTCTTAATACTATCACATTGGGTATTAGGTTACAATAAAGAATTTTGGGGGGATTATCACCATTCAGACCATACTACTTTGCTTCCAAAGTTACTTTCTCCTGACTTCTAACCACATAGATCAGCTTTGCCCATTTTTGAACTTTTTATAAGTGCATATGTAAGCATTTTTTAGTGTGTTTAGCTTATTTTCTCACTGTTATGTTTGTGAGATTCATCCATGCTGTAGGTAGCAGTAGTTTTGTTTGTTTGTTTGTTTTCATTTCAGTATATTAATACAGTGATGAAATAGATCACTATGAAAGGATTTCACAAAGTTCGTCGAAATATTATTTTTTCATTCCATTTTTCCATGAACTTTTTGAAGTACCCTCGCATTTATTTTTTTCCATTCTAATTAGGATAGGTATCAGGTTTTTATAAGTATTTCTATTTGAAGGCTATTACAATAAATGCTACTCTGAACATTCTAATAAATTTATTTGGGTAAACATCTATACACATTTTTGTTAAGTATGTACCTACAGGTAAAATTCCTGGGTCATAAAATATGTGTACATTCATTCCCACTCAGTAATGCCAATTTTCCAAAGGGTTGGTATCAATTTGGCATATACTCCTGCTTGCATTTATGAGTTTCTGTTGCTCTGCATCCTCACCAATAGTTATTGTCACTCTGTAATTTTAACCATTCTGAATAGTTTGTACTGGTAATGCATTGTAGTTTCAACTTGCACTTCCCTGATTATTGAAGAAGTTGAGAATCTTTCAAATGTTTTGGTTTTGGATATCTTCTCTTATAAAATGCTTATTCAAGTGTCTTGCCCATTTTTCTATTTGGTTCTCTTTCTTTTCCCAAATGGGTTGTAGGTGGTATAGAAATGGATTTGGAAGAGAAAGAAAATACTAGATTTCCAGTAGTCATCAAAGAGAAAAAGTAAATTAATTAATAAAAGGGACAATTGACAGGATAGCTTTGATTTACATAATGAATTTAAGATGCTAAGGCTTTTCTCAACTGAGGAGAAGGTCTGGAATGGTGACAAGTGAAGGAAATCGAGAAAAACTAAACATGGGGTCAGGTTAGAGAACTGTATCACAAGGGAGGGCCAGCATGTGGCAAGAGACATCAGTTTAAAGATAGATTTTCATTTTTGTCTTTGAAGGCATATACTTTTTTTTATATCATTGGCCACCCCATCTTTTTGTAGCTTTACTGCCATGTCTGTATTTTTCATATTCTGTACTTGTTCCTGCTAAGAATTTCTTCTTTTCTGCACTCGCTGAATGTAGATGCTCCATATTGTCCTTTGTGTTACTATCTCTAGTGACAGTGTTTCCACTCAGCTGTCATTGCTAAGTGAAAGCTCTACGCTACTCCTACAATAGAAAATTATTATTTATGCCCACATGCCTGCTACACCTGGATGCAGCTTGAGATCAGAATGCTACAAAGAGATTTGTCTCCCCCAGCTGAATAGCTCTACTGTTTCACGCCACCAGCCTTCTGGACCATTACACTCAACTTCTCTGTTCTTGACATTTTCAACCAATCAGTTATTAAGCCCACCTTCTCAGGATCTGTCTTTCCTTTAGTATGCGTGAACCCAATATGAAAGTTTTCAGCTGCAAGAAACAAAATCCCAGCTAAAGTCAGCTGAAACATAGGTATTTTTGTTCCTCACCAGAAAATGTGAGGCAGGAGGCTGCTGGTATGCACTCAGCAAGCAGCTCACTTAGGTCTGAGTGGCACCTCCAGAGTTCTCTTAGAAGTTTCTCAGACTTCTCACACCAGTCACAAGACAGTTGTCCCAAATCCAAATATCTTATTTCTATTTAAGGTAAAGAGAAGGGAGAAGAGAGAATTAGCAGTGCAGCTTCATCTATATCTTTGACTCAAAGTACTAAATCTTTCCCAGAAAAACCTAGCCCAGTCCTACTTATGACTCAGTACCTTTTGAAATGGCAGCTACAAAGGAGCATGAGTAAGGAAATATTTTGCATTTATGTTTCCATAGTAGGGAGAGACTAAGAAGAGGTTGGGAATGGGGTTTGGGTTACCTAACCCACAGTTTCCTACATTTTCCAATTACAATCTCCATTGGATCTCCTCGTTGCCAACCTGTTTCCTTCTTTTCTATTGCTCAAGTTTTCTTTTCTCCTTCCTTCCTTCTTTCCTTTTTCCTTTCCTCCTTTTTTTCTTTCTTTTCCCTTCTCATCTCACTTCACAAAACATTTGAAAACAATTCACGAGAAATTGGTAAGGTGACAATAAAATAAAAAGAGAAAGTAGAGAATACCTCTGGATCATCTCAAGAAATAGACTCATAGATTATAATTTCTCAATTTGGATTATGATAAAAAATAGGTAACAAATAATTAGATACTATTTTCAATGGAAAACTCAGTGTATTAGGTAGACTAGCTCTTGGTTATAAATAAATAGAATCATAAATGCCTTCACAATGATAGATATTTATTTCTTGCTCATGCAGCAGCCAGAGATCAACCTTCTCTCCATGCAGTGATTCAGGTTCCGAGTGATTCAGGGCTGCATCCTGTGGTTTTCATATTCTAAAAACTCTGTCTGCATTCAGCAATATAAATGGGATTAAGGGAGATGAAAGGGTATACTAACTTTTTAAAAGACTTAGCTTAAAAATGACAAAACTTACTTGCACTTATATTCCACTAACACTCAGTCCATGGCCTTTTCTGGGAGATGAACTGTGACTGTGTGCTCGAGAAGAACAGCCATTAGTTCTGCTACTGGAACTCAGCTATTTTGTGCTGCTGATGGAGTAGGATACTCGTGCTAAGATGTAGGAGTTGTATTAATAAAATGTGTGGACAGTGAAGACAGAGTCACAACTGGACTTGAACCCAGCCAGGTCTCTCCATTACTTTTCAGCATAGTTTGACTGTCTTAATTCACTTACCAGTGTGACTTAGTTTGTCTACTTAACAAATGGGGAAGATAAGAATGCCTACTTCATAGGTTTGTTCTAAGATGAGTTAAAAGAAATAACATTTTAAAAATCCTTTGTACTTAGCAGATGGTAAGTATTCAACAAATACCAGCAATTACCAACATGCAAAAAAAAAAAAAAAAGTGCATATTGGAATATCTGGCCCTACTAGAAAAAGAAGTAATGAATGAATGATATTTTTAGACAGAAAGTGAAATATCCAGAATTTTCAACTAAACACTCTCACTGAACACTTCCATTCTAGAACATAAAAGAAAACAGAATAATCTAAGAAGCTTGGTTAGAACTCAAGAGATTAAACTGAAATTTTTAAAAGTTTGGTGATGGACTAATAAAAAGTTTAAAGTCCTATCCTTAAAAAGGTCAGCACAAACTGTTCGTACCCCCCGCCCCCCTCTCTGATTTCCTATGAAATCGCTTACCACACACTGATACTTACATGGTGCCCAGCAGAGAGTGGGTGCCAAATAAATATCTGTTGAATGAATGAATGACTGACTCCCTTAATTTCTCACATCTTTACACATTTTAGTGTACCTATATGGATATTGGCACTTTTTTTTTTTTTAGCATACTGAAAATTGAAATGCAAATGGTGGCTAAAAAGAAGATGAAATTCTGCAAACCCCTAATTTGCTTCATTAGCTTCCACTTTGTCATGTGCTGCTCTCTACTTTGAGTGCAAACATCTCTTACACTCCACTATATGCCACTTAAATTATTAATAAATCATACTCACAATTAGCTCTCTAGCAGCTTGAAGAAAAACGAATTAATGCTGGATCCAGACTAATATAAGACAAAAGCAGAAATATGAATAAAGACATCATTAATAAAATCGTTTAGTCAAATCAGAGGTACCAAAACAACACTCACTATGAATGGTCACCTCAATGAACCATCCATTTAACTTCAGGAAAGATCTAAATTTTTCTGAAATTCTTCTAGGACACAGATAAATGATTGACCAAGCCTCAAATTTCTACAGAAAGCTTGACTGTGGTGCTTCTAGTTCTGAAAATTGGGAGTCAACTCTCATAAACTATTAGTAGAATAGTATCAAAAATACCTCTTCCCAAAAGGTTTAATATTGGGCTATTCAATATTAAGCCTTCTTTACTAGAAACTGTAGAGATTAGAGACATTTTTCTATTAAAGTCACTGCCCATTCACCCAGTAGCATCTTATCATTAGTGCATAAGAAGAATCTTGTCTCTATTTTCTCTATAGTAAAGCGGTATGCATTTATATCTTTCATTCATTGGTAATTATTTGAGAAGTAAATTATAACAATGAAGTTTCAAATAGGGCCACTTAATTTAGCCTGGAGCATGAGGGTGATCTTATTAGAGAAGATGAGACAGGAGCCAATTCTAGATGTAGAAGTTAACCAGGTAAAGTACCCTCCGGGGGGCTGGCTGCTTAATGGGACCAGCCTAGAAAGTTAAAATTATTGATAGGATGCAAGGAATCAAGTATTTCAGTATAATTTGATTGTAGAATTTTAGAAAAGGAAGAACAAGAAATCAGTCTATAAGGCAGACAAAGGCCAGGTAAAGAAAGGCCCACTAAGCCATATTAGTTTCTCTTTGGTGACCCATGGAGAACTATTGAAAGGTTTTAGACATTAAAGGAGCCAGGTTTGTTTTAAGGTTAGAAAGAAATTTCCTGTCCACAATGACGAGAATGGATTGGAATGGGATGAGTGGGCAAAAGTAAGGAGGCAGTTGCAGTATCTTTGCAGGAATTCAAAAATTCTGTGTCATTACAGTACAGTTCAATAGATGAGAGTACCAGAGAACAGATCCATTTTATACTACATAAGATATATATTTTTCATCTCTCAAGAGATCATTCTTATCTATCCACATTTCCTCAGTGCTAATACAGACAGGTTTTGTATGACTATCAGAAATCGAATGTCTATATTGAGCTGCTGTAACTTAACCAAGATTTATTTCTATCCACAGAATCCAAGGGGAAGACATATATATAAATATAGTGTGTGTGTGTGTGTGTGTGTGTGTGTGTGTGTGTGTGTGTGTGTGTGTGTGTGTGTGTGTGTATCTCCTCTCCGTGGTTTCGCCTCCTGCAGTTCAGTTACCCCTGGTCAATCACATCCAAAAATATAAAATGGAAACATATCCCTTATAGACAAGGGGAGAGTACTCTGTGTGTATGTGTGTCTGTGTGTGTACATACCTGGCACATATATCCTCTGGGTGATAAAGATGTATCGCATCTGTTCTGTAAAATTATTGGTTGAGGAACTTGGATCTATGCTTTGATAAAGGGGAAAATGACATAAAGTTTAGATGGAATGTCCCATCAACTAATTGGCCTTTACTCTTTACTTTGAGAATTATAGAGGATTGTTCCACTAAGATATGTAGTAAACTATCTGTAGTCTTGAATCCATCCAGGTGGGAGACTAAAATCAATGTCAGAATATATTGGTGAGGATCAATGCCCGAGAATCAAAAAATCTTGAGCTGTTTCTAATTAGTCTTCACCAGGTGTTTTATTTAATTTAATCTTTTGATTAAATGGGCCATGTAAGAAAGAATGAATAATTCTCAATGGTAGAGAATCCTGGACTCCAGGTGTTGTTTTAGCATTACAGATTTGGGAGAAACAAGCCTCTGGGTTGTCAATCAGGAAGTGTGATTCTGCAACCACTCTCATCAAAGCCATGAAGGATAACTATTTCTCCTGATCTAGCCTCATTCACTGACATAATGCTAAACACAGAGCCTCCCACAGGAAATAGGACACTTACCATTTTTTTGTAGGTGATAGGCATTTTATAAAATATTTAAATTGTCTAAGGCCCATGGTATTTTCTCCAATATTCCATTTTTCATGCCTCTTGACTAACCAGAGATAGCTGATTTAAATTTTTGTTAGGCTGAAAAATGAAAGTGTGTCCAATATGAAATGTGTACATCTGTTCTAATTTATTCTCTAACCACTACAAAGAATGGAAAGGGGAGGCTGTCTCATGGCATTCAAAGTGGAATTCCAAAAGATCCTTGGGCAGAAAAAAAATCCCCAATAAAAATTAAGAGATTTCTCCCATGTCATTTTTTACTATCCTCTTCTTTCATTAGTTGCAGTATTTATGCAAACAAGATCAGGGGTGGCAATATCAAAGGTTAGTTGAATTGAAGAGAAAGTGTTCATTTTCCCAGCAAATAATCTATCCTAAGGAGGGTGGTAAGCAAAGATAATAATTATCACATTGTCTGTAAAAACTGGCTTTAAGGGAAGAAATTTAAGAAAGATATGTTTAAGAATTCTCCCATAGTCTTCTATGCAATATTATCAAGTTTAGTAAGTAAGTATATTTAAAAAAGCAAATTTGGTTGAGATATTAACCATTTAGATTGACAGTAATCACTAGAGAAATATCTCATGGGAGAGTGTTCCTTCATTTCCCATCTAAATAGGGCTATCTGCGGATGTAATTGTCATTACAATGTGGTGAATGAGTTACATAGGTAGTTTACATGCACTTTATAACAAGTCAGGTAGATAAGTTGATAAATAAAGGTTAAAAGTCATCATGCATCAGAAAAGTCAGCTGTACTTCACTGGAGGGTTGTGATTGGGCTGATGTATCTCCTACCTGAATACCCTGCCTCAAGTTTCTCGCATGTGATAACCATCATTCTTCTACCATTTGTGGAATAGAGTCCAAATCATTCAAGGTCTTTCTGATTTGGCATGCACCTAAATTATCAATATCATAAATTACACTGCTCTCCTTCAGATAACTCATGTGGTATTCTCTGTCCAGAGGTCATAATTTCTACCTCCATGCCTCAGCTTTTCCTCCACCTATAATTTTCACATGGGAAGCCTTCTGTTCCTCCATCCCCCCCTCAAGCACTACCTGCTTCACAGGTAGCACCTGTCCTAAAAATTTACTTTGTGTAGCCCTTATTGTATTAGCAAACATGGGGGATGTAAAAATTTAATCACATGCCAACAATTTAAAAACATGAGATTTCATGTAAAAATTCCTAGTTTCAAATATCTTCTGAAAAATTAGAAATTTTGCAAAACTAGCCCATCATTTCTGTAGAGTAACTAACAAGTGGTGAGGCAGAGTTGCAGCTCTGCCCCCTTAGAGGGGACTTAAGCTCTTCAACATAACTCCCACCTCTACTGCCTGCCCTCGGCACTGAAGCCAAATCACAACTGGCATTTATATTCTTTCTTACATTGTGATGTTCCTATAATAAAGCTAAAGTCAAGTATTTCTTAAAGTTCCAACTCATATATTACTTGACTGACTTTTGTGGAAACCTGGGTGTGAAATCCTTGGCCTTCATAATCAAAATTTTCTTGCTCCTCTGTGTCAGGATAAATCTATCTTCCTGTTGTATTTCCATAGCATGATGGAAAGTGTATCGTTGGCCACCTTTTGTGCTGTCTTGTAATTGATTCTATGCCTATTTTAACTCTCAGTTTTGGGAGTCTTATGCCCATAGAATGTTCAGTGATTAAGGGTGGACCCTGCAAACCTCACACACACCTGATAGTGCTTTGCACATAGTCATTTGTCTTTAAATACATATGTGTTAGGCCACTGAATGGATGTGTGTGTACATCAGCAATAGACAGGAGCAGGCCAATTTGACAGATCACAGAACTGTATGAAAAGCACAACTGTATTCCCATTTAAATAGAATCAGAAATATCTGTAGAATTACATATAATAGTTAATTACTCTAAAATCAAGATGTTTTTTGTAAATTTTGAATTTTTTTTCAAATTCCATTTTTATTCTTTGAAACTCTTAGGGCATGCAGACTGCTCCATTAAGTCATTAAATATTAACTGAACTAAATTAAGCTTGAAAAATTACCTTAAGCTATGTTCCCATCTTGGGTCTCTGAAATAAATCAAACAAACTATATTTTGTGTGAGGTCTTTGCCAGCTAGAGAAAGACTGTTGAAGAGAACAGTACTACTGAAATTGTTTTATTTTTCCCAATTTTGTGCTTACTTCTAACAATAAATAGAGAAAGACAATACTTGTTTTTGCTGGTAAAAGAAATAGCTGAAATTTGCTCTCTACTACAAACACTTTGTTAGGTAGTAAGAAGTTTTCAACTGCATATTATACAATGCTTTAGGGTCTCAAGATTGGTTTGCTTTTCTTCTCTCCCAAATCCTCTACTCTTACTCTTCTGAAACGGTTAGCTCTGTCTCATACCTTCTCAACTGACACATTTTCCTTAAATTTCAGTAGCAAAATTCTCCCCTTTTTCCCTCCTCTCATTTCTCATCTCTGGATTTGCCCGTCTCATCAATGTGTACTTTAAGAAAATAAAGGCTAAAATGATGACTCTAGTTTCTAAAATAGTGCTTTGTACAAGTGTGAATAGTAGTAGCTACTGTTGATGGCCCACTATGATTTAGATACTTGACACAGAGTGTTTCTCATCTTCCTGGCACCCTTAGAGTATTCTTTCACCATGGCTCAGTTGAGGAAACTGATTCTGAAAGAGGGTATTACTTGCCCAAGGCAATGTAACCAGCCAGTAAAGGCTAGAATTGCAGTCTGGCTATGCACAGCCTATACAGAAGCTCTCTTTATATGATATTGTCTCCTATTATCTATGTAAACTAATCATGTAATGGCAAAGGGTCCTCTGCATTTAGAAAAGTCAAAGATAAAATGTATAATCCTTTTTTCTTGGTCATTTCCTTTGGGGAATCTGAGACCTCTGTTTCTATAGTTGATGTAATTGTTTCTTTTGAGATGATTGAAAACATAATTTTTACTTTGCTCCTAGATGTCAAGGATAGGAATCAGAAGCCTTTCCAAGTAAGAGCCTGCTCAGTGCCAGATTCAGCAGTGGCCCTTTTCAAAGTCTCAAACCCACTCCTCCCAACCACTCTAATTTAGAGAGGCCCCAAGACACTGTCCCCTCCATCCCTCCTCCTGGTGGGACTCTCAGGCAGTTGTACCACTGGCCCCATTTCATTCCCATCAGAATTTCTTCAATGCCTTTTGGGTGTTCACAGGAGCTCTCTCTCTAAATAAAAGAGCTTGCAAAGCCTTTGTATAACTGGGAAGCAAATCTACATGACACTGGAGAGAATTCCAGCAGGAAGTCTCCAAACCCTTTAATGGTAGCTGAGGTGCACAGTACTCTCAAGAAACTTCATTCTTTTGTACATATATTGACTTCTCACTTTACGTACTTTACGTGTAAGCTCTGGGTTGAGAGTGATAGAGATAGAGATAAAGACAGAGAGAGATAGAGATGAGAGAGAGAGGGACAGAGAGAGAAAAGAGAGAATAGAGATAAAGAAAAACACCGCTGACTCTGCCTTTAATGAATTTAGACTCAGATGGGGCATAGAGTAGAAAATTGCTTTAGACCGTGATAAGTGCTTGACAAAAGGAAGGACAGATCCACTAAGGTGTCATAGAAAAAACAACCCAGCCTAACACCACTTACAAATAACAGCCTTGCAGTCTAACACACAGTCTTAGGCATGCTCCAGTTCATTTAAACTTAACCTTGGGCCAAAACCACATCATGTGAATGGGCTCAAGGGCAGCATTCAGATAGTTTGGGAGACACAGTCCCACTGAAGTTCAGAAGCTGCCATTTCCCTTTGGCATCTGTTTACATAACCAGGGGATATAACCATAGTGCCAGATTCTTCTTTATCTGTTTTCTCCAGGGACTAACTGGCTAGCTATGTTCACATTGCTGGGAGACACCTGGAACTTAAACAAAGACTCACTTGGGTTACATATTAATTTCAAAGAATGGAAAGGCTCCTTTTTCTGTGAAATGCCCGGGAAGGCCTCCAACAGTTGTGATAGTAAATGAAGTCTCACCATCCTCATTCAGAAATCCAGGGTTTTCATCCAAAGGCAAGCTCCTCAGCTTGCTTGTGTCCATCCACTTCTCTTCAAAGTCCCATTCCCTGTCGCTTTGCTTTTCCAACAGGACATTTTCTTCATATTTTCCTTTAGGGTCATTACAGCTATAAGCTGCTACACTTTTTAAAACTATCAGGGTAGGGCTTGATATAAGCGGGTAATAAAATCCTAGTATTGTGTTATTCTAATTTGCACAGGTTGACAAATAAGTGACTGTTTCCTGATGAATTCCATTTTCACTTTTCAGTTTATCTTTGAATTCAAACTAGGGTTTTTAAATCACTAGGTAAAGTGTTAATTTTGATTGCCAGTTAAAGATACTCATTTTTAACTCAGTGAGTCCCTTGGTTTCTGTGCACATCCTTTCTCATGACAAACTTTTAAAATTTAAAACACCTTCTTATTGAATTTTTTATCTTTAACATTAAGCTCTCTGGAAACTCACAAGTGTATTCATGACATCCAGCTCCCTAGTATCAGCCCACATGAGTGGCACAGAGCATTGCTCACTTTAGCAGGACCTCTTGTCTCCTCTTGACACATATATTGGCATAAGCACTGTCAATCAATAGCTTTAGGACAATGGGTATTTTTTCCACGTAACTTATTGTGTAAAGTTAATGTTGTCATTATCACCTTTCTCTATAAACTTATTTTAAAATAATATTTGATAAGAAATATATTTGAAATTATTCAACCTGAATTTTAGGATAACTCATCATAAGGTCAAGGGTGAAATTTTGTCTGCCATTCTAGTTTTCCTTATTTCTGTTCCTGTTTGCTGCTGAACTTTCAATGTGTGAATTTAGAATTTATTATCACATGGTTAGCTTTCTGGATAAAATGTGTGTCGATTTTTTTTTCTGCAATGCATATGGAGAGTATTCATTTTTGGGGTCTCATATATCATCTATAAGAGCCTTAGGAATAAAATAACTGAAAAGCATTTGGGTTCTGCCCTACAGAAAACGTTCTGGTTGCTATACTACTTGATATCTAAAGAGTTTCCCTGAAGTTTACTTAAAAGACTATATCTTGACCCATTTTATTTGTGTGTTTATTTTCATTTTGTATCATTTTATGTCTTAACTGTTATTCTCATTGAACTAGTAGTATAAATAAGTGAAGGCTTAACAGAATAAAAATTCACTCTGAAATGAGATACTTACAGAGATGGTAGAGGCCTCTCTTACAGATATGTTTACTGTTGTTGTTTTTAACTTAGCACCTATGTATGTTCTTGAATCATAACACTTAAATGAATTTTGGAAAGCTTAACGCTCTAAGGCTATGGCAAGAAAACCTATTAGCTTTATCCTCCTCCTCTCCATTCCCACCTGTCCCTAGTACTATTCAATAACTCCCTAATTATGAATTTCTTTGGGAAATCCCAAGATCAGAGTTAACTAGCCAACCTGTTTTTGTTATCTGTTCATATCCTCTGTATAGGTTTGACCAGTGCGTGAACACACACATCTCCCTATAACTTTTTCTTTTTTTGTTCATTATTGTCAAATTTCCCATCACACTTATTTTTTAAGGGAATATTGTCAAAATTTATAGCACTGTAATTCTTGGATTGTTTCCTACTACTTTTGTATCAATCAAGGAATGATATTCAGAACACTTAAAGACCTAACTAGTATGGTGTGGAAGCTGCAGTTCCCGCCAACAGTCAATCACTAGAAGGTCGCACTCTATGGGAATGCCTGCTCGTACCCAATCAGTAGCCCTGGAGGGACTGATGGGCACCTGGGATTTACCCACTATGATGCTAGTGGCACGTAAAGGCATTATCTCATCCGCTGGAATCTGGGCCAGCACCTAGCAGTGAACAGTCAGAGTTGGGTATTTATGAATGGCCAGACACCCATGGCAGCCAGGGACCGTAATCATGGATGATTATTTAGGTGGCTTAGGGCAAAGGCTATTTACCTACCTTAAATATTTTATTATGTTAATGATTCATATGAACATGCAATGCATACCAGCTGAATATCAACCCTGGGTATAGCCACAAACATCTTGTATAATTACATTTTTTCACACTAAATCTGCCACTTATTAATGATCTTCATAATTCATAGGATTTTTTTGGTGAAGAAGGAACAAACTAATAATAACAGTCCAAATTCAATTTGTGACAAAAATAAATCAATAAAATTACCAGAACTTTAATGCCACTAGGAAAATAAGTCAGCTGTATCATTCCATATTTCGTTTTAATAAATAGACAAATAATGAATCAAAATTGAGCAAGAGTGAGCTAGCTAGCCCTGGAAATTTCAGCAGAGGCCCTGGGTATCATATTTTTCCACTGATCAGAAATATTCTTATTATTATGTTAGTGAAGATGTCAAGAACAAATCATACATGATACCCCTTATTTAATTCAGAGGAATTCTGAACATATTTTTTACTTACTATTTTGCCCAAATCCTTCATTTTAAAAGATGCCATGTCTGAGTGAGTAGCTTATGTAATAAAATGACATCGGAAACAAAAGACTTCAAATAATATTCCTTCAAAATTTACCATCAGTTTGAGACTATCTATTGACAATTGTATGATTTCGTTATTTGTTCATTTATTTATTTACTTATTCAGCAATTATTTGGATTCATATTGTGTGAGAATAGAAGACAGTAAGATGGGAAAATTGCTACAAGAGACACATGCAAACCGAGACTGTAGGATGAGAGAGGAGAGAGAGTTGGCAAAAGAATCTTCTCATAGAAGTTATCTTGTGATCAAAATCTGAGCCAGCCAGGCAAATGAGGAAAGAAAGAATATCTGGGAGAAAGGCAAAAGTTTTTGCAAACAGAGGGAGGTAAGTATGGTGCATCTGAGACAGAAGAGCTAGAAGGGACCAGGTCAAAGGGATGAGTTACATTCTGAAGTCAATGGGCATTCTTTGAAGGGAAGTAGGGAGTCTTGTAATCAAATATATGATTTAGAAAGTTATTGGAGGAAAACAGGCTGGAAGTATTCAGAATGGTTAGAAGATTACTGTGATTGTTTGAGGACTGACTATAATGCGAGATGACATTGTGGCCGAACCCTTCTATGCTGGGATGTGGTTGTGTCAACATGAGTGTGAGCACCTGTATGTAATTTTGAATAAAAATGTGTTGAAAAATACTGATTTTTCTTTAAAAATTGCATAAAGTAGGCATTCAAGTGTAGAGTTTATGTTTTCACCTATGCATATCATGTTAGCTACTCTTAGAGGTAAAATAATGAAAATATCTAATCAGGTGGCTGTCTGTAAAGAGGTTTTGGAGAATTGTTAGGTTGTTTTTTTTTTGTTTGTTTATTTTTAAGATGCTGCCATCTAGTGACACTTTTGTAAAATAACTTTGTGGCAATCTCACTCAAGTTTGTATCTTCCAGTCCTTTCCTCAAAACAGTCACATTTAAATAATTTATGTTTTCTGCCATCCATGGAAAAAGAATTGCACATGTACTAAAGCATATTGTAGAAGCCACAATTGATTTTTTGATGTTGTGCCATGAATGTGGCCACAGGGCTTTTAATAACAGGATATAGTAGGTGCAGTTTTGTGGTTTCTTCAATGTGCCATTCTCTTATAAATAATTGATAATAAAATAAAAAAGCTGCCTTTTCTATTCCTTGAGTTTTCTAAGAAACGTGAGTTGTATAAAAACCTATCTATGAAAAGCTGAGTTGTAAAAATATGCTTCATAAGAAATCATTGCTTTAATTAGAAATTCTTATGAGAAGAAAGAGGATTTCAAATTCAGAATAACTTTTATTTTTCCCCAAATGGAATTTAAGATACACTTATAAGTGTTATAAGTTACACAAACAAGCATGTGTGTGTGTGGGTGAGCGTGCATATCCATTGCAGCTAAACATTAGTCTGCAAACCAAGGTTTTGATAAACTCTAAGTCTTGATGGAGATTAATTATATTTCTTTATCACTCCCAAAACTTGTATTAACATGGAGCACTTGTTTTATTCATATGATGTGCATTGCCCATTTTTTGGAGAGAAACAAAGCACAAATCCATACCCACCCCCCAATAAAAAAAATCTGTTATATAGTACAGGTAAGAAAATTTCCTTTTGTGAGATGCTAGTTCCAGTCACATGATAATGAGTAAGGTTTATAATTAATTAATTATAATTAATATAATATATATTTTCAATATATATTATATTTTTTCAATATATTGCCTATTCTGCATGGAAACTAATGCTCTAGGGTAGGAGTAAACAAATACTTCCTGTAGTGGGCCAGGTAGTATGTATATTAGGATTTATGGACCATATGGTCTCTGTTACAACTACTTAATTTTGTGGCTGTAATGCAAAGCAGCCATGAACAATATTTAAATAATCGAGACTAGTTGTGTTCCTGTATAACTTTATTTATAAAAACAGGTCATACTTTGCCTCTCTCTGCTCTAGGGAAACTACCTATAATAGCAGTTTGGGGTTATTTATTCTTAAGAGGTGTTAGAACAATTCTAAAATTGGTCCCACTGCCATTATTTATTTGAAAACTTTTATTTTAGTCAATAGATGTATTCCTTCAACATTGCAGGAATTGTAAAGTTTGGAGCATGTAATTGTTATATGTATAGTTGGTGAACAAATAATAGACAAACCCAGAGGTAAAACATTTTGCAAAGTTCTATCACCCACATTTAACAGTCAGTTACAATGTTGTCTTAATGTGGAATTAAATCACTTATATTTTCTAAGTAAAAATTTAACAGTTTAAAATGCAGAAAGCAAAATGATTTTGATCATAAGCAATTAAATTAGAATGTTACTACTGGGTACAATTTGGATCATCTGTAATCATTGTTCCAGTTTGTCTTTCTGAGAATTTTTGTGGAAACAGAGGCTTGGTTTCTGTTCTAAAACAGTGTGAATTCTACTAGGCAGGCACACAAAACACTTGGAACCATAAGACAAGTAAGTACCTAGGACAGAATAGTCAGATCAAAGGAGGCTGTTAGGGTTTAAAGTCAATGTACATGGAGGATAGTGTAATGTCAACATTCACTTTGAAATTATGTGTCAAAACATCAAATTTCCCCCCTCTGTTATTGGATATATTTTAAATAAATTGAGCACCAGATGAAATATCTGGTTCACAAATAGAATCTATTGTACCAAAAATGTGATCTTTACTTACAGAATAGTACTGAGCATGGATAGATACTTTCATTCTGACAGAGGAACTAAAAAGGGATTTAAGCAGTAACTGATCCAAACTTCCCATCTTGTGATCCTTCAGTAGTTTATACTCTTTGAGTGGAATGGCAGCTCTAAGTCCTAAGACCACGTTAATTATGCCTTACTCTTTTAGAACTGAGTGTATGTATCAATTAGCAAAAAATAAAGCTGGAGGCATTATACTTCCTGACTTCAAATTATATTACAAAGCTATAGTAACCAAAACCGCATGGTATTGGCATAAAAACAGGCACATGGACCAACAGAACATAATAGACCACACTGAAATCAACTCACGTATTTACAACCAACTGATCTTTGACAAAGGCACCAAAACATACAATGGGAAAGGACAGCCTCTTCAATAAATGGTGCTGGGAAAACTGGACATCCATGTGTAGAAGAAAGAAACTAGACCCGTACCTCTTGCCATATACTGAAATCAACTTAAAATAGATTAAAGACTTAAATATGAGACCTGAAACTATAAAACTTTTTGAAGAAAACATAGGGGAAACACTCCACAATGTAGGGCTGGACCAAGACTTTATGAATAAGACCCCAAAAGCAGAGACAACAAAAGAAAAAATAAACAAATGGGATTATATCAAACTAAAAAGCTTCTGCACAGCAAAGAAAACAATCAACAGAGTGAAAAGACAACCTACAGAATGAGAGAAAATATTTGCAAACTATACATCCTACAAGGGATTAATATCCAGATACAAGGAACTCAAACGACTTGATGGTAAAAAACCAAGTAGTCCAATTTAAAATGGGCAAAGGAGCTGAATAGACATCTCTCAAAGGAGGACATACAAATGGCCAACAGGTATATGAAAATGCTCAATATCACTAATCATCAGGGAAATGCAAATCAAATCCACTTTGAGATATCACCTCACCCCAGTTAGAATGGCTGTTATCAAAAAGACAGAATAACAAATGCTGGCAAGGATGTGGAGAAAGAGAAACCGTTCTGAACTGTTGGTGGATCTGTACATTAGTGCAGCTATTATGGAGAACAGTTTGGAGGTTCCTTAAACTACTACAGATGGAACTGCCATACGATCCACCAGTCCCACTGTGGAGTGTATAACCAAAGGAAAGGAACTCATCGTGTTGAAGAGATACCTGCACTCCCATGTTTATCACAGCTCTGTTTACGGTAGCCAGGCTATGGAACCAACCTAGACATCCATCGATGCATGACTGGATAAGGAAAATGTGGTATATGTACATAATGGAATACTACTCAGCCATAAAAGAGAATGAACTTCTGCCACTTGAAGCAACATGGATGAGCATAGAGAAAATTATGTTAAGTGAAACTAACCAGGCATAGAAAGAAATACCTCATGACCTCACTCATAAGCAGTAGCAATATAAATAAATAAATAGATAAATAAATAAATAAACAAGAAAGAAAGAGAGAGAGAGAGAGAAAATAACAACAATCACAATAATATGTTGAACTTTTTGAAGGAGAGAACAACTGTGGTTGCTGGAAGTGCAAAGGCGAAGGGACGGAAAGGGTTAATGAGAAGTTAGTGAGAAATTGGCTAATGAATACAAAGAATGATTACACATTGTAATGATGAATAAGCTGACTATTCTGATGTGACAATCACATATTGTACACAACTATTGATAGTCAACTTTGCACCATACAAATACGTATAATCAATTATGCTTCAATAACAAAATAAAAATTAAAAAAAATAAATAAAATGAAATAAAAATGCAGTAACAAATCATGTTAAAACTTGTTGGCTTAAAGCAGTGATCATTTATTTATAGGTCACCTTGGTGTTAGCTGATCTAGGCAGGGCTTGGCTGGAGAGGTCCTGCTAGTCTCAGCTGAGTTCACATATGCATCTGTGGCCACCTGAGGGGCTGGGGAAGCAGCTGATCCAGGCTGAGCCCAGGTAAGCTTGACTCTGATCCACATTTCTTTCATTTTCCAACTGGACCAGCAGGTTGGCCCAAGCAAGTCCTTCTCATAGAGGTAGCAGAGGGCAAGACAGAGCAAGCCTCGTTATTCAAGTGCTTTCGGAGGGAGACTCTACTTTTATTCCATGTGCTAACATTTTTTGCCAATACAAGTCACATGACTAAGCCAGGTGACAGAGAATCACACCTTACTCACAGTGGGAGGAACTGAAAAGTTATATGGCGAAGGACATGGATACAAGAAGCAGCAAAGAATCAGAAGCATTAGTGCAATTTGCCACAGTGTTTATACTTGAACTGATTAAATGGGACACATTTTGGGATTAAGCACTGAACTAAAAAATTCTATCAACTCCTTAAGGTTTCTAAGATATACTAAAGAAGTTCTAAACTTTTTAAAATGGAAACTTTTTACACTCAGAAATCATCAAGGATCATGAAGAGGAATTGATATAGTTTATACCTATCTGTATTTACTGATTTTATAATGAAAACAGAATTTTTAAATGTATTTATTTTAAAGTAACAGCAAACACATTACTTATTAACATAAGTAATATATTGTTATAAAAAACAATGTTTTCTAAAACAAAAGAGAGATTGTTTCATATTTGGTAAATCTCATTAATATCTGACTTAACAAAAGACAGCTGGGTTTTTTCATACCTGCTTCTGCATTCAATGTCTGTTTTTTCTCTTGGTGAAGCATATGAAGAAAATCGGTATTCATGAAGATTTATAGTCAGAATAGGCAGTAGTAGTTTAATAGCCTTCTCCATCAATTGTGGATATTCTTTAAAATTGCACCAGAATCTGACAAGTGAGAACTTCTTAAGATTTGTGGCATGAAATGTGAAACCAAATCACTGAACTATCTGTACTTTGTTACATTAAAATCCATCGGTCCCTGTGCTGGCCAGCAGCAATTAAAACAGCAACAACAACAAAACCATTGATTAGTCTTGCATTTTGAATGATATGTAACGTAACATTTATTACTACTAAACTCAGAAATCTCTCTCTCTCTCTCTGTCTTTTTTTTTTTTTTTTTTTTTTTTGGTGGCAGTTGGCTGGTATGTGGAACTGAACCATTTAACTTGACATTATAACACCCTCCTCTGACTAACTGAGCTGACTGGACAGCCCTGAAATATCTCTTATTACTGGGAGTAGTTGTGCTCACGGAAGTGGACACAAATTTTGCAAAGTTCTAATTTCTCTTGGAAACTCTAATTTTATCACTTGGAGCAAATACTCTGAGTTTTTTTCATTGAAGAGACACTTCATTCATTTTCAAAAGAATGTCTGTCTGTAACATTCCTAAATATGAATTGCCATTGTCTGTCAGTTGCTCTTTCATGCAAAAATAGTTCTCCGTGAAATAAAAGTTGCTAGTTCAGCTTGCAACTCAAATAATTGTACAGGTGCATTACTTGGAGATAACCGTCTCCTTCAGAAGGCGCTCAAGTATTTTGTGTGAACTTCCCACATTAAACATTAAAAAATGGGAGAACTAAGTTGTTGAGATTTATTAAAAATTGATCATTTTTACAACTTTAACAAGATTGTTACATGAAACTTTTCCTCCCCAATGAGTGAACCACTGGGACAAATGCAATGACTCCTTACACAGTGTGATGTCATTGCTTTGGTTCCTGCTGAGGTACCAGCCATTTTGCCCACCACTGCTTTTGCATTATTAGAGCAAATGACAATCCAGTGAAGAAGGCAAAGACATCTTAGTATTATAGAAATTGCTATGATCTGGCTGACCTCCTGAAAACGTCTTGGGAACCATTATTAATGGTAGAGCAGTTTATAAAAGATTTTCTTAAAAATATTTGTACTTACTATACTAAGCGTTATGTTCTTCCCTAGGGTTGTTTTGTTGGCTTTGACCTAGCACATGCCATTGGAAATGTTGAACTCCACTTACATGACTGGGGAGTTGATTTTGCCTGTTGGTGTTCCTACAAGGTACAAGCAGTTAATATATTCACATTCTTTTATTTCACACTGATGTTAATCTAAAGGAAAAAACTAGATCCATGGGCCAGTTTTAAGGATTTGAGTTACTTTCCCTTCTTTCTTTCATTATTTTATTTTCTGATTTCAGTTAATAGTAGAGTCATATGATAGAATAGTATGATTAAAAATCTAATTTTAATATTCCTGTGACTATAGGGAAGTTATTTCCTCAATTCCTAGGCTGCTGTGAAAAAGTCAAAAGGTTCTGAAGAAAAAGCCCCACACTTACAACTTAATTTAAATTGATGAGGTTCTTAGTTCTTTTGTTGATAAGTTATGAAATTTCTACACATGTAAAGATAATTCTTAGAGAATCAACTTGATATTGGTATTTGAAGACAATTGAAATGACAAAGAGCAGGAAAATAAAACTAATTTTAATTTAGGTGCTTTAAAAATATGATACTTTTATTATTATTTAAATATTTTATGTATAATAATTTAAATGTTTAAGCTTTGAAATAAGACAGACCCGCTATTTATCAGCAGGGGCAAAATTGGCCAAAAAAGTAATAGCTATTTATGAGAATACTTCAAAAAGTTGGTGGAAAAAAATGAAATTAAAAGATAATCTGAAACTTTCTATGAACTTTTTGAAATACCCTTGTATTCTCAACCTAATAATACTATTTTTCATTTGATTTTCTTTGAACAAGGTGACTCAAGATTCTATTTCGTTTTAAAAGCTCCAATAACCACACATTTTGAACTAGTCAAAAGTTGTAGTTTCATTAAGACGGTCAGATGATTACATTGTTTATTTTTTGTCATATCTGTAGGTAAACCCATACAATTTAACTTATTTTTAATCTAGTATTTAAATGCAGGAGCAGGAGGTCTCGCTGGTGCCTTTGTCCATGAAAAGCATACCCATACAGTTCCACCTGCGTGAGTACCATCTTCAGATTCTTCTTTGGTGATGAACAAATTAATTTGCATTAATAATATGGTAAATTTACATGAGTTCTTTCATATGCTATCTGATAGGAATCTGGATTAGATTATAATTATTTTACTACTCTCTTAACCGTGATATGCTTTGTCAGAAATAAATGCTTTCCAAAGAGTTCAATTGATTGAACAGGAAACTTAAAAAAAGGAAGCCTCAATGCTAAAAATGAGTCACTGCAATCATGTAGAGCAGATGGTTTAATGCAAAGAGACCACTTGAATTTTTTTTTTTTTCTAAAATTAAGCTTTAGAAAATTTCAAATTTCTCCATTGATGAATAAATCAAAGGCAACCAGAGCTGTGCCTAATAGAGCCTTAAATGTGGCATGTCATTATTAAAATTGCATCTACCTTGAAAGCTATAAATGTTGCATGATGGCTTGTAGGGAATATCTTCTGTCCTAAAAGACTTTATAATCCATGAAACCTGAAGAAGCTGAACACTGAACAACAGACTGACTACATAAAAAGTTATACTTTTCTATTTTATATAACTCTCCTCATTTTTTAGAGCAGGCATAAATGCAAATGCAATACACCAACACATTTACACATTTTTATTTGACTAGGGAACTCATAAGTGTTCCTTTTATTTTTATCTGGCATGGACATAAAGAATAATATTCTGGGAAGAAAAAAAAAACCTTTTCATAATTGTGTTGGAGTATGTGTGATGAGGAGACTGTCTAGACTCCTAATAGATAATATAATAATGTTTGATTAGTTTTCTGAATCTTCTCAGCCACTGGCTGAGTGACATAATCTTTGCAAGAACTGAAGCTGAATTAGCGATGGAGCTTGGAGGACATCACATCTCTGAAGTTCTGTGCACACAAATCTTAGGAATTTAAGATAACTTCTATAGTTTATTTAAACATGTCCAGAATTTCTTTAAAATTTTAAGGTTTTAAAATTATAGAGAGCATTTTCTTTAGACAGTATTTAGTCAGGTGGGCATCTTCCTTGAATATATTGTTGTCAGTACATTAGATTTTTCTCCATGTCCCAAACTCTCTGAGAAGAATATGAAGCATATATTATAAGAGTATCATGCATATTTTAAAAGTCTTCCTTTTCATTTTTAGCAAATCCCATTGATAACATTCACCTAGTGTAATGGTTTTCCACATAGACTGTATACCAGATATTGCTTGTTTTTGTGTGGTGAGTCACTACCCCATCCATTTCTCATTTTCCATTTGTTTAAATTGTAAGAGAGGATCTGATGTATTATATCAACCCAAAGGGCAAGCTGGTGGTGGGGGTGGAAGTAATCTACACAATTTCTAGAGAAAGTCAATGTTAGGAGTTTACCTCTGACCTTACAGCATAGTTCTGTAACATTTGATATTTTTCTCATCATGGACAAGGAACAGGACAGGGTGAAGGGACTGTAGTGTGCTCACATGTACCTCATTCTGTGGAACTCCAAAATCTTCTAGACAATATTTAAATACAAATTAATTCTATGCTCTCAGGAGAAAGACTATCTAGGCAGACCAGGTTCATGTTCCAGCTTGGTCTCTTGTGGGTCTGTAACCTGAAAAACATTCCTTGACATCCCAGTATTCTGGCCTCTTAATGGAGCATCTACCTCATAGGCAATTATTGTAAGAATAAAATGAGTTGATACATGTAAAGCACTAAGCATAGCCACTTAAGCATAATATGTAATTGATACATGTGAGGCTGTATGAAAAAATAAACCCTAAATTTGGGAAATAAAGCTGAAAGATGGGTGGCATTTTTTCATTTTTATTTTTAAATTTATTTTTTATTAGCATATTAATTGGTACAAATCATACTTATTCTTTATGCCCCTTATCCAGTCTCTCCTCTTACCCTTTTCTCTCTACCCCTCTCTCTCCTCCTCTCCCCTTTCTCTTCTCTTCCCCCATCTAATAACCATAGATCTGTTCTATCTGATAGATTAACTGCTCCTCTGTTGGTTTGTTGCCTAGATGATCTGTCCGGTACTGAGACACGTGTGATCAAGTCCTCCCCTATTATCATAAATCAAATGCTTCTTCTATTACTCTGTTTTAAAATGTCGCAGGGGCATTCTTTAACAGCCTCTCGAAAGTATTGTTTGGTAATTATTTAGCACTTACCCCTAAGTACTTTGTTGACTCACTGTGAATTTGCATGTTAAAGGTAGATTTTTGCCCACTGGAGAGCCTTTCTCTCAAGCAGGAAAGCTAATCCCAAAGGTTAAGGTTTGTGACCTTATAGGAAGTTAAATAGTTTGTATGTATCACCAAGTTCATTTCAGCTGGCTTTCTACAGAATGTATTAGTCTCCATTCCTTGAATTCTCTCTTGTATCTGCCTTAGCATCTTACTGGTTCCCCCATTAATCAGCAGGTTGAATGAGATCTTTCATGTGTGTTCGTTTTGTATTTGTATGAGAGCCATGCTTTTAACTTTTTTTTTGCAAGTTATATGTAATTAACTGTCTAATTAATTAAGTATCTAGCTTTGGAGACTTGGAAGGACTCAAATCAGGCTTGATTCCAGAAGGTCACATTACAGGAAACCCTCCTTGTCGCTGCTTTTCCATTTGTTCTTTGTTTTCTCATAGTCAAAGCTTCTTCTTATGTGATGTCAGAATGACTAATTCCAGTAATGCCAACTTCTAGTCTTAACTCCCTCTTCTGTACTAGGTATCATGTATTGTATTTAATTTGTGTTGAGGAATTGAATCCCTTTAATTAGAAATGAGATCCAACAAGTTCATAGGAGACAAGGACAAGCAATTTTCGGATAATCTGTTCATTGCCCTGATCACAAAAGAAAAGCTTTGCTAACACTTAACTGTGTTCCACAGTGTGTTTTACTCCTTTATGCATCTACAAGTCAAACACCACCTGCAGAAGGAATGGTAGAGTAAGCAATGAGAAGACATGAAAGGCTAAACATTACACTGTGTAAAAAGGAATAAGTGCATAGATATTGTAATGATGTTCAATAAATAAAATTATTTTGAAGATAGGGAAGGAAGTTTTCTAAGGAATAATATTTATAGTACAGAGGTCAAATCCAACTTAAATCTCAAAAGTTCCATTGTGAGTACCAACTTTATTGTCAAGTAATAAATATATTGCAGTTGTTAGGGCTCCAAGATCAGCAGGTTTAACTGCATTAAATAAACCTTCTGTCACCTATACTTTTATGTTCTCTTAGAACTTTAGAGAGACTGAAGAGTTTTTCCGCTGTTTAAGAATTCAATATGTAGCCGATAACCAAATGGAGAACATCAAATACAGTGGAATGAATGTAAATGCTATTGATGTTGCATGCTTTGTAAAGACTTCTTTGTTGCTTAAAAAAGGGTGACATCTAGTGGCTAAATATATTATTTCAAATAAATAATATCCAATAACATTTCTTTCCTTGGTCCATTCACCGTTTAACAAGTATTTCAAAGTATATATATTTAAATTATTTATTTTTCTTTTTTGATCATTTTACTGTGCATTTATAGTGCAATAATTGTGTAGTTAAAGCCTTCAATAAGGTAGAACAGGATGAAGGTGGGAGTAAAGGTGAGGGGGCATTCCAGGTGCCTAGTGAAACAGAAGACTTAAATGTCCATCAAGGTGGGGTAAGAAAGGTCATGGGAATGGGTGGCCCACCTGGTGTAGAGAGTGGATCCAGGATAAGTAATACTGCATTCTAGATGTTTAATATTTGGTGTATAATTTTGAAATATTATTTATATGATACTTTCATTAGCAACTGTAAATTATATCTGTACCAAGAAATTTCACTTACTTTTATTGTTTTAAAACAGGCATTTTGGCCCTTGTTCAAAACTGATGACCTAAGACTTTTTTCCAAGAGCCTTTTGCCCATTGAGAATGAGTAAATTAGAGGCCACAGTCAATCCACTGCATTAAGCATCATAACTCAAGCTGTTATTCTCAACCAGAATTAACCTTTTCCTGGCTCATCATCACCTTTTTTCATCACAGTGTCACATGCTAAACCTTGTCTGGAGTTAAAAATTATAGTTAATTAGGACTGGTTATGAATAAATGACTTCTTGGGTATCCCCCTCGCTCCCACTTCAGAGCAGATGTCGTTTCAGTCTACAAAGTTAAATATTGCTCTGAGATATAAAGGGAAATACTTTTAATTGTAAAAATTTGACAATCAGAAGTGTATCACTAAAAGAAGCGCTTAAGTAACCTTTGTTTATTTATTTTTTAACTTTACAAATGTTGACCGTTCTGGCACACTTTAGAGCAATATTTAACCTTTTGATTTTACGGGATTCAAAGATATCTGAATCTCATAAAAAATTCTTCTGAAAGAGCCCGTAGGCTGCAGTTCAAGATACTGACCCCTCCTTTTTTTAAAAATAGAGACTTTACTATGAAAACAGGAATGGATCATATAAGCTATTAAGATTCTATCAGTTTTATATCCTATGCGATGAAACTATAATACTGGAAAACTTCTGTTCCTCATTTTACGTGCTGGCATAACAAACCTTCAAATGCCCCATTATATGTTCATTTCCCTGGGATTTTTCTTTTTCTTTTTTTTTAGCTTTTTCTAGTGGCCAAAAATGGAGCCTACTATAATTTGGATAAAATGCTTGAATTTTAAGTCATGCCAACACATTTCCATAATCAGTTAGAGATATTCGATTAAAAACTTTAAATAGAGATGACATATTTAAGGCTTTATCATGGGCTTGGGTCATCTCCTTTATTGCTACAAGTAATTTGCAGGTTAAAAAGAACCAGCCAAAGAGTCTGGCCGACTTTAGTGCAGGGTTAAGGCAAATTTTAGAACTCAGAAATGCATGTTATGTGCTGGCTGATTAGCTCAGTTGGTTGGAGCATAGTGTTACAACACCAGGGTCAAGGATTCAGCCCATCCCCGACAGCTACGAAAGAAAAGAAATGCAGGTTATTATTATAATTTGGCAACTAAATAAAAATATCAAATAATTCTCAGGGAAGTCCAAGAAAGGATAAAAATAAGCATCAAAAAAACTTTTTCAAAAGCCTTAAAATTTTATAACCTTACTCCATGCTAGGCCCAACTGTGCAATTAATGTTATAAGGGGAGATTGACTAATGCACATTTGTTCTGGGGAGTGCTGACTTGATGTATATCAATTTTATCCAGGCAATGGTTGAGAAAGCCATAGCTCCAAGCTTATCTATAATTTAAATCTTGTTTTTGTTTCTTAGTGATCCCTTTTAAGTTACTACTTATCAAATCCCTGTCTAATACCTGATGAGTTCTCCTTGTGCAAAGGCTTAGAGAACAAGCAAGTACATGTGGCAGTAGCAAGGTGTGTGAATTCATAAGACTCGTGATGCTTTCAGATGGGATAGACAAATAACCATAGTTTTCTGTGAGAGTTTTTGCAGAATCCCCAGTTGAAATATGATGTAGGCCTCCTGAGGCATCTGTTCTGTTTATTTAGCCTGTTTCTGGAGTTAGGTGTTAGGTATTTACATGGATAACTTCTCAGAGACAACTTCTTGATCTCTCAGCCATATGTAAATGGCCATCCTCTGTGTCTTTAATGTTAACCTTCCAGTCCTCTAAGCTTCTGTAGTATCATTTTCCCTTCCTTCTGACCCAATGGGTGTGATTACTCTTCTGTATCTTACAAGGTTTACTTTTTCACCTTCATTGATTCTTTCAAAGCTGTAGCCCTTGATCTTCTTGCCCAGGAGTATCTCATTACAATCATGATTTCAACAATACACATTTGTAGAAGACACCAATTTCCATTTCTGGCTTTACCACTTGCTTAATTTTTAGCCCTTATTTTCATCTGATTGCAAGTTGTAGAAGTTCCTCATTATCCAAGTCCCCGAAGATACAAGGTAATGCAGGAAAGCAAAGATTGTCTTAATAGGAAAATATTCACTAATGAACTACCCACTTACAAATTAGTCTTTACCTGAGCACCCTTTTCCAATTAGTATTAAAATCTGTCTCTATGAATTCCTTTAAAAATTAGTCTCTTGCTGATTATAGAATGTTATAAATATCAGATAATACAATGAAAACATAACAAAGATGGATTGTAAAGTAAGATTTTTCAAGAGATTCAGAATTTCATGAGATGCAAGTCAAGTTGGAAAACTGCTGATCACAAAATCATGAGCAATGAGAATACATGTCAGAGTTAGATCTGTTAACAGGTGAAGTAGAGGAAATTTGACAAGGTACTTCAAAAGCAAATGACTTGAATATCAAAGATTAAAGGGAAATGAATACCTCAAAAAATATTTGTAAAGATTATGATCTTTACAGTCATGCTGAAGAACTTAAATATAATGTGAAAGGAATTATATTTTGCTATCCAAATATTTTGTCAAAAAGTATACCAAAAAATCAGTACTTGATTTATTATTTATTTTTTTAAGAATTAGGATATTATAATTTTAATCTAAGTTTTGTCAAACTGTAAGTTAAATTTTTTTTATAATATTAAACTTTATATTTTAAGATAGCATCTCAATCAAACCTTTTTTTCTCCATCAGGTTTAAAATTGATTGAAGTGGCCTTTTCCCATATATTTCCAATATGACTGTATATACATATCTGTGTGTGCACACTTGTGTTTGTGTTCATGTATACATATGCACACACACATGTATATACAGTCATATCTTTCTATCACAGTCATTAAATATCACATTTTATCTTACTCCAACACAGGTATCTTTCTAAGGTGTTTGTTGCTTTATCATGTAAAGAGCTTGATCCTGAGTTGATTAAAGAGACATGAACAAATATGACCAACACATATTTTTGTGCAAAAAAACTTTCATAGATGGAAATAAAGATAGGATATAACCTATAATTTTAAAATCTTACAATTCGTTAGAGAGATATCATTTAAATAGTCTAATAAATAATTTACATGACAGTCAACACAAGATTAGAATATGTGTCATCAGGCGACCTCTGATTAATTGCTGGATGAAGTTTTAGAGTAATTTTGCTATAGGCACAGTGGAGGGACAGATGACAAGCTTAGACTTGCTTGGAAAAAGCTTGAGCAAGGAGGTGGAGAAACTTACAGATATGAATCCTCTGTAAAATGGAATGCAATGTTAACTAAGTGAATAAATTTACTCTGTTACTTTGAAAGTTGAAATGGTCTCCTATGAGAAAGATTCACTTCATAAGTTTCACAAATTTAAGGAGATATGAAAAAGAAGAAAGAATTACTTAAGTGGCATTTCTTAAAATGATATGTCAAATGATCTTTTTCTTTTTATTCTCTTCACTAGAATTTTTATGGAATCTAAGTTATTAACATTTTAAAGCCTGCCTCATTATCATAAAATTGTTCTTTATCCGTATTCTACAATATATTAAAAATTATAAACAGTGGTAAAATTGTGATTGCTTCAAGTTCTCACTCCATTCTGTAGCCACACTCATAAAGTGGATTGTACCTGTTGTCAGTCTCAGTCCTGAAGTTGTCACTGTAAGGCATCCAGAAGTAGACAAATTGCTTGAAGAAAACTCATCTATAGAATCAGGACATATAACCTAAACCTATTTTTATTTGAAAACCATTTTAGATCAATAATTTTAAAAGGATGCCTTATTTTCTTAGCTTGACAGTTTTTACTATGGGAAATTCTTCAGATAATTTGCCTCTATGGTGAATTTAAGCTGTGATCATAAAAATACATTATATGGATTGAGGCATGTTTGCAATTAAAAATAAATTCAGTAAATAATTTGGGGTTTTTGTTGGTTTTTTTTTCCCTCTCAACTCAGGAAGTAAAGTAATCTCAGGTCTTAAAGCCAAAATAGTAATTATCCATATGAAGAGATACATTAAAACAATTCTTGCTGGCAAATCACTATTCTCAGATAATGATGACATAATCATTAATTTGGGAACACTGAAGTCCTTTGATACCTCAAAATTTATTTCCTATTCTAAAATTGCAGTCTAGTGTCTCTGAAGATTTATAGGGTCAATGAACCTTTCAGACACAGAAAGTAAAACTTGTCAAAGAGCTTCAGCTCTTGTTTTAATTACTTAAAATTTTGTGACCTTTGCATTCTGCAGGGTTTTTTTCTTTCTTTCTTTTTTCTTTTTTACTATTAACTATGAAGAGCTATTACTAAATTTTTATATGTTGTTTAGAAAATACTTGTATTCATCTGGATATTTACTATTGTCAAAACAGCCAGGGTGGAAGTTTGTTTTGATGATACATGCTGTGTGGGGCAGCCTTGGAACTGTCTCATCATGCACAGACCCAGTGGGTCCTGGTACTTCCCAGACTGGGGCAGGCTAACTTCATAGACTGCAAGAATGTTTGGAAATATTGCTCAGAACAAACATCTGAAATATGGGATTCATCTTTTCTTTGTTCACCTGTTTTTAACTCTTACGGAGGAGAGTATTTGATTGGGTGGGAATTATCCTTTTGTCTAGAGCTGAGGCCTATTGCCCTCATGACCAGCTCATGTATAAACAGATTGCTTTGTTTCCCATATCCCCTCCTGCTCCAGTTGGCTGTGGTCAAGGTCTCAGAAGATTTGTCACAAGCTGTGGCAATTTAGGCAGAAAACAGCCATGTGGCACTTTTTTTTCAAGGGGCTGTGATCTTTTTGAGATTTCATCTTAGCATGTCCAATGGGATTGTTTGAAAAATTGATTATAAATTGAAATCTTAACTCTAGATTCTTTGACTACAGGGACATTGTTCTGATAATCTTTCTTTTGTAATCCATGGTGCCCAAGAAAATATTTTTTAAAAATTTTTTGTTGAATATATAGCTCTTTCTTTACTCTCAGCATAATAGACAAAATTCTAGCATATGGAAGCATTTCTACTTTGCAAATTATTCTGAAGTGGGTCTGATTTGCAAAATACTGTCAAATTAAATATGCATTTCCGTATGCTACAATGAAGACCAAATATATCCATGAGAACTAGCTACACACAACTTAAAAATTCTTCATGAATTTTTAATCAACATTGATAAGTAAAATTCTAGTAGTTCTTTCTAATGTCCTAGATCCAGACATCTTCTGTCTGTTCTTGTGCTTGGAAGATCAATATCATCTCAGAGGATTATAAACCAATATTTCAAAGTAATGATATTTTGGGAAAGTATATTTAGAAAACTTTCAAAGGCTTTTTGGTTAATAATACTTTCACACCAAAAAAAAATATTGACTTAGCTTTTATCAGAACGACATATTATTTTGAAACTTGAGAAAAGAATTTTCTCTAACTAAAATTCATCATTTCAGGAATTGATTTTTTTATGACTATGCTTATCACATTGTTAGCTCAGTGGACATATTTGAATCGGCCTCCTGTAGATATGCTTATCACACTTAGCTCAATGGCATATATGAACCAGCCTCCTGTAGAGTGAGATTTGAAGAGGTTATTGAATATGTAACAGAACCAAGTGAAGCACCACTATTTACAGATGGTTGAGCAAATTCTTGGAAGAAAAGGAATTGAACTTGATACCTCCTCAAACTACTGTCTCGAGTAGTGTTAATTCAGCTGACTTAGAACAGAGCACAGCAACTGTGAATAGAAGAATATTTTGTAAAAAATAGGAACTGATAAGGATCTTCTTTACTGAGAGTGAGTTAGTAATATTCTACCTGCTTAATGTCACGCAATGTTACATCTTGTAACAGGCATACCTGGGAACTAGCTGCTGGCACAAGAGATGAACAAATCTATGGGCTGAAGCAACCTATTTTATCAGCTTTTCAGATTTCTGCTTTGTCATTAGAATCTTTGAATCTGTTTTTGTCACTTAGCCACACTTTTCCTATCAATGTGCTGATCACCAACTGCCTGGATTTAGACACTGCTCTCTCTCATTTTTAGTTTTTTGTTTCATTTTGTTTTAACCTCCTGCTGCTTTCTTTGATCTTTATTTCTATACACTAGCTCTACCTTCTCTATAGTTGCTTGAATTACTATTTCTGAACTCCAGTATCTACTTGAACTACATAACAAGTGTATTTCTGTTTCCCAAGCCTTTTTACTTACTCCACATGATAGTTTAGCAACATTAATACCCTGCTGCGAGAACATGGAGAAAGAACTTGACCTAGGACTTATGTACCCATGCAGCCATGCCTAAATCCTGTGAAACTGACCTTACTTCCCTGAAGGCAGAGTTTTAGTATGCTCAAACCCACGCTTGTTTACATTTGATCATCCAAATTGGATTGATTGTCTGTACAAGACTGTCTGTGGAGGCTGGAAGAAACATTTTGTCTGATGATAGATGAACAGAGCTTGGAGCAACCTAACAGGAAGAGCAGAAGAGTCTATAATTATTAAAGAAGCTAATATGTTCACTGAACATTGTGGAAGAATTTTGATTTATAAACCCTGAAGTCACAGTTTTATAATGCCCCTGTGCCATATTAGCCCACATTAAAAAATATTTATTAATCATCTACTGTAGTCCAGGCAATTTTTAAAGTATTTGGGATGTAAATCAACAAGCAAACCAAAATCCCTATGCACACTGAGATTACCTTTCAGCAGGGGAAGACAGACTATATATACCAATAATAAAAAGCCAATCATGTAATATGTTACAAGTTGACAAGTCCTATAGACAATTGCAGTAAAAAAGGAAAAGGAGGTATGGGAACACCCTATGTGGAATTCTTGGCAACTTGCAGTATTAAACAGGCATTTAGAAAAGCCCATACTGAGAAAGTAAGATTTGGATGAAGAGCTGAAGGAAAGGAAGAGTGGGCCAGGTAGTTAGCTGGTGAAGAGAGTTCCAGGCGGAAAAACTGTTTTATCAAAGGCTCTAAGACAGGGTCTATCTTGAGTGTCTGAGGAATAGCAAGGATGCCAGTGTGGCTGAAGTAGATTGAATGAGCTGGAGATTAGTAGATGAAATTAGAGAGGTAAAAGCGTCCAGATAATGCAGGCCCATGTAAGGCAATATGAAGACTTGGATCCATTGCCCATTTTGGCAGAAGAGTGGTGTAACCTATAAAATGGTTACTATGGTGGCTTTGCTGGGAATAGTCTGTAAGAGGGTAAGAGTGGACTTTGAAAAACCTACTGAGGAACTATTATAGTAAGCAGGCAAGAGGTGATCAGGATTCAAAGCAGGGGAGTAGCAGAGGAGGTGTGATGAGTAGTTGGATTTTGGATTTCTTCCAAGAGGTAGACAGCAGCACTGTGAAAGAGTTCAAGAATGGAAATGTGATAACGTTTCATGTGCATGAGATTAAATTCTGGAGATGTGCTGTACAACACTGTGCATATAGTTAACAATACAATATGGTACACCTAAGGATTTTTTTAGGGTAGAGTTAATTGTTTTTATCAATTTTTAAAATGAACAAAATAAAAAAAATTAAACATGGAAAAAAATAGAAACATGAACGTCAATTAAGGGATGGATGTCTGCAAAGGTACAAAAGTGAGCTACGCACTATCTAAAATATGGTAATCGCAAATAAGATGGAGAAAGAGTTATTAGAAAAATTGAATCAAGAGAAAAGTTTTGATAAGGGGGCTAGAACAAGGGAAGAATCAAATATAAATCTGATGTTTGCACAAAGGGATGCTAAGTTATTAGTGCAATGTCACAGAGTTATTTTATTTGTCAACTAATAAAAGTATTTCTTGAGCATCTACTTTGGCCAGAGAAGTGTGCAAAGCATGGGGGATACAGAAATGAATGAGCCCTTATCCGGAAAGTACCATTCATCATGAGCTGCAAAAGGAAAGAGGGAAGTTGGCGAAACCTTGCCAAGGTGATGTTTAAGCTGACTGTGGAAATATTCCTAATTCTCTGTCAGACTGAAGGGGCACAGGTAGCGGTGGGGTGTTCTAGGCAGGATAGTTTTAAGCACATCCCAGTCAGGGGTCAGAGCTTTGATGTCCCTGTGTTCCAAGTAAGGAATTTTTATTAAATCTTAAAGTCAAAGGGTTGCCATTGACTGTTCATGTGGAACAAGATTACAAATTCATGTATCTTTACTTCTCTGGGTCTTGTTATGCTCATGGAAAAAATAAATAGACCCAGGGGATCTCTGGAAAGTTCCTTTCCAGCTTTTAAACTCTGATTCACAAGTTATAAAAATGAAGCATCAGAACAGAGTGAACTGTTATTGGTAATAGCTCAGAAACTAAAACCAACTTGGTGGGAATCTGTGTGTCACTAGCTATTTTAATGACTTTGGTGACTCCCTCTCCCCCACTTTTTGTAGCTAGTGAATGCCATAAAGCACAGTAAGTTCAGACAACTTTAGAACAAACTTTACTATAACTTTCTCATTTTTTTTCTTTTTCTCATGTATGAACAAGTAGTATGTATACATTTCTTAAAGTTCAGTTGCCAAAGTTTTTACCATGAAAACTAAGACTATGTAGAAGTTATTTGAATAAATAAATTTTTGAATACTCTGAACAAAACAAGCTTTGTGGAACTTTTAACTTCATAAAACATGATTATTTGATTAGGATAATAAGTGGTTTACTTTAAGTTCGATTATAGAGGATGCTAGGGTGACAGACATTCTAACATGTCCCCAATTGCTACTGCAGATTTTGTTTATTATAAGAATAAACAATTATGCCGTACCCCACATGTTCCATGTTTTTGCAGTGCTGTAACAATTTGTCTGATTCAACACATTTTTAAAGCTATGAAGTTAAGACAAGTAAGACAGTTGTATTTAGTTCTAAGTGGTGACATTAAGAGAAAAAAGAAGAAAAAAAAATAAAAAAGAAAAAAAGAAACTTACTCCCAGTCATGTTTACATTCTCAAACACAAGCTTAAATTATTAAATCTGTTGTCATAAATTGCCAAATTAAAGGCTCTTATGAAAGCAGTCTTTTATAAAAATGTATGTTCTTAAAAAAGATTTTGATCTGATTTTATTATATTTTGGATTTTGCTCCAAAGATGAGCCAGGTATTTAACATAAGCTAAGAAAACTAGGATAGGTGTTTTGTTCAGTTTTGGTGAGGTTTGGGGTAAGGAGAAGTAATGGGTTTGAAGGACAAATTAAATTAATTCTGGGCATGAAATATTTAGGAATTCATACTGAGGATTCTACCATTAAAGGCTTGCTAAAGAGATCAAGGAGAGTTTGGGTATTTCATTTCGTATCTTCTAGCAACCAGAATCATATTCCATGGATCCCTAGTGGCTTTCTCTTACTGAATCTGAATATCATGCCTCAGAGATGCCTTTATAATTAGTGATGCTTTCCATTTGGTAACATTTATTTGAAACTCCTTTTAGGAGATTTATTATGTTCAAGGAACATAAAGCATATTCAAATCTTTACTTTTTATTTTTTATTGAATCTCTTCCAACACCTTACTTCTCTCAAAATTCTGTTAATATCTCTATTCTAAATAAATTAACTCCCTGCTTGATTTTTAATTTTGGTGGAAAAAGAGTTGAATTACTAGTTCAAGTACAATGAGATTGTATCTTAATTGTTATTGTTCAAATTCAATTTTTAGTAATGATTTATGAGCTTGTTGTGATAATACCTACTTATAAACTAATTTAATGGTTTTTAATTTTACTTCATTAGCTTTAGAATATTTGGGTTTTTAGAATCCATGCCAAGATTTCATTTAGAGCACACTTCCTTTGTGTTCTGATTTTACCTTTTCTACATCCCAAGTGATAGGCTCTTAAAATGAATTTAACTTTCTCTTAGGTTCTGTGTGATATATTTTGAATTTGAATGTTTTTTGAAATAATTATTTATTTGCTTTTTAAAAGTCTTTAAACAGCCCCCATTTCCCCTTGTAAACACTTCCAAGTTTAACATATGAGTGATATGCTTATTCAGTTCACTAAATCAGGTGTCTAGGGCCATGCATTTTGATGAGGGTGTAACTGACTACAGAAATTCTAAAAGAACAGAGAAGGTCAAAAGCACAGTTTTGGGTGGGGATTGGAGAGAACTTTGTACTAACTGAGAAAAATGTGGCAGCTCTGTCACCCTAGTTTGTCATCTAGCCTAGCATTCTGCGAGCTCCAAACTCAAAGTGCAGTATTTAAGTAATCTGGGGACTATTGCTTTCGTGAAATCATTAATTCACTTAAAAATAATCCACCCCAAGTGATTTTGCATTTTTTTTCTTGCAAGTATTCTTGGTCATAATGGTCTATATTTACATTTGGGCTTTAACAATTACAAATTGTGGAATCGTAGACTATTTATCAAGTGTTTTAGAACCTCAATAGCATCTACTTCATAGGATTATTTTGAAGATTAAGTGATTGCTTAGAATAGTGTCTGGCTCATAATGAAAGCTCAATTAACATTTGTTTTTGCTGCTCTCAAAATTATTAAAACAGACACAAGATCGTAAGCCAGGAAGAAAAAAAAATCACCCATCCCATAAGTTAAACTCATTTGACTATTTTTACAAGACCTTAACTAAATGTTTGGGGAGTCACATCAATCACCTAGGTCCAAGTTGTTTGCTTTCTATCAATTGGAAGATAATATGGTGGACAGACTTTGTGTCTCTAACATGTTATTAAACAGAATTTTTTTTATTATTTTATTTAAATTAGTAATATTGTAACAGGCTGAACAGAAGTGACTCCATTTTGTTAAACTTCTAAATTAAAAAAGTTTTTTTTTTTTTTTACTTTATTCTTGTAACCCAAACCGCATAGCTTGCAGCTAGACATTAGAATACAATGATTCTTGTTCACATGATTGCTAGAACATAATGACTTTTGCTCACACTGTGCACAGAATAATTATAGAAGAAATTATTAATCCAGATGGCCATTCTTTTCTAGCTTACTAGCTAAATCTTTTTGAGGTTAACAGGAACGAAATCCATGACTTGACTTCATGGAGGATGGTCACCATGAATCAGCTCCCACCCGAGAAGTTCTTTAATGTTTATTTGCAATTTTATGATTATGCCTGCACGTTCCTGCTTAGGTCATCATGAATCAGCCCCCTAGCACCTGTCCCTATAAAACCCTTTGGCAAGTTTGGGAAAAGGGGAGATGGTCTTTGAGACATGAGTCCACCATTTCCCCACCCTGCCAGCTTCCTGATTAAAGGCTACCTTTCCTTACACCAACACTTGTCTCTCAATTATTGGCTATTGATCGGTGAGCAAATGGACCTTTCGGGTTTCAGTAACAATGTTTTTTAAAACTTTAATCTAGTAAACTATACATTAGCAAGGGTTCTTATATGAAAAATATCATATCATTGATGTTCTTCATGGAAATATCCACAGTAAACTGAAAAATGTCACATATCAAATGAAGAGGAGAGCTTAAATCTTCTTTATTTTACAAGGAGTTATAGGTAAAAATAAATTTTAATAAGATAAAAATGTCATCTTCTTGTTATAATATCCCATTTAAGTGACTAAATTTTTAATCAAGTTTAAGTGTAGAGCAGTTAATGTTAGAAAGGTGCAAGCTTTTCCAGAAGAATTATTTAGAATTTCATTAAGATTGAAGATAGAAGTCACCAATGATTAGAATAACAAGGTAATTACTAATACTTTTATATCATAATAAAGATGTAAAGGGAGAAAAACGTCATATGAAAAGTCAATGACAGTCTGAAATGAATAACCAGTCTGAAATGAATAACCACCAGTGGCCCCAGCATTTTAAGTACACATAATACGGAATAGCCCATATTCAACCTCTATATAAAAGAGCTTGTATTTATGACTGATTGAATTTTGATGACTATTTTCTTTTAGTATTTGCTTTGACCACTGAATTGAATGACATCACTGTCACATCTGGATATTAGCCTTTGTGCCATATTATATAGAAAATTATTTTATTTTTCATTGCTAAAGTACTCTGACTCCACTGTTAGAGAATTATGGTATAAATAACCTCTGTAAAGAGCTGTTATTTTCTTTTTTCTATTTCTTTTACTCCACTCTTCTTTTAATGACTTTGTTATTAATGTTGATGAAACTGAAACATCTCATTTTCCTTAGTGTCTGGTTTTATTTTTTTCAGCATTTTAGTCCACACAATGAATGCCTCACTCCTGATGGAATATGTCAGCAGCTCCATCTAGCTTTGAGTCCATTTTTCTTTTCTTAGTTTTTTCTACTGCACTTTGTCCCCTGGATTTTTTTCCTGGTGTGGAGTCACAGATTCCACCACAGTCTAGAAGGAGGGGGTTATGCAAAGGCATGAACACCAGGAGGCAGGGATGGGGACACCGTAAGGGTCTGCCCCCCACATTTTAAACTCTTTGCGGGCAGGGTCAGCATCTGTTTTAGCTTACTGTGCTCTCTCTGACTCTAGCTTCTAGCAAAGTGTCTCATTAAGTACTTTTGGAGAATTAATGAATGAAATATAGAAAAATTCTAATAAGTCTCAAAAAAACAAGAGCAATTTAATTAGGAGCATAAACAATAGAAACAGAGCCACTAGTAACAAGTATCAGCTCTACCTAATTTCATTGTTAAACTATTTACCAAGGTTTACCTTTACCTTTGCTCTTCCACGCAGCCTCTGTGCGCTGAGCATCTCAGCTTCTATTTGCTTATTTGGCTTGTTAAGTTATTCAGTTTAAACCCCCTCCTTCAACTGCATTCTGATGGTGCCATGTCAACCACACCTTCTTGCTTGAGTCCCCGCTCCTGCTTATTTATTGAGCAAGACATTGGTTTAAGTAGCCATATTTCTTTGGATGAGTCCCTCCTCCTCTTTAAGCCTGACTTTTCGCGAATATAAAATGGTGGAAATAATATCTACCCTCAGAGTGTTGCTGCAGAGATGAGTGAGAATGCATAAAATGCTTGTGCCCATTTCCCAGCAAACATGTCTTAGTTTCTGTCCTTTATTTCTTAGCAATTTTAGATGTGTGAAAGTTCGCTCAATTAAGCTTTTTGAACAGGATTTCTTATTGGCATGAGAACCAATACTTTGATTGGCTAGATCATTCTTAAATGTTCTATGGGATTCTATAAGTTCCATCCAGGGATGTTAGATCCACAAGTTGTGGTATGGGGATAGCAAATAATAAGAATCTTCAGTGGAACTGGTCCAGGGTCTAGGTGGTCTCCTCATGTCCTTTGTAGTACTAAGCCATTGGAGAGCAAAATACAATTTCTTTAGTGAAGAAATGCAAAAGAGGCATACCATCATCAAATAATGAGAAAGACAACTTAGAAAATTTGGCTTTTCAGGCAATCATATTATATTTATACTTTGATGCCATGACCTCAGTTATGGAATCAGTTCTGGGTTTTTTCCTCTATGAAGAACACATCTTACTGTTTGTGTAGTCCCTTGTTTCTTTCAAATTTGGGTTATGAACATGTCATCAATGTTTTGAAGCACAAGTTATTATTTCCTCCTGTGATAGTATATTCGAACAGTAGGTCTTTGATGTTTCTGTCAGACATGTCCAGAAACCATCATAACTCACACTCTTGAATTTTTAATAATGCTCCACAAACAGAAATGACAAATTCCTAGTTCTTCTGTGAATACAAAAAAAAGTTTACTACACAAGAAAAAAGATTGAAATATTGCTCCCGATTTTTGTTTTGATTCCACTGAAAAGAAATAAAAATAAAAGCATGTTGCTATTTTTTTTTCATTGCCCTATTTCACAGCCACTGTATGCCTCAGATTTTTTAAAAAGAAAATTCAGCATATTTGGTAAATTTTGGATCAGTTTCCACATTATGTGCATAAGTGTTTATATATTATTTTTGATATGTAACTACAGAAGAAATAATTCTCTTTAACAAATTTTAGTATTTTTGGTTTTTTGCACCTGATTAAAAAATAGAGTAAAATAATAGTCAGTGGCCTTATTCTAAATGATGGTGAGTGGAACTAATTCATTCAGGCTAGAATTCCTATCTTAATTCCTCCTTTTTATGCAACATAATCTTATCAGCATCAACAGAAAAGGTTCCCCTCTGTACCCAGCACAGTGCCATGCTTGCTGAAAAAGCAGCTTTTGAATAAATGCACATCATGATGAACATCAACACCTCAAATAAGCAAACACTTTGTAAGACGGTCTTGTGATAACTCAGTGACAGAGCTCAGTTACGTGTTCAAATTAACTGAGACAGGCTCCAATCCTGATTCTAATATTTCATACAAAAACACTTCTTTTTAGGACTTCGATAACCATACTTCAACATTTTATCATTGATTTCAGTTGTCATCAGAAATTTGATAATTTTATTTATTTTTTTTATTTTCTATAAACAAGGTAAGGATTATGTTATAGTCTAGCAGTGGGAATACACAGGAAGGAGTAGATGACAAAGCTATTGTGAAAGAAGAAACAACAAAATTAATGTCTTGTAAGAATCAGGGAAGAAGAGGAAAACAACCTAATAATGTCTAACCTGGGTGTTCAAGATTACCAAACAGGCTGACAGGGAGAGTTGGGCTGATGAATAAATGTAAAGAAGAGATAAATTTTGGATTTCATATGTTGTGTTTTGGGCAGAGATGAACTAGAGAATAGGTCTTCTGGCTTCCAAAGACTTTCCCCCATTATTCTTCCATGATTTTTCATGAACAAACCTCACATTCATTTTCTTCAAACTTCTAGAAGACAGATTACTTAATATGTTTATCGTTTTGAAAAATTCATAAAAAATTAACAAAATCATTACATGATGTTCTTTTACATTTAAAATGTAATGTAAAATTACATTTTACCCATTCAATAAGTTTCAACTGTAAATTTAAAAATCAATTCCAGATGTATTTAAGGAGGGGAGAATCTAACTAAAATATGTTTACCTTGACAGGCACTGTGCAAGAAACTTCACATTTTATGTAATCATAGCCCAGTGAAGTATGTACTTTTTCCATTGTACAAATGAGAAAACTGGCTTAGAGAAGAGAGGCAAATTCCCAAGTCCCTGTTGGTAGGAAGTTATGGGATTGAGATTCAAGTCCAGGTCTTACTACAAAGGCCTCTCTGGTTCACTCTCAGTAGATACAAAAGGTCTTGAAAAAGTTTGTGGAAAAACGCAATTAAAAGATAAAAATAAAAAATACAAACTTTATTTCTCAACATAAGCTCTGTCAAGTTTAAGACACTTTTGTAAGCAATAATATCAGCCATTTAGTCCATGTCTAAAGAATTGAGGGTCCTGGGAATTTAACCATGTCAATGTAGTCTTTTTTACATTATTAACTGAAAAATAAATGGGTGCCCTTTAAAGATTTTTTAAGATTAGAAAACAAAAATAGGTTAGAAGGAGGCTCATTTTTTATTTGGTTTTTGCTTACTATATACTGGAATAACTTAAATAGCTTTGGGATCATCTACTGAAAATTTTTAGTAGATTTCCCTTTGAAACCACCTTCTGTATGAGTTTTAGATGTGTGAGATTTTTCTCTATTTATTCTGTTAAAATCTGTTGGTTTAGATTGTCTTTCCCTTCTGGGATTATGTTGAAAAAATAATATTCTTTTAGAAAATTACCCATTTTATATAGGTTTTTTAAAAAATTAATTTATTTATCTATTTATTTATTTATTTTTAAATTTAATTTTATTTTGTCCATATACAATGTGGTTGATTATTGTGGCCCATTACCTTTATCTAGGTTTTTAATTTAACTTAAGCAATCTCTTTTTTATGATGCTCTTATTTCCCCTTATTTTGTGATTATCTGTACAAATAATGTTTTACTTTTTATAGCTACATTGTTTTGTGTTTTCTTGATTAACTGGTATCCCTTTTCCTTATCAAAGTTGTTTTTTGACTTATTTTGTTTTCTAACTGTATTTTGTTTTCTAACTATTAATTTCAGCTTTTTTATTAATTGCATATTTTACTGCTTTATTTCAGTTTCTTTTCTTGTTCTTTTATGAATTTTTCAGTCTTATTTTTGATTTATTTGCTTTTTTAAAAAAAATTGATCTGGGGCCGACCCCGTGGCACACTCGGGAGAGTGCGGCACTGGGAGCGCAGCAGTGCTCCCGCCGTGGGTTGGGATCCTATATAAGGACGGCCGGTGAGCTCACTGGCTGAGCACGGTACGGCTGGTCACAAAAAGAGAAAAAAAAAAAATTGATCTGAAATTTAAAGCTATGAATCATTCTCTGTGCACTGTTCTAACAATATTTCAAAAATGTTGATCTATAGTGATTTCATTATCATTATTTTAAAGAAATTCTACCAAATCAGATTGTATTCATCAAAAATAATTTGATTTTTTTTCTTTAATTTATCTTGTAATTGAGAATTTTTATTTTCTGAGCTTCTTATTAACCCTTAGTTTTATTGTATTGTAGTCAGAAAATACAGTTGGCAATATATACACTTTGGAAATATTAGAAGTTTTTTATAGTTATAGGTAGCATTTTTTTTTTTTTTTTGACCGGTAAGAGGATCCAACCCGCAGCGCGGTGTGGTCTGCACCATGCTTAGCCAGTGAGCGCACCGGCCATCCCTATATAGGATCCGAACCTGCTGCGGGAGCGCTGCTGTGCTCCCAGCGCCACACTCTCCCGAGTGAGCCACGGGGTCGGCCCTCACCTTGCTTTATTTTGCATTTTCCATTTATACTTTTGCTCATCCTTATATTTCTCTCTGAATCACTTATTTTAACTGAGTCTGCTTTGTTGTACAATCTGATAACTTTGTCTTTCAATATGTGAATTAAACCCATTAACATTTATCACTTTGACAAATATGTCTGGTCTTAATTCAATGTCATATTTTCTGTTTCTAGAGCTTTTTAAGAGTCCTTCAACATGTGATATTTTGCTTTCTTGTTCATTGTTTTTTAATTAATTGTTCTGGTATTTAGGAAAGATTTAATTTAACATTTTATTTCTTTTTTTATTCTATTCTATTAGTTTCCTTTCTTGGACAATGTTAGATTTAGCAAGTTTCCTTTTTCCTCTGCCCAGTCTCCCACTATCCCATGGTTTAGTCCATCATTTTAACTCTCTTGGTGTTTACTTTGTATTCTAAGATCTGATTATACTTGTTTTACTTGATCTATCAAGTTTAAATTATAGATAATCAGTGAAATTACTTTACCCCCCTCATTTTGTCAGTTGTTCATTTTTACATTGTCATGTAGCATTTTGTCTCATTATTGTTACACTTCTCCCTGTGTAACAGAGACACAAAAAAGGATTATTCAAAGCAACATGAACGCAATGAGAAGCCCAAAGGGACTGCACCTCAGCAACTCCTCTGTTAGAAGGAGAAACTGGGTACAGCCCGATTCAAAGTTAGCTTCTGTTTTTATTGTAAAGACAAGGAAGCTTCACAAGAAAAATCAGTTGATTCAATCATTTCAAAAGGACACAAAGATATGGGCAATTTGACAGAAGTTATCTAGGACTAAGTATAGCTTAAACAATAGAAACTAGTAACATCATTTAAATTAACAATGTGACATTCCAAAATCCAATTGGTGAAAAGCTAAGTTGATCAAACTGTGATCATTATCTAATCTAAAATATAACCTCTCCTTAAATGATTTAAGCAAAAGTTACATTCTTATGATTAAGTCTAGGTATTATTGTCTCTGAAGTTTCCACCAACAGACAGCTTACCCTTAGCAAACATTTTTAAAATTTTTCTCTACAGCTATTCTTTCAACAACTTTTAACAACAATCAGTATGTTAAATAATCAAAGTACATAATCCCGTCCCTAAACAGTGATTCAAATTGATTAGATGGGCCGTTGCCTGCTAGCTGTGGGTTTTTGCTCCCAAGCTGAGGACTTTTGTCCCATACATGCATTACCTAAAAACCCTATCTAAAAATCAACTGAGAATCGACATATACCTAATTTGATTTGATTAGATAGGCTTTTTGCCCCACTAGCTGTGGGCTTTTGTCCCATCAGTTTTTTAGCTAAAGAGCCCTGTCTAAAAGTCAAATGAGAATCAAGATTTTTAACCCTATACAATTATGTTCTGTCACTTCAATCCCCACATTTACTTTGTCTCAGTACTGTAATAAATACATTCAGTAATCAGAACATGTCTTTTTTTCATAGTTTCCCCATCCTCTCTTGGCTGACTTAAGTTCCTCCTCAGGTAGGATTTTGCTGAAGAGTGCATGAGAAAAGTATTAGTTGAACTCTTGCTTGACCAATAGCAGTAACTTTTATTCAGTTTAGCTCATCCAAACATAACATTTGTGTACCATATTTTCTTTCTTAGAGTATTACATGGGTATTTCTACAGCATTCTCTGTCATTGAATGGTTGCATTTGACAAATCTGAAGCCAATCTCATATTACTCCTTTTATTCTAACTTAATCTTTTTTGTCTAGAACTCCAATTTTTTTCTTCGTTCTGAAAATCAATAAGTTTAATAAGAAGCAGTAACCAAAATTGATCACTCTGGGTTAACTTCCCTCAACTCACTCAGACAATGTTGCATTTTTATCAATATGTAGATATAAATCTTTTTTTATTTAATCAATGTTGTTATGAATTATAACTTTTAAAAAAGTCTTTTTATTGTTTTGTTTTTCTTCTTTGGAAACTAATGGTGGTTATAATAGAACTTCTTTATCTGCTTACTATATTTATCATTTTCTCTCTAAACTATTTTAAATCTATCTTTGTGCTTTGTGTTTTATTTTTTCTAACAACTATCCTCTGTCGCTTGCTGTCTTTTCACAGTATCTTGCCTTTCTTGAATTCCTTCCAAATCCTTTTTTATTTCTTTCATGTGTATTCTTTTTTTCCTGGTTTCTTCAAGCTCATTTTTGCCCCTCCAAATGTCAAGCTATATCAATCCTATTCCCACATTTTTATTTGACATTTTCCCATCCCATGGAATATTATTTCATCTAATCTCTATTTTTTTTTTCTTTATTCACTTGCTTTACATTTTTCAGCAGCTTTCTGCTAACCTTTTCCTGGTGCATATTTTTCATCTGTGGAAAGGTTTTGCTATCCTCACATTTTTCATGTAGAATCTTTGTGTCAATACTATATCCAGTTTTTTTCATTCCTCATCACTGAATTAGTTTTCCTGGATCTAATTTAGGAAAAGTACGTAGGCAAGAGGTTAAGGAAGGGGACAGAGTAGCCTTGTAGGTTTCTCATTGGCTGCCTACTTCCAACTATTAGGGCTCCTCTTGATGCTTGGTATGGATGTGCCTCCTCTCTGTTTCTGTACAAGACGTAAAAGCCACTCTGAAAATGGTCCTGCTCACCACTGTTCTATACTCGTGGTTGCATCAAGGGTGTAGCTTTTGAAATTCAAGTTGAGCAACTTGCCTTCACTTCAGAAAGTTTACTTTTGCTGAACTTCATTAGATATTCTATTATTTAAGTTTTGACCACTCTAGTTTGATTCTTTTCTTTCATTCCTCTTATTCAGCTTCTACCCAATGTCAGCATCACAGGCCAACAAACCAGTGGGAGAAAAAGAGAGAGGTGTTAGGCTTATAAAATAAATGGCTTGAAATGAGAGAATAAATATTAGAAATAAGGAATAAAATTAGAATAAAATAAGAATAAAATTAAAATAAATAATTAGAAATAAATATTTCTAATAAATATTAGAAATAAATAATTGAATGGCATGCTTGGAGTGATGTATTATAAATTTTAACCTTTAAGTTAGTGGGAGCCATATAATATTTTTGAGTGATGGAGTAAAAAGATTAATCAGTTCTCATAATTAATCCAGCTTTACTAATTTCTATACAAAAATACATATGCAAAATGCATAAAATAAGATTTTTTTGGAATTAAAATGTTTTGAGTAATGAATGGTAGTTAAAATTATAGTTAGAACTTTTCTCTTATGCAAGAACAGTATATGATCTTTAGGAAATTCTGGAAAACACAGATATGACTAAAGCAGAAATATAAAATTTTAACATTTTGGTCATAGTTACATATAAATGCATACATTTTGTTGTTCTAAAATTGGAATCGTACTGTAAATATTGTGATCTCCATTTCATTCTTTTTTGTATATATTCTTTTAAATAGGATTTTTGTAATGGCAGTGTAGTATCCCACCATATGTAAGTAGTATGATTATTTCTTTAATTCTATAAGATGTTTAGGTGGCTTTGACACTGTGAATACTATTATGCTAATTATACACAAATCTTAGTGTCCTCCAAATAGTTCTTTGGATAAATTGGAAGGAGCAAAATTTCTGGGATAGAAAGTATGCATGTTTTTCATATATTTTCTTATTACGTATTATTCTCATTATTAGACAAAGGGCTAATTTTCTTTTTTTTCTTTTTCCTTAAATTCTTGATGAAAATAGGCATCATCATTTTAAAGTCACTTTACCAATTTGATATATGAGATATGGTCTTATCCTTATGTTATTTCATAGCTTTAATTATTAGTGAGAAAGATTAAAGTGTTTGTTTCATTTGTTTTTCCTGAATTCACGAAGCATGTGTTTCTCGTTTCATAAATTGCCTATCCATGTGCAATGGCTATGTAGCTCTTGGTGCATTGCCCTTTTTCTATGAAAAAGTCTCTTGGTGAAAACTCGCCTATGTGGCAAGCATCACTCCTTTCCCCATCTTTGGTTTGCCTTTTAATTTGCCTCTCTCTCTCTCTTTTTTTAAAAACATTTATTTGTACATATTTGTGGATAGCATAGCTTTGTACCCTTTAATCCATCCCTTTCCTTTCCCCGTCCCCACCCCCCCACCCCACACCCCCCAGCCCACCCCCCGCCCTTAGCCTCTGGTAACCATTATTCTACTCTGGCTTACTTCACTTATGATCCAGCAGTCCCACCACTGGGTTTATACTCAAAGGAATTGAAATCATTATATCAAAGTGACACCTGCCCTCCCATGTTCATTGCAACACTGTTCATAGATGAGTGAATGCCCTTCAACAGATGAGTGGATAAAAAAACTGGTATATAACCATAATGGAATACTATTCAGCTATTAAAAAAATACTGTCATTTGCAACAACGTGGATGGAACTGGAAACCAAGTAAAACCAAATAAAGTAAGCCAGGCACAGAAAGAAAAATACTGCATGACTCACTCATATGTGAAATTAAAAAAAAAAAAAGTTCTAAATAAGAAAAAACAAATTTAATTCTTCAGATGATTTTACTGCACAAAAATAAAATAATGTGGATTAATTTATCTTCATTCTTCACAATGTTATAAGTATTAATTACCTTATGATATCATACAACATTTATCTGCTTAGTATTTGATACTTTACCTCACAAGTGGTTTTAATATGCAGGCCTTAATTTTCTAAATTAATTGCAGCTATTTTTGTAGACCAAAATATCTAATGTTATTATTTTTTTTTTAGGTTAGTGGGATGGTTTGGCCATGAACTCAGCACCAGATTTAAAATGGATAATAGTAAGTGTATTCTATTTTACTTCATAAGTCATTTAAACTTTATTTCACTTTTCATTTGTCTTTGTATTATATGTAATATACATGCCCCATGGAGTGTGCCCTTTGAAAATGTCACTGGGAATTCTTAAAATAAGAAATGACATTTCCAGAGTGTAAGACTAAGAGTTTACAGATTTTAGCTTGATTTTGAGTCTATCCCTTTCTAGAGAGATAAAAGGAAATGCAGACAAACGTTTGTTTCATGTGGCTTGGTCAGGTCCTATCAATATGTAGTGCCCAAAACATCATGCAGAGAGGACAGGAGGAAATTTGGGCTTGAGCTCAGACCCAGGGAGACCGGGGTGTCAGTTCCACTTTGCTGCTCAGTAGCTTTGTGATCCTGCACAGGGCATACCATCCTGGGTCACTTTATCTTACTGCATATATAATGTGAACTGTAATGTCTATCTCAGGTTTGGTTTAAGGGTAAGTTAAGTTCAAAATTGTAAACCAAGTAGCACATAGCAGTACTTTAATAAATGTTCATTTTTACTTCTTTCTTTTCCCAAATATCCTTTTTTTGTGGCTTTTGCCACATACTGAAGAGTGTAGCAATTCCTATGAGCAGTTAAACCCCGGTGAGTAGAAATTGAACTACACCACGCATAGGGCTCACAGACTGCCCTACTCCATTTTCCTGAGTGACTCTGTCCCTCAATTACATGGGATACAGAAAGCATCATCCTTGTTTTGAGAGTTCAGCACAAACCAGATCCTTCAGGCTGCTTCCAGCCCTGAAATATTGTTTTGTATAAATTCAGATTTGCAACAACAAAGATGCAAATGATCAAGATGGGCTATTCCAGTCAAATCAGGAAACCTGTATTTTATCTTGGCTGCATAATAGCTAGCTCAGTTATTCTGCCAGTTACTTAAATTCTTTGAGATGGGTTTTCTTATCTGTAAATAAAGGAATTGGATTAGATCGGGGTGGCCAAACTTTTTCTATGAATGACCAGATAGGAAATACTTTAAGCTTTTTGGGCTATGCAGCCTCTGTGGCAAATACTCAGCTCTGTCACCGTGGTGCTAAAGCACCCAAAATTTGGCAGTGTTCCAATAAAACTGTATTTAGAACACAGGTGGTGGGTTGCATTTAGACTTCAGGTAATAGTTTGACTAGTCCTGGATTAGATAAATCTCTGAAGAATCATGTTTTAACATTGTTTTAGGCAGTCTTGTTTTTCATTTGAGCTCTGACTAGCCATCTGAATCCTGGGATTTAACTTGCTACAATTCAATCTACTTAATTGTAATTAGGATATTATCTGCTGTTTACCTTTTTAATATATCATACTTAGACTTTCTTAAACCTCCCCCATCCCTTTCTCCTAAGAGAAGCCACTTGACCTAATATTCCGAGAGCTAAAAGTCACCTTCATAGGTCATTTCATTCATATTTCTGCCTTGGGTGACATTACAATTACATGTCACTCAAATCTTGATGTTCTTTCTTGTTGACATGCTTCAGAATAGAAAAGCAAAGTGTGGGCAGAACAAGGAATGCTGGCTTGGACATGAGAAGGCCAAGGTCATTTTTATCTAAGGCTTGTGTCTAAGGGTTCGAGTGCCCAGAAGGCCGCTAAGAAGGTGGGAATTGCCAGTGAAGGGGAAATTTGCCAGTATTTTAGCTCCGTTGAGTTTCTTTTAAACATCTCAGAAATCATACCCAGGAATAAAAGCTTTTAAGTGTTACTCATTTACTTTCTACTATTTTTTGTCTTAATGAACACTTTTTAAGGTCCATTCTATAAAAATGGCATATTCATTTTTCAGAACTGCAGTTAATCCCTGGAGCCAGTGGATTCCGAATTTCAAATCCTCCCATTTTGTTGGTCTGTTCCTTACATGCTAGTTTAGAGGTAAGTGATCTATGCTTCAACCTTCCCACATCTTCATCCTTTTTCTTAAGTCAATCAGTAACAGTTTGTAGTACTTTCTCTGCTAATCAACAAGATTATAAGTGTGCACTTTGCGTGGACCTTGGACAAAAGGTAGCGTTCTTCTTTAGGACAGTGGCCATGTGATGATCATCACCTTTCATTCATATCACCAGCCCCTAGCACACTGCATGGCACATTGCTGGCATGCGGTGCATATTAAGTGGAACTGATCTGGGAGACATATTTTTTGTTTTACTTAGAATCTGTGTGAACCTGAATAAGTTATTTAACCTACTTTTGGTATCTCTACCTACAAAGTGAGCATACAATATTTAATTCTTCACTAATTTACTCATACAACATGCATTTATTAAGAAAGTACTGTGTGCCAGACATTGTTGTGATTACTAGGGACTGTTTGAGAAGAAACAATGAACAGACAAAGTGCTGTGTGACAAAGCTATAGGATAACTTACTTTGGGTGGGGGGTGGGGGACTATGAATAATCAGGAAAACAAACACTGAGTGAGGTTACCTCATAAGACAGGGTGGGTGTTTTTTTTTACTGGGACTTCTATGCCCAGTGTAACATCTACTATTACTCAGTATTTTTAAGATTTATTAATATTTTTACTTAGATTCATCACACCCTGAAATTCATGTCCATATAATCAGTTAGGTTTTATATAAATTTTTTTTATATATAGTATATATAAATATAGGTAGATACACATATCTAGAAAACCAAGCTGTGACTCCTTAGATATTATTTAGAGTGAGACTAAATTTATACAAGTTAATATATATTGTTAATAATTATATATTATAAAATCAATAATATGAATACATATATTAAGGCAATACATTTTATATACATATATTTAAGTGAAATATATATGCGTATATGTAAACAATAGAAATTTACTTCTCACAGTTCTGGAGGCTGGAAGTCCAAGATCAGGGTATTGATAGGATTGGTTTCTCCTGAGGCCTCTCTCCTTGGCTTTCCTTCTCACTGTGTAATCACATGGCCTCTTCTCTGTGCTTGTCTATATGCATATTTTTAAAAGATCTCAATTGGCTTTATTGCAATTCTAGAATTGGGCAACACGTTTCCATAAAATAGAGTAAGTGTCCCAGTGAGCCCAGTGGTTTTATAGACAGAAAGGACTGAAGGAAGCAGAAACAAAGAACAAAAAGTGGATTGGTCATTTCAAAGTTACTTTCCTTATAAGATGGAGACAGAGAGACAGAACAATAAGAAAATAACTGATTCTCAGGTTACTTCAGTGAAAGAAAGGGAGCCGAAATGCCGCCGGGTACTGATCAAGCTTTATTAAGGAAAAGGTATCTGCCGGGCTGCCCTCAAAATGGAGAGCAGCAGCTGGGCACAGTGGAGAGCAGCAGCTGGGCACAGTGGAGAGCAGCACCAGGTGTCAGGGTGGCAAGAGCTTCTATAGGCTGGAGGGCACCAGGGCTGGCTGATGCAATCAAGGAGGAGCATTATGCTAGTGTGGAAGCTCCACCTGGCTGATGCAACTGGGGTGGAAAATGGCCCCTATGTGGAAGCCAAAAGGATTTCTATTTCACAGAAGTCACAGGCTTCTTGTAAGGGGGTGGGGGCTGGTGGCCATTTTGTGCTTGGCCTTGCCTAAAATGGCACTGGTTATGTTCAAAACCTATCATTCAGGCTACTCTTTTTGTTTAAAGGATTAAAGCAGAGGAAACTTTATGATCATGCTAATGGAAGAATTAAACTGGCTTGTTTGGGAAATGGGCTGTTACCTCTCTCTCCTAATTTTTCAAAAGGTTGGCCACACTTAGTTTAGGTTTGGTGATGTGGAACTTGGCAGGGGTGATCCCATTTGGATTTTTAGCTTGGTCTTTTAGGGCCTAGTATAGGAACTTTGTCCAAAACAACGGCATCCTGTAATTCCTATTTTATAATGACTTCGGTGAGAGCATGACCAAAACTAAGGGCATTCGTGCCACTCTCAGTTACCATCATTCTGGGTTCCCAGTCTCAATGTGCCATGCATAGGTTAAGGTGTCCTCATTAATGTGCATTTCTTTGAATTTTTGTTGTTCCAACCCGTCTGGCCATTTGACAAGAAACATTTGACATTCAATGGATGTCTGCTCACAATCATTTAAAACCTTTGGGAGAACACAACACACCAGAGAGACAACTATTATGACTATCAAGAGGAAAATGTCAAGAATTTGGAGTATGCTCATTAGCCAGGGTCCCCATGGACCAAACCAACTAAAATTGAATAGGCAGATGAGGGTCTACTCATTTCAACCATGTAGGCTGTTCATGAATTTTTTTGTAACTGTCTCTACACTACTCAATGTATTTATCCATGTGCAGCAAGAAGTGTTAGCAACTGCACAGACTCCTTCCTGCTCAGTTGGTAGGTAAGCCAGCAGCCCATGGCTGGGTTGAAGCAGAGAGTGACAATTTGCAAGTTACCCACAGGTGCTACTGATTTTGAAATTTTAAGTACAGCATCATTCTGCCAAGTGAAAGAGGAAGACATAAGTAAGGAAAAATTAAAAAGCCTAAGAGTCTCATTTTGATAGGAAGTCTTGTTTCCATGATATTGGGAGAAAAGTTGTCACAGCATGAATTCAGCAACTTCTCATCCTAGTTTGCAGTTCGTATGTCTCTGGTTGTGGCATTTGAGAAACTCCCAGTGTGGCCCACACATCTTATTGCCATTAAAATAAGGATACTCAAGAACAGTGTCCAAATTCTGGAGGAATCAGGTAAAGAGAAAAAGCAAATGCTTCAATTTCTATTTACAAAATTATGCTTTACCAAATTGCTGTAAGCTGTAGATAGCTTTCTTTAAAAAGTTGTCTTAAATCTGGAAAACAAAACATTAAAAGAAGCAGCTTCAAGAAAACCCTGTTGTTCCAAAACATGGGAGTGAACTCTAGTTTTGATATTAATGCTCAGTTTTTAGAAAAACTTAAATAATTCTCTTCAAATTTTAGCCAACTTGATCACAGATAAAATTCCTTTCATGAATATTCTACCTTAGGATAAAGATTTACCTTCCTCTTTCCCTTATCATTTTGACTACACAAATTTGTCTCATGCAAAAGAAAAAATTACTCTCCTTTCAACTTTCTTTACCAACAATACATCCTCATACTTATAACTTCTTTTTAACTCTCCTACTTACTCATTTTTTTCCTGCCTTGTTTCTATTTCCTTCCTAAATTCATGTTTTGAAAGTCTTTAAATAAATTCTGAATTAGACAAAATCGCTCTTCTTAAAATATATGTCCTCATATGTTTTACAATTTCTCACTGAAAACACATCTTAGTTTTCTAGTACTCTTTGCATACAGAACTGTTTCCCTATTTCTGGTAGTTTTAATTAATATATTAATTAGAATTTTTAACACTCAGTAAACTTAAATTTGTAAAAACCTAAGAAGTAATTCATTTTGAACTGTTCGTTACATACCAATGTTTTATAAATCTACATTTTATAATTTCTAGAAACATGTAACTCCTCATAGAACAATTTTTTTTCATGTTTAGTAACAGACCCAAATAGATATAGCTTTTGTATACCATATAAGAATAAAATGTCAATGTGTATAAGCTTAAATTTAGGCTTAATAAGTAATGTTTTAGTATTTTAAATTATTTAGAAATGATCCAGAAATTCAATGAGTATCTATTACTTAATTTCACCTTAAAGTTTCAAGTTACCCAAAAATTTTTTTAATATAAAGAGTTCTTTTATAAACATATATGCCTAATTTACTTATTTTTAACAACGATGCTTGAACTGCTCATGAAAATTCTATGAGATACTAAACAAAACTAGCCATCATCTCAAATTATTTTCCTGTTAACCATTTTTATAGCATGTGAATGCTAGGCATTTGCCACCTAAGCAAGAACCCTAAAGTTAAAGTAGATTTTAAGTAAACAAACATATATATTTCTAATAGAGGTTTTATATACAAGGGAACTTCAAAAAATTCATAGAAAAATAGAATTAAAAGATAATACAAATCTTTCCATGAACTTTTTTAACTACTCTATTTTATATATGTATATGGAATACATATATATTAAAATAAGAATTTGAATGTTTTTCTTTAATGTGTCTTAAAATCGTCAAGTTTATGACATGTTAGGAAATTCTGTTGTAGAGGATTAAAAAAAAAAAAAAAGACTTTCAAAATTCCTCCAAAATGTAAAATTCTAGAATTCTGTGAACACTTAGCAGTTTCCCATTCTGGCCACTGGATGGCAGTGTCAAGTACCTCTGTTTTCATACATCTTCACTACCGGATAGTGATAATCATTTCATTTCGTCTATTTAAAGAGCACCTACTCAGTTTGACCACTAGATGGAGCTTGTGCTGTTTTCACTTTCTGACAGACTTTTTTTTTTTTTTTTTTTTTTTTTTTTTTTAAATTGGAAAATAAACCCAGGAACAAGACTTTTTCAGCCAGTGACATAATTTTTAGAAAGTTTTTTGAGCAAAAATTTGATTAGTTAATAAGATGATGAATTTGACTTCATAAAATAATACCCATTCAGAGAAACGTTTATTTAAACATTTTAAAACAAAATAAAATTTCTCCTTTCTTCTGCAAGTTTAGATCAGGAAGAAAATGAGTTACAATATGAAAGGCACCACCAACACCTATGTTAGGAAGAAATAGTACTTAATGTAATTTTCTCTGTTTGTTTATTTATTTATTTTATCTTTACAAATGATTTCTCAGACATACCTAGAAATTTCCTTTTAGGCACTCATTTTAATATGTTCTCTCCAGAGGGCTGGCTTTCCTTCCAATATTTTACCTCTTCTGCTGTGGGAAAGGAGGCAGATTCTTATTTTTGCTCCCATTATTTTCCTACCACACTGCATTACAAAGTTTTTATTCTCACTCCCAATTTGAGAACTGATTTATTTTTTCCCTTTAATTTTTAAACTTAAACCTAGCAAAAGGACTCTAAAAGCCACAAAAAGAGGGTTTCACACTTCTCTGGAGCTTCTTATCATTTACATGTTTTTCTAGAGCTTTTTGTTAAAGTCATTCACTGCTGAGGCTATGTTCTCACCAAAATTATCTTTAGTTCATCATCCTTATGTTGCTGAACGTGGTTTTCAAAATTCTCCCCCCTCCTGCCCATTATAAATTGCCACATTTTAAAGTTAAAAAATAAGGTATTTAATTGCCTTTCTATTCTCTATCTAACTGTTAAAATGCCCTACTTTCTGATTCAGCATCAGTGAACTAAACATGTTGGTACTTACCCTATCTGTTGAAAACAGTTATTACATTGCAGGAGACGTGGTTGAAGTTTGAGTAAATGAAAGAAAGAAATGCATGAATCAAACTGCCTCTCTTTGTTGAATCTTCTTCCTTTTCAAAAAATATTTTGCATCCTCAAATACCAAATGGAGGAGAGATTCTGTACTTAAGAATCAATTGTATGTAAATATGACCTCAGATTTTTCAATACAATGATTTTTTTAAAAAGATTAATATGGCTTTGTTTGCAGTTACATGTGTATTGGATTGACTGATATTAAAAATAGCACCTTATAATCAGTTTCAAACCATCGTTTATATTGTTGGGACTTAGTCATTTGTGAAATAATTTTTAAAATACTGTGGATCAAGGGAAGAAGCATGAGGGTGGGCACCAGGGGGTAAGTACTCTATCCCCCCATTGGGGACTGGGGTCACCCTCCCTAAGCAACAGCTCTCCTTCAATCCATTTGCCTCATTTTTTAAATGAAAAGTAAAAAATGGATGTTGGGAAAATAGAATGGTTTGGTCAGGGCCTTGGCCTCGGGTCCCATTGGGTGTGGTTTTAGCACATCCATTGTAAGCAAATTGTGTGTGTGTGTGTGTGTGTGTGTGTGTGTGTGTGTGTGTGTGTGTGTGTGTGTGTGTGTGTGTGTGTGTGTGTGTGTGTGTGTGTGTGTGTGTGTGTGTGTGTGTGTGTGTGTGTGGTTAGTGCACACACGTGCCAATGTATCTTTTTAGTTTTGTTGCTATTCTTGTGTTCTTCAGAGAGAGAGAGATGGGAGAGGAAGAGAGAAAAGAAAGGAGTTTTAGTGAAGTAGGTGGGCAGGCATCTGCCTCAGGCATCTGCCCAGCTTGGCCATGCTTTCCAACTTATGCCTTCCAAGGACCTTTTGGCTGGTTACCCAGCTCATAGACCTTCATGAAGGGGTCTGGTGACCCAGCCTGGCATGTGTGGGGTCTGGGGACCCAGCCTGGCATGTGAAGAGTTTATGATCCAGTCTGTGAACAGGCTTGAGAGGTCTGTGGGGTCCAGACCCAGCCTTAGCTCGACAATCGGCCCAGTTGCTGCAGGATTACCAGCAGGTAAAAGAGCCCGAGCCCGACAACTGGTGTGGTCATGTAGCCAGACAATTGGCATCACAAACAGGATTAAGAGTGCTACAATTGGGGCGGTGAGCAGGATTCCAGGCCTTAGCTTAGCCAGACAATGAACCAGGTTACTTCAGAAGTTCCCTCAATCTTTCAATCCCTTATTTGAAATTAAACAATACATATGCTGCATTTTGAAGATTCATATGTAGCCATAAGTAGACAAGTTTTAGACCCTTTCAGTATGTGACTTTATAATGAAATTAACAGCTTCCAAATACAAAATTAGAACATTCAATTAAAATACATGGCAAATCAGAACATTTGAAACACAAAAATACACTATGTGTTTCCTCACAAAGTTGTCAGAGAGCCAATTATAAGAATTAAAGAGAAAAATATGACAATTGAAAATATCGTACTATTCATATTTTTCCTATTTAAACTTAACTAAATTTTCTAGCTTTGTGTTTGCTTTACTCAGTAAGAAAAAGTTACCCAAGTATTTGAACCTCTCCCAAGAATTCTTCATAAGCTGAACATTTTTCAAACTACACTTTTCATTTTTTTCTAATTTTAAAAAGTTATTCTTTCTCCATATTGAAAGCATAGAAAACACGAGAAGCCAAAAAGAGAATATTTATGCTACTTCCCTGTTAACTTCTATTTGTCCCTCTTAATATTTTTGTGTGAGGCCTCAGAATACACTTTTATACTCTGCAAGAAGAATTTAAGAGTGCCTATGAATGCAAGTATGCTTGTTGTGGTTGTAATGTGGAAAATAATTTTAAACCTAAAGTTATTTTATTATTAAAGAGTAACAACATTCCACAGTATATTGAAATTGAAACTATTTGTCATTAAAAAAATGTGGTTTCTAGTTATCAATAGAAATCTCCAAGAGCAAAACTTCTTAACCCTTCTAAGTCTTAGTAACCTATGAATACAAATGAACTATCATTAAAAGTAATACTTCACACACTGCCTCTACTTGCCTTTTCTGGCACCAATAGCAGAACCAGAAAATTTTCTAGGATTATTTATTAATTAGAATTTCCTAGAATATTGTTCGTCTCCAAAGAGAATCTTGGAAAGATTCCTCTCATAGTTTGTTATTTATAATCTCACTGCCAAACCAGCTGTGGCCTGAGCCTTGCCTGCCCCTGCTCCTGCCCTCTGAGCAATTCAACGAAGAATGTTGATTCTTGGCCTTTGATCCACAACTTGGCTGTGTTCCGTTGAGTCCTCATTGTGCCAAGTCTACCTACATTTTGTTTTACACAAGGAAATGAAGAGGGGCCTCCTACCAAATTCTGTGTAACCTGGGCCACCTAAGTCCTGAAGCAGTGTTGTTTGCACCCCGGATTTCAGTGGCTTATGAAAGAAAGATTCCAGCCTCTACTTGCAGGTGATATCTTTGCAGGTCTGGCTGAAGGATGAGACAGGTACTATTCTATCTTCTCTGTTTCTTTTTCCTTAGATGCCATTACCTGCAATACAACTCCCATCCTCTCCTTCAGCCAAATCCATAGCCTCCAGGGGACATAGTTCCAGAAAATCTATGCCTGGATGGTTTGAGTCCTGTTAGAATGCCTGCCCATATATGCCACATGTACATACAAAAATAACTATTTTCATAGACTTGATCATGTCTAGATATCACCAAATGACCCTATCTTTGCTCTTGATATCTTTGCTTGTGGTACAGAAAAGGGACATTAAGTGGCCTGCCAGTCCATCATGCTGCGTTTCAGTTCATTCAGCTCTTATACATAGGATATATTTTTAAACTCTACTTGACTTTAAGGGATAAGCCAGAAAGGCAGGTCTGTTCTGACCCCTAATGTTCCAACACCAGTTATTGTGTGCCCTTGTCACTCATCTTAATACAAGACACTTCAGGCAGCAAATGGCATTATTTTCACACTAGTGCTAAAATTTAGCAGGGAAAAAAATGATAGAAAGAAAGAAAGAAAAAAAGAAAGACCAAATGCTGCAGTAATAATAAATGTACTATTTCACATTTATTTGCTTCTCTGTCTGAGAAAATTTAGCTATATCGTTTAACTGCTTTTTTTCTTACTGTTAAACTGGGAGAAATTTAGGAATCAGAAAAACAACTACAAATAATATTAGTAACACTGCCTTCCACATATGTGAAAGCTCATGTGTTTGGCTCATATTGCACTTTTTGTGGACCAAACAAACTTTACATCAGAATAGAAAAAGTCTTGATTATGATTTTATAAAATGGTTTTGGGGAACAAGTTTAAATTTTAGATTTAAATGCATTAATAGTTATGCTTTTCTTGATGATCATACTAAGCTAATCTAAAATAACTATGAAGGAACATGATATTAACTTAATTTTTCTTTTTCTTTTGTTTTAAATGACGTTTTTATAATTTTCTGCTATGGTTATGTTGCCTTTAGTTTTTAGTTGCAATGCATTTAAAAGAGGACATGTTTTTTTAAAAAAAGATTACTTAAAGGGGATGTTTATTGGAAAGGTCAAAAGTGGGCATTTCCTTTTTTTATGCATGATTTACACTTAATTTTTGCTTCTTTGTAAATCAATAAGACACTGTTAATCTGATTGTTTCTCATTCTGCAGATCTTTAGGCAAGCAACTATGAAAGCATTGAGGAGAAAATCTGTTTTGCTGACTGGTTATCTGGAATACATGATCAAGCATTACTACAGCAAAGAGAAAGCAGAAACCAAGAAACCAATTGTGAACATAATTACTCCATCCCGTATAGAGGATCGGGGCTGCCAGCTAACACTAACATTTTCTGTTCCAAACAAAGATGTTTTCCAAGAACTAGAAAAAAGAGGAGTGGTTGTAAGTACATTTCTTGCTTTGCTAGTGGATTTTTCTATGGGCTGCATGTTGGCGATATAACTTGGTTTATTCGCTGTTGCATGTTATTTCACATCAGTCAATCAGTTAATGATAAGTTAAGTGCCATCCAAGCATTCAGCACTGTGTTAACTGAAGGGCATAGAGATCTGTCATTTCTGATTTTGAGAAGAAACCACAAATTTGGTTATATGTAACTTATTCATTCTTTTCATAGCAGTTCAGGCAGAAAAATATTATTTTGTCATAATTGATCAGGACATATTTTCACTAGTGAAAACTCCAATATATATTTAGTGAATAAATGAAATTAAAGAACATATCCATTTATTTAAGGGGGAAAAAAAGAAGTTAGTCTTATTTAGTTGCTTGATCAAACTAAGTTATTTTCAACCTCATCATTTCAGTCAAAAAAGATATGTAGACAACTCAGGAATGGTAACATTACAAGGAATAATTATTTTTTAACTCTTGGGCCTATGACGGCTTCTTAGTCTCTTGAAGAGAACTTATAAAAGTTAACTGAGTAATTTTAGGGAAAAAAGTGGTAACATATCTATTTCCAATGATAATATAATTTAGGCACAGCTCCTTCACTTGTGTGGTCTTCCAAGCCTTTAAGAGAAGTTACCCTGGATTCCAGAGGCACCAGTGAGAATATCAGGATTCCAAATCAAGTCCTGCCATTTCTAAGCCACGTGCTCTTGGGAAAATTCATTAAGATCTATTGGCTTGAGGTGTCTCATCTTTATTTTGAGTGTAAAGATACCCACCCGAAAGAGTTGTTATGGGAATTAAATGACACAGCACAGAAAAACTAAAGACCGTATTGCCCAGCCTATAGTGAGTGTTTCTTAAAGTTGGCCATAGCAATCCTCAGGCCAGGTCAAATTATCCACTCCTACTTCAGGACCTATCAGCATTCCCAGGGATATAACCAACTCTTTACCTGCAAGATCAGAGATTAGAAAATTAAATTTAAGGAACATTTGCTAAAACTCTCCAGATCCCAGTGAGGGTCCCATTCACTTAAATTTGTCCAGGGGTTCCAGTCACTCCAGGGTTTCCCCACAGAAAAATGGTATATGTGATCTATTGGATGTTTAAAGAAGATAGTTGCTCAGTGGACTTTAGGAAAGTACTTTGGATATTCATGTACCTACTCATTAGTATTTTTATTATTATTAAGAGGAAAGTTTCAAATAACGTAGACATACTATGCTTTACTTAGAGTGAAAAATTTTGCTTATATATTAAGTTTTAGGGAAATAAGCATGAATACTTTGTGTAAGTTTATTTTGAATGTAGATTTTCAATGTGTGAAAAATGCTGACATTATTGTGACTTTATTTTTTTCCCCCTACAGTGTGACAAGCGGGATCCAAATGGAATTCGAGTGGCTCCAGTTCCTCTCTACAATTCCTTCCATGATGTTTATAAATTTATCAGTCTGCTAACTTCTGTAGTGGACCCTGAATAAAACCAAAAATTAGCAGTGTTTTTTTTAGAACAACTTAAGCAAATTATACTGAAAGCTGTTTATTATTAAACTTTTAATTATTGAAAGTTTTTCAAAATTGATTGCAGGAAACTGTCAATAAATCATATACTTTACCAAAAAAATCTGATATTTTTTATGGAGTCTGTAGCCCTGAGGAATCTACTTCGCTGTCTAGTTTCTAGGTGTTTGGGGGATCAAAGACTATATTGGTCCAAGTATTATGTACACAGTCTCGATTAGCTGTCACATCTCATCATCATTGAAATGTTTCATGTTGGTTTAATTTTTAACTTGATGGACAACTTCCCATTGTATGTGGAATTCTTGTGTCAATTGTGGAAATATTACTTTAGTTTTAATTTACCAAGGAGTTTCTTTTAAACATTGTGGTTGAATGGTCGGATACATGTTTGATTTTGCAATGTTTCATCCTACTCCAATCTAAAGAAAAGAAAATACATTTTCTAGGACAGTGGCTTTCAAATATTTTTTGCCACAATCCACACTAAGAAATATATTTAATATCAGAGACCAGAATTTATATGTGTAGATGCCATATTTTATTGATTCTAGGATTTTTTGGGTCATATTTTAACATCTCTGAAAGAGGACACCTCTTTTAATTTTCAATCAATAGCTTCTCAGAATTGCCACTGGCCATGTTTTTTACATTACCAACTCAAATTATCATGCTTCGTACAGTGAAGAGGTAGCATCTTAGATTTCATAAAAAATGGCATATACAGCAAAAATAAAAGTTTCATAAATTATTCGCCTGTACTCTGATATTATTTTATTTTATGTCATTAGAAGAAGTATTGGTTGAACCTTGTTAAACTATTTCCACACCCACTCTTGGGTCCTAATTCACACTTTTAAAGGATGTTCCTTTATTTAATGTTATCATAATCTCTGTTTGTTTTTTTTTAATGGGGACTTCCACCTATGTAAGAGTTTAGATATCACTCTGTCTCCAAAGTAGTGAATAAATCACCCCAAGATACATGTGATTGAGGATTTGAATTAAGACATGAGTGCTTCATCTCTTGACTTCTTTATCTCAAATGTATGGACTTTTCTTTTCTACTATGAGAACTAAAGTTACATTCAGCCTTGTTGGACTTACCAGGTTCTCAGTTGTTGATGCCACAACCATTATCGATAAATTGGCAAAATATTCTTCATGCTGGTTATGTACACATAACCAGCAAGAAAGAGTGAATATGACATAATTATTGCTCCTGGTCAAGTAAATTTGAATAAAGTAAAATGACTTAGACAACTCCTGTGGATGGTAGAATTAAATAATAAGATGTGGAACTCCAAAACCATCACCTGCCAACACTACCAACACCAACAATTACTGGTATTTATCGAGTACTTATGCACCCCATATCGTGCTACAGTATTTATATGTTATCTCACTTAATTAAGTGGTTACATTAATTGCATTAGCAAAGCTTCCCACTCTAATGTGGTGAAACTCATCTTCATAGATGGGAGAGTTCTCAAACCCTTAGAACACAAACATACATGGCATCATATAGAAGGAATCATTTTTAACTTCACAATGGTAAACAAAGAAGATTTGGTTTCAGTTCCCATGGAACATGTAACTTAGTAGGAGAAATAGACATTAAACATGTAAACGCCCAAGTAAATGTATAATTGCAAATTTTACCTCCTCTATGAAAGACAAATAGAAAACGCTATGCATAAAAAAACTGAGGAGTATGTATTAGACGGTTCAGTGAGAAAGTGTATGAAGGTTCTTAAAGGTTTATGTTCTAAAATATTTCATGCTAATCACATTAAAATTATATTAAACGTGCAAATTGTTCAAAGCATAATCAGTGCCATATACTCATCACCCAGATTAAGAAACAGACCATTAGAAGCTCCTTTTCTCTCAGTTCCCATTTCCCTCCCTCCCCAAATCCTGAGAAAACCACTGAATTATATTTTGTTACTCATTCCCTCATGTTCTTTAAGTTTTACACCTATGTATGTACACATAAAAATATGCTAGCTAATTTCACCCATTGTATCATGGATGGGTAGGGGAATTTCACACACTGCAGCTCATGCTTCAGAAACCACCTGTAGTCTGTGGAATAAGCCAACACTAGAATTTTACCTGAGACCATATGGAGATAGGAGGTGCTTAGTTTCCCTGGGTTTAGATTTCAGGACATGCCTCTGGGTTTCAAGCCACTCCCCAAGGTCTCAAGTCCCTCCTCTAGGCCCTCCCCTAGAGGGGAGTTACTATTGCTTGTTAGAACTACTTTCAGCATCAACAGGGGGAAATTGAGATCCCAAGGGCCTGGCAAATGCAAATCCAGTGGCTGGGCATGCTCAGTAGAGGGGGGTTAGATAACCCTGGCAGCCAAGCATGCTCCGTAAAGTGGAATTTATCCTTTGAACGGCCTTCCACTAGAGGCGCTAAAGAGCATAGAATATTTTTGAATATGTTCAGTATGTGTGATAGGATTTGACCAACAAAAATGCTCTAAAAAGAGACCAACTCGGCATGTGCAAGGCTATGTTACATTACAGAGGACCACCCCCTTAATTGAATATTCATTAAATAACATAAATATACATTAGATAGAAAAACTCTAAAAGATGAATCTTGGCAGAAGGTGTGGCTGTTGCCCCCTTTCCTGGGGCCAGCCTGCACTTTGCTGGCTATGGTGTGCATGCTTTTACTTTTGTGTTAAGCTTACTTTTGGCAGGTGGCTGCTCACTCTCTTGAGCCAGTCTGCACTCTGTACTGAACTTTAAGTGGGTATTTCTTACTTTTTTATTAAACTTGGTATGGGCCGTGCTCAGTCTCTGGAGATAGGCTGCACTCTGTGAAATCTGGATCTTATTCATTATATTAGACCTGTCCTTACTTTGTGCTGTGACTCTGCTCTTGAATTCTTTCCTGTCATGGAGTAAAGATCCTGATAAGAGGATGACGTGGGTTGAGGCCAACTACTGGGCCTGACCAGACCCTTCCTCTGGCATCAGTACTCCTGCTCAGTTATTTTCCCTTCCCCATTCTCCTTCACAGATCTTCCTGATGAGCACTCCTCCAATAAAACATACTCCTCCAAATCCCTGTCTCAAGCTCTGTGTCTTGGGAATCCAGTCTAAGACAGCACTTCCTTTATTGATTCTTAATAATCATAAATATTTTATATTCTTTATCTAATATATGATGATTTTACAGTTCTGTTTCTGTTGGTTTTCACACCAACAGAATGGTGCCTTGTTTCCCTGCGTATTTGGTCATTAACTTTGAACTACTCATTTATCTTGCCCTTTTGAATTCTTTGAGAACTGGGTAAAAGTTTGTTTTTCCAAAGAGTAGCTTGAAAAACTCCTTTTTGTAATTTGCTTCTTCCAGTTTCCCAGGATCACTGACAGGAACACTTTAAATTCTTGTTTTCAGGTTTTTCAGACCACATGAATAGCATGAAACTGGATACATTAATCCATGTGAGAGCCAACATATATTTGCAAATTATCATACGATGCTATTTTCTTGCTGATGCCTTACTTATTCCTTTGGCTGCCAACATGATTCAGGGATCTTCTGTTTGCTTATTTATCATAGACAGTTCTGCATGTCTTCCATGGCTCATTTAGTTATTGACACTGAAGTCCAATGTCTCTAGGGTTTGGCAGAAACTCTTATGCCAGCTTTGATCCTTACTTATTTCCCAGGTTCTTGCTTTTATTTCATTTTGGGGTTCTGAGAATTTCTTACTTTTATGCTATCTCATTTTAAAAGAGTAAAAAAAATATTTCTTTTGTTATTTAAACCCCCACAATTTGCCAAACTATCAAGAAATATTTTATGACTGAAAACAAAAAATAGTATGTACTTTGTTTTCTGAAGTTGAATATATAAAAAATAAATTATACTTTCTCAATAACTCTTGCAAATTTATGCAAATACCAATTCCTTTATAGTGATGCCCTTGGGGGCGGTTATTATATATAGTGCTGTTTGTGTAACACTAAATTATTTTTATTTTATACTGCTCTAATTCATAAAAAGCTGATTGAAAAAACACTGGATATGAAGACAAAGCTTAATTTCAAAGTAAATAAACTTTTAAAAAGTGTATTTATTAACAATAATATATACAGAAAAATGTTACTGGCATCTTCATTAAAGCATTAGTTTGTTGAGGTGTTATCAATAACATACTTAGGCTACTAAGATTTGATTCATGTGGGCCATTAGCCTCCGCACTATGTGTATAATTTTCTCTAAGTTCATCTATGTTGCTGCAAATGGTAGGATTTCATTTTTATTTGTAGCAGAGTAGTCTTCCATTGTGTAGATATACCACATATCCCTTATCCACTCATCCAATGATGGGTATTTAGGCTGGTTCCAACTCTTGGCTATTGTAAATAATGCTGCGATAAATATGGGAGTACAGGTGTCCCTTTGACATGATGATTTCCATTCCTCTGGGTATATTCCCAGCAGTGGAATGGCTGGGTCATATGGTAGATCTGTCTGTAATTGTTTGAGGAAACTCCATACCTTTTTCCATAAAGGCTGCACCATTTTGCAGTCCCACCAACAGTGTATGAGAGTTCCTTTTTCTCTGCAACCTTGCCAGCATTTATCATTCTCAGTCTTTTGGATATTAGCCATCCTAACTAGAGTGAGATGGTATCTCAAAGTGGTTTTGATTTGCATTTCCAAAATACTGAGTGATGTTAGCATTGTCTGTTGACCATTCATGTATCTTCCTCTGAGAAATGCTTATTCAGCTCCTTTGTCCATTTTTAATTTGGGTTACTTGTTTTTTATGTTAATTTGTTTGAGTTCCTTGTATATTCCGGTTATTAATCCTTTGTCAGATGTATATTTTGCAAATATTTTCTCTCCTTCTGTTGATTGTCTTTTCACTCTGTTAATTGTTTCTTTTGCTGTGCAGAAACTTTTTAGTTTAATATAATCCCATTTGTTTATTTTTCCTTTGGTTGCCTGTGCTTTTGGGGTCCTACTCATAAAATCTGTGTTTTCTTTAAGGATTTTTATTGTTTCAGGATATATATTTAATTCTTTAACCCATTTTGAGTTGGTTTTGGTACATGGTGAGAGGTATGGGTCTAGTTTCATTCTCCTACATATGAATGTCCAATTCTCCTAGCACCATTTACTGAAGAGGCAGTCACTTCCCCAGTGTGTAATCTTAGTGTCTTTATCTAAGATTAGATGGCTGTAAGTGCATGGGCTGATTTCTGGATTCTCTATTCTCTTCCTCTGGTCTGTGTGTCTATATTTATGACAGTACCATGCTGGTCTGGTTACTATAGCTTTGTAGTATAGTTTAAAGTCAGGTAGTGTTATGCCTCCAGCTTTATTTTGTTGTTGTTGTTCAGGATTGCTTTGGCTTTGTTGTCTTTTGTTATTCATATGAACCTTAGGATTGCTTTTTCCAATTCTAAAAAAAAGGTTATTGGAATTTTTATGGGGATTGCATTGAATCTGTAGATCATTTTGGGGGGTATGGACATTTTCACAATGTTAATTCTTCCAATCCAAGAATAGTAGGATATATTATAAGGACAAAGAAAAGTTGCAAAAAAATTTTAAGCCATTTTAATCATATTGTTTGTAATAATTTAGTACCAGTAATTTTAAAACTATATGTAGCAATAATATCTATCATATACTGGTAATTAATATTATTAAACCAAGATTTTTGGCATAAGAGAAGACATAAAATTATAAAATTAAATAAATTAAATAAAAAATTGTTATCCTAAATTAAACTAAAAATACTGCTAAAAAATACAAATGTAATTATTTTTTAAAAATATGTATTTATTTTTTTAACTGAAAAATCCTGGAAATGATCAACACAATTACAATGAGCACTCTTATTGTTAAGATTATGCTTTCCTTCCACTAGTAATGTTATTTTTATTCACAGCAAGATGTATTGTCAAAGAACAAAATAATAAAGGAGTTCATTATGAACTAATAGATGCAAATATTTCTGATGTGTTTTTGATTTGCTGCAATAATTTTTTAAAAAAATAATTGTCTTGATTAATTCTCCAGTTTTCCAATTTTTGATTATTATTATTTTTTTTAAAAGATGACCGGTAAGGGGATCTTAAGCCTTCACTTGGTGTTGTCGGCACCATGCTCACCCAGTGAACTAACTGGCCATCCCTATATGGGATCTGAACCCATGGCCTTGGTGTTATCAGCACCACACTCTCCCGAGTGAGCCATGGGCCAGCCCAAATTTTTGATTATTTAAAGGCAGTTCCTGAGTCCTTCTGACATGACCTCAGCTATTTTTAATAAATTAATTGCCTTCAGTATGACCAGATATAGGCTTACCTTGTGTATTTCCTTTCTCAAACTTGATATCACCCATTTCACTAAGAATATCCAGTTGCTTTCAAAGAAAATTGGTATTTAGAAACCATAATCTTAACAGTAAGAGTGCTCATTGTAACTGTCTTGATTTTATCATACAGAACTTTAGCAGAGTATTTGGGAAAGGAATCCCTTACCAGTCAGATAGCAACAGGCCTTCCATTGTTGGGTGTAAATAGAAAAATGGTAACTCTTGATGTGCTCTGACATTGCCATTACTAATAGTCTTATCTATTGTGTCTCGGGATGAGGTACAGGTAGGATGAGGTACATGTTATGTGGTACATCCAGCCCTCGAAATGTCTGAGGATGACAGTAATTAAATTATTAACTAGTTGACTGGCTTTTATTAATTGTTTTAATAGTTGTAAAGAAAAAGAACAGTATACTCAGGTCAGCTAACTATCAACCTAGGGCATTTGTTCTCAAGCTAATTGTTAAAACAGACTTCTGGGCTCCACATAAAATGGAAGGAGTTACAGGTCTTAGAGCCATGTCTGTTCATTGTCATGTAGACATTCCATTGTCAAGTATTACTTCATATATCAGTGTTTCTCATTTTGGAAAATGCATCTCATTCTGTGTTAAAGTGTGTCAATCATTCTTACTTTGTCTTTTTTCTTAAGTCTACCCAGCATTACTCTCTATTTGTATGCTTGTTATTCAAATGGTGTAAGCCATCTCAGTGTTATATGTTGCTATTCTTGTACTAGCTGTATATTTCAGAGGAAATATTGTATAAAAAATGATTTTTAAATTCTAAAAAATAAAAATAAAAAATGTATCTTACTAGCAATAGAAAGTCAAATTACTGTGTTTTCAAGGCACTTGTAATAACTTTTCTCGTATGGTTATGCCACTATGATATTGTGATTTATAATAAGATATATACATATTTGGTCTTCGTCCTCTTTTGTGGCAGGCAGCTCCTAAAACCCTTGGAATCTTCAAAGTCATTACTATCACTTGTATGCTGGTGACTGGCAGCTGCTAGGCAGCTTCAGGGTGGGGGCTGGTCACAGGAAAGACCAAGGCAAGATTAGAGTTTGGGGACTTTTCAGCCTCACTCTCTAACCTCCAGGGCAGGGAGAAGAGATTGAAGGTTAAATTGATGACCAATGACCAGCGATTTCATCAATCACGCCTATGTAATGAAGCTTCTATAAAACCCCCAAAGGACTGGGTTTGGAGAACTCCCAGACGACTGAACTCATGGAGTTTCCTGGAGGGTGGCACACACCAAGAGGGCATGGAATCTCCAGACCTCTTCCCATACCTCACTCTATGAATCTCTTCCATCTCATTGTTCATCTGTATTCTTTGCAGTATCCTTTACAATAAACTGGTAAACACAAGTTGAATGTTTCCCTGGGTTCTGTGAGCTGCTCTAGAAAATTAGTCAAACCCAAGAAGAGAGTCATGAGAACCCCAGTTTACAGCCAGTTGATAAGAAGCATGGGTTAAACCATCTGGGGCTCGCAATAGGTGTCATCAGAAGTGGGAGGCAGTCTGTGGGACTAAGACCCTGACCTGTGATGTCTGATGCTGTGTCCAGGTAGTGTCAGAATTAAATTGAATTAGAGAACCCCTAGCTTGTGTCTGTTGCAGAACTGTCTGCTTGTGGAGAGAAATCACACACTTTGGTGACCAGAGTTTACGTAAAGCATTCTGTGTCAATTGTTGAGTGAGAGAATAGAAAAAACACTTCAGCTTTTCCTAATCCTTACAGTCACCAATTAGATACATAGTTATATTCAGTATTTTAAAATTTTTCTTTAAATTTTTATAGATTTTCTTTTTAAATTTTAAAATTTATTTCAGATTGTGTAAAATACTTAGAAAATTTCAACTTTAATTCTCAAAGTGAGGTATAAAAGTTGGGACATGGAGCTCCTAAAATTTCCTGGAATAAGGTGAAGAGGGTAAGGATAGAAAAAAACATATGTATAACAGGTAAGATAGGTAAATAAGTATATATGTGTGTGTATATTCACATTTCTTTCCTTTCTTAGATGCAGTATATTTGCACATTATAAATACTTTACTCCACTTTGAAAAAATACTTCTTTATGGAAAATTTCATTTAATATTTAAGGAAAGAATAATAGAATTAGAAAATAATTATTTTTCAACTCTTAGAATAATAGATTTAGGGAAAGATCAAAGATCAAAGGTAAAGTTGATGAGAAACTACACAGTGGGGGTAAAATGGGTGTTATCACCTCAACTCACTGATTAACACCAGTACCACTAAACACGAATAATTCATAATTATGTGCTTGATGTGATGAATATGAGTAGACAGCACCACTAGGCTGTATCCTCAGCATTTCGGATTTCTGATTTTCAGATTAGGGATGCTCAACTGGTTAAGTATCTGCAAATATTCCAAAATCTAAAAAAAATTCAAAATTCTAAACACTTGTAGTCTGAAGCATTTCAGATAAGGGATACTCAACCTGTAGCATGGAGTTCCCTCAAAAAACTAAAAATAGAATTACCATATGATACAGCAATCCCACTTCTGGATATATATCCAAAGGAATTGAAATCACTACATCAAAGAGATATCTGCACTCCCGTGATCATTTCAACATTATTCTCAACAACCAACATATGGAAGCAACCTAAGTGTCCATCAACAAATGAATGGGTTAAGAAACTGTGGTATATATGATACACAAAGGAATATTATACATAAAAGAAGGAAAATTATAAAAGCCTCATAAAAGAAGGAAATTCTATCATTTGTGACAATATGGATGGGACTGGAGAACATTCTCCTAGGTGAAATAAAGCACAGAAAAAATACAAATACTGTATGATCTCACTCATATATGTGGAACCTAAAAAAGTCAGTCTCATAGGAATGAAGTGTAGAAAAGTGGTTACCAGGGGCTGGAGAGGAGGAGGAGGAATGGGGAAAGAGAAGATATTGATCAAAGGGTGCAAAGTTTCAGATAGACTGGAGGAATAAGTTTTAGCAATCTCTTGCACTGCATGCTGACCACAATTAATAATAACTTATCGTATATATAAAAATTGCTAAAATAGGTTTTTAACATTCTCACCACAAAAAAATGTTAAATTGGTGAGATGAGGGATATGTTAATTAGCTTGATTGAATCTCTCTATAGTGTACACATAGATCAAAGCATCATGTTGTACCCCATAAATATACACAATTATTATTTGTCAAAAATAAACAAATGAATAAACATAAAAACAAACCTGAGTCTGATCAAACCTTTAGGGCTATCTTTCAGTTTATAAAAACTGTGAAGAACAGAGGAACAAGTTAAATGATACCACAAAGAAACAAATGCAGGGCATTCAACATGGCACCTGACTGAGTTTACTTAACATGTTAACGGCATGAATAGAATATGGGACGCATGGGAAAGAAGGGACCATTTTGGATTACAAAACTGAAGAGACACAGTAAACAAATGTGACATGTGGATGTGGTTGAATATTGACTCAAAGACCAACTATAAAAAATACTGTTTAGACAATTGAGGAAATTTGAAGAAGAAATGTGTTTTTATTCAATTTATTAGCTGTGATAATAGTACTGTGGGAGTAGAAGCTATTTATATTTCTAGATGTATATACCAAGTACCTAGGAATGAAATGATATGAAGTCTGGAATTTGCTTTAAAATTCTTCTACAAAAATAGAATGATGACAAACTAAGGAAGGGTATTGGTTTTCTATGGCTGCTGTAACATGTTATCACAAACATAGTGTCTTAAAATAACACACATTATTATCTTACAGTTTTATAGGGCAGAAGTTGCTATGGGTTGAATGTTTGCCCCTCCAAAGCTCATGTGGGAGCTTGATCCTCAGTGTGGCAGTGTTGAAGGATGGGGCCTTTAAGAGGTGATTGGATTGTGAGGATTGTGCTCTCATGAATGGATTAATTTATTCATGGAGAAATGGGTTACTGGTTCAATGGGTTAGTACAGCTGTGGACTGGTGTCTTTATAAGGAGAGCAGGTGAGCACATGTTAATATGTGCTCTCACTCAGCCCTCATTACATGACACCCTGTGTTTCCACTGGACTCTGTACCAAGAAAAAGGTCCTCCTCATCAGATGTGCCCCCTTGATCTTGGACTTCCCAGCCTCCAAAACTCTAAGAAATAAATTTCATTTCTAATATAAAATTACCAACTGTCAGGTATTGTGACAGAAAATGGACTAATACAAAAGTTCAATATAGGTCTGACTAGGACAAAAGCAAGGTCTTGGCAGGGTTATGTTCCTTTCTGGAAGTTCTAGGGGAAAATCTATTCCCTTACCTTTTCTAGATTTAGAGGCTGTCCACCATCCTTGGCTCATGATCCCTCCCATCTTCAAACACAGTAATGCTGCATGTCCCTGACCATTGTAGCTACATTTTCCTCTACTCTTCTTCCTCTCTCTTCCACCTCTAAGGGTCTTTATGATTCTATTGGGCCCAACTAGATAATTCAGGATTCTCTATCTTACAGTCAATTGATTAATGACCTTAATTCCATGTGCAATCATAATTCTCCTTTGCCACATAATGTAAAATATTCACATCTCTGAGATTAGGACATGAGTATCTTTGGGGGTCTTTAGTCTTCTCACTATAGGAAGGAAGGAAGGGGGAGAGAGGGGGAGAACGGGAGGGAGAAAAACAGGTATGATAAAAACTGGATAAATTTGAAAACTGGGTGATGATATTTGGGATTTTCTCCACTTTTGTTAGTGTTTGAAAATTAAGAAAAACAACAAACAATGATAACTTAGATGAAAATCCATGACACCTGCCTCAAACTTCATGATTTCTATAAGATCGTACACATCTTTTCCACCATATATTCTTATGATAGAAAAATTCCCTTCTGCCTCCATATGTAAAAAGTTTTATCTGTAATTTTCTTATGATGGACTTTGAAAGGAACATTACATCCTACATTGTATTTGTGTACATGTGTTTTCTCCTTCCCTTTGTGTAACCTGCTTAATGACGTGATTAATATTTGGGTTTTCTTGATGGACCCCTCAGTGCTTACCACTGTGCTGAACATAAAGTTAGCTTCTCATAAGCAGGTATTTAATGAGAAATGTGCAGTTCTAACAAGTCATATCGGCCGTACACATTTACCTTGAGGCTACCAGTGGGGCCTTTGCCTCAAAAAAGCAGCTTGTAGGAAACCTTTTATGATTTGATCTGGCTCAGATCTGATTCCACTAAAATATGTTAGAAATGTATGATATTTAGAATACCTACCTTAGACAGACACTAGTATTCCACATGTAGAAATTCAGTTTTATTGTGTTACCCAGTTTGGAGATAATTCTAAAATCTTGGGTCTCAAGGGCACCTAAATGCACTGGTT